>NC_142072.1:26732125-27352050 GCF_059756535.1 Pantherophis guttatus | reverse complement strand
GCAACGACATGGCGGGCAGGCAGAAAGAAAACCCCGAGGGGGCGAGAGGGGCGCCGCGTCGTCGCCAAGGCAACGGGAGACGGCTTCCGGTCGAGGGAGGCAGGACTTCCGGGCGCGTTCTGGCGGGCGCGTGCCTGAGGGACAAACGAGAAGGGGGGAGGAGTTAGCGAAGGCCAATCGGGTAAAAAGGGGGTGGAGCCCATTTCCTCCCCGCCCCCCCTCAGCTCCCACGCGGGGATGGTGGCGGGTCCCTTGAGCTGCCGTGGATTTCCCCTCGCGGCCTCTCATTTCAGTCCCACGCACGCCCCGCTCAGCCACCTGCCACAATGACTTCTAGCCATGGGCTGCTGCTCCAGTTTTTGTATTACAGAGAGTCTTTGATTTACAGCCATTCGCTTAGTGACCATCCGAAGGGGCAACGGGAAAAAGCGACATGCTCGTTTTTCACACTTAAGGCGTTGCAGCGGTCACGTGATCAAAATTTGGACGCTGGGCAGCTGACTCCTACTTGAAAGAAGAAGAACACAGGTACTTCTCAATTTATGACCACCATTGAGCCCAACATATTGCTAAGTGAAAAATTCGTCAAGTGGGTTTTGCCCCATTTTATGATTTTTATTGCCGCATTTGTTAAAGGAATCACTGCAATTCATAAATTAGCAACATAGTTGTTAAGTGAATCTGGTTTCCCCATTGACTTTGCTTGTCAGAAGGTCGTAAAAAGGGATCACATGATCCCAGGACGCTGCAACAGTCATAAATGTGAGTCAAGTTGCCAAACATCTGAATCTAAATTGTGTGACCCTAGGGATGCTGAAATGGTCATAATTGTGAAAAATGATCATAACTCACTTTTTTCAGTCCATTGTAACTTCAAACGGTCATTATAATAAAGTTGAGGACTATCTGTAACAGAGTTGGAAGGGACCGTGGAGATGTTCTAGTTCCAGCCGCCTGCTAAAAGCAGGAAATCCTATAACATTCCAGACAAATGGTTGTCCAATCTCTTGTGTTGGAGCACCCACAACTACTGGAGGCAAGTTGTTCCATTGGTTTATTGTTCTGACTGTTCGGTCCGGAAATTTCTTCTTAGTTCTCTCCTTGATTGGTTTCCACTCGTTGCTCCTTGTCCTGCCTTCAGGTGCTTTGCAGAATAGGTTGACTCCCTCTTTGTGGCAAGCCCTGAGATATTGGAAGACTGCTATCATGTCACCCCCCCAATTCTTCTTTTCATCATTCTAGACATAGCCAATTCCAGCAACTGTTCTTTTATATGTTTAGCCTTCAGCCCCCTAATCATCTTTGTTGCTGTTCTCTGCAATTTTTCTAAAGTCCAACATCTGTTTTTATATCATGGCGATCAAAACTGGATACAATATTCCAAGTGTGGTCTTACCAGGGCATTATAAAGTGATATTATCAATTCCCCTGATCTTGATTCTGTCCCTCTATGAATGCAGCGATGTAGGGTTTTAAAGGTGACAACCAGCACCTTGAATTGGACCCGGAAGCAAATTGGCAGCCAATGCAGCTCCTGCAGGAGAGGTACCTGGACCTGCACAAAACCACGTGGGCTGCAGCAATCTGGACCAGTTGGAGCCTCTGGATACTTTTCAAGGGCAGCTCCATGTAGAGTGCATTACGATAGTCAAGATGGGAGGTACCTAGAACAGAAGTGGGCAACTATGGCCCTTTTATGACTTGTGGACTTCAATTCCCAGAATTCCTGAGCTAACATGGCTGGCTCAGGAATTCTGGGAGTTGAAGTCCACAAGTCATAAAAGGGCCATAGTTGCCCACCCCTGACCTAGAGTGTTAAAGGAACATTAAAGCTGTTCCCAATAAAACATTCCTCCTTAAACCTCCATTCTCCTGATGAATTCTAAAAAATCAAGATTTTGGAGTCCCAATACACCTGGTCTTGGTTGGGGAAGACTGCACTAAATCCTTGCAATAAAAGCAAACACAAAAGTTGATAACACAACTTTATATCAACACAGCTTTATCTCAACATAATCATTTCTCCTTTTTCAATATGCCATGCTGCCTGACTGTCTGGAAGGTTTACTAATTGATGCCGTGCAAGGATTAATGGTGCCTGTCTGATTTTGGTTCTTCCTCATAAGCACAGAGTGGCTGATCTTGCTGGATTTTGTGTAGGACCTACCAGGATTGTGATGGGCAGGTGGTTCACAAAAAGAGGTGGCAAAACTTGTTCCTGGGAAAAACATACAGGAGAACCAAAGTTGTAGGTAGCAGGAAAGCTGGAAGGAGTGGAACCCTGGAAGAAGAGAGCACCTCTCGACCTTCTGACAGGCAAACTCAACAGAGAAGCCAGATTCATTTTATAAACATGTTACTAACTTAACTGCAGTGATTCACTTAACAGCTGTGGCAGGAAAGGTCGTAAAATGGGACATAACTCATTTAACAACTGTCTCACTTAGACAGTTAGCACTCACTTAGCAACAGAAATTTTGGGCTCAATTGTGGTCATAACTCAAGGACTACCTGTACGTTTGAGGAAAAACAACTCCACTTTCCCGGTTACCTTCAGGAAAGATAGCTTGAGCCTGCCTCCCCCCTTTTGCAGAGCCTGGTTTCCCAGCTGAAAACATTGCTGGAGTGGAGTGCCTGAAAGTGACCCCGCCACTTCATGATGGCACCTTCTGATCCTGACCCACCTTTGTTCTTTAAGAGCGAGAGTGAGTGTGCACTTCCCGAGCCATTCTGCAAATCTCACACCAGCCACAGAGGCACATCGACAGCGCATCCCTCAAAACAGTGCCCTGGCAAATGGATAAAATTTATTGTGTTAATTCATGGGTGGCCAGGCAGAGAAATTTACCAAGAGACATTATAATTTACTTTACAACAAGGAGACTAAGAAATATGATATTGCAGGCTTCTTACAAAAATAAACTTCAAGTGGCAGGGCAGGAAGTTTTAACATTAAAAGAAATCCCTCCCAAAATGTTGAGAGCAAGGAAGGACTATGCTTTTGTGGTGGATGAACTTAGAAAACGTCAGATACAGTATAGATGGGAGATTCCAACTGGATTGGTGGTGGATTATTCAGGACAGAGATTCCGTCTTAATACATTATGGAAGGCAAGGGATTTTTACTTTAATGTATTAAAGGCTGGAGGTTCTTCTTCTCCAGAAATCAGAGGAAGAAAGGAAATAGAGGAAGCAAGAATGGGAGTGAAAGAAATTACCCAGGCTCAGGCAGAGGCTCAAGGAGGGGCTTTGATTGTTGAAGAAGATTTATTACAACTTACGAGCTCTGCCCAAGATATGGAGTTATTTGGTAAAACAGAGGAGCCGAGGGATCAAAGACAGACTCGAGCAGCAAAGAAACACCAAGAGGAATTAAAGGTGCAGCAAGCCCAGATGAAAGCACAAGAAACTACAAAATCAGAAGCAGTGGGAGGGGCAAGGCCGAAGATCAAAGTGACCTTCAGCTAATGCTTGAAAAGCTTCAAATTGCCAAAAATGGCAAGTAAATTTTTAACTTGGAATGTCAATGGATTAAATTCACCGCAAAAGAGGAGGAAAATATTTCATTATCTGAAGCAGTATAAAAATGACATTATATGCCTACAAGAAACACATATTAGAATGCAAGATCAAAAATATTTAATAAATGCAAGATTGGGGACACATTTTATAGCATCTGCACCGGAAAAGAAAAATGGTATAGTTATATACCTGAAAAAAGGTTTAATAGCTAAATTAATTGAAGCAGATCCACAAGGAAGATATATTGCAATTGAAATCTTAATAGAAGGGAAAAAACCATTATTGATTGGAATATATGCACCAAATCAGCAACAAGAAAGTTTTTATAAGACTTTACATCTAAATTAATACAGTGGAATTATAAAACACATATAATGATGGGAGATTGGAATGGAGTTTTGGATATTATAAAGGACAAAAAAGGATCTCTACAAAATATTCAAACACGTGCTAGATTGCCTAAATCTTTTTTTGATATGATGGAGGATATGGAGCTGAGAGATATTTGGCGTGAGAGGAACGGAGAAGAGAAAGATTTTACCTTTTTTTCTGATAGACATCAGTCATTTTCCAGGATTGATTTTATATTAATTTCTAATGAATTTTTTTCTAGGGTGAAGAAAACGAAAATATGTCCAAGAACATTAACAGATCATAGTCCGGTTTGGATGGAATTAGAATATGAAAAGGCACCCAGGAAGTCCTGGAGGCTGAATGAAAATTTGTTTAGATATGAGGAAAATGTGAAAGAACGTAAACAATTTATGAAAGAATTTTTTGTTATGAATTTGCATAAAGGTACACCTATGGAGACGGTTTGGGATGCAAGTAAAGCATATATGAGAGATATTTTAATTTATTTGAATAATAAATATAGACGTAAACAGGAAAGGAAACAGAAGGAGTTAGAAGAAGAAATAAAAAATAAAGAGCAAGTATTAATTTTAAACCCAATTGACAAGAAAACAAAAGAAGCAATTAATTTATTGCGAGGACAATTTAATATGTTGACGGCAGACCAGGTAGCAACTAATTTGCAATATGCCAAACATAACTCTTTTTGTAATGCGAATAAACCAGGCAGATGGTTGGCATATTTGCTTAGGAAAAAACAAAAGCTACGTACTATAGAGAAAATAGAATATAAGGGTAAAGAGGTGTATCAGCAAAATATGATTAAAAAAGCATTTTCAGAATTCTATATGAAGTTGTATACTAGTGATAAGATTCAAGGTATAGATATAGATAAATATTTACAGAGGGGGAATATCTCTATAATTTCAGAAGAACAAAGGGAAGGTTTGAATCAATTGATAACTGTTGAGGAAATTATTTTAGCAATTAAACAATTGAAGGTGGGAAAAGTCCCTGGGACGGATGGGTTGACAGCGGTTTATTATAAAAATTTGCAAGCAGAAATGGTGGAACCAATTTTTTTTTTTATTTGATTTATATGCCGCCCTTCTCCGGAGACTCAGGGCGGCTTACAAGGCGCTAAGCAATAGCCTTCATTCTTTTGTATATTTATACAAAGTCAGCTTATTGCCCCCACAACTGGGTCCTCAATTTACCTACCTTAGAAAGGATGGAAGGCTGAGTCAACCTTGAGCCTTGGCGAGATTAGAACCTGCAGTAATTGCAGGCAGCTGTTCTTAATAACAGGGTTCTTTAGACCACTGTACTACCAAGGCACTTAAAGAATTATTTAATAAAATACAAACTGGAGGACAAGTGCCTCCTTGGAGAACAGCATTTATTTCCCTGATCCCAAAGGAAGACCAAGATCATACTCAGCCAAAAAACTATAGGCCTATATCGTTGTTAAATACAGATTACAAGATCTTTACTAAAATATGGGCAAATAGGTTGATGCCAGTTATGCAACAAATGATTCACAATGACCAAACTGGTTTCATTAATAGGCGATATATGAAGAGTAATGTAAGACAAATAGTAAATATATTGGAGTATTTGGGAAAAAACAACCAGGTCCTTGCGGTGCTTATATTTTTAGATGCGGAAAAAGCGTTTGATCGACTGAACTGGAATTTTTTATTGAAAATAATTGAAAAGATGCAATTTGGAGAGTATTTTATACAATCTATTAAGGCAATATATCAGCAACAAACGGCACAAGTAATAATTAATGGTAGTTTAACGGAAACTTTTAATATAGAAAAGGGAACAAGACAAGGATGTCCTTTATCTCCATTATTGTTTATTTTGACTCTGGAATTTTTGTTGAAAAAAATACGTGGTTCAGATAAAATAAGGGGAATTAAAATTAGGAATGAGGATTACAAGGTATGAGCATTCGCAGATGACCTGGTTGTGACTTTGACCCAACCAATAAATTCGGTTATATGTTTAATGGATATAATTAATCAATATGGACAAGTCTCTGGATTTAAAATTAATGCAGGGAAAACGAAGATAATAATTAAAAATATGGTTACAAGTCAAAAAGAAGAAATTGAAAGAATAACAGGATTTGAATCAGTTAAGAAGGTTAAGTATTTAGGGGTTTATATTATAACATCAAATGCAAAACTATGTAAGTGTAATTATGAACTATTGTGGCAAAAAATCCAGAAAGAGATGGAAAGTTGGAAAAAATTGCAATTATCACTGCTGGGAACAATAGCTGCAGTAAAGATGAATATTTTGCCAAAAGTTCTTATTTCTTTTTCAAATGATACCAATACTGAAAAAAGATGGAAATTTCAACAAATGGCAGAAGGGTATTACTAATTTTGTGTGGGCAGGAAAGAGACCAAGGATAAAATGAAAAATAATGCAAGATATACGTGAAAGAGGAGGTCTCAAAATGTCTAATTTAAGATTGTATTACGAGGCAGCTGTGCTCTCAGCAATTAGTGATTGGATTAATTTAACAGAAGAGAGAATATTGAATATTGAAGGGTATGATTTGTTATATGGATGGCATGCATATTTACTATATGATAAAAAGGATAAGAATTTTAAAAGTCATATATTAAGAAATGCATTATTACGTGTATAGAAAAAGTATCAATATAAATTAAATAATAAATTACCTGTTTGGACAATACCTAGACATATGATGGAGAATATAAGTGTGGAGCAGAAACAAGATGTGATTACTTATAAAGAGCTTATTTTGGAAAGAGGTATATTGCAATTAAAGTCTTTAGAGGTATTAAAGGAAGAAAGGAAAATTCAAACCTGGTTTCAGTATGGGCAGTTGTATACTAGGTAGAAAGAAGATCAGAAAATTGGCATTTTGCAAAATGAAGAAAACTTAATAAAACAAATCAGGGATCAAAGTCCAATGCATATTAAAAGGTTGTATAATGCATTGATAGAAATAGATTCAGAAACTGAGTTAGTGAAGGATTGTATGATAAAATGGGCACAAAACTTTGGGGAATCAATATCTATGGATGTATGGGAGAAAATATGGGTTTGAAATGTGAAGTTTACTCAAGCCCAAAATCTAAGAGAAAATTTCTACAAAATGTTTTATAGATGGCATTTAGATCCCCAAAAGTTAGCCTGTATGTACCTGAGTTTACAATCTACATGTTGGAGATGTAAATGTGATGATGCAACGTATTTTCATGTATGGTGGACATGTAAGAAAATTAAGGCATTTTGGATTAAGATATGGTGGATTATACAAAATATTCTTAAAAGGAAGATAAAATTTACTCCACAGTTGTTTTTATTGGGTATAATTGAAGGATGTACAGTTATAGAGACTAATCTGATTTTGAATCTAATAACTGCAGCCAGACTTGGTGGCGCGATATTGGAAGAAGGAAGAAATACCTACTATTGAAGAATGGACATTAAAAGTAGCTAATTTGGCGGAGATGGCTAAAATCTCTGCATATTTGAAGGATCGTTCGAATGAAAGATATGTACTGGAATGGAGAAGATGGATTGACTATATACAAAACAAATATGGGACTAAAAAGTTGCAAATAGCTTATGAATGAAATATTTAGATGATTTTTCTTTTTACTTTGACATTTTAGTACCTATGGCGGAGTTAAAGAGTAAGGGGAAGTTAAGAGTTTATAGTTAGTTTGCTTATGTTAGATTATGTTTGTTAAATGCAATACCCTGTATTTTGCTCTGGGAAGTCGGGGGGGGGGGGAGGGAGAGGGGAAGGGGTGGGGGGAGGGGGGAAATTTGTTTGTAAAACATTTTAAAACTTTTCAATTAAAAAAAAAAAAACAGTGCCCTGCAATGTTCAAGCCAAGGAGTGTGTGTCAGGTTTGCACGCTTGGGCCTTGTGCCCTCACACACCAGAAGCTGCATGCGTCAGCCTGATGCTGCCTGTGCAGTTTCCGTAGGAGATGAGACGGGAAATCCCCTCTCAGCCCCTCAAGATGATGAAAAATGTCAGGTGTGTTTATTAACGTCTCTATTCTTCTCGTCCATCCCAAAAAGTTGAAGAGGCATTTTGTTCTCACAGACATCTAAAGCTCATGGCGATCTCTTCACAGGCAGGCTGGTGATTTGAAGTAGGTTGGCAAAGATTCCTGATCTGTGCAGTGAGCATTTATGCAGATGGTTGGGTAGGGTTGAGCTTTAGGGTAGGGTTTAGTGACCATGGTTTAGACTAGACAGCAGTTTTCCTGATGTTTCGCCAGAAATCATGGCCGGCACCTTCAAAGGCCAAGGTGGGCTGCTGGGCTATGCAGACCACAGGCATCAGAGCAGAGACTGACCAGGCCCATTTATGCAGACCACCTACTACACATAAGAATTAAATTTAGTGGCTAAAGTTACTGTTGGAAGATCCAGCATAAATTTAGCCCTGTTTCCCCTACAGCCCTGCTTAGAATACCTGAAGAAGAATCACAGATGGTCCATTAACTACTTTTTACAGTTGGAGACAGAAGAAGAAATTTGGGAAGGCTTGATTTCACATATTTCAGCAGTAGTAGTAATTTTCACTTTAGAATGAGGATGATAGAACTATACAACATAGTAAGGTATGATTTTAGAAAACGGCACTTTTAAGGAATTAGTTATTACTTCTTCCCTTATGTGTGCTAGAACAGAAAGAAAAGGCATTTAATCCCCACTATTTTGGAGCAATGCAAAATATTTGTAGCTTCAACTACTTGTAGCCTTTGAAAAAAAAATGGTCACCAGGTGCTGAATAAATATGCTACAAATGCACTAATTGAAGATCAGCTAAATATTGGATTTCTCTTCCTATTCTTTACAATAGATCTTGGAACTGTTTAGTAAAATTAGCATTAAAAAAGGGCAAGTAGCAATAGAAAAGATCAGTATTGTCCTCCATGCATGACCACTTAGATGTGAAGCTGCAGTATTTGCTTGTTTCACCATATCATGTCTCTAATAGGGCACAATATTTCATAATGCCAAGGCTGTATGGATTGCCTGGATGAGACAAAGCATGCACGGTGTCCTTTATTAAAAATGCAGTGACCCATAGTGTTACAAAGTTGAGATAAATTATTTCTGCTTTCTTTTGCAATAGAAACAAATTAATTCCAGGATTCAAGCAAACTGCAGTTTGTGCTCAGTTCTGATAGCAGGGGTATTTTGTAATTTATTTCACTGACAAGTTGCCTCATACAATTCTTGTGAAACTCCAGTAACTGTCTTGTCAACAAGACTGGCTGAATTCACCCACTGCACTAAAACTGCAAGCTTGTAATTACAAATATGGTTTAAAGCAGTGGTGAAATTCAAATTTTTTTACTACCGGTTCTGTGAGCGTGGCTTGGTGGCCGTGGGTTGGCTAGGTGGGCATGCTTGGTGGGCATGGCAGGGGAAGGATACTGCAAAATCTCCATTCCCACCCCACTTCTGGGGGAAGAATACTGCAAAATCCCCATTCCCTCCCCACTGTGGGGCCAGCCAGATTTGCAGGTTCTCTGAACTACTCAAAATTTCCGCTACCGGTTATCCAGAACCTGTCAGAACCTGCTGAATTTCACCCCTGGTTTAAAGGAGGTGGAGAAACATACCACTGTATGCCGTGCTGTCCTTTCCCTCAAAACTGGAAGTGTTCAGGGTAGACACGAAGGTGAACAAAGTCGCATTACAAGGAATACCATAATTGTAATATAAAATAATAAAGGCAGGACAATAAATTCATTCACATTAAATGAAAATAAATTTCATTTTGTATCTACCACAGGCATTTTAGCAGTTTCAGAGATGAAATCAAGGGGCAATCAAGACAAGCTACTACTCTGCAGCAAAGTGCTTGGTGTAAGAACAAGGGCTGCAATAAACTTTGACAAACTTTTTTTTTAAATATAAATTTCATCTCCCCCACCCCTCCCAGCATCTGCTGTTCTACTTCTCAGAGAAAGATCACCTCCTAGGTGAAATCTTAGCACGTTACCGGGATTCCATAGGAGAGCCGCATGTGTGTTCGGAGTGCAGTCATGCCACCAGGCACCATTCCCAAGCAACAATGTTCTCCATATTTGCGTGCCACGTAGCAGCTCAGAATCATTGGGCAGCAAATTCCAACGCAACCTGCCAAGCAACATAAACACGCATATGCAAGCGAAGATCAATAGAAGTAGGTAGAAAAATGCTGTCCTCCGTAGTCCAGACTTGTAATCATTGCCACTATGTCTCCACTTAGCCAATCCTTTGTGGGTACGAGAGTGAGCGGTGACTGTTCTGTGACAAACCATGATCACCAGTGACCCTGACAGCTGAGAAGCAGACATTTTCTAAGTGTTCCCAGACTTAAGGAGTGGAGGTTGTCATATCCCTGTGATGGTGAACCTATGGCACGCGTGCCACAGATGGCACGTGTATCCATATCGGTGGGCACGCGAGCTCAGGTCCAGTGCGTATGCGCGCGCTGGCCAGCTGATTTTTGGGCCTTCTGGGCCCACCGGAAGTAGGGAAACAGGGCCTCTGGGGGTGGGAGTGGGGAAGGCCGTTTGCAACCTCCCCAGGCTCCTAGAAAGCCTCTGGAGCCTGGGAAGAGAGAAAAACGGGCCTACCGGGCTCACCATGCCATTGCGTGCCAGGAGCAGGGGGACTGCAGGGGGGGTCACATGCACATGGGCTGGGTGCATAAAATTATGGGTGTGGGCACGCACACGTGCAACCCCCCCCTGCAGTCCCCCTGCTCCTGGCACGCGATGGCAAAAAGATTAGCCATCGCTGTCATATCCTGTTCCTTTTTGCTCCCTCAGACAAAAAGAAATCACAATACAATAAAGACGGTATTGGATTAGATGATGGTAAAATTGGGGGACAGTTTTTGCACCCTTTTTACATACCTCTATGTAGCTCTGGGGGGTAAAAGTCCTGTTTTGGCAGTGCTGCCCTAGAACAGGGATCTCCAAACTTGGCAACTTTAAGACTTGTGGACTTGTGTACATTCTGGAGAGAGAGAAGTTCCCTGAGGATGGGCTCCAGCATGAGCCCAAAAACTCGGAAGAATAAAACTTTGATCCTGATGACCAACTCAGATTGGGTCCTGTAACATTATCCTGGGATATTCCCAAAATACTTTTAAGACAAGGTGGTTAACTTTCAACGTAATAAAGTTGGCAGTTAATCTCTGAAAACATTCAGCTGTCCAAAGCAAGAAAGAGAATTGAGCTGGTGTCTTGACATTTAAAATTAAAATATTGTTTAAAGTTTGCTACTAGCTGAAAAATTTACCCAACGCCTAACAAAGTCCTGACCTCAAAAGCCAGATTCCTATACAATTTCTTCTATTTCCAAGAAACCTTAGAGAGAATCCTTCTATAGCTGCAGTTGTTGACATAACAGCATAACCTCAGTCACAAATGAAGACAAAATGAATGATGGCCAGAAACACCTTCTTTAAGAGCAAACCCCATTCCTTAACTAGTACTGATGTTTAGTACAGATCTGCATAGAAACAACCAAGCTCAGAGAACACCAAGGACTTCTCCCACTTTCTTCTCCATTGATATCCCCCAATTAGAAGTTTTGCTTCCTTAACCATCTTGGCCATACTGGCTGAGCAGGATGGGATTTAGTATCAACCTATGTAGAAAGCACCAGGTTGGGAAGTCCACTTAAACTGGAAATAAACCAGAAACCCAGTCTTATTTCAGGAAGAACTAGTTCACAAAGAGTCTCATTCCTCCCTCCTCAGCTGGCTACTCTCCACAGGTATTAGAGGCAGAGATCTACTTACACATGGGACAATCTGAACAGCAGTCATACCTCCCACTGGCCCAGCTGCCTTCTGAGGACTGGGTTACTGGGGAGACAGTCGGCTGGCAAATCACTAACTGGGACATTGGCAAAGATTGGTCTCCTGGGCAGCACAAAATTGCTTCCAAAGAGACATTGGGAGTCTTTTGCAACTGGGCAAGCAGGATGGTATAAACTCTTCTTTGTGGTACCCTGCAGGCTGGGTGAAATGCCAGAGGAAGCAGCAAGAAGTGGGTGGAATAATGCAAAGTCTTGTGAAACAAATAGCTTTCTAAACAGCAGATGGAGCAAATAAAAAAACTGTCCTAGAACAGCTTTTGCCTGGTATTTACAGTAAGAATATTATTTATTTATTTATTTATTTATTTATTTATTTATTTATTTATTTATTTATTTATTTATTTATTTATTTATTTATTTATTTATTTATTTATTTATTTATTTATTTATTTATTGAATTTCTATACCGCCCTTCTCCCGAAGGACTCAGGGCAGTGAACAGAGTAAGATTTCATATACATATAATAAATTTATTTTTTATTTTTTATTTTTTTTATAAACAGTAAATAATAAATTGAGTCAACTTAGTGTATCTGCTAAGACCTTGGCATAGAAATTAGATGTTTATGCTAGCCCTGCTTGTTGAAACAGAAAGGTCTTCAGGGCACGTCGGAAAGTGCAAAGATCTGGGATTATTCATATTCCATGGGGTATTTTGTTCCAAAGAGTAGGTGCCCCCACAGAGAAGGCTCTCTCCCTTGGAACTACTAGACGACATTGTTTTAATGATGGTACTATGAGTAGGCCTACTCTGTGAGAGCATATTGGTTGATGGGAGGTTATCGGTTGCAGCAGGTGATCTCGTAAGTACTCAGGTCCTAAGCCATGGAGCACTTTAAAGGTAAGAACCAACACCTTGAAGCGCACTCGGAAGGCCACCGGAAGCCAGTGCAGCTCACGTAGAAGAGGTGTTACATGTGAGCGCCATGTTGCTCCCATAATTACTCGCGCAGCCGCATTCTGGACCAGTTGGAGCTTCCGGGTGCACTTCAAGGGGAGCCCCATGTAGACAGCATTGCAGTAGTCAAGTCGGGAAATGACGAGGGCTTGAGTGACTGTGCGTAATGAGTCCCGGTCTAGAAAGGGACGCAATTGGCGAATCAGACAAACCTGATAGAAAGCTCCTCTGGCCATGGCTGTTATATGACCTTCTAAAGACAGTCGTGCATCCAGGAGGATGCCTAAATTGCGAGCTTTCTCTGCGCGGGTCAATGACTCATCCCCAATAGTTAGTGATGGGACTAACTGGCTGTACCAGGATGCCGGTAGCCACAGCCACTCAGTCTTGGAAGGGTTGACTTGAAGCCTGTTTCTCCCCATCCAGACTCGCATGACCTCAAGGCACCGGGACATCACTTCAAGGGCATCATTGGGGTGGTTTGTGGTGGAGATGTACAGCTGAGTGTCATCAGCGTACAGATGACATTGCACCCCAAAACCACGGATGATCTCCCCCAATGGCTTCACATAAATGTTGAACAGGAGAGGCGAGAGGACCGACCCCGCAAGTAAGGGGCCTCGAGGTCGATCTCTGTCCACCTGTCAACACTGACTGCGACCTGTCAGAGAGGTAGGACGAGAACCACCGTAATACAGTGCCTCCCACTCCCAGCCCCTCCAACTGGTGCAGCATGATACCATGATCAATGGTATCAAAAGCTGCTGAGAGATCTAATAGGACCAGGATAGAGGAACATCCCTTATCCCGAGCCCTCCAGAGATCATCAACCAACACAACCAATGCTGTTTCTGTCCTGTATCCAGGCCTGAAGCCGGACTGGAACGAGTCTAGATAGACAGCTTCATCCAGGTACTGTGGGAGCTGTCGTGCCACCACACTTTCGACAACCTTCGCTAAAAAGCGAAGGTTGGAGACTGGACGGTAGTTTGCTAAAACAGCCAGATCCAGAGAGGGCTTCTTAAGGAGGGGTCTCACCACCACCTCTTTCAAGGCGGGAGGTAAGAATCCCTCACTCAGAGAAGCGTTAATAATTCTCTGGAGCCAGCTACGTGTAACCTCCCGGGTAGCCAGCACTAGCCAGGAAGGGCACGGGTCCAATAAACATGTGGTCGCATTCAGCTTCCCCAGTAACCTGTCCACGTCCTCAGGAGTCACAGTATCAAACTCATCCCAGATAATGTCCTCAAGATCTGCCCTCGTCATTTCATCCGAATTAACCCAGTTAAGAGTCCAAGCCTTCCCGAATCTGAGCGATTTTATTGTGCAGATATTGTGCAAAATCCTCAACTCGTCCTTGCAGAGGGTCTTCCCGGGCTCTCACCTGGAGTAGAGAGTGGGTAACCCTAAACAAGGCGGCTGGGTGATTATCTGCCAATGCAATAAGAGAGGAAAATTAGTTACATTTTGCCGCTTTTATCGCCACTAAGTAGGTCTTAATATAAGATCTCACTAGTGTTCGGTCGGATTCGGAACGGCTGGTCCTCCAACTGCTCTCTAGGCGTCTTTTCCGATGTTTCATCCCCCTCAGCTCATCAGAGAACCAAGGAGCTGGGTAGGTTCAATGCCGGGTCAGAGGCCGCAAAGGCATGACCCGGTCTAAAGCACCAGCAGCCATCCTATCCCAGGATGCCACTAGGTCTTCAGCCGAGTCATGAGCCAAGGTCTCAGGAAATGGCCCAAGGTCCATCCGGAACCTATCAGGATCCATCAGGCGCCTGGGGCGGAACCATTTGATTCCGCCTCCCTGCAGTGGGTTGTAGTGGTCAGAAGGTCAAGCTTAAGGAGAGAATGGTCTGACCATGACAAGGGTTCGATGACTATATCCCCTATATCTAGACCATTCAGCCATTGGTCAGAGATAAAGATCAAATCCAGAGTATGTCCCCCCGTGTGAGTAGGGCCATGAACTAATTGGGTCAGGTCCATGGCCGTCATGGAAGCCATAAACTCCTGAGCCCCTTCAGACGTTTCACCAATGGATGGCAGGTTGAAATCTCCCATAACCAGTAGCTTAGGAGTCTCAACTGCCACCTCGGCTATTACATTGAGGAGCTCAGGCAGGGCTGCTGATACGTGGCAGGGAGCCAGGTACGCAATCCACAGGCTCATCTGTAACCCATAACCCCACTTCACGAGGAGGGACAGTGACTTCCCTAGGGTCAAGACCTTCCTTTATAATGACCGCCACACCTCCACCCCTGCCCCGAGTCCTTGGCTGATGGAATGCGCGGAAACCTGGTGGGCACATTTCTACGAGGGGGACCCCCCCTTCATTGCCCAACCAGGTCTCTGTAATAGCTGCCAGGTCCGCTTTCCCCTCCTGAATTAGGTCACAAATGAGGGGGGCTTTGTTAGCCGCGGACCTGGCATTGCATAACATCAGCCTAAGACTCGGGCTCTGAGACCTTGAGCAACCCAAGGAACGAGAAGAGCTTTGGAGGTCGGAGCACGCCAACGCTTGAAGATAGTGGGTGCGTACCCCCCCTGACATGATGTGGCCTCCTGCTCCCACCATATCTGCCTCTCCCAACCATAACCTTGATGGAACAGCCCATTTCCACACCAGTATTAAGTCTGCCTATTCCCAGGTCTGAGTTTCCTACAATGTAATTTTGTGTTGACTTTGGCTTCACTTTTGGAAAATTATTTGCTAATCCCTCCCTCTGTGGATTGCCCCCCAAATCCACATGATCCACCCTGTTTATACCCACCCCTCTTTCAGAAGCCATTAAAATTTTGGTTAGAAAATTAGATAAGAAAGCCCTTAATCCCCTCTTAGCACCGTGCCACCTCTCGGGATTCCAAAATCCGTCATCAAGGTAGGCCCTCGATAATGTGGAGGCCCAAATTTGCGAGAGGGGGGAGTCTCGCAATGCCAAAAGTTCGGTCACCAAATACTTCTAGTAAGTCAGATGGGTATAGCATTTGAGATATATTATATATATTAGAGCACCAGCAGTGCTTCAGCTTGCAGGGAAGGGAGGGGCTCAGGTGTTAAGAATGTTATCCATCCCACTTGTTTAATTAGCAAAGAAAGACTCCTGGTTCATTTCTTTTTCCAAGAGTATACTTTACTGAGAACAAAGCAGTTAGATTAGAGCAGACAGAATCTGTTGGCTGGTGCAAAAATGATGCAATTAACATTCCCTTTTCCCCTGGCCATTCCCCATTATCAGTCATGTCCAATTAAAAGTTCTCTGGTTGTTTTGGAAAATGGACCCTGCATTCACGCCTTTCCCATCTCCACATTCCTTTTGTTGATCTTGTGCTTGATTGGTGCTCCTCAGTCAGGACCAGCTCTGCTTCAAACCCAAACCTTCCCTAAGCACCCACCTTCCAATCTCCCCCACTCCCCCCATGATGTGAAGCTGGCAAAGGATGCAATGTGAAGCAAGCAGCAGAATGACAGCTATGACAAAGGCAGAGAGTAGATGTTGCTGCTTCAGATTGTAAATGAAAACTCTGGTGAGGATTGCAAAAAGGTGTTGTCTTAGAGACTGCTTATGGTCCTGGGGTCCTAGGCTGCTCTTCCCAGAGAGCACAACTGACATTACATATTGTGCACTGTGCTATCAGAGCTAAGAGCCTGATAGTACAGTGGACTAAAGCACTGTTATTAACATCTGCTGCTTGCAATTACTGCAAGTTCAAATCTCACCAGGCTCAAGGTTGACTCAGCCTTCCATCCTTTCAAAGGTAGGTAAAATGAGGACCCAGATTGTGGGGGCAATAAGCTGACTTTGTATAAATATTCAGAAGTATGAAGGCTATTGCTTAACGCATTGTAAGCCACCCTGAGTCTCCTGAGAAGGGCGGCATATAAATTAAAGCAAAAAAAAAAAAAAAAAAAGTGTCTGCCCCAACATTGAAGGTAGGAAGGTTGATGTAGGGGAAAGAATTGGATTCCCAGCTCACTTTCTACATCCCAGGAACCTGCCACTTTATTTCCCTCCCACAATCTGATGTCATTCAAGATGTGTTCAAAATAACCACAATACATCTTGAATGGTTGCAGGAATTGGGCATGTCTAATTTAATGAAAGGAGGACTAGGGGTGACATGATAGCAACATTCCAGTATCTAAAGGGCTGCCACAAAGAAGGAGCCAATCTAGTTATTTCTCCAAAGTACCTGAAGGCAGGACAAGAAGCAACGGATAGAAACTAATCAAGAAGAGAACCAAGCTAGAACTAAGGAGAAATTTTGTGACAGTTGGAACAATTAACCAGTGGAACGACTTGCTTCCAGAAGTTGTGGCTAATCCGTCACTGGAGATTTTTAAGAGATTTGACAAGCCATTTGTCCAGAACGGTATAAGGCCTCCTGCTTGGGCAGGGGGTTGGACTAGAAGACCTCCAAAGTCCTTCCATCTCTGTTATTCTGATGGCACAAAGGTGAAGTCGAAAAACCTAACAAGGCAAATATTTTGGCTTGAGCATTTCCAGTTTTTTTCCCCTTAATCTCACATTACCATTTATTGAAAACAAAAAGCAAATTTTGTGAAATAAAAGCCCCGAGACATGCAATAGGCCCTTTGCAAGAAAAAGAGCCTTAGTTATGCTCCTATTCCTTAGGCTGCATTTGGCCAAGTCTTTCAGTATTTTTATATACTCAGGAAAACAGTTAAGCTGGACAGTCTGCCAAAACAATGGAATAGTTTTGACTCATAAATTGAGGGTCTCCATTTCAATTTTTTAAAAAGAAACTGAGGCTCCCTGGGAAGATGAAAACAAACCTCACTTTACACTGGTCACAAGAACAAGGGCACCACTGGACCGAGTCCTGCAGGAAGAGGACAGGGAATTATGCTTTTGGTTCAATCCAATTTGGTGGATCTCCTTCCTCGGACTCTGAGAATGGCAGAACAATCCCTACTAATATTTAGGTAACTGGAACAATAACTAATACAGTGGTGCTCTTAAGTTTACATACCCTGGCAGAATTTATGATTTCTTGCCCATTTTTCAGAGAATATGAATGATAACACGAAAACTTTTCTTTCACTCATGGTTAGTGTTTGGCTGAAGCCATTTATTATCAATCAACTGTGTTTACTCTTTTTCAATCATAATGACAACAGAAACGACCCAAATGACCCTGATCACAAGTTTACATACCCTGGTGATTATGGCCTGATAACACGCACACAGGCTGACACAAAGGGGTGTGAATGGCTATTAAAGGTAACCATCTCACCTGTCTGTTTGCATGTAATTAGTGTGTGTGTATAAAAGGTCAATGAGTTTCTGGCCTCCTGACAGACTCTTGCATCCTTCATCCAGTGCTGCACTGACGTTTCTGGATTCCGAGTCATGGGGAAAGCAAAAGAATTGTCAAAGGATCTGACAAATGCACAATAAGGAGGCACTTGAAGAAAGATGGGCTGCATGGTCGAGTCGCCAGAAGAAAGCCATTACTACGCAAATGCCACAAAGTATTCCGCTTACAATACGCCAAACAGCACAGAGACAAGCCTCAAACCTCCTGGCACAAAGTCATTTGGAGTGATGAGACCAAAATTGAGCTTTTTGGCCACAACCATAAACGCTACGTTTGGAGAGGAGTCAACAAGGCCTATGATGAAAAGTACACCATTCTTACTGTGAAACACGGAGGTGGATTGCTGATGTTTTGGGGATGTGTGAGCTACAAAGGCACAGGAAATTTGGTCAGAATTGATTGAATGCAGTATGTTATCAAAAGATACTGGAGGACAATTTGCATTCATCAGCCCGGAAGATGTGCATGGGACGTACTTGGACATTCCAACATGGCACTGATCCTAAACACAAGCCAAGTCGACCTGTCATTGGCTACAGCAGAATAAAGTGAAGGTTCTGGAGTGGCCATCTCAGTCTCCTGACCTCAATATCATTGAGCCACTCTGGGGAGATCTCAAATGTGCAGTTCATGCAAAACAGCCCAAGAATTTACAGGACCTGGAGGCTTTTTGCCAGGAAGAATGGGCAGCTTTACCATCTGAGAAGATAAAGAGCCTCATCCACACATACCACAAAAGACTTCAAGCTGTCATTGATGTTAAAGGGAGCAATACACCGTATTAAGATTATGTAAACTTGTGATCAGGGTCATTTGGGTAGTTTCTATTGTCATTATGATTGAAAAAGAGTAAACACAGTTGATTGATAATAAATGGCTTCAGCCAAACACTAACCATGAGTGAAAGAAAAGTTTTCGTGTTATCATTCACATTCTCTGAAAAATGGCCAAGAAATCATAAATTCTGCCAGGGTATGTAAACTTATGAGCACAACTGTATCTAACACAAGAGTCTCCGAACGTGGTAATTTTAAGACTTGTGGACTTCAGCTCCCAGAATCCATCCTAGCTGGGGAATTCTGAAAGTTGAAGTCCACAAATTTTAAAATTGACAAGTTTGGAGATCCCTGATCTAACATTCTTACTACACCTCAAACATATAGATGGAAGTAAAAAAAAAAAAGATATACACATATTTGCACACAGACAGATGCAAATGAAAAGTTGGTGTTCAATGTTTTATTATCTTGAAGATTTGTTCCTCAGTTTGAGCTTCTCCCATCAACAGAAGTTATGTCCAGCTCAGCCTGAGGTCTCCTCCTTTGGCTGAGCCTGCTCCTTTATTCCTTCATCTTGCTTTTCCATCTGCTTCAATCTTTCCAGAGCTCTTAGCTTTTGCTTCTCTTTGTAGATCTGAATATTAATGAGAAGGAGAGATTTAATTGGGGATTTAGCTACCCAAATGTCCTTTCAGCCTGGAGAAATAAGCAGCTTTTGCTTCCACTGCCACCATAAATGGAAGGTCCCCACTCCTATGTCTGCAACTGCTACAATGAGACAGTAAGGACCAAACCACAACGTAGTCTGCCCCATTTTATCTGAATGTGAAACATGAAGCCAACTGAAAATGGTCAAAGGAATAAGCTCTGGCTCAGTCATGCTATTTTCTGCAAAGATTAAGGCAGGGCAAGCTGCCCTCTACCCACAAGCTGCTCGCTGCTGCTGAGGATGCTTCGCTTAGCTATGCCACTTAGGCTTTCCTACTCTTACATGCTGTCCTTAACCACCCACTCTAACGCAAGGGACAGAAATGCTGTTCAACTCATTGGACAGGATCCTTGTCAAACATGGCCTTCCAAGCCTCTTTCCTTGTCTGAAGTCTATGCAGAAGAGTGGAACATGCCCATCTCTACGCTACAGAAGCTGCCATTGCCCAGGCTGTTTCCATAGGTGACCTTGGGCCAGCCATTCTTAACTTACCATGGCTCGAAATTCCTTCTTGACAGCTGCGCGCCGTGTGATTTTCCGCCGGTATTGTGGAGGAGGGGAGTACTCAATTTCCAGCTGCTTGCACGTGTTCTCAAAGGTATCATAGCGGCTATTACGTAGGTATTTCAGCAACACGGTCCGCCGGTCAGTGGCTATCATCATACGGGTAAGGTTAACCTTGTCCTAGAAAGTTGCAGCCTCTTCAGTGAATTATCCATGGATCCAAGTCTTTTAATTTTTCAACTTTCTGGTTATTAATTTACTGACAACATTTGCAAGTTTATTGAAAGACAGCAATAATTTGCTAGAAGGAAAAATATTATCGTGTTGGGGAATATGGATTATTTTTTATTACACTGTAATCTCTAAGAACAGTATTAAAAATAAACTTTTGTACTTCTCAGAATTGGATCTGGTTGAAGGTTGTCAAACCCAATTGCATTGCGGGCCGGATTATGACATATCATGATGTTTTTTACCTTTGTGTACCCAGGGTGGGCGTGGCCTGCACGGGCCATATCCAGCCCGAGGGCCACCAGTTTGACAGGCCTGGTCTAGCTTATGGGATGCAGACAATAGGATACTGGCTTGTAAGGAGGTCTCTGGATTAGAAATCCTGCCATAATATGCCAGAACTGACCAGGAGTTAGCAGCGAACACTGTTACTATGTGGCATAGTAACAATTCAGGCTGGTAGCCTAAACTCCACCTTCTCCCTCTTAATGTAAAGCTTTATGATAGTGATGGTCAATATCAATATATTTATTTGTTGTTGACCTTGGTATTGGAAAACTGAAATTTGGAACGCCAGAGGAGTGCATCCAAAGAGCATGAATAATCAAATGAAATGACCAAGAGAAAAACAGCCATGATGTATCTTTGTGAAATGATGAAAGTTGGAAGATGTAACAGAGTTGAATGAAGATAGTCTACTCTTATTAAATTATTGGATATATGCAGGAAAGGGAAGGTATAGGCTTAATTATGAATAAAAGCCTAAAATATACAATGGGAAGTACTAATTCACATCAACTTGATTGTTATGGGTACGTATGAAAGAAGGAATCCACAGAGCAGGCCATACAACATGTGGCCAGCTGGTTTTTTTTTTTATAAACATAATAAATTCATCCCTGCAACTGCATCCCTGGAAAATGTGGTTTCACTGCTGCTGCCAGCTTCAGCCCTGCCCACTCCACAACTGTCTGGCATAATGAAAAGGAGACTGAGGAATATCTGTTTAGAAAAGGCTATGTTTGTTTTAAGCCTAACTTAAGCCTCCCTACACATAGAAAAGGAATAAATTTAAAAGCATGACCGGTTGCATCATCTGTGAAGAAAGATTAGTGAAAGTAATTCACTATGATTTGATTTACTTTGGCCAGGCCATGCATGCAAATTAATTGGAGATGTCAGTGATGCTAGGAATAGTTAGTGGAGCAAGAAGAAAGGGCAAGCAAAGAACCCATTGGCTTGATTCCACCACAGCTGATACAAAGAAAAACATTCAACAATTGAAAGAAACTGTGCTTAACAGGGTAACATGGAGAGCATTTGCCTATAAAGTTGCCAATAGTTGGAGATGACTACATGACTAAAACAACAATACAAGAATGATAAAAAGTTCTGAATGTGATAGCAATTTAGTTTTTGGTAGTGTCAATAATGAATTTTGAGGAAAATTGGATGTTGAAGGAAAAAAAATCCAAAAGAGTGAAAGAAGAATAAATGTAGGGGAAAAAAGTCTGAATCCTGAATAATATTAGAAGACAGATTACTCTCGCAACAGAATGAATGGAGAGAGGACAGAGATGCTGCTTGAAAACAAGTGAAAAAAACAAGCTTACAGAACTCCATGGTTATATTAACAGAATCTATGAAAAATTATGCTTAGTGAAATGACAAAATGAAAACAAGACTACAGATGAGGCCAGTTATAAAAAATTGAAAGTGAATGAAAAAGATGGCACAATGTGCATGGAGAAAAAAGACAGCTGCTAAGAAAGTGGTCCAAGAGTATAAAGAATGACATCAGAAGTAGTTAAGGGAAAAAAAGGTGATTTTAATGGGATTAAAAAAAAAAATTCGGGATAAAACAAGGGAATACCAGTACAGTGAACAGAATTAAAAAATAAGAGGGATTTATTGATTTACGAATGTTGCACCACAACAGCAGTCATTCACCCTTACGACCAACCACAGAGACACTGCAACATTCCCCCTGCCTATTCCCCCGCCTCCCCAGGGACCTAACAGGCACTGAGCCTGTGGAGACTCACTTACTTTGCAAAGATCCCCATGATCAGGCGAGCTGTCTCCTCTCCAGCCATTCTTTGCCTGCTCCTGGAGCTCCAATAGCGGAGCGGCGAGAGCAGAGACAGAGTGGGATGAGCAGGCCCTGCTCGGCTTGGCTGACTCACCGAGGCTGCCTGTGCAGGACATCCAATCTGCCTTTGGAGTGCCAGGCAGCCTCAGTGAGCCTGAAGGAGGCAGAGATCACACCCCTGAAGGCTTCCATTCTCCGTGCCAAAAGCTTTTGCTCTGGAAAATGGAAGGCTGCAGGGGCGCAAGATTGTACCCTTGAAGGCCGCCGTTCTCCAGTGTGGTCATACATGGTACAGAATGAATGAAGATTGTATTGCAAAATAAATATGTGAATGGGTTGTGAGGAAAGGAAGATTGAAAGCAAGACATGGTTGGATGCAGTTTATGAAATCCTCAAAAAAGATGTCTCTGGAGATCCTCAATCATCCAGGTCATGGTTGTCCCAAAGGTGCTTTTTTCAAAAGGCAACTAGACTTTCTTGTTTTTTTCCTTGAAGATGTTTTGCTTCTCATCAAGATACCTCAATCAGAACTGAAGAAGCGAAACATCTTCAGGGAAAAAAAACCAGGAAAGTCTAGTTGCCTTTTGGGAAAAAAAAAAACAACAACCCACTTTTGGGTCCTCAAAAAGGAAAAGCTCAGAATTTGAATGATGAAAGAACAATCTACAAAATGATAGATGGACACGATGGAAGCAAAGATAGTTTGCAAAGTGAGAACAAAGTGGTGAGATATCGCCATTGGTTTTACTTCTCCCCTTCTCTCATGCCTCCAGCTCTCTTCCCTTAAGGAACTTCATCTGACCCCATAAGAAACGAATAGTGTGATGGGTATATGCATCTGTGCTGAATTTTGCGAGGGTCACTTGAAGAATGAACCACTTTGCATCTGAAGATACTTGCATTCAATAAGGACTGCCAAAAATCCAATTCTCTGCCATCCATTTGTTTGCAGTGCTTTTCAACAAAATCTGCTGACTTAGAAGACACGGTTTATAGAGGTTACATAACCAGCAGCTTAAACGCTTTGAAGGCTCTTACCTTGGGGTGCATATGCAGATGTTCTTTGAGGG
Organism: Pantherophis guttatus; assembly: GCF_059756535.1. Taxonomy (NCBI): domain Eukaryota; kingdom Metazoa; phylum Chordata; class Lepidosauria; order Squamata; family Colubridae; genus Pantherophis; species Pantherophis guttatus. Next base: position 27,328,649 of record NC_142072.1, on the reverse strand, counting down.
TGCGGATCATGGCTGTCAAGTAGGCAACTAGGACATTAAGAAAAAAAGTTAGAAAAGCTCCTGTTAGATTTTCTTCTCCTATTTTAGAGAGTACACATGAACATTAGCAGCCAGATACACTTTTAAGAGGCAGAATTTCTTCTTGGCGAAAGGGAGTTCAGTGTTACACATGAGAATAGACTTCCTGGTTGTTTCTGTGTTCTCCTGAAAGAAGGCAGAGCGAGTCTGGAAAGAAGTGAAAACAGGAAATAGGACCATTTCAGCCGAATAATCAGCTCTACTGGGCATCTCAATTATTTCTAGTCCAACCAATCAGAAGCACTATATTCTTTAAGAACTCTTTGTCCTCTTCTTTGTTTAATCCCTTTTCCTTTTATGTTGCATTTTTTGATACAAAAAGCATGTAGATATCTGTATGATTACGACTGATCTTATTTTTTAAAATTAGATTTTACATCCCCTTTAACAACATTTGTGCAAAATGATGCACACAATGCTCCCACCTCCTATTTTTCCTGGAACAATAACCCTGTGAGGTGGGTTGGGCTGAGAGTGTGCTTGTCCCAAAGTCACCCAGCTGGCTTTGTGCCTAAAGAAAGACTTGTGATCTCCTGATCCCTTAATCAGTATTCTAAACCGTCTGTCTTATATAAGTTTTCAGGAAATTGTTTTGGTTGAAGTTTACAACCAAACTTCAGAGGCATAATCTGAGGTTTACATAATCAGAGGCATAAATGGGTGGCTACCACACCCCTCGGTTTTCCCAGTTGTGTGGCTGTGAAAGTTGGACCATAAGAAAGGCTGAGCGCCAAAGAATGGAGGCCTTTGAACTCTGGTGCTGGAGAAGACTCCTGCGAGTCCCTTGGACTGCAAGGCGATCCAACCGGTCAGTTCTAGAGGAGATCAACCCTGGCTGCTCTTTAGAAGGCCAGATCCTGAAGAGGAAACTCAAACACTTTGGCCACCTAATGAGAAGGAAGGACTCACTGGAGAAGAACCTAATGCTGGGAACGATGGAGGGCAAAAGAAGAATGGGACGGCAGAGAACAAGGTGGCTGGATGGAGTCATTGAAGCAGTTGGCGTGAGCTTCAATGGACTCCGGGGGATGGTAGAGGATAGGAAGGCCTGGAAGAACGTTGTCCATGGGGTCGTGATGGGTCGGACACGGCTTCACGACTAACAACAACCACACCCCTCAGAAGATAAATCTCCTCCGTCTCCAAATATCTGTGAACCAGGCACCACTTTTCTCTGCCAGAAGCCAAAGCAGAAAGGAACAGCCACAATTTATCTGCTCCTGGGCAAATGGTGAAATTATTGTTGAATATAATTCAGATTTGCTTGAGAAGAGAAGGGGGAAGATGAAGGGAAGAGAAGGAATGTCATGCCAAATTCCTGCCAAGGTGGCACACAAGGCACCAAGTCTGACACACAAGTACCCTAACCCGGAGCCTTCTTATAGCCTTCTGCCCAAAAGGCAAATGTCAAAGAAAACTTTCTCAAGACAACAAACTTGTTGGATAGCAATTCTATGTAATATTATCATTTGTGCAGCAGGATTCAGTTGAGGTTTGACTTTCACAAGTCTTCTTTTCCTGCTGTACTCTGGAGTTATTGCCTCAGTGGGATGTTGAAACCTGCATTGAAGCTGCAGGAAATGAACTCCCTCTTTCACCACGTTCCCGGCCATCCAGTCCACCCCACCGCTCCAGTGGCTGCCCAGCTCCTGTCTTAATAGCCCCCCCACCCTCCCGGTGAAGGGGAGAATGCCATCTTGCTGGATCATGGGCTCCACTGTCCAATTCCTCTTTCCTGAAAAAGTCCTTCCTAGCAATTCAACCAGAATTTGCCTTGCTTTAACTTAAAATCTATTGCTTAATGAATATGCTATTTCTTTATTGAATTTATGGCCAAATTGGTATCTGGTTACAAAACAGGTCTTGACCACCTGGGTGACACCATTTCAGCTGTGTGAAATGAGCTGTAAAGGTAACCTTGAGGAGCAGCAGAGGCACAAAGCAAGACATTAGCCAGAGAAAAAAACGGAAGTCCAAGGAAGAACTTCCACCTGAGAAAGCACCTCAGACAAGACTCCCCTTAGTTCCGATGAAGATTGGGAGAGGCAACATTTAGACTTGCAAGATTCTGTTACTTCACAATAAAAGCAGTATTATCATCCACAACTTTGGTTTCCTGCGCTGATCTAGTTCAAAGAGCTGAGAGCATACAATGGCATTCCCCTACCCCCTTTAACAGTCTTTTCTTTAATCTGCCTTCATAAAAATTAAGTTTCTGCCCCCTAGTATTCTTGTTGCCCTTCTCTGAGCCTGGAAGGTTTTTTGTTAATCTAAAAATGTGCCCAGAATGGTGCCGACTACTCAAGGTGAGGTCTGAATGAGTGCAATTAAAGCAGAACACCATGGAACTCTTCTTTCTCGTGTTCTGGAAACTATATTTTTATTGATGCTACCTAAACGTTTTTTGTTTATTTATGGCCACAAAACGGACTCATTTAGGTTATGGTCACCTGCACCTGCAGGGTGTTTTTCCCATGCAGTTACTGCCAGGTCCGCTTTCTCCCATCCTATTGCAATGCATGCGAGTTCTATTTCCTGCAAGAGTTCGCATTTGTCTGTTTTAATGCAAACATACATTCTAATCCTGTTTCTCTAAAGATACCAACATTGTTTGTTTCAGATTTATTTCCATTTGACTGCATTAGTTATTCAATCCAATTTTGAATGCCCTGCAAAATGTAGTAAGCATCATCATCCATTGGATTAATAAAAATGACAATGACTGCAAGGCCAAGACCAAACTCTGCAGCTCTTTGTCTCCTTCCAATGAGGAGGAACAGCGGATGAATCCCAAGTACTATTTTCAAGTCCAACTTCTAGCCACTTCATGTCAACAATGTAGAATGTGGGGGGCATGGGGCGGCAACATTGGTTCCCCCAATAATTGCCAAATTGTTTCTGCCCTCCCTTCCTACTCCATGTGCCTTCCTCCTACAGATGGGTGTTTGGTGGAAGAAGATGTCCATCCTAGATTGGGGTGGGCGATTCTTTGGTCAAACTGCACTCTCCTTCTAGAACCTCCAGGCAACCTCAAGACCCATTTGTAAGCTCCTACTTGATTAGCCTGAATGACAAAAAGGATATTTTATCAAACATGATAAAGTCATTTGGCAGATAAAGTAATTTAGATTTGCTCCACCATGGACTCTGATTGGGCAGGGCAGGAGCCTGAGTGGCGTAGAAGGCTAATGCCTCCTACTAAGGCAGCATTTAACATCCAGCTGCCTGCAATTACTGCGAGTTCAATTCTCACTAGGCTCGAGATCGACTCAGCCTTATATCCTTTCTAAGGTGGGTAAAATGAGGACCCAGTTTGTGGGGGCAATAAGCTGACTTTGTATAAAATATACAAAAGTATGAAGGCTATTGCTTAACGCATTGTAAGCCGCCCTGAGTCTCCGGAGAAGGGCGGCATATAAAAATAAATAAAATTTAAAAAAAAAAAATTAAAAAATTTAATCAAGAGCATTTCTACCACTAAGGAATGTTAATGAAAAACTGATATGACATCAGCTTGGCAATATTTGTCACACCTTTGTTTCATTTGTGATCTTAAATGCATACATGACACAAATTTTCCCCCACAATAATCCTGTGTGGGAGGTTTGGCTGAAGGAAAATGGCTGCCCCATCGTCACCCATGAGCTTCCATGATTGGGTCAATCCAACACTTTAACCTATTACACCAGGTTTGTATGTGTGATTTAATTATTTTTAAAAAAGGTATTAGTCACCTTACTCCAACAGGCTGATAAGCTTATCCATACTGACTTCTGGCAACAAACATGTTTTTTATGCGTGCATCTAATATAAGCCTTCCCCCCAAAATAAGCCCTACTTAAGACCCTGCACAGCTAGTCACCTGTCCATTCTGTCTGGTTGTTTGTGGTGCTGCGGCTGTGAGGCAGGGGGTGGAGCTGCCCCACAGACCCCACACCAGCTTATCCCCTGCAGCCAGGCTATCCACGCCCCAACACTTGCCTCGTGGTGGCAGAACCAGCAACCATATGCAGCAGGAGCTGTGGCCGCTGGCCCACATCTTCCTTCTTGCGGCTGCAACTGAGCAGGAGTCCGAGAGGCGCACCAGTGCTGCAGCCATGAGGTGAGGCATGGATGGCCTGGCTGTGGGGGCCGAGGTAAGCTGCTGTGGGGCATGTGCAACAGCTCTACCCCTCTGCCTCACGGCAGCGGCACTCATGTGCCTCCTGCCCCACTGCAAGCAAGAACAATTGGGTGTTACGTACATGGGGGAAAAAGACACCCCTGAAAATAAGCCCTGGTGCTTATTTTGCCCCCCCCCCCCCCAAAAAAAAAAAAAAAAAAGATCCGGTCATTTTCAGGGAAACACAGGTAACTTTGTGATTTTATTCAAATCACCTACATTCTAAACTTAAGAGGCCATTAAAACATACAAAGCAACTAAATCCAATTACACCAACAGAAGTATAGACTGTGAGATTGGGAAAATAGAAAGACGATTTATAAGCTTTCCTTTTATACGAAAAGGAATGAGTCAACTTCCAGATGTTCCCAACAATTCTTCACATCTCGCCCTTCCACAGATAAATACAGCTACTGTGGTGAAGATTTTTTCCTTCTGCTTGACCAGTTTCCGAGAACAGTAAGAAATTGAAAATCAAAACTCTCCAGATCTCCATTAGGCCCTTCCAAAACATAATGAGATGATAGAATAGAATAGAATAGAATAGAATAGAATAGAATAGAATAGAATAGAATAGAATAGAATAGAATAGAATAACAGAGTTGGAAGGGATCTTGGAGGTCATCTAGTCCAACCCCCTGCTTAGGCAGGAAACCCTACACCACTTCAGACAAATGGTTATCCAACATCTTCTGAAAACTTCCAGTGTTTGAGCATTTACAACTTCTGAAGGCAAGTTGTTCCACTGATTAATTGTTCTGTCTGGAAATTTCTCCTTAGTTCTAAGTTGCTTCTCTCCTTGATTAGTTTCCATCCATTGCTCCTTGTTCTGCCTTCAGGTGCTTTGGAGAATAGCTTGACTCCCTCTTCTTTGTGGCAGCTCCTGAGATATTGGAAGACTGCTATCATGTCACTCCTAGTCCTTCTTTTCATCAAACTAGACATAGCCAATTCCAGCAACTGTTCTTTTATATGTTTAGCCTTCAATCCCCTAATCATCTTTGTTGCTGTTCTCTGCAATTTTTCTAAAGTCCAACATCTGTTTTATATCATGGCGGTCAAAACTGGATACAATATTCCAAGTGTGGTCTTACCAGGGCATTATAAAGTGGTATTATCAATTCACCTGATCTTGATTCTGTCCCTCTATTAATGCAGCAATGTAGGGTTTTAAAGATGACACACTCTTTTCCAGTCCTCTGGCAGTTCCCTGGTGCTCAAGGATCTTTGAAAGATATAGTTCAGTAGTTCTGAGATCTCATCTGCTAGTTCCTTCAGAACCCTGGGGTGTAATCCATCTGGTTCTGGTGATTTGAACTCATCTAGGATAGACAGGTGTTCACTTACTATTTTCTTCCTTATTTTAACTTGTGTTCCTAATCTGTTTTTTGTGGTGCTGTTTTTGATAGGTTGGACTGTTTTTCCCCTTTGTGTAAAGACCTTCTTGCCACTTTCTCCCAGCAATGGACCAATTGTTTCCTTGACTTTTTTTCTTGTTTCTAACATATTGGAAGCTTTTTTTTTTGTTACTTTTTACTTTTGTCACAAGCCTTTGTTCGTTATGAGCCTTAGCTTTTCTCACTTCATCTTTGCAGGCTCAGGCTTTTTGCTGATATTCTGCCTTAGTTATGTGCCCCTCTTTCCACTTTTTATACTTGTCCTTTTTGTCTTTCAATTTGTCAGAATTCTTTATGCAGTGATGTTGGTTTCTTTTGAGAGCTGGTATTTTTCTTCTTCATTAGTATTGTGCTAGACTGGGCTTTTATAATCTCACTTTTCAAAATTTCCCAAGCTTCTTGAGTTGTTTTCCCCTTGAGGATTCTCATCCATGGAACCTTCCCAAGCTCTAAGTTTATTGAAATTAGCTCTCTTAAAGTCCAAGACTCTAGTTTGACTTTGTTCTACTACTTGTGCTTGGATAATGTTGAATTCCAATATTGCATGATCACTTGCCCCCAAGGTTCCTGTAGCTTCAACAACTTCTATCATTTCATCTTTGTTAGTGAGAATTAAGTCCAATATGGCTGATCCCCTTGTTCCCTTCTCTACTTTTTGGAAAACAAAGTTGTCTGCTAGGTTTGTCTTCCACTTGGTGCAAAGTTTGTCTCCCAGTTGATGTCAGAGTAGTTAAAATCCCCCATTACTATTGTGATGTGCTTCCTACATATCTTAGTTAGCTAACTAGCAAAAAGTTCATCTATTTCCTCTGTTTGGTTGGGTGGCCTATAGTATAGACCTATGGCAATGTCATTTTCCCCCCTTTAATATTGACCCAAATGAATTCAAGATAATTTTCATCATTGTTGTGCTCATTTCTGTTGAGATGTAGTTATTTCTTACATATAGTGCAACTCCACCTCCTCTTTTATTTGGTCTATTTCTTTTAAATAATTTAAATTCTTCTAGCTGTAAATTTCATTAGTGGGTTTCATCCCACCAAGTTTCCATAATAGCAACAGTATCATATCCGCCCTCATTTACTTGAATTTCTAATTCACCCTGTTTATTCCTCATACTGTGCATTGGTGTATAGGCATTTGAGTCCATTTTGACTGACCCTGTGTTTATTGTCTACATAACCTGTGTTGTGCCTGACTGCCCCTACTTTCTTGCCACCTGTTTGATTAGTGCACATGGTATGGCACTCACTATTAAATGCTTGGTTTTGCTTGACAGCAAGGTTGATAATCTTACCCGCACAAATATCTGTTACATGCACTGATAACCCTATTAATTTTAGATTGCTGGGGACAGAAATGTTCTGTATCAATTAATTCTGTCCCCGCTATTCAGTTTAAATGCTTATCCAGAAAATCTGTGAATTTAATGCCAAGTAACTCAATCCCTTTCTTTGATGGATGCAAACCATTTCTTTTGTACAGTTTTTCATTGGACCAGCTGCAGACATCATGACTTATAAAACCAAAGCCTTCCCTTTTACACCATTAAACTCCATTAGCCACACATTAAACTCTGCTGATGCCAACAGACTCCCTGGCAGCCATGGAGTTAAATGGGAGGAGGGATAGCTTCCACTTTTCTGCCTACCTTGAACCTCTGGAGATCCACAGTCGTTTGGGCTCCTACGGACTTTGGCTGCTAGCTGCTCTTTCTTCATTTTCACTTTTTCCTTCTACAGGCACAAGTAGACATTGGGGAATGGAAGACAACAGATAAAAAATTGCAAGTACAGTTGGTTGAACATTTCAGACAGTTTCTCAACAAGTACAGTATTTTAGTACTGCTCCATCTAGGGCTTCAGATGAAAATCCTGAGGGAAAGAGCCTCAAAGTTATTTGCTTACTGTGGAAGAAAATGGGAATTTTGTTGTCATAGAACCCATAAAATCATGTAGGGATGGTTCACACTTAATCACATCTGTTGCAACTGAGATTTGTAAAGCATGCTAAGATTCTTTTCATTCAAAAACATTTTTTTACAACTGTTTTGACTTGGTATTATTGTACTAACCAAGTTTATGATTAAGAAGAATTATACAAATTCAGAAATGGGTTAATTTGGTCACCTGATTAAGTATGTTCTGCAAACACAGTCATGAAGGACAATAAAGGTTCACAAACATCATGGCTGTTGGTATACTGTACAGGCAGTCCTTAGGTTATAACAGCAATTGGGACCAGGAATTCTGTTGCTAAGCAATGCAGTTGTAAAGCATGTCATGTAATCACATCATTTAACAATAGCAGTTCCAGTAGTCTTGGCTGTTATCATGACGACTGCAATTATAGATTGTTGATTGTAAATTAAATGGACCTACAGTATGTAAAATCTGGCATGTAGTATTAACATAGGATATTGCTTGTTTTCTATCCAGATCAGGCACTTACTTGAGGCCATAATTGTAATCCAGTCCTCCTGCAGGACTCTGCTGGCCAAAAATGGGCCGCGCAGAGGCCCTGTGCAGTCCCCTGTGTGGCCTGTTGTCAGCCAGCAGAGTGGCTGAGGCAGGAGGCCAAAACAGGATGCTGAGAGGCCGCACATCCCTCCCCTCATTTTGGCCAGCAGAGGCACCACGGGCTGGTACTTTGATATTTCCTGGCCAGCCCTGCGGGCCAGATTTAAGCACCCCGTGGGCCGCATTTGGCCCGCATCCCTTGAGTTTGACATCCTTGCTCTAAAACAATAAAACAGAGTTCTGGTAGCTCCTGTGATGTTTGTTCCCTGACTTAAAGTGATCTGAAGGGTTATTTGGTAATAGTATTTGCTCCTAAATCCCAAACTTTCTATAAAAGGAAAACAAAAAACTAACCTGGCTTGCCATTTCCAGAGACAGCATTCTTCTGACAACATCATCCACCCTGCAGGAAAGCACAGAGTCTCCCTGGATTTATTTTTATTTTTTAATCTCCTGAGGGGTTTAGCATTTGCCATTGGTCTCAAATGGTTTTAGGATATAGCAAAGGAAATTAAAAGTAATGCTGAAGGGACCATTTTTTCCAGAGAATATTAACAGAGCATACATGAAGGGTGGATATTTTGTGAGATTGTATCTTGGGAGCTTTTTTTCTTCCAACTGTAAAATAAGGTAGGTGACAGAATTATCACTGAAAGGAAGTAGAAACCCCCACACACCCATTTCCCACCAATCCCTGCAAATCTTACTTGTCTACAGTTGAGACATTGGCATAATCTTTCCTCAACATTGTATCAGGCAGATCATCCAGATGGCTGGGGATAGCTGAAAAGAAAGAAAGAATTGCTCTCTTGCTATACATTTTTGTTCAGCAATTATTTTTTCAACAATGGCCAATATTTGTACTAGATATCTGTAGATGCTCCCAAAATGGAATTTTAAGATTTTCAAGGTCCTTCTCAATTCCCTGGTGGTAAGGAGAAAGAAGGAAGTGGAAGAAAATTCCTACTGTGTAAGATTAGTTGCTCAGAAATCAGAAGTAAATCCAACTCTCCAATTTTTTGAGCTAATATGTCTATTGATATGAAAAGGAAGGAAGGTACCACAGTTTACTCCTATCACCTTTTGTTTTCCCATTTCAATGGATCAGGGTTTGGGATTACGGACAAATGTTCAAATCCACAAAAAAAGCATCCTCAGCAACCTGATTCCAAACCAACCATTGCTTATTTAATTTATGGTCTGCCTTTCCACCCAAAAGGCACACAGGACCAAGCTGAAAAATTTATAATACATACCTTCTTTTTTTTTCCGGACAGGCCTGGCATATTCTCTGACTATTTGGAGAAACGGGCTCTTCCCTGAAAAGACAAAAAATGCAAAACCAATTCAGAACAACACACTGGGCAACCATCTTCTTGCCGGAAGTCATGTGGTGACAAAAATAACTTGACTGCCCCTTGATGTCAGGGGACATTAAGCAGCCTGTCCGTCTAGACAAGCAAGCATTTTGTTCCCGGTTTTGAAGAACCGGCTGGTTTTTTCCTTGCCTGCCCTTCAAGAACACGGAGAGGAAGTAAAAAGGCTCACAAGCCAAGCGACTGCTTGTTTTTAACCTCAGGGCGGTGTTTTCGAGACATCTTTACGCATGATCGTAGTTTATTCAACAAAAGCGCTGGGTTCCCGGACACGGAAAACTGAAACAGGGCAGGGGAATTTGTACCGTGTTATTCGGTTCCTGCCCTCTTTTAACCCAGCCTACAGAGAGGCGCCCAGGGATGAGAACCCCAATGCAAAGACTTTTTCCTCCCGCCCTCTGCGAATCAGGTCCGGGCGACCCCACAAATCTCCCTCCGGCCCAGCCAGGCCGCGATCCTCCCCGCCAGAAACGGGGCCGATCGAGAAGCTCCAGGCGGGCAGCTCCATCGTAGCCAAGGCCGAATGGACCCCCTCCATCCCCGCATCCTGCACTCGTGCAGACACAGCAACATGGATGCTGTAGTCCGACAGCTGAGGGGGAAGCGGTGTAGAGCGCGGGCAGAGCAGGGCAGAGAGAGGGGGGTGCTGCCCCCCCCCCCACGTCGGCTCGACGTCTGGCCGCCCGCTAACCCTTCCTCACCCGGTCCCTGACGCGCCTCCTTCGCCGGCCCCGCGACGAGCTTAGGGCGGCTTCCCCCGGCGAGCGCAGAGGCGCCCCGCAGCACCAGCCGCAGCATCCCCGGCGGTCAAGGGCTGGGCGCCGCCATCTTTCGCGTCAGAAGGGCGCGCCGAGAGGCCCGAGTGCGGCGCGTAGGGAGGGGCCGGCGGGCTCGCGCATGCGCCCTTGCACAGCGGAAGGCGGTGGTAAGATGGCGGGCGTTTAATTCTGCCTCGTAGAGTCGTTTCCGGAGAGTGAGTGAAATGAGTGGGAAGGGTCCTTGTAGGTCATCTAGTCCAATCTCCCGCCCACGCAGGAGACCCTACACCAGAGGTCCTCAAACTTGGCAGCTTTAAGACTTGTGGACTTCAACCCCCAGAATTCTCCAGCCAGCTATGCTATGCTGGAGAATTCTGGGAGTTGAAGTCCACAAGTCTTAAAGCTGCCAAGTTTGAAGACCTCAGGCTTGGGCCTCGGTGTGCATATTTTCCAATGAGACAAACCGAGACAGGAAGATCATTTTATTACAATTGGTCAGCATATTCAGACAAAAGGGATTCCTTATTCAAAGAGGGAATCCCGATCTTTAGCTTACATCCCCTTTTAGTTAGCATAACAAAGAAATCTGAAAGAGGAAAGTTGATTCGACAGGATAATAGCATACATGTTTATTAAAATGAGGTCTGAAGGGAAATAAATTGCAAGGAGAAAGCTCGTTTAGGGTTCACAAAAGAGATAAGCCAGATCCCAATATGTACTAACAAACTGTTCTTATCAGGAGCTAGTCTCTAGCTTTATCAGTTTAGGAATGTTAAAACCTAATAAATCTTGAACATCACTTTAAAAGAAAGAATATAAATCAGATTAAAATACAAAGTAACTATTTTAGTTAACAAATAACAAAACCCATGTTATTTGCCCCCCACCCCCCAGACCAGTCTCTTCTTGAAAACTTCCAATGGTGAATCCAGTTCTACCCTCGCATCGTACATGGCATCATTTAATGATCTATAGGGAAATAATAATAAAGATAGAATATAAAATACTGATATACTAGATTTAGTAAAAGCTTGTTATTCTGTAATCATTAGGTTCCTGTAACATTCTGGTGTTTTAAAGGTATAAAAAGAGGTTACATCTCTGAAGGTGTGAGCCCTCCCATATACATATCTCTGTATGTGTTTGGAATGGTTTTACCCAGCCTTTTGTCTTTGATCAAAGATTAAATGTTGATTCTTATTCAAGCCTCCATTTAAGTCTTTCTTTTTGGTTCACCGAGAGCTTAAGCTTATAGCTGGACCGTACAGATCTGAACTGAGAATCCTATTTTACGTGTGCCTTGTCAGAGAGGCTGAGAGTTAACATATTGTAGACAATCCCAAAAGTGTTGTTTCCTTTTAGTTGGAAAAGTGAGTTGGCATGTGGCTGAGGGGTAGCATTCAGTGGTAGCAGAGGTCAGGTTTCTAAGATGCACTTTTGCAGTTCCCTGGGGAAGGGAAATGACCAGACAAAACATTGTCCTTGACATTTTATGGTTCTTTGCTTAAAAGTCCTTCTGTCCCATTTTATTCAGGGATGCTGAAGAAAATGGAGATTGACAAAGCAGATGACTTGAAGATTCAATCCTTAGTTTTGCATGGAATCCAAAAAAAAGTTCCTGAATCTTGCAAAGATTTATGAAATTAGGCAAAAGAAGGATGAGAGTCCTGGGGATTTTTTCAAAGGATATACCAGGCTTTCAGACAATATACCGATTTAGATCCTGAAGTTCCAGACAATTCGAAAATGATAAGACATGATTTTTATAGGGCAATCAGCAGTAGATATTAGAAGAAAGTTAACAGAAGGTAGGTCTGAGGAAAGCTATTTCAGAGTTGGCTGAGTTAGCTTAACAGAGGGCAGGAAGAAAATAAAGAAAGAAATCCAGAAGGCTCGTTGAAATGCTATCTTCCTAGCAGATGCCTTTAGACAGGAATAGGGAGCAACAATTCAGAAGAGGCAGATGAGAGGGAGTTCAGGGAATCCGAAGTAGGACACCCCACTCCACCTCTAGTAGAGGACGTGGAAGAAGAAAGGTCTTGGGGCCCAATCAGTGTGCTGTATGCAGAAATGAAGGACATAGGAAGAGTGAATGCCTGATGGCTGAATGCCATGTGAGCAGAAGAAAAAAAATTAAGAAAATAAATGTTTAAAGATAAATCAACTAAATGTTGGAAATGTCACAGACACCGGGATTGTATTATCATATGTGGTGGACATGTGCAGAAGCGAGAAACTACTGGGCAAGAATTTGGATATGGTTAGAGAAAATGACCCAGCAACATATTGTTTTAAAACTGGAGCTGTTTTTATTGGGTATTTTATCTGAGAAATATAGTAAAGGACCTGTATATTTGACATGTATATTATTCATGTAATAACAGCAGCAAGAATTGTATTTGCACAAAATTGGAAAGCAGAAAAAATCCCTACAGAGGGTGAGATAATTAAGAAAATATTAGAATGTGCAGAAATGAATAGATTAACATTGGCAATTAAAGGGGAAGAATCGGAGTATTATAACACATGGGAGCAACTTTATCATTAGATAGAAAATGAATATGGACAAAAAGTGGTATAAAATTAAATAAATCTGGAAGAAAAATGTTTTTAACAGGAGGTATATTAAACTGAAATGTAAAAGCAAAGAAATATATATATTAAGAAAATGATGGTAAGCATTAAATATGATACAAAAATTTGTATCCCAATGACACACTGATTGATTAATGATGTAATGTTTGTTTTAAAAGAAAAAATAAAAAACTTTTTATAAAAAAAATACAAAAAGATCTGGATAATTGGGCAAAGTTACAACTATCACTAATTAGAAGAATTGCTACAATCAAAATGAACGTATTACCGAAAATTTTATTCCTCTTCCAAACCTTTCTGATCAAATTAGGAAGGAAATTCTTTCAAGAATTAAACAAAGTAATATTAAAATTTATTTGGTTAGGGAAGAAGTCCTGAATAAAATTAGAATTCCAACAGGACAGTAGAAACAAGGGAGGCATTGGACTCCCGGATTGGGAATTCTACTACCATGCAGCAACCATGACATGGCTAAAAAATTGGATTAATCTAAAAAAACAAAAGTATACTGACTATAGTGGGCCATGACCTGCAACTCGGCTGGCATGCATTCATTTGGGAAGGAAAAAACAAATCACACTCATACTTCCAGAGACATCAAGTAAGGGATGCCCTGCTATACATTTGGGAGAAAATTAAGAAAAACCATTATATTAAAAATTCACTCTGGCTATCGATGGAGGCAATCAGTCTATATGCCAACCATCCTCCTGGTTTATTTGCATTTTCATCTGAGCTTCAACAGAGCTGCGGAACGTGCCAATGCCATGGTAGAGCAGTACATAAAATGCTATGTGGATTACCAACAAGAAAACTGGGCAGATCTGCTGCCTTTTGTGGAAGTGGCTTACAACAATACAGTGCATAGCAGCAACGAACTAACCCCCTTTCAAGTCACTAGCGGCATGGAATTTGTTCCCATGCCCGAGTTGCCGAGAGAGCCGCCCTCCTCCATGACTCTAGCCGAATGGATGGAGTTGCTCAAGAGAGTTTGGGAAAACACCAAGAAAGCACTAGCGGAGGCAGCGGAAGCATATAAGAAACAAGCAGATAAACGGCGATCTCTTCAACCTCCCTTTCGCATGGGAGGTTGCTTTTACCTGTCCACCAAATAAGTTAAATTGAAATTGCCCAGCAGGAAGCTAGGACCTAAGTTCTTAGGACCATTTTCAATAGTGAAAGTAATTAACCCAGTAACAATTCAACTTAACCTCCCATGCCTATTAGGGAAAGTGCATCCAGTTTTCCATAGCTGCTTGCTGAAACCTGCTGTTCAAGACTGAGACCACAGGACTGCCCAGTGCCTAAACCGATGGTAGTGAAAGGGGAAACTCCTTATGAGGTTAAGAAAATTTTGGACTCCAAATTGCATAGGGGTCGTTTGCAATATTTAGTCCATTGGAAAAGATACCCTTTGTCTGGAGCTACCTGGGTTAAGAGCTGGGATGTGAAGGCAGATAGGTTAGTCAGTGAAACAATTCCACAATAAATTCCCTAATAAACCAAAGGGTCCTCGGGGTGGGTGGGTGGGGGGAGGCGGTTAGGGACTGACTGACTGGACTAACCTCCTACATTTATTTCGTTTCAGGACACGTTCACTGGCTGAGGGCAGGCAGCCTGTCAGCCCTGGAGGCCATCTTTTACTTTGGATCTTCAGGACTGCCACACTTGGTGGATGGGCATGCTGTGGGAAACAGGAGTGGGGTGGATGGAGACAGGGTGAGATGTATAGCCATAACAACATTCTTTTCTCTGGGAGTCAAGGACATTCAGCCTGCACCTGGAGAGGGTGATTGGGAAGCAAATCCAGTTGGGATGGGGACATGATTGGACATGTGAGTGCAAGAGAAGGAACTTTGATTTTGATTTGGGTGGGGAAAACCCGGAGGCCTTTTAGATTTGGGTTTTCCCAGATGTGCCAATATGACATCTCTAATAAAATGGAACTTTGAGGAGAATACCTGCTTTGGAGTTTTACTTTGGTTGGGGGTGTTAATTGGAACCCTGACAATAGCTTTGTCTTGCAAGCAGGCTCTTAGTGAATAAGGAACTGCCTTTGAGCCAGCAAGTGTCCTGCTGCAGCCAGGCGTCGAATTGCAAAAAGAGTCATATATGCCTCATTGCCCTTGTCCAGGGAAGCTGTCTGTGGAGTCAGTCCAAGGCATAGCGTTGTGTCCAACCTGGAGGGCGGTGTGGCTAGATGCCTGGTGTCCCTGCACAATGATGGGGCATGGGAATGGAAACTGCAGGAAGCCCAACTCTATGCGAAGCTGTGTAAGTGTGAATTCCACAAGTCCCTCTTACACTACCTGGGATACCGGCTCTTGAATGGAGGAATGGAGATGGATCCCAATAAGGTGAAGGCAATACTAGAGTGGGAGCCCCCTCAGACCAGGAGGCAACTACAGAGTTTTCTGGGCTTTGCAAACTTTTAGCGCCAATTCAACCCCACCTTTGCCTAGATAGTCCTACCGATTACCAATTTGCTAAAGACAGGGAAAGGGGCAAAACCAAAACCCAGCCAGCCCCTGGAGTGGTCCCTTAACTGCCAATCACTTTTGAAAAGTTGAAGGGCCTGTTCACTGCAGAGCCGATCCTGAAACACACCAACCCAGAGGAGCCATTTGCGATGCAGGCGGATGCCAGCGATTTAGCAGTGGAGGCAGTCCTACTCCAAAGGAATGCTGAAGGAATTACAACCCTGTGCTTACACGTCTCACAGGTTGTCTGACACTGAAAGATGCTGGGTTATCTGGGAGAAGGTGGCTTACACAGTCCGATGGGCTCTCCCAACATGGAGACAGTTCCTGGAGGGTAGCAAGATCCTCTTCGAGGTCTGGACAGACCATAAATGCTGAAAGTCACATACCCACACCCACCCTGTCTCCTAAGCAGGTCCAGTGGGCCCAGTACTTTAACTGGTTTAACTTCACTCTCCGGTATCTGCCCCGGAGGAAAATCTTCCTTGCAGATTCCCTCTCTCACATGCTGCAGCACAATAGCACCCAAGAGGCAGTGGTGACATCCATCATCCAATCCAAGCAGCGAGCAGCACTTGCTCTCACCTGACAACAAGCAACACCCGGCAGGAGCCAGCACAAGAGTTAGGGCAATCCTTAAAAGATGCCCTAGTAAGAGATTCCAGCAGCACCTGTGAGGGAGGGGCTGGTGTGGAAAGGCACCAAAATATATGTTCCAGTCAGCCAGCGGGCCTGGATTTTACAGAGGAATCACAATGCCAGGGCAGCAGGACATTTAGGGTTCATAAAGACCCTGTACCAAGTGAAGAGACAGTTCTGGTGGTCAAAAATGAAAAAGGACATAGAAGCTTATATGGCCAGCTGTGTGCCCTACAGTGAAATGAACGCCTGGGAAGCCCCCCTGATTACTGCAGCTGGTAGCTAAGCCGATGGACCCCTGGGAGACCTTCATGGACTTTAGAGCAAGGATAGAGTACGGCATTCACTTTAATGGGGTAGCTGTCAATCCAAGCTATGGCTCTGGAGCGTCCCTCTCCACAGACGCATCGAATTAGAAAAAGGGGCACATATTCATCTTTCCATGGCGGATCCTGAAAACACATGGCTTTATGGCTTCCCCAGCCAGGGCAAAGATGTGCCTCTTTTTCTAATTCAACATCTCTGGAGGTGGACACATGCTGGGTGAAAGGCAGTCCTGCATTCACTGTAAAGAGCCTCCCCGGAAGCCAAACATATGCCTTGCACTGACTCGGACTTCTCAGGTGCTAAATACCAACAGTACATAATTTTATACAAATTCATAATCATTTTTTTTATAACTACAATATAATTCAATGTTAATTTCCAACAGATCATTTTCATAAATATTCTTGTCAAGTTTTATTCTCGTTCTTCTTCCAATGCATCATTAATGAAATTATCAACAGGTTAAGGATGGAGACTTCTGGTTTGATGTCGCGGCGAGAAAATCGGGGAAATAGTGGGCTCTGATGAGCCCCGCGAAAACCCCGGCTGCCAAACCGCCACCAAAGGGTCTTCGGACCAGAACCGTCCTGCAGGGACGGGGAGGAAGAGAGGCACCTCGGACGACCAAGAGGAACAGGCAAGTTCCTCAGAGGTTGGAGGGAACTCTCTGCAGTCGGTGGTGGGGGGCGGCAGCCATGACGGCTGCCACGAAGCTGGGACAAACCGGGCAAGTGATGTGCAGGAGAAAAGAGCGATGCCTTTTGAAGCCGGGTGAGTGACAACTAACCCAGGCTCGAAACAACGTGGCTTTTTTTATTTGTAAGACCCCTAGCCTTAAAACAATGGCTGAGGAGCTATGGGGCATAGAAGATTTTAAGATGAAATTTTTAAAAGAAAAGAAAAAGACCCGACTGAAAATTGATATTTGAATAGACTAAATTGGAAAAGTAAACATTGAGACTTGGTTCAAAATTGAACAACTTTAAATTTGAATTGGATTTCTAAAGAAAAGAAGTTAGAGAAGAATTATTATTTTTAAAATACAGAAGGAGTGAATTAAGCTGGAATGTTACATAATTGAAACAAAATGGCGATTTGCATGACTAAAGGAAATTGTGGATTGCAGAGGGACACCTTCTGGTTTAAAGAGAAACATTGTAACTTGCTTCTTGTTTTGGAACATTGTGAACAGATAACCGTGGGATTTTGGAGGTGGAGCTGCTTTTTCTTCGTCTGCAGGCAATTTGACTTTGGTGAGAAAAAAAAAAGGGAAAGTATGATGGAACTTTTATAATTGGACTAATTGGCAGAGGAACAAAAGAAGGAAATTGACGTGATTTGCTTGAAATAGAAGTAAGAAAAAGAACTAAATTGATATATGGAGAATTAAACTGTGAACATTGAAATTGAAATGAAATATATGCTAACAGATAAGGAAATGAGGAATGACATACACATGGCTGGAAAAAAGAAGATAGAAACAATGTGATTAAAAATAAAGTAATGCATAGATGGGCAGTAATAATAAAAAGGAGTTTCTATAGATGAATAAAAATGAATATGAATATGAGAAGAATTTGATATAATATATAAAAATTGAAATAAAGAAGAAAGTTAGAATATAAGAGGAATAGAATATATTAACAGAATTTTATTGATTTACATAAGGATGTGTTTGGAGTAAGAACTAACCTCAATGTTAAATTGTTATAAAGATGATAATGACAACGTGATTGAACATTAATAAGCAATATATAGATGAATGGTAAAATTAAAAAAAAGGGTGATTATGCTGGGATAGACAGCAAAACAGAGATGATTATACTGGGTATAACAGTAAAGATAAAAATAATTATGCTGGGATTGACAGTAAAAATGATGATTATACTGGGCGTAACAGTAAAATTTAAGAAGATTATGCTGTGATTAACAGCCAAAAGAGGATGATTTAAGATGAAGATTATATACTGGGATAAACTCTTAGAAATAAAAGATAACCATACTGGAATTAATACTAATAATGAAATGATTGTGTTGTGACTGCGTAAATACTTTGATGATTCATACTTTCAAGATAATATCCATCCATATTAAAAGGAAAAGAAATTGTAATGATATTGAATTAAGGACTTTAAGATTAATGTAATGGGTTTTAAGAATTTTTTCTTTTGTCAAATAGAATTTATGGCAACAATGTTAGAGAATATTAAATTGTGTTATTTGAAAATTAAAATTTGTGGTGAAATAATAGAGGGTAATGCTCTCTACATGGGGCTCCCCTTGGGGTGCACCCGGAGGCTCCAGTTGGTCCATAATGTGGGCGTGCAGGGGATTATGGGAGCGACGGGACGCTCCCATGTGACACCTCTCCTGCGTGAGCTGCACTGGCTTCCTGTGGTCTTCCGGGTGCGCTTCAAGGTGTTGGTGACCACCTTTAAAACGCTCCATGGCTTAGGGCCGGGGTATTTACGAGACCGTCTTCTGCCGCCAATAGCCTCCCACCGGCCAGTTCGCTCACACAGAGAAGGACTCCTCAGGGTGCCGTCGGCCAGACAATGTCGGCTGGCGACCCCCAGGGGGAGAGCCTTCTCTGTGGCGGCACCTGCCCTCTGGAACAACCTACCCCCAGAGATACGCACGATACCAGACCTCCGGACTTTTCGGCGGGCCCTGAAAACACATCTATTCCATTTAGCTGGGCTGGCTTGACCCCATCCTTATGGTTTTAAATTTATAATTGGTTTTAATTGGGTTATTTTAAATTGACGGCCAAAAGTATTTAATGTTTTTAAAATTGTTTTTAAATTTTATATGTTGTGTTTTTACCGTGGCTGTTCACCGCCCTGAGTCCTGTTGGAGAAGGGTGGTATACAAATTAAATAAATAAATAAATAATTGATTTGTGTAAAATGATACAAGTTAATTTCCTTTTTTTTTTTGCTTTTTTAAAAAAAAATAAGGTAATTAGTGGGGATTTGGGAAAAGCTTTTGTCAAAGAGGAATTAGTAATTGTACCTACTTATGACTGGATTAATGGCTCGTTCTGAAAAGATTTTTGTATGTTTATGTGTTTTTTTTTTAAAAAATTGTTCAAAAAACAACAACAGGTTAAGGATATGATTATATATCCAATAAGTTAATTACTAGAGTACCACCAATTTATCAGTGGCCAGTATACATATATAATAGTATCAAAAAAGTACAAATGAAACCTTAACGCCTGGTGGCTCAGCAGACTAAAAGCATTGTGATTAACACCAGCTGTCTGCAATTACTGTAAGTTTGAATCTCACCAGGCTCAAGGTTGACTCAGCCTTCCATCCTTTCTAAGGTAGGTAAAATGAGGACCCAGTTTGTGGGGGCAATAAGCTGACTTTGTATAAATATACAAAAGTATGAAGGCTATTGCTTAACGCCTTGTAAGCTGCCCTGAGTCTCCGGAGAAGGGCGGCATATAAATCAAATTAAAAAAAAAAAAGATCTACCTTGTAGCTCCCATCCATCTGTTCTTATATGAGATTGCTAAACAGAATGCCTTTCTCTTGGATTGTATTTATGTACTCTCTATTAAGAAATCATCAATACTTTTTTTCCTGGAAGTTAGAAATCTTTTAAAATCAGGGCAACTGGATGGAGCTGAGCGTTTACTGGCCAGATGCCCTTCCTTAGACCTCATGGAGTTCATAGCAGATATTTCTTTGCACCCTAAGAGAGAAATATCTGCCGGTTTCAACCTTCTGAATGGGAGAACTCCTTCACCACGAGGCTACTACTTTTTCCTAGATATCTTATCACCATCAGACTTGAATATTGTCAAAGAAACTATGGGGACATCTTGAATACACATTGCGTGCAAGATCTAACAATAGTAATACTGAACTAAAAAAAAATCCGTAAAGAAGAAGGATAAATATCCAAAAGGATAGTTTCTAAGCTACGTAAGGTGTTTGAAAGCTGCAGTTTCCACCAAAGGAGCTATTCCAAAGTGCCCGTGTTTCCCCTAAAATAAGACCAGGGCTTATTTTCTTTTCGGCCCCAAAATAAGGACTGGTGCTGCTAGTCATAGGAGGCTGCATGGCATGTTGTACGGCGACACTGGTGTGATATGCCTTGCGGTGTTCTGTCGTGAGTGGTGGCACTGGTGCAATGCGCCACATGGCATCCAGTTGTGAGTGGCTGCAGAAGTCAGGCAGTGGCACGACAGGTATTGGGGCCTGGGAGGCCCAGCTGCAGCGGTCCTAAGTTAAGCGGGTTCAGAGTGCATGGGGCAGCTCCATCCCCCCACCCCAGCTTGATTTTTATGCATGCGCCTCAACCCATCTCGTACAACCAGATGGTGGGCAGGGCTTAACTAGGGCTTATTTATGGGGTAGGGCTTATATTAGGCGCAGACATTAAAATCAGGCTAGGATGTTTTCGGGATAGGTCATATTTTCGGGGAAACATGGTAATATCTGAGTTTCCCAAGAGAATTACATTACTGTTTTTCCATAAATAGGTGGTTGGACTTCCCTACAAGTTGAAAGGAAACATGATTAAGCAGAAGGCAGAATTTCTGCAAGGTATTAATTAAGACTGACAACCACCACTAATAATAATAACAGCTGTTAGCTCCTTGGTTAGGACTTGAACTGTTGAATTTTTTACCAATTCCAGACTGTGAATCGAACTGAAGATTAAATCTTAAATAACTATAATAATAATGGGGTAAATTATTTCAACACAATGTGTGCAACTTTAAAACTTCTCACTGGAAATACAAAAATTGTATTTCCTTGTATTTAATTCAGAGGAGAGAAACTTGTCGAGATAAAGATCTTTTATTAACGTAGTCTGGGAACATATCCACTCCAGACCTGACCTTCTGGCAGAATGCAATCACCTGTGAAGAGTGTTCAAGCATCTGTTAAACCTTCAACAAACTCACACTGACATTTTGAGTAAAGAACAGAGTTGGAGGCTCTGGAAGTGCTGTCGTCATTTACCTGCCCAAACACGGATGATCTACAGGAAGATTCACAGAAAACATTTCATCAGATGGAAAGTATTCTTACTGAAGAAAGTTTCACATGTTGTTACAAATGAACAAAATTGTTTGCAACTTATAACCCAAACCTGTAATTGCTCCATTCTTCTCAAAGCCGCACATATTTTTTTCAAAAATAAAATGGCCCTCTTATGTGATCAGGCGGCCTCAAGAATGAAATATGGAATGAAACCAAATGAATTCTAGCCATTTTAGCCATGGCAGGGTGAAATGGAATTATTTGTGAGTGTAAAGGTTTCTCCTGATCAGTTGTGCCCCCCTCTAAGGGACGGCGCACATCCCCGTTTCCTAGCAGAGGGAGCCAGCGCAGCCCAAAGAGGCTTCAGAAAAATAGTGTGAAAGAAAAAACAGTGCAAGAATGAATGCGGGAACCGATATCGAGTGACCAAAAGCTTGACAATTCCAGACATGACATTTCAAAGAGTTCTGCGGACAGTTAGAGCTAGAAAAGCAGATAAGCGCTTTCATTCCATGGGTTTGCAGAGGAGAGGTCACAGGATAGATTACTTTTTTCAGGCATTGCCACAAAAGTATGCGATAACTCAGGTGGAATGTGTTGAGCAAATAAATTAGGAACCACGTTTGAATTTCAGAGCCTCTGGAGCACATCCTGAAACAAACAAGGAAGTTCCCCCGTGGAGGAGAGGAGAGGAGAGGCCGCCTGCCTAAGTATGACGAAAGTCACCACTCTGCATCGTGGCTTCCCCTCATACGGTCACTCCTGGGTGTCCGTCTGAGCTATGACAGCAAGTCCCCAAGGCAGACTCCGCTTGCTTCAAACGAGACGGATGACGTTGTGCCGCCCGTCCTCCGTGCTGCTGCTCCTGCCCTGATCCACACCCAGGGTAGGCAAGCAAGCCCCAGGCCGTCCCGACTCAGTCCTCCTTCGGGGTGCCGTTATGAGTCACTGCTTTCAAATTGGGAATGTTGGCTTGATGGCCGCAGGGGCGGTGAGAGGAAAGGCCCACTTCAAAGACCTCGTGGATGGCCTTCCGGAAGCAGTGGAAATTGTAGTCTATGAGGCCTGCGAAGAAAAAGGGAAGAGAGGCATCAGTTGGGAAGATCTCAGGAAACTTCTGTTCCTTCAGCTTTCCCACTGACCATGGGATCTGATTATGATGGCAACTAGGACTGCAAAGATTGGGTCACTAAGCAATGCAACTGCACTTTACAACTGCATCATCTAATAACCGAAATTCCAGTCCCAATTGCTGTAAGTCAAGGACTACCTGTACTGTATGGCATTTAATGCAATGTTAGTATAATGCCCTTTTTCTGTGGTTGTCATTTGTGCAGGGGTTCAAACACTGATTTAAGAAAAGTTATATGGCCGCCCACTCACTCTCAGTGACTCTGGGTGGCTGACAAAAATAACGTTTTTTAATTTATTATATGGCTACTTAGCTAAGGTATTCAAGCTAAGAGAAATTACCCTCCCTCCCATGCTGGAATAATTATTTCATTGTCTGCAAGGGCAACCTTTAATGCAGCTTTAAAACAATTTTGCCAAAAGGAGTGATAAGTAACAGTTTTATGGAACATTCCGAGCAGCCTCTGCTTCCAATGAACTGAACAGCTGAAGCATTTCTAAGGTTGCTCTCTGATGCTTGGAACACTTGAGCTATGTTCCAACTTTCACCTCTCTAGGACAGGGGTCCCCAACCCCCACGGCCTGTTCGGCACAGCTCATCTTGTGTGCTACAGTTCCCCTCTTGCCCCTCCCCTGCCGGGTTGGGGACTGCTGCTCTAAGACACAGCCAGCTCAGACTAAATATTTCAGATGAAACTGTTTTGCCCCGAGTTTGAAGCAGGGCCTATTTTCTATTTTGGAAAAAATAACAAAACTATGATTATTGTTTTTAATGGTGGTGTTTGTGCTGCTGGTCCGTGACTGTGATAAAGACTGAAAAAGATTGACGGAACAAAATGATGAGGCGCACAAGCCCATTTGCTCACCTTTGCGTTCAAAGCTTTCTTCTCTGAGGATACACACCAAGGCTAGAAATTTTGTCACTTCTTTTAAATATAAAACAGTTGTGTTATTGAGCTTAATAATTGCCATAGATTCCTCGTCATATGCACTACCGCTGCCATCTTCTTTTAACCTAGAGTAGGTTGAAGGAAAAAGACACAGCATACCTGAGATTTAGACTGACCACTTAAACTTGATACAACTCAGATGCCTCATTTATATTTAAGCAACTGAACAGAACTTTACCACAAACGTACAATCTTTACAATTTATGACAACTTCGGAAATGTACATTTGCTTTTTAGCTTGATTAATCTGCAGATACGTTTTAATATCCTTACATTTATATTAATATATATTTATATTAATATAGAAGTCAGCTTATCATAATACTGAAAGAACTTTGTTATTTTATTTATTCATTAAATTTATATGCTGCCCATCTCACTGACAAGTGAGCAGCAGTTATATTTTGACAGAAATACCTGTTCTGTGATCATGACGTGAGACATACCAGGTTTCATAAGGATGCTTGCTCAGGATTCTAGACAAAATCAGTTTTAACGACAAAATTATGCCAACCATAAGCAAGGCGGCATAGCATCCCCCACCTTATAAACTAAATCCTTCACAATTTTTAGGGTCATCCTGCATTTCTCAAAATATCCCTGAACAGTAAAGGATCTTAGAAGTCAGACTTCTTTCACGATTGCTGTTCCATACTTCCAGAGCATTTACTTACCCATATATGCAAGAAACATCAATGACAACGTCAATCATGTCGCAACATAACTCGTAGGACTGCATGTCAACAGGGGAACTGTCTGTTGCAATATAGATCTTGCTGACAACATCAAAAAGAAAAGCTTTTTCTATCCCCGAGTTCTTCAGAACATGAAAAGACAGGTTTAAATTAAGATTACATTTCACAAATGCCCACATTTGTCCCAAGATTCATTTGCTTTTATTTATTTTGCAATACTTTATTGTACATACTCAGGAGGTAAAAATATCCACAATATAACACACTACATATTTTAATAAGTTTTACTAGCGTGCAATCCAAATCTTTGATGTACAAAGATTATTAGTTTAAAATGTCTAATATAAACCAGATAATCTGTTAAAGCTCAGCAAGATTCAGCAGTCTCCAGCCCACCTCTGCTTTGGAGGCAAAAGTTCTCTCCAAGATCTCTTGGTGTCAGTTTCATCATCTCCTAAATGAAAATCACTCATTTGCTAACTTTCACCACATTATTCACCCTTTCAAAATGTGGAATAATTAACTGCTACTTACTGATATAAAGATATTCAGCAAGTTTTCCAAAGTGGGCAGCTGTGGAATGAGCTTCTGCACCACCTTACTGAAGGCCTCAAATATTGAGTGATCATAGATGCTGGTCAAATAAAAGCTAAAAAAACAAAACAAAAAAAAGAACTCTATAATTAGTTACCGGAATGGTTTCAAATGTTACCTGCTGTTTTGGCCAAACTAATACCACCACTGATACCATTCCCCAACTAGAATCTGTTGAAATTCATTTCTTTGTGCGATTCACAATTAACTAATATAGTTATGATTTACTGAAACCACCTGGATCTGCATGGCACATTAAGATTATGAAATCTGGGCTTCCGGTTTGGCTTCCGTCGCCACCAGACGGTCCCTTGAGACCGCCAGCCCTGTCGCCCGTAAAGAGCCACCTTTACAGCTGAAAGGCGGCTCGATAAACTCCGTTTCCATAAGGAAACGAGAGACAGAGCCGGCGAGGGCAGATAGAACCCTCTGCGAAGTCCCCAGAGTTCTTTTTTTGTCTCTGGGGAGGAAGCAGGATGAGGCTCCCTATTTTCGCTCGCCGCTGCTCCGGGCTTCGGGAGAACTCTGCGCTTTGCAGAGCCAGGCGATGGGACCAGACCAACTAACGAAAACTAACAGATTCTCTGAACAAGTAGGATGAAATCCGGACCTGGGACCCTAAATTGCAAGTATTTTCAATAACCCTAAGACTGACTTTAAAAGTAAAGAAGAGTGGAAGGGGGGAAAAAAAGAAAGTTTAAAATGGCGACTGGCTGAGGCTTGAGAAGAAAGCCGAAAGCGAAAGTCCTTCTGTTTGACTAGTTCAATATGTTACAAAGTAATTGGGACAACAGCGCTGGCTAGAAGTGAAGAGAAAAATTCCTATTTCATGCTTCTTCCTTCTTAGAGACTTGATATTGATATTGTTTGGAGAGAAGTTTCCTTCTTTAAAGGGAAAAAAAAAATCTGCTTGTGTGGCAGGATGGCGTTAAAACTGACAAAGCCAGACAACCAAGCTGTGTGTGGGGGGGGCTCCCCAATTAAAAACCACATGAACAAGTTTTGAGCTTGCAGATGCAGAGGAATGGCTTTAAAGATCTAACGCAATTTGTTCTGGAGGAGATGGCAAGACATAATGAGATTGTGAACCAGAACCTTGAAAAATTTAGACAGGAAATTAAAGAGTTGGTTCAACAAAAGTATGATAAATTCAAGCAACATATGATAAATTTCTTAGACGCAATGATAAAGATGGATAAAGAGATTAATTTAGAAATAGAGTCTAAAATGAAGGAAGTTGATCATAAGATTTATAATTTGGATAATAAAATACAAAGAATTGAAAATGATTTAACAATGATTCAAGAAAATAGCTCAGAAGTAGAGTCAAAAATAAAGGAAGCTGACAACAAGACTTACAATGCAGATAATATAAAACAAAGGATTGAAAATGAAGTCACAATGATGCAATTCAGATTTATGGAATTTGCGGTCAGAATTAGGGGAATACAGGAAAATAAAAAAGAAGATTTGAGAAAGATGTCTGCTGAAGTTCTGGCTGGGATTTTAAAGGTTAGTCCTGAAGAGGTATCCTGTAAGATTGATAAGGCCTACAGAGCAAATTCTTGGTTGGCAAAGCAAAGGCTGTTGCCTAGAGATGTGGTGATTTACTTTACCGATAAAGGAATAAGAAATGATATTGTGCAAAAGTCTTTTAACTCCACTCTTGAAATGCATGGAAGGAAGATTTGGATATTTAAAGAGCTGCCGCCCAAGATGTTAAAAGATAGAAAGGATTTTGGATTTTTGGTGACTGAGCTAAAGAAACAAAAAATCCCATTTAGGTGGGATGCTCCAGTTGGAATAATATTGAGATATCAAGGAGAAAGATATCAACTAAATACTGTTGAAAAAGCGGAAGAATTTTATTATAAGGTTCTTAAAATGGATTCAACATCTCCATGTATAACACATGAGGGGAATAAAGAAAAGCAAAATCAACAAGAGATTGAAACCCAGGCTAAGCAGATGGAGGTGGAGGTAATGGAAAAACAACAAGTTACAGAGGCCTTTTTGGATGAGCCGCTTTTGGATTCTCCTTCAGAGGTTATAGTTGGATTACCTATAAATACAAGAGAGGCGGCTTTGGATTCTAATGTGATGACTTATCAAGTTACAGACCAGCATGGAAATCAATCAGTTGATATACAACTCATAGAAAGGCAACCAGGATGGAGATCTAAGCCACAAAAAGTTAAGAAGAGAAGAAGCAGATCCTACAAAAATAAAAACTTTTAGACTAAACAACAGTGTAATGCCAGTTACTTAAGAGACAATTAAATACATGAAAATATAGCTGAGGCAAAGTATTGGTTTATACTATTTTGAGGAGAGTGACAGATCTCTGCAGTGCTGTACTTTTGGGATGTGGAAGATGGCCTTAAATTGAGTGGATTGGAACTTTCTATTCTGGACTCTTTGACAAATGGATTACGTTTATGCTGAGCTACAAGGCAAGAAAACTATGGGATTGGGGCATGCAGAAGATCTGGTTGTTACCCTAACACGGTGGTTGGAATGAATAATCTAGATGAAAGACATTACAAAAGACACTATATAGAATATAAATATAAAGTCACTCGGGTGGTTTTTTGATATATGAAAACATTTATTATTGATGGGGGCAGATGGTAATTGAAGATACCGAACATACTGTTGGAATTAGAATTTGATGTTACCCTAACATGGGTGATGGGAGGAGGGGGGAAAAAAAGGGGGAAAAATCTATATTTGAAAAACTTTTTCAATTAAAAAAAAAAAGATTATGAAATCTGCACTAACATTTTTATTTCAATTAACAAACTGCTTAATCTGTAAATAAATGATCTGTTATACTGATCTACTATATTTATACCAAATCAAGAAGAGGACTAATTGGTGAGAGGGAAAGAACTTTGTTTCAAGATGAACCAAATTTCAGTTTTCAGAAATTCAAGAAAATGATAAAATCATTTGATGAGAAAAAGTAGAATTGCTAATTGTGACAGCATTTGAGATTCAGAAATAGTATATTCTGGGCTTTGGCTGTTAGTGCTGAATCATTAAACAATCGTGCAGGTCATTAACTAACTATCGTCCAGTCTCCAACCTTCGCTTCGTTGCGAAGGTTGTTGAGAGTGTGGTAGCGCAACAGCTTCCCTGGTACCTGGATGAAGCTGTCTATCTAGACCCGCTCCAGTCTGGCTTCCGGCCTGGGCACAGCACGGAAACGGCTTTGGTCGCGTTGGTGGATGATCTCTGGAGGGCTCGGGACAGGGGTTGCTCCTTATCCTGGTCCTGTTAGACCTCTCAGCGGCTTTTGATACCATCGACCATGGTATCATGTTGCACCGGTTGGCGGGGTTGGGGGTGGGGGGCACCGTTCTGCGGTGGTTCTCCTCCTACCTCTCTGACCGGTCGCAATCTGTGTTGACAGGGGGGCAGTGGTCGACCCCGAGGCACCTTGCTTGTGGGGTGCCACAAGGGTCGGTCCTCTTGCCCCTTCTGTTCAACATTTATGTGAAGCCGCTGGGTGAGATCATCCGTGGCTTCGGGGTGGAGTTCCATCAGTACGCTGATGACACCCAGCTGTACATCTCCACCCCAGGCCACCCCAACGATGCCCTTGAAGTGATGTCCCAGTGCCTGGAGGCCGTGCAGGCCTGGATGGAGAGAAACAGGCTCCGACTCAACCCCTCCAAGACCGAGTGGTTGTGGCTTCCGGCGTCCTGATATAGCCAGCTGAAGCCATCGCTGGCTGTTGGGGGCGAATCACTTGCCCCCACGGAGAGGGCTCGTAACTTGGGCGTCCTCCTGGACGCACGGCTGTCTTTAGAAGATCATTTGACGGCCGTGGCCAGGGGGGCTTTTTATCAGGTCCACCTGATACGCCAGTTACGCCCCTTTCTAGATCGTGACTCCCTACGCACAGTCACTCAGGCACTCGTTACTCCCTGCCTGGACTACTGCAACGCTCTCTACATGGGGCTCCCCCTGGGGTGCACCCGGAGGCTCCAACTGGTCCAGAACGCGGCCGCGCGGGGGATTATGGGGGCGACGAGGCGCTCCCATGTGACACCTCTCCTGCGCGAGCTGCACTGGCTCCCGGTGGTCTTCCGGGTGCGCTTCAAGGTGTTGGTGACCACCTTTAAAGCGCTCCATGGCTTAGGGCCGGGGTACTTACGAGACCACCTTCTGCCACCAATAGCCTCCCACCGGCCAGTACGCTCGCACAGAGTGGGCCTCCTCAGGGTGCCGTCCGCCAGACAATGTCGGCTAGCGACCCCCAGGGGGAGAGCCTTCTCTGTGGTGGCGCCCACCCTCTGGAACAACCTCCCCCCAGAGATACGTACAATAACAGACCTCCGGATTTTTCGTCGGGCCCTGAAAACCTATTTATTTCAACTAGCTGGGCTGGCTTGAGTTAAATTTTAAATTGATTTTAAATTGGGTTGTTTTAATTTACGGCCAAAATATTTAATTATTTTAAACTGTTTTTAAATTTTGTATGTTCTGTTTTTTACTTTGGCTGTTCACCGCCCTGAGTCCTATTTGGAGAAGGGCGGTATAGAAATGGAAATAAATAAATAAATAAATAAAATAAATTAAGTGGAGCATGAGGTGCCTCAGGCATGGGCCTTGGAAGCTGAGCAGAGGCCCAGGCTCGCCTGCCCTAACCCTCCCAAGGCCTCACCCACCACCACCTCGATGCCCCATGCTCCACTTCTTGCCCCTTGGCCTCACAGGCCTTTTCCCACTCTCACCGGATTGTCACAGGGCCGATTCACCCAGCAGCCCAAACACCCTCCTCCTCTTCCAGAGCACTGGAATGGATTGCTTTGTTGCATGGCTGCATGGCACAATTCTGGAAGCCGCTGCCACTGTGTCTGAGACAAAATGGCGGCCACTTTCAGGTTGCTATCGTGCAGCCTGGGAACAAGATTTGCCATTTTGCTGTTTAAGGCGGATTGCACAGTGCTTTCTGCAGCTTCCAGACCTTGTTAAGGCAGCAAAATGCAGCTTTTGTTGTTGGGGCACTCGGCAGTGGCATTTTCTGGCCAGGGAAAAACGGCGCCCACTTCTGGAATCGTGCCATGGGTACCATCAAATCAGCATTTCTGTACTGAAAGAGGCCTCCCTGCTATCCACGTGTTCTGGCCCCAACTTGTAATTAGTAACAGCCATCCAAAAGCATGTAAGAAACTACAGAAACGTCACTTGCCTAAGATGTAGTTTTTCTAAGCCGGCATCGGCAAGATCATCATTGGCCCTTTGATGGATGTCCCTTTGAGTTTCAATTTTATGGTCGTCCGATAAGCCGTCCACTTTATGAATAAAAACTTCAAAGTTCATTTCTGGGTTGATTTTGTAGGCTTTGGAAACGGTAATATGGAGCCTGGTTAATGCTTCCATGTAGTCATCCTGTAAAAGAAATGGGATATATCTGTTTTTGCAGGATCCTTTTAGTTTACCGGACACCGTAAAAACGTGCAAGATTTTTGCAGGCCTTGGATCTTTTGAGGAATCCCAAGAGCAGCTTGGACTGGGGGCCATTTCTAGACCCTTGAGAAGCGGAGACAAAAGCAGAGGAAACCGTAACAGGCTAATGGCATCGTTACCGCAAACCCTGGTTAGTTTATGCTGAGCTCAGCGTTGCTGGGGGGGCCTTGGCTGGTCCCCCCTCCCCCACCTGCGCGTCGATGACGTAGATGAGCGCTCCGGTGCCTCGGAAGATCATCTCGTAGTCGAAGGTGGGGTCGAAGAAGTCCATCTGGCCAGGGAAGTCCCAGATCTGGAAGTTGACGAAGGAGCTGCTGGAGACGTCGTCCTTGTAGATTTTGTTGGTGCTCTCCAGGAAGAGCGTCTCGTTGGGGGACATTTTGTGGAAGACCACCTGCCGGACACAAACCACGGGCTGCTCAGGCCGGGCCTCCCCCTCCCCCTCCCCTCCCTCCCCCTCTTCCTCCTCTCCCCCTCTTCCTCCTCCCTCCCCCTCCCCCTCTTCCTCCTCCCTCCCCCTCCCCTCCCTCCCCCCTCTTCCTCCTCCCTCCCCCTCCCCCTCTTCCCACCCCCGCAGCCTGGCTAGCCCGCCCAGCCCCCCCCCCCCGCAGAGCCCGGCCTCCGCCCAAGGGCACCTTCTGGATCGAGGACTTCCCGCTGCGCCGAAGCCCCATCAGCAGGATGCGGGGCTGC
Source organism: Pantherophis guttatus (assembly GCF_059756535.1). Lineage (NCBI taxonomy): Eukaryota > Metazoa > Chordata > Lepidosauria > Squamata > Colubridae > Pantherophis > Pantherophis guttatus. Next base: position 27,297,771 of record NC_142072.1, on the reverse strand, counting down.
TTGGAGGAGTCGCCCCCGCCGGCCCCCAGCCCGCCTCCGGGCCCCGCCAGGCCCAGCCCGCCGCCGCCGCCGCCCGCCAGCTCGGCCCCGTCGTCCTCCCCCGCCTCGTCCTCGTCGGCGCCGTAGCCGAAGTCTTTGGGGAAGGCATCGGCCGCGCCCAGGCTGCCCGCGGGCAAAGCTGCGCCGGACAGCTGCGCCGGCTCCTCGGAGGCGCCCGCGGCCCCGAACGGCATGGCGGCCATGACAGCCCGGCCCCAGGCGGACGCGCAGCCCATTGGCCGGCGCCGGAGGCCACGTGACACCCCCTCGCCCACGGACACACCTCCCTGGCGCCGGGCTGCTTCCGGGTCCGGGCCGCCGCGGGCGCCCCCTCCGGCCGGGCGGTTGCAGGGCAGCCAAGCGGCAGCCAGCCCAGCCGAGGCTCCTGCAGCCCCCGAGAGTCCGGAGCCCCGAGAGCGAGGCTGAAGCCGGGGAAGGGAAGAGGCAGCGGTGACCGGATTCGCGTCCTTGTGAGCCACGACTTGTAAGGAGGGAACAATTTGGCTCAATCTAATGGAAGGAGTGAAAGTCAAGGAGCAGCTCTTATCCAGAACTAGAAGGACGGACAGAAGTGGACGAGGCGATGGAAGGGGATGTTGAAAGGCTGGTGAAATGGTGAAATTCTGTGCCTCAAAAAGTGAATTTACAGTGCAGGGCAGGGGTGAAATTCAGCAGGTTCTGCAGAACCGGTAGCGGAAATTTTGAGTAGTACGAAGAACCGGCAAATGCCACCTCTGGCTGGGATGGGAATGGGGATTTTGCAGTATCCTTCCCCTGCCACTCCCACCAAACCCCACCAAGCCACGCCCACAGAACCGGTAGTAAAAAAAATGGATTTCACCACTTGTGCAGGGGATGGAAAAGGTCCCAGGTTTAATTGCACAATTTAAACTAGCCACGGCTGCTTCTTGAGCCTTGTTAATAAGATGAGGCTGCTAGGCTAATTTTTAGGGGAGATAAATCAGAAGAAAGTAACATAATTACAAAGCAGGTTCCCATATTATAGCAAGATGTACATTAAGTACATGACCCAGAGGCAAAACCTGGATTGACCATTACTTGAGCTGCATAGCTGTTTAATCCTTTCCAGTTTCTTAATAATTTCCAGAATAAGATCTTTCAAAGCTGGGACATGAGAATGTATTTATTTCCTGGATTGCTTCCAGAGACAAAAGACAAAACAATTCATTTTATTTCAGGTAGACTATATCAGTCCCTGGAAGCTCTATAAAATGTTATGTCACCTAAACCTTTTCCCATCTTGCTCCCATATCGGATCACCTTCAGCAGATTAGAACTCTGATGATGTTACCTAGTTAGGGTAATGAAACATTTTAAGAAAAAAAGCAAACTCAGAAAGCACCAGGGACCCCTCAGCTCTCAAGTTCTATCCAGGCTTGCAGGGGAGAAGGTACTTAAGGACGGACATGGAGTCCCAAAGGTGCTTTTTCAAAAGGCAACTGGACTTTGTTTGGTTTTTTTTTTGTTGTTGTTGTTGAAGATGCTTGTCATCCAAGAAACTTCTCCAGTTCTGACTGAAGGGTGGAGAATGAAAGGATTTATATTCCTTGCCGTCATTCTTCCATCTTCCGTCTTCCACCATTCCACCTCATCCCTGAACTCTTCCCATCCTCTCACCGTAGTGACTGCATAGCAACAATGTCTGGGAGGCAAAGCAGCATTTGAAGCCCAGTGACAAATTATCACCGCTCACATCTTCACACTTGCTCAACTTATCTGAACACTGCCTCTCCGCTGTAAGGATCCGTAGCATTGATGAGGCAGTTGAGGGTCCATACTAGGGCCAAAAAATGTATCCTGTACATTTGCTGAGCCTGGGGAGGGGGAGTGGCAGAGGGCGAGTAGAGAAGGAAGGGAAAGAAGGGGCTTCAAAAGTTGAAGATACCTGCGATGAAAGCCAAGGCTTGGCATTATTTTGTGAAGGTCTCTCAACTGTCTCTGTAAAGGCTGTTGTGTCCTTAGCTACTTGAGATTGTGCCCATTGTGGTGCCATTTGACGTAGCTGAATGGATAAAGTTGCCATTGATCCCTGTAGGCACAACGGCCTCCCATCCTGGCCGTGAAGGTCAGGATAGTTCATGCACTCAGGGCCTCCCTGCCATGTCACTCTGGTTATTACACATTCAGAATAACAGAGTGGGAAGGGACCCTGGAGGTCATCTAGTCCACCTCCCTGCTGAAGCAGGAGACCCTATATCAGTGATGGCTAACCTTTTTTCCTTCGGGTGCCAAAAGCATGCACGTACATGCTATCCTGCGCACGCACTTGCCCACACCCATAATGCATGCCCCTCCCGCATGGCCCGCCCCTCTGCACATGCGTGTGACCCCCCCCACATGCGCACGCGACCCCTGCATGCACGTACAAACCCCCCTTTTGGCCTCAGATCCCAAAACAACTGGGGGGGGGAAAGCCTTTACCTCCCAAAACGGCTGGGGGGTGGGGAAAAGTTTCCAAAACTGCTGGGAGGAGGAAAAAAAGCCTTTGCCTCCCAAAACATCGCTGGGAGGGGAATCTCCGGAGATCTGGGAAGGCACAGGCAGCAGAAAGTGAGGAGAAAGGTAGGTCTCCCCACGCATGCCGCTTGCAGGGCAGACCCGAAAATCAGCTGGCCGGCAGGAAGTGGTTGCGCATGCACAGTGGAGCTGAGCTAGGTGACGGCTCGTGTGCTCACAGAGAGGGTTCTGCGTGCCACCCGTGGCATGCATGCCATAGGTTCGCCATCACGGCCCTATATCCTTTCAGACATATGGTTGTCCAATCTCTTCTTAAAACCTTAAAAGACAAAATTGGCCAAGTTGTCCTCTCTCCCCTTCCCCCTGGATAGCCTAAGTCATGCACTGCTTTCTGGGACACCGGGGATAGAAGACTATCCAGTGGGTCCCATGCAGCTTCTAAGAGACCTGATGGTCTTGAAAAGCCTCTGGAGGCTACTCAAACCCTGTTAGGTAATGTGGGAGACTCCTTATGTCCTGCCTCTTCCCCCCCCACCCCAAGGCCCCCCACCCTCCTCTCTAGGACTTTTTTTTTTTTGTCAACTTCATGATGTATGGCATGCCATCAAAGCAGAAGGTTCTGTTCCTCCCTGTGAACAGGTCAAGGGAAGTCCCCATTGCAGCTGCTGCTGATGAGATGGAAAGATAGGAGGTCGTCAAGTGGTTTTACAGGCTGGCATATTTTTGGAAGAAATGAGGCAGGTCACAAAGATATCATGGTAAAGTGTGGCATTCCTGCTCCATCAACCCAAAATGTGATGGATCCTCCATATCACCATCCTTCCTATGGAGATCCAGTGTGATGAACAAAATCACCCAGAGGGAATTCATGGTTTGAAGTATTACTCTAGTTGGCCGTACCATGGGGTGCGGAGACTTATTGGGAGGCCACTGTTCTCAAGGCAGCTCCCCATAAAAGCTTAAACCACCCCACCAGGGTGACATATAAACGTTCTGCTGGAGGCAGGTAAACTGCAGCAAGCTGGAATGCCCTGGGCAACAGATACATTGGTACATTCAGAAGTGTGTGTGTATACACATACACATATACATACACATACATACATACATACATATGTGGACAATACAACATATAAGATAAAATATTAAATTATCATGAAACCATGATAACATCTCCATAATAAATAGGATAGACGTTACAATTCAATATCTAATGAAGCTAACCATCTAACTGCTTAACTGTTTCTGGTGTGGCTACCATGAAATTATCCCAGGTGCCGTGAAATTTCCTAAGGAAACATTCTCAAACTTTGTTTTGTTGTTTTGTTGTTTTGTAAAATTTATTGATCACAGGATGTATGTATTATCTGTCAGGTTTTCCATTGTTGGCCTGGCGCCTTGCTGGGTTCCTGCCATCAAAGGGGAAGGGAGGGGGGAGGCATTTGGGGCCATCCACACCTGTGTATCTAATGGTGGGAAATGGGGGAGGGGGACGTGACAATGGAAGAAGACCAGATCACCAAACCGGCTGGTACCAGGCTCTTCAAGGCTATTTGCCCTGAGAATGGAATGTTACCAGTTTCAGACTTCAAGAGTTGCTCAAAACATCTTAGTGGTATCGCATTGGCTGGCTGGGGGTCTGGTCATGGGGAAGGGATTGGGGGTTGGAAAGAAAGCCTCCAATGCTCCTCTCGTTCCCCAGGTTGCACAGACCCTCAGGCCCTGGGCCTTCGGCTGATGCTGTGCAACGCCCGGTCCGTGGTAAATAAAGCCCCCCTCATTTGTGATCTTGTTCAGGAGGGGGGAGCGGACCTGGCGGGTATTACGGAGACCTGGTTGGGCCAGGAGGGGGGGTCCCCCTCGTTGAGATGTGCCCACCCGGTTTCCGCGCATTCCATCAGCCGAGGACACAGGGGAGGGGCGGGGGGGTGGCGGTTGTCATTAGAGAAGGTCTTGGTCCGAGGGAGGCCACTGTTCCTCAGACGGCTGGATGTGAGTCCCTCCTTGTGAAGTGGGGTCATGGGGTGCAGATGGGCGTGCTGGTTACGTACCTGGCTCCCTGCCATGTGATGGCAGCCCTGCCCGAGCTGCTCAACGATATAGCTGCAGTGGCGGTTGACACCCCCAGGCTTATGGTCATAGGGGATTTTAACCTACCATCCATTGGTGAGGCGTCTGAGGTGGCTCGGGAGTTCATGGCTTCCATGACGGCCATGGACCTGACCTAGTTAGTTCATGGCCCTACTCACACGGGGGGAAACACGCTAGACCTGGTTTTTGTCTCTGGTCAGTGGTTGAGTGAGCTTGAGATAGGGGATATAGTGATCGAGCCCTTGTCATGGTCAGATCACTCCCTCCTTCGCTTTGACCTTCAAACCGCCGCACCCCGCCGCAGGGAGACAGAACCATTGAGGTGGTACCGCCCCAGGCGCCTGATGGATCCAGATAGGTTCCAGATGGAGCTTGGGCCATTTCCTGAGGCTCTGGCACATGGCTCGACTGAGGAGCTGGTGGCCGCCTGGGATAGGGTGGCCGCTGGAGCTTTGGATCGGGTCGTGCCTTTGTGGCCTCTGACCCGGCGCCAATCTTGCCTGACTCCTTGGTTCACCGAGGAGCTGAGGGAGATGAAACGCCGGAAAAGATGCCTGGAGAGTGGTTGGAGGGCCAGCCATTCTGAATCTGACCGAACACTGGTAAGGTCTCATATTAAGACCTACCTGGTGGCGATAAAAGTGGCGAAGTATAACTATTTTGCCGCTCTTATTGCGTCATCAGATAATCGCCCGGCCGCCCTGTTTAGGGTGACCCGCTCCCTGCTCCACCAGGAAGCGCGGGAGAACCCCTTGGAGGGTAGAGCCGAGGATTTTGTACAGTATCTGTATGACAAAATCGCTCAGATTCGGAAACACCTGGACTCTGACTGGGTAGATTCAGGGGGGAGGACAGAGGCAGGTCTTGTGAGTATTATCTGGGAAGAGTTTGATTCTGTGACGCCCGAAGACGTGGACAGGATACTGGGTAGACTGAGCGCAGCCACATGTTTAGTGGACCCGTGTCCCGCCTGGTTGGTGCTGGCCTCTCAGGAGGTTACACGAGGCTGGCTCCAGGGGATTATAAATGCTTCTTTGAGTGAGGGTGTCTTCCCTGCCGCCTTGAAAGAGGCGGTGGTGAGGCCTCTCCTCAAGAAGCCTTCCCTGGACCCGACAGTGTTGGCAAATTATCGTCCAGTCTCCAACCTTCGCTTCGTTGCGAAGGTTGTTGAGAGTGTGGTAGCGCGACAGCTCCCCCAGTACCTGGATGAATCGTCGTATCTGGATCCGTTCCAGTTGGGCTTCAGGCCTGGGTACAGCACGGAAACGGCTTTGGTCGCGTTGGTTGATAATCTCTGGAGGGCTCGGGACAGGGGTTGTTCCTCTGTCCTAGTCCTATTAGACCTCTCAGCGGCTTTTGATACCATCGACCATGGTATCATGCTGCACCGGTTAGAGGAGTTAGGGGTGGGGGGCATCGTCCTACGGTGGTTCTCCTCCTTTCTCTCTGACCGGTCGCAGTCCATGTTGACAGGGGGGCAGAGGTCGACCCCGAGGCCCCTTGTATGTGGGGTGCCACAGGGGTCGGTCCTCTCACCTCTTCTGTTCAACATTTATGTGAAGCCGCTGGGTGAGATCATCCGTGGTTTCGGGGTGAAGTACCATCAGTACGCTGACGACACTCAGCTGTACATCTCCACCCCGGACCACCCCAATGATGCCCTTGAAGTGATATCCCGGTGCCTGGAGGCCGTGCGGGCCTGGATGGGGAGAAACAGACTCAGGCTCAACCCATCCAAGACTGAGTGGCTGTGGTTTCCGACATCCCAATATAGTCAGTTGGTGCCATCACTGACTATTGGGGGCAAGTCACTGGTCCCCACGGAGAGGGTTCGCAACTTGGGTGTCCTCCTGGACTCACGGCTGTCTTTGGAAGAGCACATGACAGCCGTGGCCAGGGGGACTTTTTATCCGCCTGATTCGCCAGTTGCGTCCCTTTCTGGATCGGGACTCGTTAAATACGGTCACTCATGCTCTTGTTACTTCCTGCCTGGACTACTGCAATGCTCTCTACATGGGGCTCCCCTTGAGGAGCACCCGGAGGCTCCAGCTGGCCCAGAATGCGGCTGCGCGGGTGGTTATGGGAGCGACGTGGCGCTCCCATGTGACCCCCCTCCTGCACGAGCTGCACTGGCTCCCGGGGGTCTTCCGGGTGCGCTTCAAGGTTTTGGCTACCACCTTTAGAGCGCTCCATGGCATCAGACCAGGGTATTTACGAGACCGCTTTCTGCTACCAATAGTCTCTCACCAACCAGTACGCTCCCATAGAGAGGGGCTTCTCAGGGTGCCGTCTGCCAAACAGTGTCGACTGGCGGCCCCCAGGGGGAGACCCTTCTCTGTGGGGGCACCTACCATCTGGAACGAGCTCCCCCCAGAGATATGGAGGATCCTGGACCTGCGCACGTTTCGTCATGCTCTCAAAACTTTTTTATTTCAGCAGGCTGGCCTGGCCTAACTCTCCTCTTTTAAATTTTTAATTCATTTGATTTTATAAATTGGGTGTTTTAATCTGTGTTTCGGCCAAAATATTTAATAATTTTAAGGGATTTTTAATATTTGTATTATCTGTATTTTATCTTGGCTGTTCACCGCCCTGAGTCCTCCGGGAGTAGGGCGGTATAGAAATTTGATAGATAGATAGATAGATAGATAGATAGATAGATAGATAGATAGATAGATAGATAGATAGATAGATAGATAGATAAATTAATTTTGTTCAGGAACACCAGTTTCTGCCTGACTTTGCTGCAACCAGGTTCTTTCAATAAAAGTTCCTTTCCTTCAATTAAATTGAGTCATGAGTCTTATTTTCTGGACAGAGTGTAGAGAAGAGCAACAGAGATGATTAGGGGACTGGAGGCTAAAACTTATGAAAACAATTGCTGGAATTGGGTATGTCCAGTTTAATGAAAAGAAGAACTTGGGTGACATGGTAGCAATGTTCTGATATCTCAGGACTTGCAACAAAGAAGAGGGAGTCAAGCTATTCTTCAAAGCACCTGAAGGCAGGACAAGGAGCAATGGATGGAAACTAATCAAGGAGAGAAGCAACTTAGAACTAAGGAGAAATTTCCAGACAAAACAATCAGTGGAACAACTTGCCTCCAGAAGTTGTGAATGCTCCAACACTGGAAGTTTTCAAGAAGATGTTGGATAACCATTTGTCTGAAGTGGTGTAGAGTTTCCTGCCTAAGCAGGGGGTTGGACTAGATGACCTCCAAGGTCCCTTCCAACTCTGTTCTATTTCCTGAGACAGCCAACAGGCCGGTCAGACAGTTATCCTTCGTTGCGATGCACCAGTTGTGATGTGGGCTCTCAGCCTTAGTTTTGACATGGACTTGCAGAAGTACTCTGATACAACATGAACATTCTTCTCGGAAGCTAGAAGAAGACAGTAAGATGTTGGGAACAGGATAAAGATCCTCAACATCTGGTTTAGTTTGGTCTTTTTTCCCCAAAAGGAAACAGTGTTCAAATGCAAACCAATTAACAAAAGATGTAGGGGGGCGGGGGGAGAGATGGCAATCCAAATTATGTTCTGATGGCAGGATGTTTGTCTTCAGAACCAGATCAAACATTTCAAGAAATTTGGAAAGCTTGTGCATATCATCTTGGAGCAACTTTTTGTGATTTTTTGAGAAATCATGGCGGATGGATAAAGTGCAAAAAGCTACAAAAAGGAGGAGCCAAGGTACTTAGACCTGTAGCTTAGTTTCACACTGGGCAAGTATTGGAACAGATTATTAAGCAAATTATTACTTGTTAGCATTTAGAAAATAACTCATTCCTGAGCAGGAGCAAGCATAACATTTGGTATTAATCATGCAAGATCAACTTGATCTCTTTTGATAGAGTGACCAGTTTAGTTATTGAACCTAGTGGGCACCTTGTCCTCAGCAAAGCACTCAACACAGCAAAACCTCCATGATTGCTATTCCCACTTCAAAGCTGGTTGAAGAACTGTATCTAGCAAATGACCATCAACGGCTCTACCACTGTGATGGTGCAGTGGTTGGAATGCAGTACTGCAGGCTACTTTTGCTGCCTGCAATTTGGCAGTTCAAATCTCACCAGGCTCAAGGTTGACTCAGCCTTCCATCCTTCCGAGGTCGGTCAAATGAGGACCCAGATTGTTGGGGGCAAGAGGCTGACTCTGTAAACTGCTTAGAGAGAGGGCTATAAAACACTGTGAAGCGGTATATAAGTTAAGTGCTATTGATATTTTATCTATTCATGGTATCTGACTTCCTGAAGAGGTTTCCAAATTTGGCAACTTTAATACTTGTGGACTTCAGTTCCCAGAATTCCCCAGCCAGCATAGCTGGCTTAACATCTTAAAGTCTAAAGTCGTCAAGTTTGGACACTCCCTGATATAGCCGGTCAATTAAAGGGTGGGATGGGAGTGCTTCAGCATTCTTTCATTTTTGGCCTAGTATTTTTAAAATCTCATGTTCAAAATGCTTTAACCTGCTGTTTTCAGATACCCTTGTTGGGATTAGCTTGGCATATACCAGTGATGGCTAACCTTTTTACCATTGCGTGCCAAAAGCGGGGGGAAGCGGAAGGGGTCATGCACGCATGTGCCCTCATCCATAAGTCTATGCGCCCCACCCCCCGCGCTTTTGGCACATGATGGCACAGTGGGCCCGGTAGACCCGTTTTCACTCTCCCCAGGCTCCAGAGCCTTTCTAGGAGCCTGGGAAGGGTGAAAACGGCCTTCCCCACCCCACCGGAGGCCCTCCGAAGGCTGGAAATGGCCCGATTGCCGACTGGTGGGCCCAGAAGCTGGAGCTGAGCTCACATGCCCACTGATATGGCTCTGTGTGCCACCTGTGGCACGCGTACCATAGGTTCGCCATCATGGATATATAGATTTGTTGAGGTAACTATCAATTAAGAATCAATAAACCTAACAAATTCTGGGGAGAAAAGCTTGAGATGGGGGTCAGAAACACACATAATCCATTGGTGCACAAATTCATTACAGGTAGTCCTTGACATAGAACCATTCATTCATCTGCTGAAGAAGTTGTAAAAAAAATGATTTTAAAAGGTAAAAAAAGCCTCTGACGATCACAGCTGAGCTGCACGATCATCAGAGGCTTTTTTTTTTTACTTTTAAAAGTAAAAAAAAAGATTGTGCGCCACAGCTGATCACCCCCCTCTCATGCGCTGTTCTACTTACCACATGCCTCCTTTTGGCGTGCACTATGTACACGCACCTCACATTTGGTGTGTGGTGTGCACTGTGCATGTGCAGCCAGCGAACTGGTAGTAAACTGGTTCAGATTTCACCACTGGGACTGCTGGGAAAAGATCCTCTTTGCCCCCAGCATCACACACAGCTGGGGCCGAGAGAACTCAGCACTTCCTTCTCTTCCTCTACAGTCAGCTGGAATGTTTTGGGGTGAGGGGGAGGAGGAGGGTTGACAGCTGAATGTTCCTATCCATATTTACATTGCAGAAGGAAGAGAGATTAATATTTCCCTTGCAAAAATAGCCCACATTACAAACAGTGGTTGCACTGAAGCCCCTCTAAAGGCACACCAGCTGGAGGGGAGAAAGTGCTACAGCATCATTCTGTGCCTTTGTTTTAATCTGAGGTCTGCAATCAAGAAACCTGGATGTTAAAATAATAAATATAACATTTATATGCTACCATATACAAACGTTTATTACAATAAATCTAATAAATCCACTCTTTCTTAAGACATAATCTTGGTGCCACAGGCCGGCTGGAGTCCATCCAGCTGCCCACTCAGCAGGCCCTTCCTTCAGGGGACTCGCCCGGAGGGAACTCTGGGCAAGCAGGGGGGCAGTGCTTCTCTGCCAGGCCGGCTTCCCTGCTCCCCATGGAGGCCATGCCCAGCAACGGTTTGTGGGCTGCCACATGGACAAGTCCCGCCTTAAAGTTGCTGGAGGCTACAGACCAGGACAACCAAGTGGAGTTGCCATTGCCAGCGGGACAGTGACGGGGGGCAACATCAGATTAGATTAACAGAGTTGGAAGAGACCTTGTAGGTCATCTAGTCCAAACCCCTCCCCCCCCATCCAAGCAGGAGACCCTACACCATTTCTGACAGATGGCAGTCCGGTCCCTTCTTGAAAGCTTCCAGTGATGAAGTGCCCACACTTCTGAAGGCAACTTCTGTTCCATGAGTTATTTGCTCTCATTTCCAGGTTGAATCTCTCCTTGATCAGTTTCCATCCATTATTCCTTCTCTGGCCTTCAGGTGCTTTGGAAACTAGCTTGACCCCCTTCCTCCTCTCTGTGGCAGCCCCTCAAATATTGGAAGATGCTGTCATGTCTCCCCTGGTCCTTCTCTTCACTAGACTAGCCAGGCCCAGTTCCTGCAACCGTTCATCGTCTGTTTTAGCCTCCAGTCCCCTCATCCTCTTGGTTGCCCATCAGCCTGTCTTTCCCCGCCTCAACTCTTCCCTTCATCGCATCCCCGAGGAATAGGCGCCCCTCCGGGTGTCCGCCGCCCTGCCTTCCCTTCCAGCGGGGCGAGCTCCGTGGTGCATCCGCCCCCTCCGACCCGGGCGTTTCCTGGCCGAGGGAAGGGAAGGGAAGGAAGGGAAGGGGCGGGCGGGGCGCAGAGCTTGGCCGGCCCTCCTCGCCTTGACTTTCCCCGCTGCTGCGCCGGGAGAGCTCCTGGCTGACGCGCCCAGGTAAGAGCTTCTGGCCGCCGCCGCGGCTTCCCTGGTCCGGCTCGGGGCTCCCTCCGCTGCCTGGCGTCTCCGGCCGTCGGGGCTGAGGTGCTCTCTGGAGCCCGGGGCTGGCGGGCTGGCTGGACGGCGGCGGCGGCTTCCGAGCTGCCCGGGCGTAGCCGACGAAGCTCCTTCCTCCTCGGCTTACCTTGGATTAGCCGGCCGGCCCGTTCGTCGATCCCAGCGACGGGCGTGGGGGAGGGAAGGGAGAACGGAGCCCGTGCAAGACGAAGCAGGGCAGGGAGGCGGCCTTTTGCTCCCTTCCGCCGTCCGCAGGCGGGGTTGGCCACCCGCTCTCCTGACTGGTTCCGTCAAGCCGGCATCTGGTTCAGGCAATCCGGCGTCCCCCGGCTCTCCTGTGCCCCGGAGACGGGTCGGGCGGCCCCCGTCGGCTGCCTCCGCCCCGTCCTGGCTGGGGCTGAGAAGGGTTAGGGGGACCCCCGGGTGGGGGAGCAGGGCGACTCCAGGAGCTGCCCCGTCAAGGAAAGGCCGCCCCCGGGGAAGAACTGGCCCAAGCGGTCCCTGTGTTGAGCCGGGAGAGCCCTGGAGAACCTACCCAAAGCTCCAGGGCGGCTCTTTTCTTTAACCCAAAGGATGGGAAGTTCTTCCTTGATCTGCTGGTACTGGGCAGGATTGGGGAAGGTCAGTGCTAAATCCAGGTGGCACCACAGAAGGTGGGGAAGGTGAAGGTGCCCCGAATCCTGCCTTGCAGGCAGCTAAGAGCTGGTCCCAGCCAAGGAAGAGGCTCCTTCGTGGCTGGCCCTTGAGGGGCAGCGGCCGTCATGGAGCTGGAGCGATTCAACCTGGAAGACGCGCAGGAGACCTGGCGGGAAGAGGAGCAGAACGAGGAGGAGAAGAGCAGATGCCCTTGGATCAGGTGCAGCAGCATCCACAATACCGTTTCCAAATGGATGCTTCCCGGGGAGGCCAGAGCTACTTACCTGGAAAGAGCCAGCTGCATCCCACCGCCCATTTTCATCCTGGCCGTCAGCTTAGCTGAGGTAAAAAGCTCGCTCTTGTATTTGTACATTTTATTTCTACACGTATTTCAAGATTTTTACCATGGATGAAATGTTCCAGGATCACTTGTTTAATCTATAGATCAGGGGTCTCTAAACTTGGCAAATTTAAAACTTGTAGACTTCAACTGCCAGAAGTCTCCAGCCAGCAATGCTGGGGAATTCTGGGAGTTGAAGTCCACATGTCTTAAAGTTGCCACGTTTGGAGACCCCTGATCTTTAGAATTAGTTTTCACAAATAGATGACTCTAATTCCCTTTTTACTAGTGTTATTTTTTTTTTTAAAAAAAAATCATGATAGACCTTTTACTTCTCATTTTAAGTGAGCCTGAATGTTTCACCAATTCCTAAAAGGAATTTATCCAGGGAAAGGACCTTTCCACAGGTATCTTCACCTGGGCCTTCTCTCTGTTCTGGTTTACCTGCTTTGCAGAAGGTGCTCACTTACCTGTTTCCCCCCAAATATAAGACTGTTTCATTCAAGATAAACAAGTAAAAGGCCAGTGAAACCCTGTGAAGAAATGTCATCATGTGGTGTTTTCAGAATAGCAATATTTTAAATATATTATTAATGTTGGGCTGTTTTAATTATATAGATGGTAGGTTTGAAAGCTGATTGAGTATTGGAGTTGTCTATAAACCTAGTAAAATGAGTAAATAAACTGATCTCTACTAAGAAGATTTCCTGAGAGAGAAAATTTCAGAGATCCCTTTTCTTTTCCAGGAAAGTGATGTGAAGGATAGTTTTCTGTGAGATGCCAAGCAAATGATTGCAGGTTTCTTGTGACCACAAAAGCCATGGATCTAAGGGGACAAGGGAGGGACTCAATGGGCACTGCTGAAAATTTGCAAGATTGCTGAAAAATCCCTGCTTAGAAATATATCTAAAGAACAATGTGACTCTTCCTTCCTTACACTACCAGTAGCTCATTTAATGTTTAATTTTGATAGTTTTTATACACAGAAGGAAACTTTAAAAGAGAAAAGAACCAGTGGGTCAAAACGATAAGGAAGTAAACTCAGATTAAAGAACTTTCCTGCCTCTGAAATGATATTTTCCCTGTGTGAAGGAGGTCTTCAAGGATGGATAGCCACCTGTTCAAAATGCTTTAGGTTTGCAGTTCAGATTGGCCGAGGGGACCACTAAAGACATCTATGAGAAATAAAAAAGAAATTATATGCCTAATTTAAAAAGGGGGGAAAGAAAAAAAGTACCAAAACACATTATCGTATTTAAAACAGACAACTTAAACAAATGGAATAATAATGAGTGAATTTTCCATTTTACTCATTACCAGATCAGAGCAGAGAATTGAAATCATGCCATTAATTCATAGTGGTAAATCATTATGGCACATTCTTTCCACTGTAACAATATAATTTTGTTTACAGTATAATCTTGTTTTGGGGGGCAGCATCTAAGTCTACAGTCCTTTGTAGAATATTGAATCATAGGGCTGGAAGGGACATTTGAGGTCTTCTAGTCCAACCCTTTGCTCAAGCAGGAGATCTTACATTATCCTGATCAAATAGCTATCCAGTCTATTTTTGAAAGCCTCCAGTGATGACGGAGCACCCACAACTCCAGGAGGGAAACTATTCCATTGATTAACTGTTCTCACCATCAGGAAATTTCTTCTTACTTCTAGGTTGGATCTCTCTTAACAAGCTGCCACTCATTGAGCCATGGTGGCGCAGTGGTTAGAGTGCAGTACTGCAGGCTACTTCTGCTGACTGCCAGCTGACTGCAATTTGGCAGTTCAAATCTTATCAGGCTCAAGGTTGACTCAGCCTTCCATCCTTCCGAGGTGGGTAAAATGAGGACCCAGATTGTTGGGGGCAAGAGGCTGACTCTGTAAACCGCTTAGAGAGGGCTGTAAAGCACTGTGAAGTGGTATATAAGACTAAGTGCTATTGCTATTACTTCTGGTCCTGCCCTCAAGTTCTTTGGAGACTAAATCAACCCCCTCTTCTCTGTGACAGCCTCTTCAGTACCGGAAGATAGTTATCATATCCCCTCTAATCCTTGTCTTAGATAGGCTAGACATACCTAGTTCCCTTAACTGTTCACCATACGATTTAGCCTACAGCTCCTTTATTATCTTTGTTGCTCTTCTCTGCACACTTTCTAGGGTCTCAACATTTTTGTGCATTATGGTGGCCAGAACTTTATGCAGTATTCCAAGTATGGCCTCACTAGTGTGGTATGAAACGGTATTATCATAATTCACATATTGATAAATTCCAAATAGTTTTGTATATAATACAAAATTCTCTTTCACATCTCCAGAACTCATTATTTTTCCTAAAACTACATGATCAAGAATATTAAATGAACATGGGACTGCAATAGAGCAAGCCCATATCATATATCAAGTTTTACCTAAAATGGTGAGGAGGGAAGCCTATGTCCCCTCCCCCAAATCGTGTGATATTATTGATCTATGTCTGCTAATTGTTTCAGACATTGTGGCTTATGGTGATACAGTAGATTGTGGGAAGTCTGCAAGTTCATTCCTACGATTAACTTTCTGGAGGACTTACTCCTGGTCAACTGAAGAGAACAGGTGCCAATTGCTTGGGTCTTTACCTGTATTGTTATCTCAGTCAGGTATGGTCTGACGGGCTTTCTCTTGTTTATTTCTAGCTGTCAGTGTTCATTTATTATGCTGTTTGGAAGCCCCAGACTCAATGGATCACACTAGAAGTGGGAATCTGGGAAAGTCCGCTTATTTATAGGCCCGAGAAGCGAAAGGAAGCCTGGAGATTTTTGTCTTACATGTTTCTGCATGCTGGGTAAGCAGTCGGTTAGGCTCATTTTGACAGGTGCTGAATGAGGCTTTGGGCTTGGCTTTGTTATTCTACTTGGTTTTCCATTGGGATTGAAGCTGCTTCATGGCCTTGGGCTAAGATCACACCTAGAACCCCGGGGAACTGCTGCAGTCTAATTGTACTTAATTACTTCACTGCCACTTCAGTTGTTTGTTTTATAATTATGCTAAACACTGAATATTTATATATTCATTAAATTTGTATCCAATTTTATCATTAACATAATCTCAGTGTTCGAATAATCTTTAAACTGATGTATTATATGTTTGTTTGTTTTAAAAGAAATAAAAAACTTTTTATAAAAAACAACATAATCTCAGTATGCTGTGGGTTTTTTTCTGGAAGAGATAAGTATTAATTTCAAATTCTTCTTTCCTTCTGCAGCATTGAACATATTATAGGGAACCTTGTTCTCCAGCTCTGCCTGGGTATTCCCCTGGAATTAGTTCATAAAGGACACAGAGTGGGAGCTGTGTATCTTGCAGGAGTGATTGGAGGTAAGTTGTGCCAGAAAAAGGCTTGGTAGCAATTGACTCACTTTTCGATGCAAAACAGCAGGAGGGACATAGCCTGTCAAAATAAAAAAAAAATATTACATTTTAACTTGCATGTCAACAACCAAACTTAATAGCTGCTTAGTTATAGGGGAAGGAATAGCAGAACCTGCAGGTGGAGTCAAAAGAGCAATCTGACCAGCATCTCTATGTGGCCACAAGTGAATTAAGTCCAACCCCGCCTTGAATTCCATTGATATTTATGTGCGTAGGCATCAATTGCAATACAGCAGTTAAATTAGACCTTTGTGGGTGGACCTGGTCCTTAGTGCCTGACATTAGGCATTCCAAACTGCTAGCATTATCTTGGTTAATTGGCCTAATTCTCTTTAGGTTCTTTGGCAAGTTCCATCTGTGATCCTCTGCTGGGTCTCGTGGGAGCATCAGGAGGTGTCTATGCTCTGATTGGAGGATACTTCATGAATATTCTAGTGGTAAGGAGGTTGCTTGGACATGGGAGGGGGAATAAGATTTCCCATTGCAGCGATGCAACCAGATGTTGGAAATTAGGGTCATTAAGCAAGGACTAATTGTGGTAGAACTCTGAAAGAAAACTATCCCTCTCAATGCTTTGGGTCACTGGCCAAAGTTTTCATAATCTAAACCTGGGTTTACAGTCACAGAATATCATCCAGGAGAAAAAAAATGTCTCAAGATGGAAATTAGCTTAGAAGAAACACAGGCAGTAATGATTATTAAGTGGATTCCTTTGTTCTCTCTGAGCTTGGTTGTTTGCTTGCTAAGTAACTAGGTGGTATCATCAGTGTGAATGAGTGTGAGGTTTACTTCCTATTATTGTTGTGGTCCGCCAGCAGCCTGCAGAGCTGGCGGTAGAGTCGGACAGTGAGGAGGCTGGGGAGGAACATGGGCCAGTCCTGGAGTCTGGGGAAGACCCGGACGAGGGCTCTGCGTCAGAGGCAGAGATGGGGCCAGGGACATCTGGGAGTGATGCGCAGACTCTGGAGTCTCCAGAGTCGGACAGCAGAGAGGCAGAGGATCAGGAGGAGCCTGTTCTTAGTGTGCGCATGTACAGAGCTGCCAGAAGGCACGAGCAGTTAAAACCAAAGGGACGACTTGGGAATAATGCCTGGAGATGATTGGCCCCTCCCATAAGGCTTAAAAGAGGAGCAAAGGCACGTGGGCACTTTGCGGGAAAGCAACGTTGTTAATTTTGTTCCCAGTCGGCATCTCTATTTGATTCTGGAATCCTTGTGGCTTTGCCAAGTAGGTCTTTGGCAGAGTGTCAAGAGAGATAAAGATGGGTGATTATCCGGAAGGACTTCTCCCGAAGGACTTTTTGCAACTAATTGGGATTCAGCTGTGAATGAATGTAATTCACAGCTGTTGCAATAAAAGAGGTTTTTGGGACTACTCGTGTGTTTTAATGGCTCAGGAAGCCGAGGTCACAACAATTATATACAATAGCTTGCCCTACCAGTGTTGGTGAGGATATAGTTTTCTCCTTGGTAGTTCCTTGATTATTGTTTTCTGCTTTATTCTTTGTCTGGTGTTGATCTTTGCCTACCTGGATGTCGGCTGCTGGAGAGGATGCATTCTGATCTTTTTGTTTTCTTAGCTATGTTTATTGTTACTTTTGAATGGCGAGTAAATATGGTATATATCAACAGGGAACAAACTCCATACTCACTTGCACTGATGATGTTACTTAGTTGGGTAATGAAACGTCTGCAAGCAAACAATAAAGCTCAATGAGCACCAAGGATCCCACAGTTCAATCCTTAAGGTCTACTCATAACGTGAAATAAATAGAATTATTCACAAGTACTGTTGATTTAATAACCATGGTATCATAGAGCAGTTTGAAATAATAATAATAATAATAATAATAATAATAATAATAATAATAATAATAATAATGTTGATGTTGATGTTGATGATGATGATGAAGTAATTGAGCAGCGAGCTGAAAATTGGAAATGCAAAGCTCTGCATGGCCAATACTTGAAAAGTATTGAAGGCAAAGCTGACCAGAAACTAACCTGGAACTGGTTAAGATCAGGAGTACTGAAAAAAGAAACAGAAAGCTTTATTTTGGCAGCTCAAGAACAAGCCCTAGCCATAAACTGCATGAAGGCAAAAATTCAACATCTTACCACCAACAGCAAATGCCGCCTCTGTAATGAGAAAGATGAGACAGTCAACCACCTGATCAGTGGGTGCAGCAAAATTTCACAAACTGACTACCTACAACGCCATGACCGCATTGCTAAGATCATCCATTGGAAATTGTGCCAGAAGTTTGGATTTGAGTACAGCAAAAACCACTGGGAACATCAGGTTGAGAAAGTTTTAGAGAATGAGAAACTCAAGATCTTGTGGGACTTTAGGATTCAGACTGACAGGCACTTGGTCCACAACACACCTGACATAACAATAGTTGAAAAGAAAAAAGTATGATTCATTGACATTGCAATACCTGGTGATGCACGGATTGAAGATAAGCAGCAAGAAAAAATCACAAAGTACCGGGACTTACAAATTGAAGTTGAGCGACTGTGGAAAAAGAAATTGTGTGCTGTCCCGATTGTAATTGGAGCCCTTGGAGCAATACCCAAAGGGCTAACCCGCTATTTAGAAATTCTAAATTTGCCGGACTTGAACATTTTGACTCTACAAAAAACCACCTTACTCGGAACAGCTTACATCCTCCGACGATACCTTAACAGTTCCTAGGTCCTTGGTTAGGACTCGAGCTGCTGAGCTATTAACCAGCCTCAAAGGCTGTGAATCTCACTAAAGATTAAATAATAATAATAATAATAATAATAATAATAATAATAATAATACTCTCTATGCATACCCCCTTGTCATGGGGGAGGGGCTTGCAATGCTCTGAGAGATTGAGAGCCAAGTTGGCCAGAATGTGTTCTGCTAGAAGGGTCAGGCCGGAAAAGTCTCAGCAGAAGAGCCAGACTAAGCCTATCGCTAACCCATTTATTATGGTAAGAAAACAGAAAAAGAATCCTACACCAGATTCAATTCAATTCAATTCAAACCTTTATTGTCAGAATACAACATGTGTGCAATGAGATTGGCTGAGCCTCCCTTCGTGCACCGCCCCACAACACAATACAACTCACAGTGAAAGACCAAAAAAAATTCCCTAGCCCAGTGAATCCTATTTACAACCACTCAGTCCTATTGCACCCTGTGAACTTATTGTATGTTGCGCCGGCCCCGCAAGTCAATTGTACTATGTTGTTGTAGAGTTATTTTTCATTCAGGAACCTGACAGCCCATGGATAAAGATCAGTCTTAACCCAGGTCAACCAGGACAACATCAGATGTTAGAGTCCCTCAGCATCTGTCGCCAGTTGATTAAGGGGACTCACAAGATGGCTGAGCAACCAGGGCCTAGGGCTGTAGGGTTACTGGAAGAACATCAGACAGACAAGACAAAGCTGAACTGTGTTTCAAAATCACACCATTATGGACTGTAATTATAAATAGGAACCAACTAATCAGGACTAAAAGTGAATATTTGAACATTGGAAAATAATTTATCCAGACTCAAATATCACTGAACAACAATTAGCAGATCAGAGATTCGTTACAAGAAATAAATGTTCAGGGAAGCAAAACTGGAAGGGATTCAGAAAAAATTATGAAAATAAAAGACCCAAAGCCAATGGTAGAATGAAACTCAGATAACAATTTGGAAATATAAAGGAAACAACTGATTGAACTATACACATCATTGCTTAGAAGAAGTAATAACAGCAGAACCAGTACAGATCATGACTGGAACAGCCTATGAAGCAACCTCCTGACAAGAAGAATGAAAAGAGAAGATTGTGGCATATGCAAAATTACCAGTAGAAAGGCCAAGACGGCTGGCATTGAAAGCAATGCCCAAAACAGACCTATAATAAAGGATGTGAACAAGGCGTTTGAAAGGATTAAAATAACATCAATCGAACAGACCAATCAACTTGTCTACAGTACAACAGTGGTGGTTACAGAACAACTGCGTACTGAAATTAGAAAATCAAAAGCAAAATTGTATTCAGTCCCAGAGTGGAAGATCAGACTGGATGCCAAAAAAAAAAAAAAAAAAAAAAGAGAGAGAGAGAGAGAGAAAGAAATTAAGATCAGTTGTGAATAATTTAAAAAAAATCATGAAAGTTGTTTTTTTAAAAAATTGAAGAATGTAAAAGATCAGGACAAGCATAATAAAAAATATTGACATAGCACCAGAAAAGTTGAAAAAACTTGAGAAATTATAAAGGAACAAATAACAGCAGTAATTAGGAAAATTGAAGGCTTTGAGGCACAAATCATCCAATTTAAGCAAAATCAGCTATTTCAATCAGATCAGAGGAGATTCTGCCAAAATATAAATGGCAATAGAAATTCTGGGGAAAAAAAAAAAAGAAAGAAACAATCCAGTTTTGGAAAGATTTATGGAAAACCCTATATTCTGTAGGTAGCCTTTGACATAGGACCGTAATGGAGGCTGCCCATCCAGCTACCCAGAACTCGGCCAGCCAACTCTGAGCCTCAGCAGCACCCAGCCTACCTTACTGCTTTTTGCAAGATGTGCCCAGCCAATGCCATGCAAGGCGAAGCTCAGCTTTCCTCCAGAGGCTGCCTCGTGGCAACCAGGTGCAATTCTGCCAGCAGGCGCAATTTTCATCATCGTCTAGCACCGGCTGGGGAATTCTGGGAGTTGAAGTCCACAAGTCTTAAAGTTGCCAAGTTGCCAAGTGCTCTAGTGGGCTCCGTTTGTTATGGTGGCTCCAGAAGCTGCACAAACAAATGGCTTGTGAGAATAGCACAGGCTTGCATGGTGAAAAATTGAAAATCAATTTTTTTTCCCCAGTGAAATGAACAGTGAAACATAATGAAAAATACCGGTAGTCAAAAATGAGCAGGTTAAAATATTGTAGGATTACTGAATACAGATTGATAAAATCTTGGCTCAAAACACACTAGATCTAACTATGGTTGAAAAGAAGAAAGCGTGGATAATTGTGGTGGCAATACCAGGAGATAATAGAAGAAATGGAGAATAAAATTCTAATAGAATAGATCAAGATCTGAAAATCAAAACTGAAAGATGAATGCATGAGCTGTGATAGTCTCAGTAGTTATTAGCACACCAAAAAAATCTTTTGATAGCATTTAGAAAATCTGCATTGACAAAATTTCTGTCTATCAATTGCAAAAGGCCAAACTGCTTAGATCTGGATATACTCTGCTGATATGACATCCCATTAGGTTGGGAAGAACTGAGTGCAAATGAAAGGCAATTCCAGCTAAGGATTAAGCGGCTCTGACTTCCATTGTTGTGAACAGAGACTGCAATAGAGCAATTTGGTCTAATCGTTAAGGCACCAGGCTAGAGACTTCTTGGTCTCCTTCATTGGATGAGAACTGCCCAGTGTGGTTGAAACTCTGGCATAGCTCTCCTCTTGCTCAGCGCAGACAAGCCCCACAACCACATCAAAGTAGTACTTCCTTGGGGATAAAAATAGAGCAGTTTGGTTTAGTGGTGAAGGCACCATGCTAGAAACAGGACACTCATGAGTTCTAGTCCCGCCTTAGGCATGAAAGCCAGCTGGGTGATTTTGGATTAATAGCCAGGAGATGGTGAGTTCTAGTCTCACCTTTGCCGTGAAAGCCAGCTGGGAGACTTTGGACCAGTCGAGCTCTCTTAGCCAATTCATCTCACAGGATCGTTGTTGTGGGGAAAATAGGAGGAGGAAAAAGTCATGTTCACCACCTTGAATTATTTATAAAAATAATAAAGTTGGAATTAAAAATTAAAAAAAGAAAAATTAATTCACGCTCATAGTGTGAAAATGTTAATCTCATATCGGCTGTTCAGTAATGGAATTGTCCTGGGAAGTGGTGGAGTTTCCTTGGAGAATAGAATAGAATTCTTTATTGGCCAAGTGTGATGGGACACACTGTCAGATCCCTAAAAGTGATATTGCCATTCAATTGGGAGAAGGGGGTGGGGGGGCTGAATTCAATTTATTAGTATTGCCTGTGTCAATGGATATTTTACAACCTATATCCTGGCGCCAAAGTGCCCTGAGATCTCCTTACCATTGGGAATGTTTATGACAGCCATGTGGGATGTTTCACTTTAAAGGATAACAAAGGATAGCAATGGGAATGCATGATTGTCCGGTTCTCAGGGCAGCTGGTAAAGAAAATATCTTTACACTTGTGTATTGGCTAAAATCTGCATTCTGGCTAATGGGAGGGGTCTCTACTGCTTTAATCCTACTTGTCTTGCCTAAGGGTATTCAGACCTTGCTTTGACTCCATTTCTTTGCTTTGAATCCATTGCTGTCACTTCTGTTTAATAAAAGGTTCCTTTTGAAATACTCATTTCAAAAGTTTTCACTTTCTT
Organism: Pantherophis guttatus; assembly: GCF_059756535.1. NCBI lineage: Eukaryota > Metazoa > Chordata > Lepidosauria > Squamata > Colubridae > Pantherophis > Pantherophis guttatus. The sequence goes on along the minus strand of NC_142072.1, from coordinate 27,275,663 downwards.
AAGCTAGAGGGAGAGGCAATCGTGACACACACAAGGAATTTGTCTTTGGTGCATATATTCTCAGTGTACATAAAAAGACAATAGACATTCGTCAAGAATCACAAGGCACAACACCCAGTCACAGTCATACGGTACAATAAGCAATCAAATCATACTAGGAAACAATGGTGTTTAAAGAGATAATGGAAGTTCATCTATCAGGAATGCTGTCAGAGAGGGTTCTGCATTAGGCAGAGGGTCAGACTAGGGAAGCTTTTAAGACCCTTTCAAATCTTTATAATTCCGTGATCTTGATTTAATTCTTTGGTAATATAATTTTACTTTCTGGTAACTAGTTTATAGCTTGAAATGGAATTGTTTTAGAGTTTGTTCATATCTCTTTTTCTTTCAGAACTTCCGAGAAATGATTCCTCTCTTTGGAATTGCAAGACTGCTATTCATTGGCTTAATAGGTAACTTTTTAAAATGTTCTCTTCTCTGAGCTAAAATTGAAGAAGTTGCCATCCTGCTTTTTCTCTGTCCTTTGTGAAGCACATGTACACTTCTATTCTTTCACATACCCAGTTAGTCATGGAGAGAAAAGTTTATATTTTAACATCCTCTTACAGTTTGGATAAGGGTGGTGTGTTGGGATAATTTAAATAAACCATGTTCTGTGTAATATCAGAAAAGCAAACAACTGGGTTTTTTTTTTTTTTGTCTTATCAAAGACAAAATATACTTAGTGAGATCTGCAATGGAGCTGTTAATGTTACTTTTAATAATAGCTTTGGGGACAAACCTTGAACTGAAGGGATTGGTCTGCTTCAATTGTGGGGAGTTTGGAAAGGAAATTTGGAGTAGTGACTATGACAAAAATGCATTAAATGGCTTCTCACTTTTGTTTTTGCTTTGTGAAAGAAAAAGAAAAATGACAGTGTGAGGAATCGGTTGTTAAAATTTGTAAATTTAAAAAGTACTTGGTGGTTGCCTGCAGATATAAACTGGGAGGTGAAAAAGAAAAAAAAATTGCCTGGTTTCTTCATCCAGAGGTCCTCCAATAAAAGATCATTATGGAATGGTGCCTCAGAACATCCTGACATCCCCTAGCTAGCTGGGAGTTCCTAGGCTTCCTTCCCAGAGCTTCTCCGTTTGGTCCAGTGCTAAAAAAAAACAGGAAAGAAGAGCACTCTGGATCTTTCCACACAAAACTCAGAAATACAGAACTTCACCATCCTTGCACTAATTCTGAAACATGAGGCTGGGCAGACTTGCATGTGCAAAAATGAAAAGGGAAAGAAAAGTCGTCCGTAATGCATTTGAAGCCAAGCTATGGATAGGAAAAATGTTTATAGGAGAAAGGAAAATGTGCAAAAACCAAGTGGATTCCAAGTAAAATCAATACAGTCAACCCACCCAATTCAGTCACTTGTTGCCCCTTTGACCAATCCTTGGATTTTAGCAGATGTTTATTGCAAAAATAAAAATTGCAAGAATAGCTGGAGAGAGGTCACTGGGGGTCTGTTCTGGGTGCTTTTAAGCACTTTGGTTTCTGGAAAATGGGCAATACATTTAAACCAGCCTTTGGGGGAGACTGATTCTGGTTTTGCCCAATCAAGGACAATGCTCTATCATAGTGCCCTGGCCAAAGCAGCAAATTGGGAATTATTTTGGGTAAAACTCACCTTAATGACCTCGATGAAATTATAAGTGGCATTTCACGGGAGAGGCTCTATTAAGAAACAAAAGCTCAAGTCCATTTTCTCAGCCTAGGATCAGATCATTAGGTACCGTCACACTAAAGGTTTTTTCACCTATGCCTTTTTAAATCATAGTTATCCATAACATTCTGTTCGCATCTTGTGTGATCCGTCAGTGGTTCCCATGGCTTCTTAATGTGGCATACTCTCCAGACTAAGTGAGGCGAGAAGGCAGGCTTCATAGAGTGCCTTGTAGAGGGCACAAATAACGGGATTGCTTTCCCCAAATCCCCATTCCTGAGTCCACCCAAGCGATCAGTATTAATGGAAAAACAGGCCCAGTCTTCGCTCCTGGAACATTGTACCTTGGTGTGCTCCACGATGTGTTAGGGGGAAGATTATGAAGTAGACGGGACAATTTCAGAGGTGGCGGCTCCAGCTTTGTATGGCCTTTTATGGAGAGTCTTAGACTTCACGCCAGGGCCAAGGCCAGAGCCCTCTGCCGTTTTAAATGATACCTACCTAGTTATTCCTTTGGGAACAATCTCTCAATTAACGTGCAACACTAAAAAGTTGGTTTCTGACCATTTGCATTAAATTCTTAGTTGGAACAGATGTAGGATTTGCTTTGTACAGAAGATTTCTCTCTCCTTCAATGGGAATTCAGGTAAGTGCATATTTCCTGTTAAAAACTACCTTCACTTTCTTAGCTTGCTGGTTCATTCTGCTGCCAATTCTGATAAATAAATCTGGCATTCTCTTATTTCTTTTCAATGCAAACTTACACCAGGTACTTTTTCTTACCACATTATCTGAATGTTGCATTTTCTCCCTCTATATCTTGTATAACATTGACTTGTTCTCTCCTCTTTTCCCTTTTCAGCACAAACCTCAAGATAATTAATTAATTACATTTTTATGCTGCCCGTCTCCTCTATAAGGTGACTCTGGGAGGTTTGCAGGTTGTAAAACAAATAAAATATATTACAATATTAAAAACATGCAGATTAAAATTTTAAAGACTATATAAACACTCAAATTAAGAAATGGGCAGCATAGGAATGAGGTCTTCTTATCTGGTCAACTATCTCCACCCCCGTCAGGATCCCAAACCAACTGGTAGTGTCAAGTTTTAATACCCTTCCAGAACACCAAAAGGGTGGGAATAGTTTTCATCTCCAGTGGTAGAGTGTTCCACAGGGACGGAGCCACAGGGGAAAAAGTTCTTCTCCTTGAACCTGCCTGCCGGATTAGCAGAGATCCCTAGCAGGCTTCTTCTGTGGTGCAAGTGGAACAGGCTAAGTTCCATTGGGGAGAGATGGCTCAATAGGTACCGCGGATCCATGCCATACAGAGATTTAAAGGTAACAATCAACACCTTGAATTGGGTCTGTAAGCACACTCACAATCAATGCAGCTTGCCCAGTAATGGTATTAGGATTAGAACTAATCAGGTCCATGCTAGCAACTCTGTACTAGAAATTCTTACTATGACTGACTTCTGGCATTCTCTCTGTATGAATAGAATCAGTAGAAGAAAGTAGATCAACTTATTCAGAGCTGCAGTTTGGAGATATGTTTTTAAGAGGAAAGCAATTATTTCACAGAGGCCCTGAATCAAGCGTTCTCCTCAGAATTAGGTACACTTTCTGAATAGGGTGAGAGCGAGAGTGCGAGGTGGACTTCTTTGAGTACAATTGCTCTCTAGGGTTTATTTTGGAAACCTTCTCCTTATCTTCTAATTTCCTTCTTGTGGCATCTCCACTCTTTATCCCTATTTGATTAAGGGAGAGTCTGCTACTTGGGAGCTGTTCTTGCAAATCCCTTTGCAGCTGTTCTTGTCCATGCTTTGTAATGCTGGAAGCACCAAAATCCTGCATATTTGCCAATATTTCTGTTTTGATTTTCACTAATGCTGCAACAATCTTCGTGTTGTCCTTTGGTTGTTTGCATCAAAGGTTGACACTCCAAGCAGAAATACAGCCATTAAATATATATATGTGTGTGTTTTTTCCCCTTAAGGTTTCCTTTGTGGCCCACATTGCAGGCGGCCTTGCTGGAATGTCAGTAGGTTATGTCATATTCAGCAATTTTGATAAAAATTTCATTAAAGATCCTAGATTCTGGATATGTATAAGTGCATTTTTAATCTTTGTGGTGCTTGCTGTATTGTTCAATGTGTTTTTCTCACCAGCAAACCAGTAGAACGCAACATTCAATAACATTGTATAATTCTGAAGGATAATTTTAAAAATCTTTTAAAAATCTTTGTTTTGTTTTCATGTTATCATCTTATAGTTTGTATGACAATATATTGTAATATGAAGCTTTTTAATTGCTAAATTGTCCAGACTTTCAGAGTCGTTATGATTTTTATGGAGTCTTTTGCTAGAATTTTTTGTCAGTAATGGATTTGAGTTTTTAGCTCCTGCTTCTAGCTGCCAGGCCTTCTGTCACCTTCCTTTTTGACTTGATTTTTCTAAGCATTGAGGGGCTGCTCCAATGACTCTTGCCTTTGGTGAATTATTTGCAGTGCTGTGCCATAGTTTCATTTGCACAAAAACTTGCTGATAACTGACAAGCCAATCGTGCGCAGATGGCCTGCCTTGAGAAAGGTGAAAGCTTGCTGGTGTCCAGATGCTTTAGAGGAAACCTTCTCAGATCATCAGCATTGCATTTCCTCCAGCATCATTTCATAAATGGTAATACTCATAAATGGTAATAGACTGATTTGAGTGGACAAATACATTCATTTTGAAAGGAGGCCAACACATTTTTTATTAAGGGATGTTTCAGGCTGGGATATGGATCTGAAACAGCACGGACTGCACTTGTGGGTGAAAGATGGGGGTAGCATGTCTATCCTTACCCTCCGGGGCCTTTGATATGTACATACTGTCCATGATATTCTTCTGAACATATATGAGTTGGGTGCAGAGTGTGCTGCTGATTCTCCTCCTTTCTCTGGAATTGGTTGCAATCGGTGTTGATGGGAGGATAGAATGTGGAGAGAGGATTTCCACAACTTCATGTTTAATATCAATTGTTCCCTTTCCTGGGTGAAGAGGTACTGTACATGGCCAGTCAGGCTTTGATCTCCCCTCAAATGGATTACTGCAATGCACTTTACACGGAGTTGCCCTCGAAGAAACTCCACTTGGTCCAGAATGCAAAAGCAGAGGCAATTATGGGTGTGTTTCATTATGTCCATATTATACCTTTGCTTTGCAATCTGCACTGGCTCACAATTTGCTTCCAGGTGCAACTACAGGTGCTTGTTATTACCTATAAAGTCTTACATGACATAGGGCCAAGTATTTGAAGGATGGCTTTATCCCTGCATTTTTTATCCATAGCATTAGGTCAGGCAGAAGGGGCTCACTCGAGGTCAGGGGTGTCAAACTGGCGACCCGTGGGCCGGATGCATCATGCGCAGGCCACGCCCACCCCAGCTCCGTGAATGGGAAAAACATAACAAAACATCACATGATGGCAACATGACACGGCAAGTTTGACACCCGTGCTCTAGGCCCTGTCAATCATGGATTGTTATATGCAACATCCCAGAAAGCAAACTGTTTCCCTCTGTGTCTGCCTCCTGAAACCCCAACCAGTTTGGCTGGTCCTGACTCAGTTACCTCCCAGAAGGTCCAGAACACCTGTTTTCCTCGGCATGGGGGTAAAGGTTGGTGAACGGTGTTTCTGGAACCACTTGTTACAAAATTTTATGTATGTGTGTATATATATATGCACACACACACATATATAATTTATGTTGCATTTCTAAATCTTTGTTACCTGCCCAGAATCAAGATGGGTGGCCAGATAAATCAATTTAAATAAATAAAATTAAACTTTAAATAAACAATTGTATGTGGTGGTGTTTGAAGAGACTGAATAGAAAATGTTAGCATTTTTATTCCATAAATCCTGTTCCTTTGGTATGAAGAGATAAGCTTGTCCAAGCTCCCTCTTTAAACTGTAGCAATGAAGGAAGGAAAGTGCTTCTGCCACTGGTACTTCCCAGATGTGCTGGATTACCACTCTCAAAATTCCCAGCCAGCAAGTTTTGGGGAAGCAACTTTAATTGGCTTGCTTATTGAGACACAAAGAGATATTTGGAAGTGTTTGTTATTTTCTCCTAAAGAGTCTTCAAGGCCCCTGCATATGTTCTTCAAGCATAAGGCAAAAGGAAGGTAGTTCCAACTTCCTCTCTCCGTGTTCTTCCAATAGCTAAACTAAATTAGAATGCAGTACTGCAGGTTAACTCATTGCTCACTCCAGGAGTTCAATTCTGAGCGGCTCAAGGTTGACTCAGCCTTCCATCCTTCTGAGGTCAGTAAAATAAAGACTCTGTCATCAGTCTGACTAACAAACCCAACAAACGTAGACATTCTCAGGAACTTTGAAATCCCCAAAGCAAAACTTTATTGAATACATCATTTCGGCACTGAAGAAAGAAAACTGGCTCTAACTTTTCCCGTATAATATAGTTAAAAGAATAGAGTTCTCCCCTCCTCCCATTGGACAGGTTATACTGTCCAATTATGAATTGTTCTTTTGTTTTGAGAACAGTTCACGTCTTGGCCAACACCTGCAGAAGTGTCCTTGGTGGGGGCTGGACTCACGGTTGGAGTCTGCAGCCTCCACATTCCATCTTCCTCTTCCCTCCCCCCAATTCTTTGGCAAGTTGAAAAGCACTAATATTCATAGGAAGCATAAATGAATTCAATCTTGACAGACCCAGATTGTTGGGGGCAATTTGCTAACTGTGTAAACCGCTTAGAGAGGGCTGTAAAGCACTATGGAGTGGTATGTAAGTCTAAGTGCTATTGCTATTGTTATTATTCAAGAAGCAAACAGGCTTCTGGCTGAAAATAGTGACATTTAATCATGATAAATACAAGAGTTGGGCTGAGAGTAAGTGACTGGCCCAACGGACACAGGTAGCAGCAGCAGCAGCAAAAAGGGAGAAGAGGCAAGGCCAGGAAGGGAAAGTAGAAGAGGAGGGATTGTTATGGGTTGTGGGAACCCAGCTCTTCTCTACACAGAAGGTGGGATTCTATGTTGGCTTGTAGTTTTTCATTTCCTTATTGTTTTTAGACAATGTATATTGCCCATGTAATCTAAGTGACTCTTAAGTGGCATACAAAGAAAAACATTAACACAATTTATACGTATAAAAAAACCCCAGAACCGGTTAACGTATGTCCTGGGGCAAAAAAAAAAATCATTCCACTTTTAGCCGCTAAGATTTCTAATTTTATTTATATTCCATTTATATTACTTTTATAAATAACTCAAGGCAGTAAGCATATCTAATATTCCTTCCTCCTCCCATTTCCCCCCAAACCCTAACCCAAACAACAACCCTGTGAGGTGGTTTGGGATGAGAGAGGGGGACTGATTCCAGAGTCGCCCAGCCAGCTTTCACAGCTAAGGGGACTAGAACTCGCCCTTGCCTGGTTTCCACCCTTTAGCAAATAAACTGGCCCAGAGTGCCGTGTTTGTGGCTACTAGTCTAGGCAGCATCCAGAGGGTTGGGGCAGGCAATATTACATCAAGGAAGCAATTCTGGCTTTGGTGCCCCCCAAATCAACCTCACCAAGAGCTCCAGAAAGTCCCGTGAGTGAACCTCGGAACAAGCCGTCACAGCCTCAACTCCAACCCATGTGGGATTCGTTGTCTAGTTTTGAAGTAAACCAACACCAGCTCAAACTTCGAAGAGAAAACAATGATTTTATTTACTACTTTGCAAAGAGGTTACTCTCTCCCCTCCCCCCATGCACACGCAGGTACAGTGGACACACCTTAAATCAGTGTTTCTCAACCTTGGAAGCTTGAAGATGGGTGGACTTCAACTCCCAGAATCCTTCAGCGAGCATTAGCTGTACTGTACTCCAGCATAGCTGGCTGGAGGATTCTGGGAGTTGAAGTCCACACGTCTTTAAAGCGGCCAAGTTTGAGGACCTCTGCTTTAGAGTAACTGTCCTCGCAGCCAATTCTGGCTAAGGCCGGTTTCCAGCCTAGCCAAGGCCTCTGACCCTGGCTCCTGCCTACAATTCTCAGGCTTCAGCCTGGCTCAGGAGATCAGAAAGGCAGACAAGGCCGCCATGTCCCCTTACACCAGGGGTCTCTAACCTTGGCAATTTTAAGACTTGTGGACTTCAACTCCCAGAATCCTCCAGCCAGCCTAGCTGTACTGTACTCCGGCATAGCTGGCTGGAGGATTCTGGGAGTTGAAGTCCACAAGTCTTAAAATTGCCAAGGTTGGAGACCCCTGCCTTACACTTTCTGTAGAAACAACCGGCTCTCTTTCCCTCACCCAGCAAAATGGCTCCCTGCAACTTCAGCCTCAGCCCCCCCAAAGGGAAGAGGGAGGGGAGGCAGCGGGGAGGCCCCCCACCATTTCAGAGCTCCTCAGGACGGCTGCACGGAGCTGCCTCTTTCCTTCGCCTCCACTCCCGACTCACGCAGCTCCTCAAGCACCAACTGCTCCCAATCGCCCAAAGGGGCTCCGCAACGCGGGTCCGTCCCGGCCGTCCCGGCTCAGCCGAAGCGTCGCGAGGCCAGGCAACCGCTCCGAGGAAGGGGGCGGGGCCTCCTCCTCTTCCTCCTCGCGCAGACAGGGAGGCCCCGCCCCTTCCTCCGCCTCTGGCCCAAGGGGAAGCCGGCGGCGGAAGGGGAGGGGCCCGCGGGGGCGGTGCCACCTGGTGTCCATGGCGACGCGCGGACGCCGCGGCGCGCTCAAGAGGCGGGCGGCGGCGCACGCGTCTTCCCGTTTCCTGCGTGGCCGGCCCGGGAGCAGCAGCAGCAGCAGCAGCGAGAGGAGCCGAAGGCGCCCATGGCCACCTACAAGGTGAGGAGGGGGAGGGGGAGGGGGAGGGGGGGGCGCTGTCGGGACCGGGCTTGGAGGGGGGCGGGCCGCGCTTGACTCCCTCCTTCCCGCCCGCCCGCCCTGCGGTGTAGGCCGCCGACTCCAAGAGGGAGCAGTTCCGGCGCTACCTGGAGAAGTCCGGCGTGATGGACACCCTGACCAAAGGTGAGGCGGCTCGGCGCTGGAGGGGGGAAGAGGCGGGAGGGGGAGCCGCCGCTCGGTTCTGCCTGCCGGGTCTCCAGCGCCGCTTCCGCTTTCTCGCCCTGCAGTGCTGGTGGCGCTGTACGAGGAGCCCGAGAAGCCCAGCTGCGCCCTCGAGTATCCTTGGCCGGCCGGCCGGGCGGGCGGAGCGGGTGGGAGGGCCGGGCTGGGCCTTGGGAAGCGTCACGGCCCTTGACTCCCGCCTCAAAGCTTCCTGAAGCACCACCTGGGAGCCGCGGCGCCCGAGAACCCCGAGGTGGAAGCTCTCCGCCTGGAGGTGGCCGAGATGAAGGAGAAGTACGAAGCCCTGCTGGAAGAAAACCGGAAGCTGAAAGCCAAGGTAAAGCAGTCTCCCGGGAGGCCTCGGCCTTTCCCTGGGGGAGAATCGACTGCCAGGCTGGCTCCCTGCGCCTGGGGGAGACTAACCGCCTCGCCCTCCTTTTCAGCTGGCCCAGTACGAACCGCCGCAGGAAGAGAAGCGGGGAGAATAAGCCTTGTACATGCCTCAATAAAAGATCTGGAAGGACGCGTGTCTGGGTCTTGCAACTTTTTCTTGTGGCCGTGGTTTTACCTGGAGGGCTGTTCAGGTGGGCCCCTTTCAGTGCAAAGTTGAGCAACTTGTTCTGCAACCATTTGAAGTTACAGTGAGGCTGAACGAATGGTGGTTACAACTGATCCTTGGAGTTCTGGCCACCCAGCACACCTGTGGTCACAATCTGGGCAAATGGCAACCGGTTCACACAACTGATTGTAGCGCTCCATCATTGCACGTTCCCCATTTGCCACCTTCCCTGCTGGCTTCCCCTAATCCACCTGTGTATCCTCACCCAGCCCCTCTACTTGGGCAGGTCTTCCTGACCGGTATTGCTCTCCCATGCACCCTTCCTGATCAGCATGCCCTTGCTCCCTCTCCCATTGGGCAGCAGCCACTTGCCTGCCTGCTGTCCTTGGACTTGCAAGTTTTTGCTACCTTCTCCACTAACTATGGTTGCGGGAAGCCAGCGAGAAGTAGCCACACCTAATAATGTGAGATTCAATTAATGATGGCACCTGGGACTACAGAGATTGCCATTGCTAAGGGATAGGCCAAAAAGCCATGATGACAGTATCCCAATTGCCACTGCAAGTTGAGCATTGCCTGTATGTCTATCACAGGTTTAGATATTCCCCCAAGTTATAGATCAGTGACAATGTTTTAATATTCTGGAATAATTGCTCATATTACAGAGTTAAACTGTTACTAGCTGAAAAGATAAAATCTGCCTAGGATTGGGAGGAAGAGTAGATGAAGTGATGCTTTTACATCTTAGTTTAGAAGTAAAGGGTTATGGCAATAAAGGAAAATAAGAAAAAGCTGAGATGTACAGGTGTAAAGTAAGGTAAACTTTCCTAACCAGGCAAATCAAGACCAAAAAATAATAGAAGTAATAGAAATATAAGATACTTTTTACAACTACAAATGTAACAAACTAGTCGTTAGAAGTAACTACGTTTATACCTCTATTGGATAAATATATAGAGTTGTTAGGTATTCCCTTCCCCGGCTTCAGCCTCGCTCTCGGGGCTCCGGACTCTCGGGGGGCGCCGATGACGAAGCGCCCGGGGGCTGCAGGAGCCTCGGCTGGGCTGGCTGCCGCTTGGCTGCCCTGCAACCGCCCGGCCGGAGGGGGCGCCCGCGGCGGCCCGGACCCGGAAGCAGCCCGGCGCCAGGGAGGTGTGTCCGTGGGCGAGGGGCTGTCACGTGGCCTCCGGCGCCGGCCAATGGGCTGCGCGTCCGCCTGGGGCCGGGCTGTCATGGCCGCCATGCCGTTCGGGGCCGCGGGCGCCTCCGAGGAGCCGGCGCAGCTGTCCGGCGCAGCTTTGCCCGCGGGCAGCCTGGGCGCGGCCGATGCCTTCCCCAAAGACTTCGGCTACGGCGCCGACGAGGACGAGGCGGGGGAGGACGACGGGGCCGAGCTGGCGGGCGGCGGCGGCGGCGGGCTGGGCCTGGCGGGGCCCGGAGGCGGGCTGGGGGCCGGCGGGGGCGACTCCTCCAAGCAGCCCCGCATCCTGCTGATGGGGCTTCGGCGCAGCGGGAAGTCCTCGATCCAGAAGGTGCCCTTGGGCGGAGGCCGGGCTCTGCGGGGGGGGGCTGGGCGGGCTAGCCAGGCTGCGGGGGGGGAAGAGGGGGAGGGGGAGGGAGGAGGAAGAGGGGGGAGGGGAGGGGGAGGGAGGAGGAAGAGGGGGAGGGAGGAGGAAGAGGGGGAGGAAGAGGGGGAGAAGAGGGGGAGTTGGAGAGGAGGAAGAGGGGGAGGGAAGGGAGGGGAGGGGAGGGGGAGGGGGAGGCCCGGCCTGAGCAGCCCGTGGTTTGTGTCCGGCAGGTGGTCTTCCACAAAATGTCCCCCAACGAGACGCTCTTCCTGGAGAGCACCAACAAAATCTACAAGGACGACGTCTCCAGCAGCTCCTTCGTCAACTTCCAGATCTGGGACTTCCCTGGCCAGATGGACTTCTTCGACCCCACCTTCGACTACGAGATGATCTTCCGAGGCACCGGAGCGCTCATCTACGTCATCGACGCGCAGGTGGGGGAGGGGGGACCAGCCAAGGCCCCCCCAGCAACGCTGAGCTCAGCATAAACTAACCAGGGTTTGCGGTAACGATGCCATTAGCCTGTTACGGTTTCCTCTGCTTTTGTCTCCGCTTCTCAAGGGTCTAGAAATGGCCCCCAGTCCAAGCTGCTCTTGGGATTCCTCAAAAGATCCAAGGCCTGCAAAAATCTTGCACGTTTTTACGGTGTCCGGTAAACTAAAAGGATCCTGCAAAAACAGATATATCCCATTTCTTTTACAGGATGACTACATGGAAGCATTAACCAGGCTCCATATTACCGTTTCCAAAGCCTACAAAATCAACCCAGAAATGAACTTTGAAGTTTTTATTCATAAAGTGGACGGCTTATCGGACGACCATAAAATTGAAACTCAAAGGGACATCCATCAAAGGGCCAATGATGATCTTGCCGATGCCGGCTTAGAAAAACTACATCTTAGGCAAGTGACGTTTCTGTAGTTTCTTACATGCTTTTGAATGGCTGTTACTAATTACAAGTTGGGGCCAGAACACGTGGATAGCAGGGAGGCCTCTTTCAGTACAGAAATGCTGATTTGATGGTACCCATGGCACGATTCCAGAAGTGGGCGCCGTTTTTCCCTGGCCAGAAAATGCCACTGCCGAGTGCCCCAACAACAAAAGCTGCATTTTGCTGCCTTAACAAGGTCTGGAAGCTGCAGAAAGCACTGTGCAATCCGCCTTAAACAGCAAAATGGCAAATCTTGTTCCCAGGCTGCACGATAGCAACCTGAAAGTGGCCGCCATTTTGTCTCAGACACAGTGGCAGCGGCTTCCAGAATTGTGCCATGCAGCCATGCGACAAAGCAATCCATTCCAGTGCTCTGGAAGAGGAGGAGGGTGTTTGGGCTGCTGGGTGAATGGGCCCTCCGGTGAGAGTGGGAAAAGGCCTGTGAGGCCAGGGGGCAAGAAGTGGAGCATGGGGCATCGAGGTGGTGGTGGGTGAGGCCTTGGGAGGGTTAGGGCAGGCGAGCCTGGGCCTCTGCTCAGCTTCCAAGGCCCATGCCTGAGGCACCTCATGCTCCACTTAATGACCTGCACGATTGTTTAATGATTCAGCACTAACAGCTAAAGCCCAGAATATACTTTTTCTGAATCTCAAATGCTGTCACAATTAGCAATTCTACTTTTTCTCATCAAATGATTTTATCGTTTTCTTGAATTTCTGAAAACTGAAATTTGGTTCATCTTGAAACAAAGTTCTTTCCCTCCCTCACCAATTAGTCCTCTTCTTGATTTGGTATAAATATAGTAGATCAGTATAACAGATCATTTATTTACAGATTAAGCAGTTTGTTAATTGAAATGAAAATGTTAGTGCAGATTTCATAATCTTAATGTGCCATGCAGATCCAAGTGGTTTCAGTAAATCATAACTATATTAGTTAATTGTGAATCGCACAAAGAAATGAATTTCAACAGATTCTAGTTGGGGAATGGTATCAGTGGTGGTATTAGTTTGGCCAAAACAGCAGGTAACATTTGAAACCATTCCGGTAACTAATTATAGAGTTCTTTTTTTTGTTTTTTTTTAGCTTTTATTTGACCAGCATCTATGATCACTCAATATTTGAGGCCTTCAGTAAGGTGGTGCAGAAGCTCATTCCACAGCTGCCCACTTTGGAAAACTTGCTGAATATCTTTATATCAGTAAGTAGCAGTTAATTATTCCACATTTTGAAAGGGTGAATAATGTGGTGAAAGTTAGCAAATGAGTGATTTTCATTTAGGAGATGATGAAACTGACACCAAGAGATCTTGGAGAGAACTTTTGCCTCCAAAGCAGAGGTGGGCTGGAGACTGCTGAATCTTGCTGAGCTTTAACAGATTATCTGGTTTATATTAGACATTTTAAACTAATAATCTTTGTACATCAAAGATTTGGATTGCACGCTAGTAAAAATGATTAAAATATGTAGTGTGTTATATTGTGGATATTTTTACCTCCTGAGTATGTACAATAAAGTATTGCAAAATAAATAAAAGCAAATGAATCTTGGGACAAATGTGGGCATTTGTGAAATGTAATCTTAATTTAAACCTGTCTTTTCATGTTCTGAAGAACTCGGGGATAGAAAAAGCTTTTCTTTTTGATGTTGTCAGCAAGATCTATATTGCAACAGACAGTTCCCCTGTTGACATGCAGTCCTACGAGTTATGTTGCGACATGATTGACGTTGTCATTGATGTTTCTTGCATATATGGGTAAGTAAGTGCTTTGGAAGTATGGAACAGCAATCGTGAAAGAAGTCTGACTTCTAAGATCCTTTACTGTTCAGGGATATTTTGAGAAATGCATGATAACCTTAAAAATTGTGAAGGATTTAGTTTATAAGGTGGGGGATGCTATGCCGCCTTGCTTATGGTTGGCATAATTTTGTCGTTAAAACTGATTTTGTCTAGAATCCTGAGCAAGCATCCTTATGAAACCTGGTATGTCTCACGTCATGATCACAGAACAGGTTTTTCTGTCAAAATATAACTGCTGCTCACTTGTCAGTGAGATGGGCAGCATATAAATTTAATGAATAAATAAAATAACAAAGTTCTTTCAGTATTATGATAAGCTGACTTCTATATTAATATAAATATATATTAATATAAATGTAAGGATATTAAAACGTATCTGCAGATTAATCAAGCTAAAAAGCAAATGTACATTTCCGAAGTTGTCATAAATTGTAAAGATTGTACGTTTGTGGTAAAGTTCTGTTCAGTTGCTTAAATATAAATGAGGCATCTGAGTTGTATCAAGTTTAAGTGGTCAGTCTAAATCTCAGGTATGCTGTGTCTTTTTCCTTCAACCTACTCTAGGTTAAAAGAAGATGGCAGCGGTAGTGCATATGACGAGGAATCTATGGCAATTATTAAGCTCAATAACACAACTGTTTTATATTTAAAAGAAGTGACAAAATTTCTAGCCTTGGTGTGTATCCTCAGAGAAGAAAGCTTTGAACGCAAAGGTGAGCAAATGGGCTTGTGCGCCTCATCATTTTGTTCCGTCAATCTTTTTCAGTCTTTATCACAGTCACGGACCAGCAGCACAAACACCACCATTAAAAACAATAATCATAGTTTTGTTATTTTTTCCAAAATAGAAAATAGGCCCTGCTTCAAACTCGGGGCAAAACAGTTTCATCTGAAATATTTAGTCTGAGCTGGCTGTGTCTTAGAGCAGCAGTCCCCAACCCGGCAGGGGAGGGGCAAGAGGGGAACTGTAGCACACAAGATGAGCTGTGCCGAACAGGCCGTGGGGGTTGGGGACCCCTGTCCTAGAGAGGTGAAAGTTGGAACATAGCTCAAGTGTTCCAAGCATCAGAGAGCAACCTTAGAAATGCTTCAGCTGTTCAGTTCATTGGAAGCAGAGGCTGCTCGGAATGTTCCATAAAACTGTTACTTATCACTCCTTTTGGCGAAATTGTTTTAAAGCTGCATTAAAGGTTGCCCTTCCAGACAATGAAATAATTATTCCAGCATGGGAGGGAGGGTAATTTCTCTTAGCTTGAATACCTTAGCTAAGTAGCCATATAATAAATTAAAAAACGTTATTTTTGTCAGCCACCCAGAGTCACTGAGAGTGAGTGGGCGGCCATATAACTTTTCTTAAATCAGTGTTTGAACCCCTGCACAAATGACAACCACAGAAAAAGGGCATTATACTAACATTACATTAAATGCCATACAGTACAGGTAGTCCTTGACTTACAGCAATTGGGACTGGAATTTCGGTTATTAGATGATGCAGTTGTAAAGTGCAGTTGCATTGCTTAGTGACCCAATCTTTGCAGTCCTAGTTGCCATCATAATCAGATCCCATGGTCAGTGGGAAAGCTGAAGGAACAGAAGTTTCCTGAGATCTTCCCAACTGACGCCTCTCTTCCCTTTTTCTTCGCAGGCCTCATAGACTACAATTTCCACTGCTTCCGGAAGGCCATCCACGAGGTCTTTGAAGTGGGCCTTTCCTCTCACCGCCCCTGCGGCCATCAAGCCAACATTCCCAATTTGAAAGCAGTGACTCATAACGGCACCCCGAAGGAGGACTGAGTCGGGACGGCCTGGGGCTTGCTTGCCTACCCTGGGTGTGGATCAGGGCAGGAGCAGCAGCACGGAGGACGGGCGGCACAACGTCATCCGTCTCGTTTGAAGCAAGCGGAGTCTGCCTTGGGGACTTGCTGTCATAGCTCAGACGGACACCCAGGAGTGACCGTATGAGGGGAAGCCACGGTGCAGAGTGGTGCCTTTCGTCATACTTAGGCAGGCGGCCTCTCCTCTCCTCCAAGGGGGAACTTCCTTGTTTGTTTCAGGATGTGCTCCAGAGGCTCTGAAATTCAAACATGGCTCCTAATTTATTTGCTCAACACATTCCACCTGAGTTATCGCATACTTTTGTGGCAATGCCTGAAAAAAGTAAATCTATCCTGTGACCTCTCCTCTGCAAACCCATGGAATGAAAGCGCTTATCTGCTTTTCTAGCTCTAACTGTCCGCAGAACTCTTTGAAATGTCATGTCTGGAATTGTCAAGCTTTTGGTCACTCGATATCGGTTCCCGCATTCATTCTTGCACTGTTTTTTCTTTCACACTATTTTTCTGAAGCCTCTTTGGGCTGCGCTGGCTCCCTCTGCTAGGAAATGGGGATGAGCGCCGTCCCTTAGAGGGGGGCACGACTGATCAGGAGAAACCTTTACACTCACAAATAATTCCATTTCACCCTGCCATGGCTAAAATGGCTAGAATTCATTTGGTTTCATTCCATATTTCATTCTTGAGGCCGCCTGATCACATAAGAGGGCCATTTTATTTTTTTAAAAAATATGTGCGGCTTTGAGAATGGAGCAATTATAGGTTTGGGTTATAAATTGCAAACAATTCTGCTCATTTGTAACAACATGTGAAACATCCTTCAGTAAGAATACTTTCCATCTGATGAAATGTTTTCTGTGAATCTTCCTGTAGATCATCCGTGTTTGGGCAGGTAAATGCCATTCTCTTAATGATGACAGCACTTCCAGAGCCTCCGACTTTGTTCTTTACTCAAAATGTCAATGTGAGTTTGTTGAAGGTTTAACAAATGCTTGAACACTCTTCACAGGTGATTGCATTCTGCCAGAAGGTCAGGTCTGGAGTGGATATGTTCCCAGACTACGTTAATAAAAGATCTTTATCTCGACAAGTTTCTCTCCTCTGAATTAAATACAAGGAAATACAATTTTTGTATTTCCAGTGGAAAGTTGTAAACTCACCAAGTATAAGACACACTGGAGTATAAGACGCACTTTAGTTTTTGGGGAGGAAAATAAGAAAAACGTTGATTGGCGGGTGGATCGGCATCACGGAATACCCCCAGTCAGCTGTTCCCAGAGGTGAATTTTAGCAACAAGTTCATTGGTTGTGAGCTCTGTGCCTTGATTTTTTTTCTGCCTCTGAAACTCCATTTCAGGAAAAACTTTTTTTTCTGCCTCTGAAAGCCTCCAAAACAGCTTCAGAAAAAAACCCTCTGAAGCTCTGTTTCTGAGGCTTTTTTTACTGAAGCTCTGTTTGGAGTCTCTTTTTCTGAAGCTTCGTTTCTGATGCTTTTTTCAGCCTCTGAATCCTCCGTTTGAGAAGCTGGGCAGGACTACGTTCGGAGTATAAAACGCACCCAGATTTTCACCCTCTTCTTTGGGGGGGAAAAAGTGCATCTTATGATCCGAAAAATATGGTATATTATAGTGGAATGAATTATTGGCTGCAGTTGCAGATTCTAATTAACACCGTACAGAAATTATGTCTTCTGCTTTACCATGTTTTCTTTCAACTTGTAAGCAAAAGTAACCAGATGTTTTTGCCAAGCAGTGCTGTGGATTTCTCTCTTTTTTTTTTAATTTGATTTATATGCCGCCCTTCTCTGGAGACTCAGGGTGGCTTACAATGCTTTAAGCAATAGCCTTCATACTTTTGTATTTATTTATTTATACAAAATCAGCTTATTGCCCCCACAAACTGGGTCCTCAATTTACCCACCTTAGAAAGGATGGAAGGCTGAGTCGACCTTGAGCCTGGTGAGAATTGAACTCGCAGTAATTGCAGGCAGCTGGATGTTAAATGCTGCCTTAGGAGGCATTAGCCTCCTACGCCACTCTTGGGGACACTTTTTTGCTACGTGCATACTTTTGCACCTGTTACATGTTTTCTTTTTGCATATGTTTTTTTCCCTTCCCCCCCCACCTTCTGTCACTTTTTTTCTTTTGCTTCGTAAGATGATCTATCACAGTGTTGGGGAACCTTTTCGGCACCAAGTGCTGAAATGGGAGCATGCGTGTGTACGCACCAGAAACCGGAAGAGCTTCAGTTGGTCTTCGCACGCGCATGTGTGCCAGAAACCTGAAGACCAGGTGGCTGGCGTGGAAGCCGGAAAATCATTTTCCCGGTGTGCACATGAGCACCGGGCGGCGGCTCTTCTTGTTTCTGGAGCTCTCGCGCGTGTGAACACTAGCTGGCCAGTGTGCCAGAACCTGGAAGAGCAACAGGCGATGGCTTGCATGCCTGGAGAGATGGCTCTGCGTGTCACTTCCGGCATGCATGCCATAGGTTCGCCATCATGGATCTATCACGTAATGTTAATAACCCAAATCGAATTTAGCCCTCCAAATTTCTTCCAATCTTTCAAATCCGCTTTTCAGTGTAATGTTCCAGTAGAGTTTTAGTGTTTAATTTAATTTAATGTATTTATTTATTTATTTAAATTTCTATACCGCCCTACTCCCGAAGGACTCAGGGTGGTGAACAGCCACAGGATAAAACACATAAATACAAAAATTTAAAATAGAATAAAAATGAATTAAATAATTTGGCTGAACAAATTTGAAATACCCCATAATTTAAAAACACATTAAAATTTGCATTTAACACATTAAAATTTGCATTTAAAAAGGGGAGAAATTTGTCTTCTGAATCTTCAAAAAGTTCAGTAAATATTTCCCAGCATTCCAATTGCCTACTAAGATAAAGTCAAGGTCTGATAGTTTTCCAGATGTTATTACTTTCTCTTCATTTCCTTTTGGATTATTTACAATGCAGTAATCTTCCTCCAGCAGATGGCTCCCCTACTCCCAATTCCAGCATTCCACAGAATTTAAAAATCCAGAAACAGCTGATTGTTTAGAACAGCAGTTTCTCCTAATAGTCACTTTTCACAGTTGTTTGGTTTTTCCAGGCTTCCTATGTTTTAAATCATCCTTTAGGTTTTTCTTTTACTTCTAAATCTTTAATCTTCCTCTTTAGTTTTTATTTTTAATTTTTCTCCATAAATCCAATCGCCACTTTTTTAGCATTTGGAGAACATTTTTGGAACTTTAAATTAAGTCTCTAAGACAACAGTTGGAAATTTTCTCATCCAGTTTCATTGCTCTGTCCACACTGTTCCAGCACAAGATCTTAATATCCCAGTTGTCCCAGCTTGTGACTTGACCAAAAATGGCCATCGTCCCTGCTGCCATTCAGGAGAACTTTCTTCAGTTGAGCAAGGAAATTGTGTTTTCCTCACGATCGACGAAGTGTCTCTTCTATCTTCACCACCCCTCCAGGGAGGCTTAACCCCATAGGGGTCTCCCAGCAAGCAGTTGCCGGCTGCATTTCATGGAGCCTGGCGGAACGCCTCTATTTTTCAGGAATTCATGCCGCGATGTCAACCAGAAGTCCTATATATTTTCTTATTTCGAACCTATAAACACTGCCGAGAGTAAACATGTAAATCATTTTTGCAGAAAGATGTAGAAGAAATATTTATGGAATTAGTGGCCTACAATTGGTAGGCAGGCAAAGCCATGTTGACTCAAATGTTTTGCACCAAATTATGGTCCAGAGTCATCTTGTAGAGGAGATGGGCAGCATAAAAGTTTAATAAGTAAAGTAAAATAAATAAATTCCCATCAACTCCCACAGGGCTGTTGTAATGATTTCAGGCCTCCAGCCATATGAACAGGATGTGATCCTCAAATTTTTAGCATGAATGTTACCATTTCCAAGAGAGTAAGGCCTCCATTTATGATAAATGTTGGGATAGCTGGCCCTACTATATAGTTGTTAGGATTTACAAGCTATAGCAGTGAGGCAGGTTGAAGGTATACCCAAACACTTTGCCTTCCTTCCTTTGCACACCAGGGCTCTGGGCAGCCTGTGCCACTATCCGGGGATCCTCCGCGTGGCCTGAGAGGGATGGCAAGGCTCCTCTGGTGGACAAAGGTTTGGCACTCATCCTGGTCTTGCCTTCCTCTGCTGGAGACAATGGATCCCCCCAGCCACACCTGGGCCACCGCAGGCGCCCCTGGCCATGAGCGATGTTGAGCTGGCCACGCCCACCATGGCCATGCCCACCCCAGTCAGGCCCACCACGGTCATCCCACCCCCCTGAGGTCAACTGTAAGTCTGATGCGGCCCTCAAATCGAGTTTGACAGCCTTGGTTTAGAAGAACTTGGAGGTCAAAAGTTCCCTGTTACTATTGTACTGAATGGCTTTTCCTCCGTCCAGCATCTTGGTGGTTTGTCCACACATGCTTTATTCTGCAAAAGCAGCTGTAAAATTTGCATTTAGGAAAAGTTGTAACAACACAAATTAGCACAAAGGCTTTATTTGGGAAAAAAATCTAAGCACTATATTTTCAAAATTATTTCTTACTGTGTATATATACAATACATTTCAATCTAGCAAGTTACAATAAATACCTCTATAAGTCACAAGATGGCAGTAGAACTCCACAGAAATTTTAGTTTGATACCGTGTTTTGGCTAAACGTTTATTCTAAAGGTTAGAGGAAAGAGGAACCAAGTTATTGACATTATAAAATTGATTTAGAATACAGAATAACAGCGTTGGGAGGGACCTTGGAGGTCTTCTAGTCCAATCCTTTGCTCAAGCAGGAGATCCCATACCATTCCAGACAAATGGCTGTCCAATCTCTTCCTGAAAAACTCCAGTGATGGAGCACCACAACTTCTGGAGGCAAGCAGTTCCACTGGTTAATTGATCTCATTGTCAGAAAATTTCTTCTTAGCTTTAGGTTGGATTTCTCTTCATTAAGTGAAGAGAAACTCTCCATCCATGACCTTACCTTTTAAAGTGTTGGCTATTCCCCCCAGCTTGGTGTCATCTGCAAATTTGATAATTTCCCCTTTTACCCCTTCATCTAAATCGTTTATGAAGCTATTGAAGATTACTGGGCCTAAAACAGAACGTTGGGGTACCCCCCTGCTTACTTCCCTGAATGTAGATGTAGTACCCTAACTAGGGAACTAACTGTTTGCTGTTAGTATATATTCCAGTGACTTGCTTGTCTGTGCGTGGGGGGTGGCCTTAAGAGATTCTTTGGTTGGGCTGTTTACTGATGGCTCTTTGGCAGTTTCTTGATTGGGGTCTTGTTTACATGATTATTGGTCTGATGTTAACCTTGGAGTTAATCTATACTGATCTGGCTGCTGATTACTGGTGGACAGGTGCTGGAGCCTCTTTGTTCTATTTTGAGCAGGTTGATTGTCTCTTTTGTATAGTTTATAGATGTTGTTAATGTCTATGTGTCTGTTGATGCCTGATTTGTTAGAGTGCCAGGCTTCTAGAAATTCCCTGCCGTTTTTGGACTTGGCTTGGTCTAGGATTATCACATTTTCCCAATTGAAATTATGGTTAAATCTGTCTATATGTTATGAAATTCAAGAATTTTCATTGTGTCTTCTGACTGCCAGTTGGTATTCATGGATGCGTTTTGGCAGTCTTCTGCCTGTTTGTCCTACGTAGTAGTTGCTGCAGTTCTTACACTGAATGATGTAGATCAGGGGTCTGCAGGGGGAGGACTTCAACTCCCAGAATTCCCCAGCCAGCTTTGCTCCAGGCTTAAAGTTGCCAAGGTTGGAGACCCCTGATGTAGATGACTCCTGTTTTTTCTTCTGGGGTTGCTGAGTCTTTTGGTTTGCTTAGGATGTTTTGAAGGACTTTAGTTGGCTTGTGTACTACGCTGATTCCATGTAGTTGTAGTAGTCTCTTGGTGGTTTCTGAGATATTCTTGATGTATGGTAGTGTAATTCTTTTTAGGGTTTGTGTTGGCTGTGCTGTAATAGGTTGAGAGGTCAGGGACATTTTGATAAAGTTGCATGGGTATCCATTTTGTTGGAAAGTGTTGTATAGATGCAGTGTATTTGGGTTCTTTTAAATAAAATCCCTACATAGCTTCTCTTGTGGGAGGTTGGGTTGTTGCTTTGGTAGTGGAGCACCTGGTTAGTATGGGTGGTTTTTCGGTAGACTTGCATTTCTACTTTAGCATTGTGGTTTCTGCTGATCAGGATGTCCAGGAAGGGTGGCGAGTTGTTATTTTCTTCTTCTCTAGCAAACTGGATTTCTTTAAAAATGTTATTGATGGGTGTTCTCTAATTGGTCCTTATTTTATTGTGGTGAAGGTATCATCTGATCCATATTTTCTCGGTTATATTTGTGGAAGTGCTGTGGCTTCTAGAAGTTGCACGATGACCTCCGCTATAAGTCCTGAACACGATGATCTACATTCTGGTCTGGTCTACTTTTGTCCCCTTGTCATTAGCATACCTGGTAATGTTCCTTCTCCAGATATCTGCATGCTTTCTTCCAAGAAGAGGTTATGTTTAGCTTCAGTGGGGCTGGACTGGATTGGATTTTTTTTCTTCTATGAGTGACATGACACCTTTTAGAGAGTCTATTTCTAAATGTTCACTATTTCTGACAGTTATTTGTTCCTTATGGTGTTCAGTTTGATTTCAGTCTTCTTCCTTTAGTTGGGGTTTGCCATTTTTTTTTGCTTGAGTCTCAGAGTGGCTAGATTTGTCTTTAGACTCTTTGCTCTATCTTCTAGAGCCTTTATGTTTTCCTCAAGTAATTCAATCAGCTTACTTTTGGTATAGATATAATTTGGTATGATTATATTTCTATAGGTATGAATACATACATGGCACATATTTTGAAGATCACAACAATGTTAGAATTCCCCCCCCCCATAACTATGTGTTTTTCCATGACTATATTATTAATCTTGTAACTCAAATGTTCCTTATGATTTCAAACCAGGATCCCTTAAAAAAGTGGTTCTTTATTTACAAAGAAATTGATTTAATGCAGAATTTATTAATAGCACAATCTTTTCTTTAGCAGAATTTCTAATATTGTCCAATTTTATGTAATTTATTAGACCTTGGGTTCTACCATTCTTTGAAGATTTTAAAAGTGTTAAAAAGATTTTAAAAGATTTTAAAAGTTAAAAAATATTTAAAAGATTAAAACCTTATTTAATAATAATAATTTAACTTATTAAAAATTAAAGATTATAAAACCATAATTTTATAAAAAATAAAAATTAGTTTAAAAATTAATGAAAATTAGTTTTGTTTAATGAATACTGGATTTATCGAGAATTTTATCCTGTTGAGGTAATGATGAAATATAATTAAAAGTTAGTCCTCAACTCCTCTTGGACTGTTGAAGTGGAACAGTTTATAATCCTCATCTCCCTCTTGCAGCTAGGGTTAAAATGATATTTTGATATTTTGTTTATATTTCTGTGGATTATTTTGATCAATAGCAAAGGATCTGTATTAGCAATAGCACTTAGATTTATATGACGCTTTATAGTGTTTTGCAGTTCTCTCTGAGTGGTTTACCGAGTCAGCCTATTGCCCCCAACAATCTGGGTCCTCATTTGACCCACCTCAGAAGGATGGAAGGCTGAATCAACCTTGAGCTGGTCAGGATCTAACTGCCAAATTACTGGCAGCTGGCAGTCAGCAGAAGTAGCCTGCAGTACTGCATTGTAACCACTGCGCCACCACTGTTTGTAGCAAAAGAAATACTATATTATTAAGCTTATCCACACATTATTTTTTTTGCCAGATGCCTTTGAATGACAGCATTCATTCATTTCATTCATAGCCCAAAAAGAAAACTGAATTCCATTTGAGTGGATAAGGTCTAATGCTCAAGTCTGTTAAGATCCTTTTGGATTTATTTATTTAGTTAGTTTGTCAAACGTACGAGATAACAGGTATAAATATAAACATGGACATGAGCACAGGTAATGAGTACAAATAAATGGGACAATGGGACAGGGATGGTAGGCATGATGGTGTGCTTATGCACGTCCCCTTATGGACCTCTTAGGAATGGGCTGAGGTCCACGGTAGACAGTTTAAGGTGGAAGCTATGGGGGTTTGAGGATGTAACAACGGAGTCAGGTAGAGCATTCCAGGTATTGACCACTCTGTTGCTGAAGTCATATTTTCTACAATCGAGTTTAGAGCGGTTTACCTTCAGTTTGTATCTATTGTTTGCCCGTGTATTATTGTGGTTGAAGCTGAAGAAGTAATTGATAGGTAGGACATTGTAGCAGACAATTTTGTGTACTATACTTAGGTCAGACCATAGGTAGCGTAGTTCCAGGTTGTCCAAGTCCAAAATTTCAAGCCTGGTGGCATAAGGTATTCTATTGTGGCCAGAGGAGTGGAGTACTCTTCTCGTGAAATACATCTGGACCCACTCAATTGTATTAATGTCCGATATACAGAGTGGATTCCAGGCAGATGAGCTTTATTCAAGAATTGGTCTGGCAAAGGTTTTGTATGCCCTAGTTTGCAGTTCAATGTTACTGGAGAAGAAGCTTTGCAAAATTAGGTTAGCAACTCTTAATACTTTTTTGATGATGCTGTTACAGTGAGTTCTGGGGTTTAGATCATTTGAGATGAGTACTTCTAGGTCCTTGACAGAGTGGGGGTCGTCTACGAGGTCGTATCTGCCCAGCTTGTATTTGGTGTTCTGATTTTTGTTGCCAAGGTGTAAGACAGAGCTGTTGGTTGAGATTTAGAGTTGCCAATTGTGTGACCATTCTGACACATAGTCAAGGTCGCTTTGTGGGGCAAAGTATTAGCAATTCCTTCCAGCTTGGTGTCATCTGCAAATTTAATAAGTTCCCCTTCTTTCCCCTCATCTAGAGCATTATGAAGATGTTGAAATGCTTCCCTCCATGTCAATGTAGTTCCATTGTGGACTATCCATTGAGTGAAGTTTGTTAGCCTGTTGTGAATCCATCTGGTGGTGGTGCTGTCTATCTCACATTGTTCTATCTTATCAAGAAGTAGGCTGTGGTCTATTTTGTCAAATGCCTTGCTGAAGTACAAGTATACTAGGTAAATTCAATTTAGTCACTTTATCAAAAAAGACAATAAGGCTTTCTGGCATGATCTGTTTTTAACAAACCCAGGCTAGCTTCTAGAGATCATCTTGTTCATTTCTACGTTCTCACAAATCCTCTGCTTGATTATCTTTTCCAGGATTTCATTCAAAGAAGTGTTGTATCAAAGCACTGTATCCCCCTCTTCTTTGTGCTAACGAGATCTGTTGGAAATCCTATGTACAGATGTAACAACCAGTGGTTACCAGTTCTGATGAGGGGACATGGGATGTTCAGTCTGGAGAGGAGAGTACAAAAGAGAGAGATTTTATCAGTGCTTAAAAGTGTAAAAAGGGATAAAAGTTCAAGAACCCTTTTCCGTTCCCACAGAAATTAGAACCAGAAATAATGAATACAAGTTGCAGTTACCTTGATTTCACTTAGTGCAAAATTTCCTGGCTGAGATGATACATTCTCCATATCTGGAGTTTTTTAAGAAGAATCTGAACAGTTCATCAAGAATGGTTTAATTGGTTTTCCCTGCATGTTTCAAAAAGTTCCATTAAAGGATCTTTCCAGCTCTACATTTCTGTGGTCTTTGCTGTTTTTGAAACTGCTAATTCATAATGCTGTCTCTGCCCTTATGTCTACATCTGTCATCATCTTTCTCCCAAGCAGTATCAAAGAAATCTGTACTAATTTCTATGTGGCAATCCTTCAGGTGAGTCAGTCATTTGCTTTGTGTCTCTTGTTATCCAGGAAATCCTTTGAAGGTTAGGACAGCTGTTCTGTTGAGGAGTGGCTGTGCTTGGCAAATTTTCTGACCATTGGCTTCTCTCCACTGGGCCCACCATTACTTAAAAGGTATTGTTTAAGGCTCTCTCTTTACAGAATAGTTTTGTTGCTTTGCCCTGCTCTGAATGAAATCATGCCTCTTCCCTTGGCTTGAAATGATGACATTGATCTCCTGACTTTGTCAGTCAAAGATAAATTAAATAAAGTCAACTTGTCATTTACATGTTAGACACTTTATTGTATCCTACTACAATGGAATTTAAATCCAATAAAATCATAACAGCATTATTACTGGCCTCATTAAGCAACTAATTTCTTGTAAAAATGTATGTTAATATTTTTGCAGCCTCCCAAGTGGTGCGTTGAGGTCTACAGCACTGAAGAAAGGCTGCCTGAGGATAATTTTACCAACACTTAGAAATGTAAATAAACTTTCTATAATTTATTTTTTCAATGTAATTATGACCTTATTGACTTTGGAAGGGATATTTTGGTTTCATTAAGAATCCAGAACCAATGAGGTATTCCTAAATCTTTTTTAGGAATTAATTGTGTTGAAAAGGAAGTTTATGACTCAAGACTGACATTTTCTTGAACTGCTTGCTTCTTGGAATACTAGTTTTGGATTCCTGGAGCAGTGGGCATTGATTATTCTCTCCTCCATCTTTCTTGGGGTCCAGATGTCACAGTTTACAAGAGAGAAAGTCACCGCTTTGCAAGATGTTTATGATTGCCAAAAGGCTGTCTCTACATTTTTGTTTAAATCTGTCATCACCTTTCTCCCAAGCAAGAAATTCCTCCTTATTTCATGGCTATAGTCATCATCCCTGTGCCTAGAAAGGGGAAACCTGTAACTGCTTCAACTTCTTTGCCTATTTGTGCCCACTGCCTTATCCTATAATCTAAGCTTTTTCAACAAGGAGCATCAGAATAGCCTTTTCTGTTTTAGAACAATTCTTCAAGCTTCAATGACATTCTTTAAGTTCTTTGCTTCCAGACATCAAGGTGATATCAGTTGTACCAAAGTTTTTTACCTCTTTTCCTAAGTATTTTAATTCTTGTTCCTATTTGTACTAGACCAGTATTTCTTATTATATAAATTTTTCATGTAAGTCATGTAACAAGGTTACAGTATGCAATTATGGCACATTTTGAGCATGTAATCTTTGAGGTCCATATTTTGTCCTATTGCTTTCTGGTCATTGGAGACATACAAATGCTTCAGCTGACAGATATAATATAGCACCAATCTTGAGATACCTAAAAGAATGTCAGAAAAAGTTGTCCTTATGTCTATCATTGAAGAAGGCGAGGCATGGAATCATGGCTATGTTATCAAGGCATGTCACTGAAGGTTATCCATTTTTTCCCTCAAAGTAAGAACTGTTCAGCTGTGAAACCCAGAGATAGTGTGTGTGTGAGAGATGGGCTCCCTTCATGACATGTGGTCGAGTAGAACCTGGGCAGCAGTCTATTGGAAGGCAGGGAGCTGGATTCATGGGGATCTAGGGACTTTTTACATTTTAAGTGTTGTTGTTGTTTTTATTGAAAAGTTTTACAAAGAAAATTCCCCCCCCAATATTCCCCCCAGCCTCTATCCCTCCCCACCCCCACCACCCCCACCACCCTTCCCATCCCTCCCTCCCCCCCAGACTTCCCAGAGCAAAATACAGGGCATTTCAATTAACAATCATAAGCTAAATTAACCTAACTTATTCTTAAACTACCAAATCCCCCCCGAAACCTTAACTCCACTATGGCTAGAATTTAACATTCACTCATAAGCTATTTGATATTTTCTTGTCTGATACTTATTTTGAATATAATCAATCCATCTTCTCCATTCTGATATGTATCTTTCTTGTCTATAGTCCTTCAGATACGCTGAAATTTTCGCCATTTCTGCTAAATTCGCAAACCCCGTTATTCTTCCTAAGTCTTCTCTTTGAGATATAGACATGTTTTTAGTTATCATCTTTGTCTTATGTTGATTTACTTTAAATCCAGATACCCTACCATATTGACTTATTATATCCAACATGTGTGGAGCTGTTTCTATAGGTCAAGATAAGTAACAACCAAGTCATCTGCAAATGCTCTTAATCTATAATCTTGCTGTCTAATTACAATTCCTTTTATTTTGTCAGAATCACGTATCTTGTTCAACAAAACTTCTAAAGTTAGAATAAACAGCAATGGAGACAAAGGACAACCGTGCCTTGTTCCTTTCTCAATTTTGAAAACATCTGTTAAACTTCCATTAACTATTATTTGTGCTATTTGTTCCTGATATATTGCTCTAATTGATTGTATAAAATACTGTCCAAAATGCATTTTTTCTATTATCTTAAACAAAAATTGCCAATTCAATCAATCAAATGCCTTCTCTGCATCCAAAAATATGAATGCTGCAGGGATTTGGTTGTTTTTTTCCAAATATTCCAGTAGGTTACAATTTGTCTAACATTATATTTCATTTGCCTCCCTTTTATAAACCCTGATTGATCATTATGAATTGTTTGTTGCATAACTGGCATTAATCTGTTCGCTAATATCTTGGCAAAGATTTTGTAATCAGTGTTCAAAAGTTTTATTGGCCTAAAATTTTCAGGTTTGACACAATTTTGATCTTCCTTCGGGATCAATGAAACAAAAGCTGTTCTCCAAGAGGGTGGGACTCCTCCCCCTGATTGAATTTTACAAAATAAAACTCTAAGTGGGTCTACCATTTCAGACTGTAAGTTCTTGTAATAAACAGCTGTTATTCCATCTGTTCCCGGAGCTTTACCTGTTTTTAACTGTTTAATTGCTGCAATAATCTCCTCAGAGGTTATTGGCTGATTCAATCCTTCCCTCTGTTCTAACGTTAATTCAGAGATATTCCCTTCTGTTAGGTATCTAGCTATATCTTTACCTTGTATTGCATCACTGGCATATAGCTTTGTGTAAAATACTAAAAAGGCTTTTTTGATCATATTCTGTTGATAAACCTCCTTACCTCTAAATTCTATCTTACCAATGACTTGACTTCTGTTTTTTCCTCAACACGTAAGCCAACCACCTGCCTGGTTTATTAGCATTACAAAATGTATTGTGTTTAGCATATTGTAAACTAGTTGCCACTTGATCAGTCATTAACATATTGAATTGCTCTCGTAATATATTTATTGTTTCTTTTACTTTCTTATCTCCTGGATTAATTATAAGTAATTGTTCTTTCTTTTTTATTTCTTCCTCTATCTCTTTCCTCTTCTTCTGTTGTTTTAATCTATGTTTATTATTCATATGTATTAAAGCTCCCCTCATATAGGCCTTACTTGCATCCCATACCATTTCCTTATGCATGTTAATAGCAAAAAATTCTTTCATTTGTTTTTTAAGCTCATTCACATTTTCTTCATATCTAAATAAATTTTCATTTAACCTCCAAGACCTCCTTTCTCCCCTCTCCTGTTCAAATTCCACCCAGACCGGACTATGATCGGTTAAGATTCTTGGACATATCTTCGTCTTCTTCACCCTAGAAAAAAAAATCATTTGTAATTAGTATAAAATCAATCCTGGAAAAGGATTGATGTCTATCGGAAAAAAATGTAAAATCTCTTTCCTCAGCATTCTGCTCTCTCCAAATATCTCTCAGTCCATATCTTCCATCATATCAAAAAAAGATTTAGGTAATTTCGCACGAGTTGAGATCTTTGATAAACTTTTTTTATCTTTCTGTGTGTCTATTACTCCATTCCAATCACCCATTAGGATAAAAGATTTATAGTCCCATTGTATTATTTTAGTGTGTAAAAATTTATAAAATTTATCCTGTTGTTGATTAGGTGCATATATTCCAATTAAAAGCATCTTTCCACTCTGAGTTAATAGTTCAATTGCAATATATCTTCCTTGAGTATCTGCCTCAGTTAAATTAGCTGATAGTCCTTTCTTTACATATATAACTAGCCCATTTTTCTTCTCTGGTGCTGATGCCACAAAATGTGTACCTAATCTTGAATTTATCAAGTATTTTTGGTCTAATAATCTAATATGTGTCTCTTGCAAACGAATAACATCGTTCTTAAATTGTTTCAGGTAGTGAAATACTTTCTTTCTCTTTTGTGGTGAATTTAAACCACTAACATTCCAGGATAAGAATTTAGTTGCCATCTTTGGCCTTTCGAAGCTTCAAAAGCATCAGCTGAATATCCTCCTCCATCTTACTCTTCAGCCTCGCCCCTCCCACTGCTTCTGTTTTTTGGACTTCTTGAGATGAATCTTGAGATTGTTGCACTTTTAGTTGTTGTTCTTGGCGTTTGTAGGTTGCTCGTGTCAGTGAAGGTGAAGGTGGATGTCCAGCCTTTAAAACATTAACATAAAAATCTTTTGCCTTCCAGACTGTGTTTAACTGGTATCTTTCTCCACCATAATTCACTATTAGACCAGTTGGAACATCCCATCTGTACTGCACTTGTTGGTTTCTCAGTTCATTTACCAAAAAGCCAAAGTCCTTTCTGCTTCTTAACATTTTTGGAGGGATCTCTTTCAGAACTACCACTTTTTGTCCAGCCACTTGAACCTTATTCTTGTAGGAAGCTTGTAAAATGTCATTTCTGATCCTCCTAGTTGTAAAATAGATCACCACATCTCTTGGTAACTGCCTTTGTCTTGCCACCCAAGAATTAACCCTATAAATTTTATCAATTTGGCTTGCCACATCTTCTGGACTTTCTTTGATTTGCCCTGCTATAGCTTCTGCACAAATATCCTTTAAATTTTCCCAACCATTTTCTTTTAGCCCTCTCAGTCTCAGGGCAAATTCCATAGATCTGTATTGTAACATAACCAATTCATCATCCACCTTCTCAGTTTTAGTCATAATGTCTCCCATTTTATTTTCCAAATTCAGATTGGCTTCATTGATTTCTTCTACTCTCTCATCCACCTGAATAATAAGTTTTGCCAATCCTGAGACTGCTAGAACAATATCATCTCTTATTTCATCATGCTTTTCTTCAACAACTTCCTTAATTGACTTTATATCCTCCTCAAATTTTTTAAATTTCCCTTCCACAATTACTGTTAGGTTATTCATAGCTGCAGTTTGATTATTCATGGCTTTTTTAATAAATTCTTTAAGTTCATTAAAAGAAGCCTCCTGGCTCTGTGAATCAGCCGGAAGTTGTGCTTTCTGTGTCACTACTGACACTACTGGAGAACCTCCTCCACTTTTAGAAACTCCTGGCTTAACTTGATTAGAAGCCATCTTTATTTTAAAAGTCTTTTTTTCCCCTTTCACAGCCACAAAATCCCTTGAGCAATTTTCAAAAGCTTGTAATTTATAGTTTATAATTTGTCAAGCAAAATAATCTTTTCTCCACAAGCTCTCAGTTCCCAGCAGCTTTAATCCACTCTCAAAGTGCAAAGTTCTCAATAAACACTTTCGTTTCTAACTCTCACTTTCACGCCCACAACAAAGGTGCCATCTTCAGCCTCCAACTCAAAGAGATTCAATTAGAAACAATGTAAACCCAGAGTTAAGCAATGTTACTTGTAAATGCTTGTTCTCCTGTTTCTGCTCTGTCTGCGCTTGTATTCAGTCAAACTCACTTTTGCTTGCAGAATTGGTCGTGACATCTGGCTCTGTTTAAAACAGAGTTGTCCCGGATCCGGAGCTTCAGTGGGCTGACCGGGGAGCTCTCGCCCTCCAAGCCTCTGGAATTATTCCAGAGGACTTTTGGGGAGCTCTACCCACACCCACTGGCTCTCCTCTCCTTCTCCTGATGGAGAGGTTTTCAAGCCGCCAGACAGCTGCTCAACGCTGTCAAAGCAGCTTTTACGAAATCACGGGGCTGTCCACGGAGACCATCCACGACTCCGGTGGTGCCAACCGGAAGTGACATTTTAAGTGTTGTTGTTGTTAGTTGTGAAGTCGTGTTCGACCTGTCGCAACCCCATGGACAACGTTCTTCCAGGCCTTCCTGTCCTCTACCATCCTCTGGAGTACATTTAAGCTCACACCGACTGCTTCAGTGACTCCAGCCAGCCACCTCATTCTCCACCATCCCCTTCTTCTTTTGCCCTCAATCGTTCCCAGCATTAGGCTCTTCTCCAATGAGTCCTTCCTTCTCATTAGGTGGCCAAAGTATTTGAGTTTCATCTTCAGGATCTGTCCTTCTAAAGAGTAGTCAGGATTGATCTCCTCTAGGCCTGACCAGTTTGACCACCTTGCAATCCAAGGGATTCGCAGGAATCTTCTCCAGCACCAGAGTTCAAAGGCCTCAATTCTTTGGCGCTCAGCCTTTCTTATGGTCCAACTTTCACAGCCATACATTGCAACTGGGAAAACTATAGCCTTGACCATATGCACTTTTGTTGGCAGGATGTCTCTGCTTTTTAGTACGCTGTCTAGATTTGCCATAGCTTTCCTCCCCAGGAGCAAGCATCTTTTAATTTCTTGGCTGCAGTCCTCATCTGCGGTGATCTTGGAACCCAGGAAAATAAAATCTGTCACTACCTCCATTTCTTCCCCATCTATTTGCCAGGAATTGAGAGGACCGGATGCCATGATCTTAGTTTTTTTTTAATGTTAAGTTTCAAGCCATGAAGAATCATCTGGACAGAGGAGTCCAGTTCATGGCTATGTTCTGGAGGGAGTTCCTGTGGTCCATTGGGTCATCCCAGGGCCTTAGCTCAGCTTTTCATCTGAGCACTAATGGGGGGGCAGAACATCTGAATGCCATGGTGGAGCAGTACCTGAGGTGTTACGTGAACTATCAGCAGTCCAATTGGGTGGACCTCCTGCCTTTCGCTGAGATCACGTACAATAATGCTGTTCACAGTAGCACGGGACTAACTCCGTTCAAAGTAGTGAGTGGCATGGACTTTGTCCCAATGCCAGAATATCCAAGGGATCCCCCCTCCTCAGTCAGCTTGACAGACTGGCTTTCAACGTTGAAAGAAGCATGGGAGAATGTCAAGAAAGCTCTAGCTAAAGTGGCGCAGACCTATAAGAAACAGGGAGACAAACACCAAGCCCCACAACAGTCATTCCAGCTGGGAGAAAAGGTCTACCTCTCCACAAAATACTTGAGGTTGAAACTCCCCAGTAAAAAGCTGGGACCCAAATTCATGGGACCATTCCCCATAGTGAAGATTTTGTCAGGGTTCGAGGTAACAACCCTAACCAATGAAGACTTCAAGGCCAGCAATTCTTCAAAGTTCCACTTTATTAGAGATGTCATATTGGCACATCTTTGAAAACCCGAATCTGAAAGCTCCGGGGTTTTCCCCTCCCAAAGGAAAGTCAAAGTCCCTTCCCCTGCATCCACATGTCCATCACATGGTCCAATCAATCCACTGTCCCAACTGGAGATGCCTCGCAGGCACACCACCCCAGCTGCAGGCTGAACGTCCCTGACTCTCAGAGAAAAGAATGTTGTTATGGCTAAATACTTCTACCAACTCCATGCAAACCCCCTTCTCAGTTTCTCACAGACTAAGCGTGGCAGCCCTGAAGATCCAAAAGAAAAGATGGCCTCCAGGGCTGACAGATTATCAACCCGGTCATGGTGCAATTAAAATTGCCCCGACTGCTAGGGAAGATACACCTGATATTCCATAGCAGCCTCTTAAAACCCATGGTCGGGTCAACCCTGAGACCGCTACCCCGGACCCAATGGTCATAGAAGGCCAAACCAATTTATTTATTTATTTATTTATTAGTCATATTTCTATGCCGCCCACTCTCCGAGGACTCTGGGCGGCTTACACCAAAGACAGTATACTAAATAGCATATTGCCCCCAACAATCTGGGTCCTCATTTTACCCACCTCGGAAGAATGGAAGGCTGAGTCAACTTTGAGCCAGTGAGATTTGATCTGCTGATCTGCTGAACTAGCAGTCAGGTGAAGTAGCTGCAGTACTGCACTCTAATCACTGCACCACCTCGGCTCTCTTCACCAATGGTGAAATCCTCCACAGATTGCCACCGGTTCTCTGCCCACACATGCGCAGTGCATGCCAAAAGCACGCTGTGCATGCTAATGTGCAGTGTGTGCCAAAAGCACGCTGTGCATGTGCATGTGTATTACACACCAAACGCACACTGCGTGCGCACGCATGCACAGTGAGTGCCAAACGCGCACTTCACGCAGAAAAAGGCTTAACAAGGTAAGTAGAAGAGTGAGGGTGGGGGAACAGCTGTGCTGCGTGATTTAGATTCGCTAGAAAGCAGGATTTCCTGCTTTCTAGGGAATATAAATTGCGGGGCACAGCTGATCGTCAGAAATAACGGTCGAACTGATAGCTTTTTTTTACTACCGGTTTGCCCGAATAGGTAGCTTTTATCACTACCAGTTTATGTGAACCGGTGCGAACTGATAGCATTTTACCACTGGGCCAAACCCTTTATGAGGTGCAATGCATCCTCGACTCGAGGTGGCAGAGGAGACAGCTCCAATACCTAATCAAGTGAAAGGGCTACCCCTTATCAGAGGCGTCTTGGGTAAAGAGCAGAAACATCCAAGCTGACTGCCTCATAACTAAATTCCATGAAGACAACCCAACAAAGCCTGGGGGGGGTGTCGCACCCCTAAAATCTATAACTGTACTCAAACTGTTTTTGCTTTGCACAGGTTGCCTTCAGGAAGTGAGAAAAGCCAAATGTCAACTCGCGAAGCATTCCTGACTTGCTCTCAAGTTGCCATAGATAGGGGGATGGGGAATCGAGCCTCGCAGCTGCAACGAGCAACTTGTATTTCAGTCAAAACAAAGCACATTCCAGTCAGCAACATCAAGGTCATCTCCAGGGTGACCCACAGTGACAGAAGGGAGTGACTTCTACAACACGCAAAATTGCTTCATTGGGGACTGTGACTGATGACACACCTTGGGGGGAGGGGGAAACAGGGTCAGAGCCAAGGCACAAATTAAGTGAGGTCAGAGTTGGCTTCACTTGGGTTGTGCTGACACAAAGCTCCTAATAAATAACTGGATTTTCTTTGAAGCTTGGCTTGGGGCTCCTGATTTAATTAGGGCATCGGTTGGAACCCTGACAGTGTTGCTATGTTCGTGCCATAGAACAACCTCCCCAGGAGAGGGGGCGGGCTCTGTTGGCCTCTCACCCATGCTAAAGGCCTGGATGCCCCACAAGAGTTTGAGACAGGAAGACAAATAGCCCTGTGGGGTTATATGAAATCCATGAAATCCAGCTGGGTGACTTTTGGGCTGATCACCAGGTGATTCTGAGTTCTAGTCCTGCCCTAGGCATGAAAGCCTACTGGGAGACTTTGGGTCAATGGCTCTTTCAGCCCAATCTACCTCACAGGGTTGTCGTTATCGGGAAAACGGGAGGAGGAAGAAGTATTGCTTGCTGCCTTGAGTTATTTACAAAAATAATAAAGAAGGAATATACAGTAAATAAAATAAAAATAATACAATAAATAATCTTATGGACTAGAAGTAGAATGATATATTTTCCCCCAGGCATTTGCTATGTTATTGGTTCTGGGTTTCTATCAATTATGTTATTGTTTTTATCCTTCTGCAAGCCACTTAAAGTCAGTTTGATTAGATGGGCAGCAATAAAAATGGTCTAAAGAAATAAAAATAATAAATAAGGACTAGAAGAAGTACCTTTAGGGAAGGAACCTGAGCACATTTTTGGTTTCTGGTGTACCAAAAGTATTTAAGGGTTCAAAATCTATGGCGTCTTGTAAGCACTGAAATTCTTTAGTCGTACACAGTTTCATCGTAGCAGCTATGGAGTAACTCTGCTCATCTAGTTCTGTAAGTAGTAAAGATCTAAAATTCCCAAAATTTTGTACCCTCCCCCTTTCTGATGTATAAAATGGAAAACTATGCTTGACAGAACCTAGCTAATCTCAAACAGATTAGATTGGTTAGTACTTGAGCGGGAATCACTAAGAAGTGTTTGGCTTCAGACTTGGCTGAGACTTTGAAACAATCTCCAGGCAGAAATGCCACAGCAACCATACAGCTAGCACTAGATATGGGCCTGGGATTTACAGGTAACTACCTCAGGTGAATGTATTTGAACTGATCTTCGTTTTTGTTCAAGGTAATAAATTCTAAAGAGTGCAACATAACTTTATTCAACATTCGTAAGAAATTAACAATGAAACAGAGCCACACTTCTAAAGCCATGACAAGATTTAACAGATTTAAAAGATTTAAGATATAGGTGAATTGGCTGGAAACTCAGTGGATGCAATGGGAGACCAAAGCAGTGGCCAGGGAGAGAAGCAGAGGTCAGGAAGGGGCCAAGAAATCATAGATGGAATCCAAGATGGGTGGGAAGCAAAGACTGCTGGACCTGAGTAGAGGACATAGAGGAACTGTTGGTGACAGAAGGAGGCAAGCTGAAATCAGTCTTTTTCTCCACAAATAGTCCGGTCTGCTCTGCAGAACCTGCTTTCATGCTGCCGCAGAGTATATCTATTCCACACCCCCAGTATTCATGCTGCTTCTTCTCTCTGGGAGATCCTTCTGATGTTCAGCAGCCGGAATGTAGACTGTTTAGCCAATAAGGTTATGTTCCCTAGGGTGCACCATGAGGAGGCTAGTCTACATTGCATGCCAGCAGTGAGCAACTTCTAACTCAGATCTGTTTAATTTGGTGTTTGATCCCCTATAACACCCTTTTGGCTTTGATTTCCCAAGGAAAATTTGGATAGCACTCAATGGGATTTGAAGTAGCCATTGCAGGCACCAACACTGGAAATATAAATGGGGATTGGTTGATAATCCTGACTGTGATTGTAGGAATGTCCTGCAAACTTTACATCATATTGCAATGGAATTCTCCCTCAGAAGCTTCCCTGGATCCCTGCCTGAAATACATGCTCTCGAGGGCACTGTTATCCAGTAACTAAACAATCTAGATAACCGGCCATCCCAGTAACAGCTGATACATAATTTAATTTTATACATAATTTTATTCATCACTAGCACTGTGCGTTTTTAAAATAGTGAACTGTTCTGATATTTTAGATTTTCACAGACATTTTATATGCTGTTTTTGTGAATGTTTTATGCATTAATGCTGTTATGTTACGCCATGTGAAATATGGTGTAACATATATATATATATATATAGAGAGAGAGCATTTTTAGAGAGGAGTCTAGGTTAGACAGATGGCATTTGCTTTACATTTACAAAGGAGGGGGAGTTGGCCCTTGGCTTGGATAATTCATGGCTTGGGACCAGGTTATCTGAGAGACCGTCTCTTGCCGGTCACATCTATCTGATCCATCAGAGCGGGAAGGCAGGGAATGTTGCGGTCCCATCCCTGAGGGAGATACACCTGGTGGGACCCAGAAGAAGGGCCTTCTCCGTGGTGGCTCCCTCTCCCTGGAACATCATTCCCCCAGAGATTAGAATGGCCCCCACTCTAATACTCTTCCGGAAGGCACTGAAGACCTGGTTCTGGCAGTGGGCCTGGGGAACCCAGAGTGGGATGGAGCCCATTCAATGGCTTCTGTGATCTGCTGTTGCTGGGGCGGGGGGTGGCAGGCGGGGGCTGATTTTGTTATATTGTACTATATTATCTTTTTGGCTGTTCACCGCCCTGAGTCCTTCGAGAGCAGGGCGGTATATAAATCTAATAAAATAAATAAATAAAATAAATTAATTTATTTGATTCTTTTTGTTAGTTTTTATTGTTTTAAATGTGGTTTTATATTTTGTAAGCCACTTTGAGTCGCCATGGGCGAATAGGTGGCAATATAAATTCAATAAATAATAAATAAATAAATAAATTCCAATTATCCCAACTTCTGCAGTTTCAGCACTGTTGTCTTTTTTTCCATATTTATGGACTGTTTAAAACCAACTGTACAAAACACCTTTTTGTCCAGGGTGTTTGTCTTTTTTCTTCCTAATGGGAGAGGAAGCGGCATTGGTCAATTTTAGTAAGATGGTCAGACTTTTTGTGACAGGCAAGCACATACCTCCATCAGCAGGAATCCTTTTTCATGGGGCTCTTCCCTGCCCCATTTGATGTGACAGAGATTGAATTGCATCCGCTGATTGCCAGATGCTCCCCAGAACTGAGCACCTCAGGTGAGAGAAGGTGGAGCATCCACGGTCTGGCAAGTTTTCTTCCTCGGAACTGTCTGGTGGGAAAGGCAAACTGGACTTCTGAACAGCCGTGGCTGACCCCTCCCCACCTCAAGCCCGATACACACGGCAAATACCGAAAGGCTGAACAGCCTCTTGGAAAGCAAATTCGAGTCACTGAGGATGGGGCAGAGAGATGTTCCCTTGCTATGAGTGACAGAAGTTAATAATTAGTGACAATGATTGACAGCTGTACTCCATCTGCTGTTCTGATGCCTAGGAGCATTTCTCCCACTCCGGTCTGTGGGTACAATGAACTCCTGAGGGAGAGGAAGGCTGCCTGTGATTGACAGGTGCCTTGCAGAGAGACGGGTTGCTGACAGCAAGAAGACCAAAACCTCCCAATGCTTCATGGAAAGAAATCTCATGGGCTGTATACATTTATTCCATTTCATTTATCATGTCCAGAATGGGGTTAAATATATTACCAGGAAACCTGTATTTACTACAGGCTTCCTTGCATGTTAATTAGACAAATATCTATCTTAACGCTACACTGGCTTCCTTTAAAAACACCCTGATCGTGTTGTGCATGTAAGGTGTCAGGGTACCTAAAAATTTAATGTTTTTCTATAGGGAGGTGAAAATTCTCGCGCACCCAAACTCATGAATTGCCAGGAAAAGAGGGATTCTGTGGGACCCGGTCTCACACTCGTGAAAGCCAGCTCCTTCATGCAGGTGGAAGAAGGGAGGGGAAACGGTTCCTTTACAGTCACTCCAGCCATGCAATCCCTTTTTTTTTTTTGCCTTGGGCTGCATTTCAGGTTGGGTAGGCAATCAATTATTTTGTGAATTAGTTTTTACACAAATCATACCTGTAAAGAAAATTCTACCATTGTCGCCAGATCATAGCTGAACGATTTGCAGCAGAAAAGGTTTTTTCTTAGTGGTGCTTTTTTTAAAAAAATCTCATGCTGACCTAAGAGTTTAAGGATGGCTCTTTTCCTCTGAAGAAATACGTCTTGATCATTAAAAGCATGATGCAATTTTGTGCAATAAAAGACGGAGAGCTTCAATTAACAGGAAAGCAGAATGCTATACAAATATTGACATGGGATTGGATCAGATGTCTAATTTGATTTGGCTATCTTGGAACACATTTAATATGTTTATAATAACATTTCAAGGAATCAGCACTGTGATTCTTCTACAGAGGACTTGCTATAATGGAAGGGATTGGAGATTGCTGATTTTGTTTCCTCAAACAGAATAGTTTGGTTCTGCAGTTGAGCCCTGAGAAGGTCTTAGGTGGGTTTCTTTTTCTCCTCTTTTACAATATTTAAATGCTTATTACCCACAGATAATACAGTAGTTGCTGAGTTACGACCTCAACGGAGCCCAAAATTTATCTTGCTAACTTTTATTAAGTGAGTTTTGCCCTGTTTTATGAATTTTCTTGCCGCAGTTGTTAAGTGAATCATTGCATTTGTTAAGTTAGTAAAATGGTTGTAAAAGTGAATCTAGATTCCCCATGGACTTTGCTTGTCAGAGGATTGCAAAAGGGGATCACATGACTCCGGGACACTGTGAGCGTCATAAATATGATCCAGTTGCCAAGCATCTGAATTCTGATCATGTGACTATGGGGATGCTGCAATGGTCATTAGTGTGGAAAACGGTCATAAGACATTTTTTTTCAGTTCTGTTGTAACTTTGAACGGTCACTAAATGAAGACTACCTGTATAACAACCAGCATGCTCACCAGAACCTCGAGAATGATACAATATATAATAAGATGAGAGTAACTGCTCCATGAATGCCTGAGAACATGTATGATTTACAGCAGTTTTGAACTTGAATCATTGTACACATTGTAAACGTGATTCATCTCAACAACTCTTACGGGCACCGTTGTTGTTAGATTCCTTCAAGTCAGAGTGAATTCTTTGTGATTACAGACAGACCCAGGCAATTTCCTTGCCAATATTTCAGAGGTATTTTCCCATTGCCCGAATCCTGGGGCTGAGAGGAAGTGACTGACCAATGTCACTTAGCTGGCCCTCTAGTCTCAGGAAGGACCAAAACTCAGGTCTCTCCACTCCTGGTCCAGAGTCTTAAACTACTAACTAGATCAAACTGGGTCTCATGAGCATGATCAGAAGTATTTGCATATGTGCTGGCATCCTTGGCCTGGACCTAACATCTCTCTTAGCGCAAGACTTATTATTGCCCATGACAGCCATCCTTTGAAAAAGAGTGGCCCAAAGTCACCCTGAAAATTTTAGTGGCAGAGGAGGATTAGAACCCAGGTCTCCCCATTCTTAGTTCCCAATGAATCTCATTCTAAAAAGTCACTATTTGACCCCGTTGATATTTTGGCAGTAGCTTGGTTCCTTTTGTAGTTAGACATCAGTCACTTTTCCAGAATTAAAGGTTCTAGAATGTATTTGGGGAATGTTGGGGGGAAAAAACCCTTAAATGTAATCCTTATTCCTGTGAGAAATGGATTCTTTTCCTAACTCATAGTAGTCACAGTGATACTTTTGAAAAAGACTTTGGTGTCCTGGCTGACCATGGATTTAGCTGCTCAAAGAGCTCCTGCAATCTTGGTTTACATCAACTGAGGTACAAAATTAGGACCACATGTTGCCCTGGAGAATCATCCCTGATGAAGTGACATCTCAGTTTCCATGATACGTTAAGGATACTGAGGAAGAACACAAAGAAGAGACTGAAGAAGCTGAAGGGCTTGGAGGCTAAATATATTTTCCAAGGCAAGACAAGAAACAAGAAGCACGTATGACCATAGAGACCCAAGTACAAGTCACCTTGCTTTTTTTGTTCCCTCATAATTTATCTGATTTGCATTTTTCAGAATATTTCTGTTTGACAAAATTCTACTTCTTATAGGCCTTATTTACTTCCATTAAATCTAATTGACTACAAATCACTTCAGTCATTTG
Source organism: Pantherophis guttatus (assembly GCF_059756535.1). NCBI lineage: Eukaryota > Metazoa > Chordata > Lepidosauria > Squamata > Colubridae > Pantherophis > Pantherophis guttatus. The sequence goes on along the minus strand of NC_142072.1, from coordinate 27,235,310 downwards.
ATGTAAGTCCAAAACTGTTATGCTTGTGGCTTACCTAATTGCATCAGTTCATTCACCAGAATGTCTTTCTTTGTAATTTCTGTTCGGTGCCTGAGAGGGGAAAAATGCTTTGCTAGTCCCATAATAAAGAAACATCAGAATTTAATTGAAGGCTCTTTAATTTCTAATAATATTTTATCCATGGAGACCAATTGGCAGAAGAAACACATATTCATGTTCCCCACGGTCTGAAAAGTGCAAAAACGCATTCAATTTTCAAGTACGAGCTTTCCCTGAGGAGTTAGGCCAAAGTATATCTCAGAATTGGCAGTAGGGCTCAATTCAGCCAGAAAATGTAACTTTTGACACAGAGCTCAGATTTGGAGAAGAAAGGCATATTCATGTTCCCCACGGTCTGAAAAGCGCAAAAACACATTCAATTTTCTTTTTTTTACCAAATTTTTTTTATTGTTTTTAAAAATTCAAACAAATCAAACAAATCACTTATCTATTTAAACATTTGTGCAATCCCCCCTTCCCTTCCCCCCTCCCCCGACTTCCCAGAAGAAAAACAGGTATAGATTTTACCAAACATACACTAAAATATGCTAAGTTAATGCAAGACATTAAAACTCCCTAGACCCCTTAACTCCCCTTCTACAGATTTTTCATCAACTTCCCTTTAAACACAAAATATATAATCCTTTAGCCCTAAATTTTTTTTAAAAACCAATAACAAACACTAGTAGATAATACATACTTAATCATTTGGCTATTCCTCCTGCTTTTGTTCTCAATATTCAAATATTTGTAACAATAACTAAACCTTAATTAATCATTAATTGAACTCTCAATTCATTTAGTTAATCATTGTAGTTAATTATTAATACATCAATAGTTAGACCAGAAAAAGTTAATCTTCCATTCTTCCTTTCTTTCTGTATTTTTTCCAATCTTTCTTCCTCCCTCCTTCTTTTATTTTGAGGAGGTTTTGAATTTTAAGTGGGGGTTGATGTATCTTTAAGACTTGTCCCTTTCTCGGAACCATTTCCTCTGATTTAGAGCCCCCATATCGACTCTTCTTGCTTGTATAGACAGACCATAGAATAAAGAATTAACTCGATCAGTTTGCAAAGAAAAATCCAGTTGCTGCATTTCAATTAATTGTGTGAAAGCCTCTGCCAAATCATCTTTATCCGAAACCTCGTAGAGCTGATCAGTTCCTTCTTCTTTCTGCTCCAGATTATATTTTTGAAAAGTTCTGTCAGTTAATTCCAAAAGGGCAGGAAGAGGGTTTGAAGATTCTTGAGGATCAGCCAGTTCTAGCTTCTCTGTCTTGATCAAAATGTCTCCTACATTGTCATTATGCTTTCCTTCAAAAACATCCTCAGTTGCTTTTTTATCCTCCATCAATTCCACCAATTTTTGTTCCATGATTGCTGTAAAGTTATTAATAATTTCAATTTGGTTATTCATGGCTTCCTTTATAAATTCTGCAAGGTCTCTAAAGAAAACCTCCTGGTTCTGTGTTTCAGTTCTCTGTGTCATTTCTAACGCCATTAAAGAGCCTCTACTTTCAGAAACTCCTTCCTTGGAAGCCATATTATTTTAAAAGAATTTTTCTTTTCACAGCCATAAAGTCTCTCAAGCAGCTTTCTCAGATTTATTTGTAGTTTATCAAGCAAGATAGTTTTTTCTAGACCCAGCTCTCAAATCCAGCAGTTTAAATCCAGTCTCTGAGCACAAGTCTATTAACAAGCACTTTCATTTCCTGCTTTCACTTTCACACCCACAACAAAAGACGCCATTTCCAGCTCCAGCTCAGCAAAATCAAATAGAAACAATGTATCCCACGAGTTAAGCAAAAGCTTGTTCTCCTGCTTCCGTTCTGTCTGCTTTTTGAAATCAATTAATCTTCTTCTTGAAAGCAGAGTTGGTCGCCGGCGTCTGGCTCCGTTTAAACGGAGTCGCCACGGATCCGGAGCTTCAGTGGGCTGAACGGGGAGCTCTCACCCTCCAAGCCCCTGGAATTAATCCAGGGGCTCCCAGGGAGCTCTACCCTCGCCCACCGGCTCTCCTCTCCTTCTTCTCCTGAAGGAGAGGTTTTTAAGCCATCTGACAGCTGATTAGCGCTGTCAGAACGGCTCCAACGGAATCGCGGGGCTGGTGGTCCAAGAAGACCGTCTGCGACGCCGGCGGTGCCAACCGGAAGCCCAACACATTCAATTTTCAAGTATGAGCTTTCCCTGAGGAGTTAGACCAAAGAGTATCTCAGAATTGGTGGTAGGGCTCAATTCAGCCAGAAAACAGAACTTTTGACACAGGGCTCAGATTTACAGAAGAAACATACCATACCCACACAGCATGAACAAACGAGACGATACCTCCCGCCTACCAGCCATTTGGAAACCCGCCCTTATTGACAAACGAGTCCCTAACACAATGAATGACACCAGACCCCCACTCACGAGAGCCACACAGGATGTCATCACCACACATCCACGCAGAAAGCAGACTCAAACCCACACTGATAATGAGCCATGACCAAGGACCAGAAGCCAGACCGCAGCTGCATCATTAGCCACTTTAAACCCCTCCAATCCATACATGAAGCAGACTGACACCCACCATGAAGAGCTCGCATGGCCACAAACACGAAGCCAAACAACAACAACGCAGCTCACCAGCTCAAATCCCCCTGCAACTCAGACTAAGCTGAGCACAACCAAGCCCCCACCCAAACAGAACACACCCCCAGCCAATCAGAGCACAACCAACCCCCCATCCAATCAGAGCACAGCCAAGCCCCTAACCAATCAGAACACACCTCCACCCAATCAGAACACAGCCAAGTTCCCACCCAATCAGCTCACACCCCCACTAGCAGTTAAAAGGAAGAGACAGCTGCGATCTCACATTGCTCCTGGAAGCACGAAGCCGAGAACACCAGCCTGAAGATGACGAATGAGACTTCGTCGAAACGTCGCCAAGACACTTCCAATTTTACGTGGGAGAAGACCCGAATAACCAAAGACCTATATATATATATATATATATATATATATATCAAAAGCTATTAGACTATAGAGAAGGAATACACAAGTTTACTCAGAAAGAGTTGAGAAAGATTATTTAAAGTATTTAATGTCTATATAAATAAATAAATAGAGGGGTTCTTATAGGTTAATTAATAATTGTTTGAATAATAATCTAGAAGTTCATTATAATTAATAGATTGGTGCCACAGTTAAACGTTCGAACCACTTCTCTTGTATAGTGCAGTACTTCAGTTCATTAGAAAGGGATCTCAAACAGTTCCAAAATTTTCTGACAGACGAGTCTTAATAATTGGGAGTACAATTCCAAATAGCACAGTTCAAAATGTTACCACTCAATCTTTCCTGCTGTCAATCATCCAAGTCAGGTTATGGCTGCACTTCCGGTTTCTCTCCTCAAGAAGAAAGGAAAAAAAAGAACAAAGTGTCCATAGTTTGTTATTTAATACTTCCGTAGATTCCTGCGCTCGCAATCCAATCCAGTTCAGTTATATCCACATTCGCTGCCTATTTCAGAAAAGGTGCCAACAACTTCTGGCTGTTGCCCTTGCCCTTGCCTCAGCAATCTCAGCAATCTCAGCAATCTCTGCTTCTCCTTGCAGCTTCGCCGGCAATCCACACTTTCCCGATCTGCTCTGTCACTTTCACTCACCGCCCTCTGTCTCACCGTGCGCTCTTCCACCCAGCTCCACTCGCTGCTTCTTTGAGATCAATCCCCATGGTTACCAGGGGTTGTAGCTGGGTCTTCTTTTCACGTTGGCCGCCCCGATCTCCTCGCTTCCTCATCGTTGCTGGCTAACACGGCTTCGGGTCTGCCATTAAACAGCGGACGCACCCATGCTGGTTTGACAGAGGCATCTGTTCGAGCGGAGAGCACTTTTCTCCTCGCTTTTCCACTCTTCAGATCACCTCTATTGTTCGTGACGCTCTCCGGGCCGTCTCGCCCCTTGGGGTCCCCAAGACACGGGAAAAAAGACAGTGCCGTGGAGCAGAGATTGCTCCTATAGCACCCTGCCACCGCGATTCACCAGGCGGAAGGTCCACATTTAATTTTCAAGTACGAGCTTTCCCTGAGGAGTTAGACCAAAGTGTATCTCAGAATTGGCAGAAGGGCTCAATTCAGCCAGAAAACATAACTTTTGACACAGAGCTCAGATTTACAGAAGAAACACATATTCATGATCTCCACGGTCCGAAAAGTGCAAAAACGCATTCAATTTTCAAGTATGAGCTTTCCTTGAGGAGTTAGACCAAAGTGGATCTCAGAATTGGCAGTAGGGCTCAATTCAGCCAGAAAATGTAACTTCTGACACAGAACTCAGACTTGGAGAAGAAACACATATTCATGATCTCCACGGTCTGAAAAGCGCAAAAACGCATTCAATTTTCAGGTACGAGTTTTCCCTGAGGAGTTAGACCAAAGAGTATATCAGAATTGGCGGTAGGGCTCAATTCAGCCAGAAAACATAACTTGACACAGAGCTCAGATTTGCAAAAGAAACACATATTCATGTTCCCCACGGTCTGAAAAGCGCAAAAACGCATTCAATTTTCAAGTACGTGCTTTCCCTGAGGAGTTAGACCAAAGTGTATCACAGAATTGGCAGTAGGGCTCAATTCAGCCCTACTGAAATCTGACACACTTAGATTTGCAGAAGAAACACATATTCATGATCCCCACGGTCTGAAAAGCACAAAAATGCATTCAATTTTCAATATGAGCTTTCCCTGAGGAGTTAGACCAAAGTGTATCTCAGAATTAGCGGTAGGGCTCAATTCAGCCAGAAAACGTAACTTTTGACACAGAGCTCAGATTTGCAAAAGGAACACATATTCATGTTCCCCACGGTCTGAAAAGCGCAAAATCGCATTCAATTTTCAAGTACGTGCTTTCCCTGAGGAGTTAGACCAAAGTGCATCTCAGAATTGGCAGTAGGGCTCAATTCAGCCAGAAAACATAACTTTTGACACAGAGCTCAGATTTACAGAAGAAACACATATTCATGATCTCCACGGTCCGAAAAGTGCAAAAACACATTCAATTTTCAAGTATGAGCTTTCCTTGAGGAGTTAGACCAAAGTGGATCTCAGAATTGGCAGTAGGGCTCAATTCAGCCAGAAAATGTAACTTCTGACACAGAGCTCAGACTTGGAGAAGAAACACATATTCATGATCCCCACGGTCTGAAAAGCGCAAAAACGCATTCAATTTTCAGGTACGAGTTTTCCCTGAGGAGTTAGACCAAAGAGTATATCAGAATTGGCGGTAGGGCTCAATTCAGCCAGAAAATGTAACTTCTGACACAGAGCTCAGACTTGGAGAAGAAACACATATTCATGATCCCCACGGTCTGAAAAGCGCAAAAACGCATTCAATTTTCAGGTACGAGTTTTCCCTGAGGAGTTAGACCAAAGAGTATATCAGAATTGGCGGTAGGGCTCAATTCAGCCAGAAAACATAACTTTTGACACAGAGCTCAGATTTGCAAAAGAAACACATATTCATGTTCCCCACGGTCTGAAAAGCGCAAAAACGCATTCAATTTTCAAGTACGTGCTTTCCCTGAGGAGTTAGACCAAAGTGTATCACAGAATTGGCAGTAGGGCTCAATTCAGCCCTACTGAAATCTGACACACTCAGATTTGCAGAAGAAACACATATTCATGATCCCCACGGTCTGAAAAGCGCAAAAATGCATTCAATTTTCAATATGAGCTTTCCCTGAGGAGTTAGACCAAAGTGTATCTCAGAATTGGCAGTAGGGCTCAATTCAGCCAGAAAACATAACTTTTTTTTTAATTGCAAAAGTTTTACAATTACATTTTCACCCCACTTTCCCCCCCCCAAACCCACCCCTCACTCCCCACCCTAACCCCCCCAAACCCCCCCTAACCCTCCCCCCTGACTTCCACAGAATATAATCCCATCAAAATCCCCTTTTTATAAAAACTTGAACCCCTCAAACCCCCTTATAGTTTTTTCTCTTCACAATTCATACATTTCTATTTTTATATAGTACTTTCAGTGAAAAGCTATTTGATACTTCCTAACTTGATATTTATTCTGCACATAATCTATCCATTTTTTTCCATTCCCATTCATAAGTCTCTTGTGAGCGATCTTTTAAATATGCTGAAATCTTCGCCATCTCCGCAAAACTGGCCATCTTCAAAGTCCATTCTTCAATAGTGGGTAGAGCTTCATTTTTCCAATATTTACCTATCAATAATCTCGCTGCTGTTATCATGTACAATATCAACTTAATTTCAACCAATGTAAAACCCTTTACTATACCCAATAGAAACAATTGTGGAGAAAATTGAATTTTTTTCTTCAAGACATTCTGCATAACCCACCATATTTTTATCCAAAAAGCCTTAACTTTCTTGCAATTCCACCAAACATGGTAATATGTAGCATCTAAACAATCACATCTCCAACATTTTGGCTGAACATTAGGATACATACAGGATAATTTCTTGGGATCTAAATGCCATCTGTAAAACATTTTATAGAAATTTTCCCTCAAATTCTGCGATTGTGTAAATTTAACATTCTGAACCCATATTTTCTCCCATGTTTCCAACATTACTGGTTCTGCAAAATTCTGTGCCCATTTAATCATACAATCTTTAACCAATTCAGTTTCTGAATCCCTTTCTAACAAAACATTATATAGCCTTTTAATATGCATTGGACCTTTCTCTTTTATATGTCTAACCAATTCTTCCTCATGCAACATAATACCAGTTTTTTGGTCCTCTTTCCATCTCAATTGAAGTTGATTATACTGTAACCAAGTTAGATTAATCCCTTCGTCCAACAGTGTCTCTAATGTCTTCAGTTGCCATCTGCCCGCATCTGTAAAAAGAACCTCTTTATATAAACCCCCTCCGAGTGACATTATATTTGTATTCCACATGATATGACCAAGATCCAGCCATAGCGGTATTTTATAATCCCATTTAAGTCGGTGCTTCTTCCAAACTCTCATCAAAGAATCTCTAAGTATATGTCTTTTAAATACTTTATCCACTTTGTTTTCATAAAATAAGTAAGCGTGCCAACCAAGTTCAAGATCAAAGCTTTCTATATTCAATATTCCAGTCTTTTTCCTTCCAAACCAATCGCTTGCTTGAGTCAAAGCTGCTGCTTCATAATATAACTGTAGGTTTGGAAGTTTAAGGCCTCCCCTTTCTGGAACATCTTGCATAATTTTCATTTTCACTCTCGATTTTTTCTCGTTCCAGACAAACTTATTCACTCCACTTTGCCATTCTTTCAGTTGTTTATCACTTTTAAGCACCGTAATCATTTGAAACAAAAAAAGGAATCTTGGCAAAATGTTCATCTTAACTGCTGCTATTCTTCCAAGTAACGAAGGCTGCAGTTTTTTCCAAGTCTTCATGTCTTTTTGTACATCTCACCATAACACTTCATAATTATTTTGAAACAGTTTCATATTTGATTCTGCAACCTTCCTTCTGCACATGCACAAGATGGCGACTTCCCTGTGACTCCGGTATTTCGGGGGGGTGATTATGGCTTCAGGGGGGCCTTGAAGGGCTGAATTTCGATCGCTGCAGCCCTGGCCCAGCTGGAGGAGTGTCGGGGCTCTCTGCTGAGGGGTCTCCGGCTTCTTAGAATGTCCTGGAGGCTCGCGGAGGCTCGCGGCTTGTGGAGACTACAGGACGGCGAGAGCGGCCCGAAGGAGAAGGGGGCAGCGGCAGACCTCCCATGGCAAAGGCCGCAGAGCCAGGAAGACGGCGTCAGTGCCGCGGCGATGGCGGCGGTGCGGCATCCTTGTCGGGATCCTCGCCAGCCCAATCCGCCCTCTGGACATGTGCTAGGGCGGTGAGGGGGGCGAGGTGAGGACGGGGAGGCTGGCAACGGCAGCGGCAGCGATGCTGGCGGTGTGGAAATGGCGGCCGCCGGCTCAAGGAAGGGGCTGCCGCAGTTTGGTCTTTGGGAGTGTTGGAGATGGTGGCAGCTGCTTACTCGTGGCATTAGATCTCCTGGGTGATTGTGGGGCACTGTTTGGCCCTTGGTCGTCCCAGAGGCCTTCATGTTGATCTATGAAGGCTGGGCGAGATGAGCAGCATGATTATAAGGAAGATCTGGAGGGATGGGGGAGAGCTGGACCATGACTGAGGGTTTTTCCCCCCTCTGGCGTTTGTTTGCCTTGGCTCTCCTCTTTCCCCCCCCATCATCATCTCCTGGACTAGGTGTCATCTTGACCTCCCTATAGTTTTTTGATGGCTACGATCTCCACCATTGAGCCTGCCCTGGACTATGTGGACTGACCTGATCCCATTCTTTCCCTCCATTGAATGGAGGTTTACATCTGGGGATTCAAGTCTTGGTGGAGTGGGTCTATAGCTGCTGTCTCACCTCCGGTTCTCTGGATGATCGTGGTTGACCAGCCGCCATGAGAGGGGGGCTGAGTCACCCTTCACCGGTCTGAAACAGCATTCTTACTCCTGCCATTGCCGTGAGAGGGCAATGAGGTCCTATGTGTCCCATTGGAATTCTATTGAAGCCTGACATTTACTCTTGACTGTGATAACATCAAATTGTCCCCTGGCTACTGGCCATGGATTATCACCTCCCCTTGATGTCCAGATGTACTCGGTGAATGACCTTCGTGCCCTGCGAGATTCCCCCCTCTCGCAGGTTTGGCCCTCTTCGTTATCGAGGGCCTATCTTGATGACGGGCGTTGGAGCCCCGAGAGATGGCATGCAGCAAAGAAGAGTTTGAGGGGTTTTTTAAGTGGGTTTTTTAGTAGGTTTTTAACAAACATTTTAAGGGGTTCGGGGGGGATTAGGGTGGGTTCTGGGGGAAATCCACCGGGTTCAAGACCAGCCTTAGCGAAGGGCTGCGACATTAGGGACGTAGAACCGGAGGTCGGGGAGGGGGTTGGAGTTTGATTTGAAGAGGGCTGTTCCAGCAGCATAGTGAGTGGGAGGGGCAGATATGGCGGTAGCTGGGGACCACATCATGTTCGGGGAATGCGCACTCGCTATTTTAGAGCGATTGCGCACTCCGGTCCCCAATGCTTTTCTCGTTCCCCAGGCTGTCCAGATTCTCAGGGCCAGAGCCTTCGGCTGATGTTATGCAACACCAGGTCCGTTGTTAATAAAGCCCCCCTCATTCACGATCTTATTCAGGAGGGGGAGGCGGACCTGGCGGGCATTACGGAGACCTGGTTGGGCCAGGAGGGGGGAGTTCCCCTTGTGGATATATGCCCACCAGGCTTCCGTGCATTTCATCAGCCGAGGGCTCAGGGCAGGGGCGGGGGGGTGGCGGTTATTATAAAGGAAGGTCTGGATCCAAGGGAGACCACTGTTCCACAGATAGCCGGATGTGAGTCCCTCTTTGTAAAGTGGGGTCGTGGAGTACAGATGGGCTTGTTGGTCACGTACCTGGCTCCCTGCCACGTGGCAACGGCCCTGCCCGAGCTGTTTAACGTTATAGCCGAGGTGGCGGTGGACACCCCCAGACTTGTTATTATGGGGGATTTCAACCTGCCATCTATCGGTGAAATGTCTGAGGTGGCTCGAGAGTTCATGGCTTCCATGACGGCCATGGACCTTACTCAGTTAATTCATGACCCCACTCACACAGGGGGACACACTCTGGACTTAGTTTTTGTCTCTGGTCAGTGGTTGAGTGGCCTTGATATAGGGGATATAGCCATCGAACCCTTGACATGGTCTGACCACTCGCTCCTTTGACTGGACTTTCTAACCGCTGCACCCCGCTGCAGGGAGGCGGAACCGACCAGGTGGTTCCGCCCCAGGCGCCTGATGGACCCTGATAGGTTCCAGATGGAGCTTGGGCCATTTCCTGAGACTCTGGCTCATGACTCGGCTGACGACCTGGTGGCCGCCTGGGATAGTGTGGCTGCCGGGGCCTTGGACCGTGTCATGCCTTTGCGGCCTCTGACCCGGCACTGAACTCACCTAGCTCCTTGGTTCTCTGAGGAGCTTAGGGAGATGAAGCGCCGGAAAAGACGCCTGGAGAGTAGTTGGAGGACCAGCCGCTCCGAATCCGACTGAACACTGGTGAGGTCTCATATTAAGACCTACCTAGTGGCGATAAAAGCGGCGAAATCTAGCTATTTTGCCGCTCTTATCGCGTCATCAGATAATCGCCCGGCCGCCCTGTTTAGGGTGACCCGCTCCCTCCTCCATCTGGAAGTGCGGGATGACCCCTTGCAGGGCCGAGCTGAGGACTTTGTGCAGTATCTGTATGACAAAATCGCTCAGATTCGGGAAGGGCTGGCCTCTGACTGGGTATGTCCGGACGGGATGACTGAGACAGGTTTTGAGAGTGTTATCTGGGGGGAGTTCGATCCTGTGGCTCCCGAGGACATGGACAGGGTCCTGGGACGGCTGAACGCAACCACATGTTTATTGGACCTGTGCCCCTCCTGGTTGGTACTGGCTTCCCGGGAGGTGACACGAGGCTGGCTCCAGAAGATTGTTAACGCTTCTTTGAGTGAGGGGGTCCTGCTGGCCGCTTTGAAAGAAGCAGTTGTGAGGCCCCTCCTCAAGAAGCCCTCTTTGGATCCAGCTGTTTTGGCTAACTATCGTCCAGTCTCCAACCTTCGCTTTGTTGCGAAGGTTGTTGAGAGTGTGGTGGCGCAACAGCTTCCCCGGTACCTGGATGAAGCTGTCTATCTAGACCCGCTCCAGTCCGGCTTCCGGCCTGGGCACAGCACGGAAACGGCATGGTCGCGTTGGTGGATGATCTCTGGAGGGCTCGGGATAGGGGTTGCTCCTCTATCCTGGTCCTGTTAGACCTCTCAGCGGCTTTTGATACCATCGACCATGGTATCATGTTGCACCGGTTGGCGGGGTTGGGGGTGGGGGGCACTGTTCTGCGGTGGTTCTCCTCCTACCTCTCTGACCGGTCGCAATCTGTGTTGACAGGGGGGCAGCAGTCGACCCCGAGGCACCTTGCTTGTGGGGTGCCACAAGGGTCGGTCCTCTCGCCCCTTCTGTTCAACATTTATGTAAAGCCGCTGGGTGAGATCATCCGTGGCTTCGGGGTGGAGTTCCATCAGTACGCTGATGACACCCAGCTGTACATCTCCACCCCAGGCCACCCCAACGATGCCCTTGAAGTGATGTCCCAGTGCCTGGAGGCCGTGCGGGCCTGGATGGGGAGAAACAGGCTCCGACTCAACCCCTCCAAGACCGAGTGGCTGTGGCTTCCGGCGTCCCGATATAGCCAGCTGACGCCATCGCTGGCTATTGGGGGCGAATCACTCACCCCCACGGAGAGGGCTCGTAACTTGGGCGTCCTCCTGGATGCACGGCTGTCGTTAGAAGATCATTTGACAGCCGTGGCCAGGGGAGCTTTTTATCAGGTCCGCCTGATACGCCAGTTGCGCCCCTTTCTAGATCGGGACTCCCTACGCACAGTCACTCAGGCACTCGTCACTTCCCGCCTGGACTACTGCAATACTCTCTACATGGGGCTCCCCCTGGGGTGCACCCGGAGGCTCCAGCTGGTCCAGAACGCGGCCGCGCGGGGGATTATGGGGGCGATGAGGCGCTCCCACGTAACACCTCTCCTGCGCGAGCTGCACTGGCTCCCGGTGGTCTTCCGGGTGCGCTTCAAGGTGTTGATGACCACCTTTAAAGCGCTCCATGGCTTAGGGCCGGGGTACTTACGAGACCGCCTTCTGCCACCAATAGCCTCCCACCGGCCAGTATGCTCGCACAGAGTGGGCCTCCTCAGGGTGCCGTCCGCCAGACAATGTCGGCTGACGACCCCCAGGGGGAGAGCCTTCTCTGTGGCGGCGCCCACCCTCTGGAACAACCTCCCCCCAGAGATACGTACAATAACAGACCTCCAGATTTTTTGTCGGGCTCTGAAAACCCATTTATTTCAACTAGCGGGGCTGGCTTGAGTTAATTTTAAATTGATTTTAAATTGGGTTATTTTAATTTACGGCCAATAATATTTAATTATTTTAAATTGTTTTTAAATTTTGTATGTATTGTTTTTTATTCTGGCTGTTCACCGCCCTGAGTCCTATTCTGGAGAAGGGCGGTATAGAAATTTAAATAATAAATAATAATAATAATAAATAATAAACCTGAACTCCTAGATATTTAACCTTTGGTACAATCTCAAAACCTGCCCTCCTTTCAAGTTCGTGTTTTCGATCTTGTGTCATATTTTTAACTATCATCTTAGTTTTTTTCTGGTTCAGTCTAAATCCTGATACTGTGCCATAATCTTTTATAATGTCTTTCATCTGGATTATGGATTCCACCGTCTGTGTTAGGGTAACAACCAGATCATCTGCAAATGCCCTTATTCTGTAATCCTCTTGCCTTATCACTATACCTTTCAAGCTGTTCGAATCCCGTATTGTATTCAACAAGACTTCTAGTGTTAAAATAAATAACAAAGGGGATAACGGACAACCTTGTCTTGTTCCTTTTTCAATTTTAAAATCTGTTGTCAAACTTCCATTAATAATAATCTGTGCCTTTTGCTCTTGGTAGATTGCTGAAACCGCCTGTATAAATTGGACCCCAAAGTCCATCTTTTTTAAAGTCTTTAATAGAAAATTCCAATCCACTCTATCAAAGGCTTTCTCCGCATCCAAGAAAGCCAGCACTGCAGGGATCTGTTTATTCTTCTCAAGATATTCCAGTAAATCTATAACTTGCCTTACATTGTCCTTCATATATCTACCCTCTATAAATCCCGCTTGATCATCGTGAATCACCTCTTGAATTACTGGCATCAACCTATTGGCTAGTACTTTTGCATAAATTTTGTAATCATTATTCAGAAGAGATATTGGTCTATAGTTCTCCGGTTTTTTAGGACCTGCTTGCTCTTTTGGTATCAAAGGAATATAAGCTGTTTTCCATGATGGGGGTATTTTACCCCCTTGTTGTATGTTACAAAATAAGTCTCTAAGTTGTTCCACCATTTCTGCTTGCAAAGTTTTATAATACACTGCAGTCAAGCCATCCGTTCCAGGAGCTTTGGCTGTTTTCAGTTGTTTAATTACTGCAATTATCTCCTCAACTGTTATAGGGTAATTCATTCTTTCCTTTTGTTGGTTAGTAACTTTTGTAACTCTTTTATTTTCTAAGTATTTTTCTATAAGTCCATTCTGTATATCATCTTTAGCATATAATTTAGTATAATAATCCACAAAAACTTCTTTAATTAATTTTTGTTGATGAATTTCTTTCCCTCCAATATCAATACAGTCGATAGTCCGCATACTCTGCTTCTTCCTTAATGTATAGGCCAGCCATCTGCCCGGTTTATTGGCATTACAAAATGTATTATGCTTTGCATATTGTAAATTTGTTGCATCTTGTTCCGCCATAAGCATTTGGAATTGATCTTTCAAAAGTTTTATAGCACCACGTATTCTTTCATCTGTTGGATTTTTAATAAGTAACTGTTCTTTTTTCTTTATTTCTGCTTCAATTTCGGATCTTTTCTTTTGTCTGTTCAGTTTATGTTTAGAGTTCATGTGAATGAGTACCCCTCTCATATATGCTTTACACGCATCCCACACAATTTCAATAGGGGTACCCTTGTTCAGGTTAATTTCAAAAAATTCTTTCATCTGCTTCTTAAGTTCTATTATATTTTTTTCATATCTAAACAAATTTTCATTTAATCTCCATGATCTTCTCTCAATTTTTCCAGTCTCAATTTCTATCCATACTGGACTATGATCAGATAGAGTTCTTGGAAAGATTTTAGTTCTTTTTGTTTTAACAAGTAAATCATTTGATAATAAAATAAAATCAATCCTTGAAAAGGATCTATGTCTATCAGAAAAAAAAGTATAGTCCAAATCTTTTGAATTATATATTCTCCAGACATCTTTTAATTCCAAATCTTCTTTCATATCAAAAAAAGTTTGTGGTAGTCTGATCCTTGATTTCGCCAGACTTTTTTAATCTAGTTTAGAATCAATTACTCCATTCCAGTCTCCCATAATCAAAATAGATCTATAATCCCATTGCAATATTTTGGTATGCAAAATTTTATAAAAGTGATCCTGTTGTTGGTTAGGAGCATAAATTCCAATCACAAGAATTTGGCCATGTACAGTATGCAGTTCAATTGCTATAAACCTACTGCCTTCATCTGCTTCTATAATTTTAGCTGATAGTTTTTTATTTATATAAATAATCACGCCATTATTTTTTTCCAAGTTTGAAGCTATAAAATGTGTTCCTAATTTTGAATTTATCAAATATTTTTGATCTTGCGTTCTAATATGAGTTTCTTGTAAACAAATTATATCATTATTAAATTGTTGCAAATATGTAAATATTTTCTTCCTTTTCTGTGGTGAATTCAGTCCATTCACATTCCAAGACAAAAACTTAACCATCATGTATACCTTTTTGAAGCGATGAGCAGAATTGCCGGATATCTTCCGAGGCCATCGACTTTGCTCTCCCCATGGCTTCACTGTGTTCTGTAGTACTCTTAGCTCCTTTTTTATATTGTTGTGCCTTAGCTCTTTCTTGCAATTGTTTTTCTTTGAGTTGTTTAGAAACTGCACGAGTTATTCGCTGGTCTTTAGCTTCAGCCATACAAGCTAGGTCCAAGGCCACATCTCTTGTAGTCAAAATTGGAGAAGATTCTAACAGGGGCTCCTCCAGAAAACCTCCTACAGCACCCTGTGCTTCTGTTGGATCTGATTCGACCTGCTTAGGCTGCACTTCCAACTCTTGCTGGGGTTGCTTCTCCTTATCACTCTCCTTTATCTCCAACACAGTAGATGAACGTGGAGATGGTGGTCTCTCCTTAAAAACAGTATAGTAAAAATGTTCCGCCTTTTCAACAGTGTTCAATCGATATCTTTCCCCTTGGTACTTCAAGATTATACCCGTTGGAGCATCCCACCGGAATGGAATCTCTAATTTATTTAATTCATTTACTAAAAAACCAAAATCTTTTCTATCTTTCAACATCTTTGGCGGTAATTCTTTGTAAATTCCAATTTGAGTTCCCTCCACTTGCACAGAGGAAAGAAAAGATTTTTGCAGAATATCATTTCTCATTCTTCTATCTGTGAAATATATCACCACATCTCTAGGTAATTGTCTTTGTCTGGCCACCCACGAATTCACTCTGTAAATTTTATCTATTTTGTAAAAAATCACATCAGAATTGATTTTTAACAACACAGCCAAGGCATCAGCACAAACCTGTCTCAAATCTTGCCGATCATTCTCCTTAATGCCTCTAATTCTTATAGCAAATTCCATGGACCGGAATTGCATCATCGTGATTTCGTTTTCAACTCTCTGCATCTTATTATCCACATCAGAGATTTTAAAATCAGTATCCTTTATTTTGACATTCACTTCTGATTTAAATTCTTCCAATTTAGAATCCACTTTAATAATAATTTCTGACAGGCCAGAAACCACATTTGATAATTTATCAGTCACCTTGCCATAATTCTCTTTCACCAAGTTTTTCATTTCACTAATTTCCTGCTTGATTTCCTGTTGAGATTTTTGAAATTTATCATCCATTTCCTGTTGAGATTTTTGAAAATTATCATCCAAAGCCTGAGTGATAATTTTTTTTAAACTTTCAAAATCAAACTGGTCTTCAGGCTTGTGTGTGGGGGATCCCCCCCTGCTGCCTTGCTTTCCTGTTTTTTAGAAGCCATTCTGCCACGTAAGTTAGATTTTCTAAAAAAGGAAATCCTTTTTCCTCTTCCAGCACCACAAAGTCCTCTAAAAAAGTCCCCCAGTTTTAGTCAGATTGAAAGTAAAATTAGACTAGTGCGAGATCAGCTTGCTTTAAAAAAGGATTTTTTCCCCCTCTTCCCCTGTTTGCTTGCTACAAACAGCGCAACAATGTAGCTTGTTGGAGTAGCTTTAAGAGATCACTCTCCCTTTCAACTTGTTAACTTGTTAACGCTGGAGCGGCGCCATCTTTTCAAAACATAACTTTTGACACAGAGCTCAGATTTGCAGAAGAAAGACATATTCATGTTCCCCACGGTCCGAAAAGCGCAAAAACGCATTCAATTTTCAAGTACGAGCTTTCCCTGAGGAGTTAGACCAAAGTGTATCTCAGAACTGGCAGTAGGGCTCAATTCAGCCAGAAAATGTAACTTCTGACACAGAGCTCAGATTTGCAGATGAAACACATATTCATGTTCCCACGGTCCGAAAAGCAGAAGAACACATTCAATTTTCAATATGAGCTTTCCCTGAGGAGTTAGACCAAAGTGCATCTCAGAATTGGCAGTAGGGCTCAATTCAGCCAGAAAACGTAACTTCTGACACAGAGCTCAGATTTGCAGAAGAAACACATATTCATGATCCCCATGGCATTCAATTTTCAAGTACGAGCTTTCCCTGAGGAGTTAGACCAAAGTGTATCTCAGAATTGGCAGTAGGGCTCAATTCAGCCAGAAAACGTAATTTCTGACACAGAGCTCAGGTTTGCAAAAGAAACACATATCCATGTTCTTTTAAAAGAAATTTTTTTTCTACAACCTCTTCAGTTGAAAAGGTTGCAGAAAAAATGCTTTCAGAAGCCTCTGACGATCCCAGCTGAGCCGCGAGATCACCAGAGGAACTTGAAAAATCTGGAACATTGTTATTGTATACGCTGACTACAGGATAATTTTTATGTGCGAAAATGGAAAGATACATTAAACCCCACTTTCAAAGAATGGATGGAAAAACTGATGAAGCTTGAAGAGATAGGCCAAATTAACTGCTTTAATCAAAGGAAAAACACATCACGTTGTCAGGTTTCGCTGCTATCTTAAATAAACTTCATTTTCAAACACAAAGTTTCTAATGAATCCTTTTTTTTAATTTAAGAATAGAAAGAATGACATGCCTGACTTCATTTGCAGCTAAGATTGGCACCTCCTTCCACACCCCTCCCTTTCCGTTCTTCAACCCCAATGTCTCATTGGCCACTATGCAAATCCATCTCTTCGTCCCATTCCCTTTCTCTTCACAAGAATTCCCCCCTCCCTCTGTTACCCAGGTAACTCTATCTGCTGAAGAGCCAGGAACTAGGTGAAAGTTCATTCCAGCATTAATCAAGTCTTCCTGAGCCTTTTATGTCAGCGTTGGAAGAGATCACAATTTGGAACGCTGACACACATTCTGTTTCTATTTGCAAACTGCTTCTAGACTTTGTGCTCAAGACAGAAAAAAATGAATTGACTAGACTAGACTAGAATATATAAAGTTTGACTTTGGGATTTGCTGATTAGATAAACCTGTTTTTATAGAAATGTATAAATATATGAAAAATATGTATGCAAAAGTAAAATGTTGATGCTGTAATATTATTATATTTATATTTATACAGTATGATATTTTACCACACTAAAAAAGTTGGAAGTTAACACTTTTTTCTTCTTCCCCCCATCCCTACTTTTCTTCCCCCCCTTTTCTCTTCCCATTTCCCCACTATTTTGATCTTCATTTGTACCTGATATTATGAAATTTAATTTAAAATTTATTTTAAAAATTTGGTTGGCACTTTAATGTTCTCTTGTTGCAGTAGAAGTTTATATGGTGTCCACCTGTTTCCTCCGAAAAGTCCTCTGTTTGAATTTATGATTATTCAATTATGATCTGTATATGTAGATGCAACCTCCATGCTTATAAGTTTAGTTAACCGTGAGTGTGAAATCCACACAGGTCCTCTTGAATGAATTTTGTGAATGGAAAAATACTGTGTATTTTTTTCTCTTCAGGATGTCTGTGTTTCCATGGTTTAAAAAGAGACAATGCCCCATGAGTTTTCATAGATTACAGTTGGTGGCGCTGAGGTCACATCTACCGGTTCTTTGAGCACCCTGGGATGTAAAGCATCCAGTCCTTAAGCCTTGAATTCCTTCAAAACATCCAGGTGTTCTTACTCTCCCTTGCCTATTTTCACCCGCCCTTCTCTTCTGCCCCTCCTAGCATGCCTCCTGACATTTTTTCTGTTGATAATCCAAATTTCCTAATGGTAAGAGCTATCTGGCTATAGTAGAACTTGTCTCCTGAAATGGATGTTCCCCATCAGTGGAGATCTTCAGAGAGAAGCTGGATTGCTTGCTGAGATGCTTGAGCAGATTGTATTCTAGGCAGGGGTTGGACTAGGTAGCTGCTATGATTGCACACTTCTATCCTATAATGAAGCTCATTCGCTTATTCTAACATTTGAAATGCTCACCTTATAAAGAAAACTAATCCTATTTTAGAGGATTAATTAACTGAAATAACATGCTAATATGGCAGGACTTGATCACTTTGCTTGTGACATCTTCCAGTTGAATGTTCTCTGCCCCAAAGCAAACTGGGACACCTTCTAGAAACTTTGAGGCTTACATGAAATGACAGCCATCTGCTTTGCAGACTTCTGGGAATTCAAGCAGCTCCCAATTTATTTTTCAGGCATTTCAAAGCTGCAACAATCCTTATTTCTTGACCAAGAACTTGGGACCTTTACTCCTTTTCTCCTTGCTTACATCCATTGACCTATGACTGCCTATTAGGAATGGTTTTATCTTCCTAACATCACAGCTTTGCCAGAGTTGTGTTTTGGGTGGGTTGAGATTAGGAGAGCTGCCACAAGGTAATTGAAGAGGCAGCTCTCCTGGACAAGCAGGTCTTGTAGAGGAGGTCCTGTAGAGGGCAGAGGGAGTAAACTTGAGGGACAGGAAAGAGAGACACTGCCAAGACAATGGTCAGATAAAAGAGGACTGAGTCTGGGGCAGGAATGTAAACCTAGTAAGCACCTCCCCTATTTTTACAAAGATAAAGGGAAGGAAGGCAGAAGCCCATCCAAACTTACAAGATTCTGCTACTACAGTTTTACAATAAGATTAGTACCAACCTCTAGGGCATTGGATGGTCTACCTTGAAGGGCGGACACAGGCCATAGGGATGGAGAAGGCACTCTATTGCAAAAATGCATTCAATGCTGAATTCTTCCGTTCTGCTCATTGCTCACTGAGACAATCCCAATTACTTAAATGCCACAATTGTGAAGGGAAATTTATACCTTGATGGATTTTCCTTAATCTGAGGCATTATCCAGCTGATCTGACGGGTACTGTTTTTTCCTGTAAAAGTTTCTGAAAGATAAAACATAATTGTCTCTAATCAGGTATTGTCAAATGCAAGTTCTGTTAAAGCTGCTAAAAATATTGAGGTCTTCAACAATAATAGCATTTTAAACTCAGCAAATCACAGCTCAATTTTTATAGGACATGTTACTGCACAAATAGGCAAGAGTGGCCTCTCAGCTTTATTAGATAAAATGCATTACATTATCCTTTCTTTAAGATAATCAATTAAATTTTCCATTTTTTCTCAATTAAATCAGAGGACTATTTATACCCACATGACCAAAAAATTACTTAACATGTGAGGAAACAATTGCTATTAGCTTTTAAAAATTTGATTCAAATAAATTTTTTGCTATTTAGTAGCAGAAAACTCAGCAAATTCTCTAAAAAGAAATGATGCAGTTTAACCAATCATTGCATTTTATTTACAGTTTTGAATTATTTAAGGAGGTCCGTTGTAGACAATTCAAAAGGTATCTGGCTGCAACTGGCCAGCTCTTGATGAGACAGGGAGAGAATGAGGTAGAAGCAATGCCAGATAAATTAAACAAAGGGATATCTTGGGCCCATTATTATTTAACAATGACTTCAATGCAATAACTGGTTATTGAAATAAAAAAGATCATCCCCTGAATTAGCAAACAGCCGCCTGTCTAGATTGCTTTGTGCAGATGAGCTGGTCATACTCTGCAGAATTCAGTAAGATTACGAAGAGTCACAAAAGCAGGATCCTATTTTTTGAAAGGAGCACTTAATGAAAATTGATCATGAGAAAACTAAGATCATATACTTTCCAAAGCGTTACAAAAACTGTCCATATTGGTTTATTGCTTTTTATTGTTGTATGCCACTCAGATCCACGTGTTTTGATTTGGACAGCATCATAAACCCAGTAAAGAAATAAATAGCTTTTTGTTGGCGTGTTCTGCATGATGGAGTATGGAAAAGTACATTGGACTAGGAGCATTTATAACACACTTCTAAGGAGTTATGGAAAGATGAATTCCTCATTTCAAAAGAACAAAAAACATGATAGAAGGCAATGCAGGAGACGGCTTTTAGGACAAAAGGCTTATGCTGAGACCAATTTTCTTAGAAATACTTTTTCTGAGGAACCTCCATTTGTAGACCATGTGCTAATTTCTGAGAATTCTGCCCAACATTGTTGACCTTCAGCATTGGCTTCCACCTCAACCGCTGATCCCTTTCCATTTTCTTCAACTCTGCAGAGTGAGATCAGCCTCCCCATGTTCAGCTTCATCCTTCACATGACAGATGCTGTCCAGTCCTATTTCTTGAATCATCACAAGTCAACCATTTCAAACGAATTATTGACCAATTGATTCTGGTTTGTCTTATTACGGCCACTTACTCCTGGTATTATTGTCTCTTGGTCCAGATAAAGCTTCTTTAAAAGCTAACTTAAATAGAAGAGGCGGGATTTAGATTTACACAAGGACAGGACCAAAATCTTTTGCCCCTATTACAGGGAGTTCTTGATTTACAACTGTTTGCTTAGCAAACGTTCAAAGTTATAATAGTGGTGAAAAAAGTTACTTATGACCGGTCCTTGCATTTATGACTGCCACAGCATCCCTGCAATCACTTGATCAAAATTTGGGCACTTGGCAGCTGGCATGAATTTATGACGATTGCAGCATCCCAGAGTCTTGCAATCCATTTGCAGCTCTTTAAAATCTCATGTTCAGATTTCACTAAGAACAGGCACATTGGTTTCTTCTGTCTTCAATTTTTTTTCTCTAAGTAAAATTATTTGCAATTGTGGATGCCTTCTCTTAGTATGGAATACAACTAATATTTGTTCTTAATTACTTAAAATCTGCTTTTCTGAAATTGAAGTTATATGGTCTACTATTATTATTTACTTTATTCATTAAACATGAAACTCAGTCAACTAAACATTCAAAAATGTATCACAAATACCATTGACTGGTGCTAATGGTTGATACGGGTTGCTGCCAGCGTCCTAGGTATCAACCAAGTACCTTCTGTGATATCTGGTGTGTTGTGTTCCAAATGACAATCCCTCTGTTGTTGTTATTGTTATTGTTATTGTTGTTATTGTTATTATTATTATTATTATTGTTGTTGTTGTTGTTGTTGTTGTTGTTATTATTATTATTATTATTATTATTATTATTATTATTATTATTATTATTTTTCTTAAAGTCAAGAACTCCAGCGCAGGCTCTTGACGTGGAGGGAAGAGCAGTTATCTCATGACAATAAGAAAGATATGTATTGTATTTTTCACGAATGAAGGCTTGTCACCATGCTACAAAAAGATGTTGAGACTTTGAAAAAAGTTCAGAGAAGAGCAACTAAGATGATAAAAGGCTTGGAGACCAAAACATATGAAGAATGGCTGCAGGATATGGGTTTGGCTAGTCTAAAAAAAGGAAGAATTAGGGGTGACATAGCAGTATTCCAGTATTTCAGGGGCTGCCATAAAGAAGAGGAGGTCAGCTTATTTTCCAAGGCACCAGAGGCCAGAAAAAGAAACAATGGTTGGAAACTGATCAAAGAGTGAAGCAACCTGGAATTAAGGAGAAACTTCCTAACAGTGAGAACAATTAACTAGCGGAAGAGCTTGCCTTCAGCAGTTGTAGGTGCTTAATCACTGGGGGCTTTTAAGAAGAGGTAACCATTTCACCTATTTGAAATGGTATAGGGTCTCCTGCTTGAGCAGAGGGCTGGACTAGAAGACCTCCAAGATCCCTTCCAACTCATTCTATTCCAGTGATGGCTAACCTTTTCTGGACCGAGTGCCCAAAGCACATGCAACCCCCCCCAAATGCAATGCGTGCTCCCCTGTGCATGCCCGCTGCCCCCCGTGCATGTGTGTGCACCCCCTGCATATGTCCTGCCCCCACATGTGTGTACCCCCACGCACGCAGCCCCACACATATGCGCACAGCCCCCTGGCACATGCCCTGTCCCCCAGCGGCAGAGACCTGAAGACCAGCTGACCGGTGGGAGGTGTGTGTGCATGTGCAGTGGAGCTCAATTGGGGCGACGTCTCACATGCCATCAGAGAGGGTGCTGCATGCCACCTCTGGCACACGTGCCATAGGTTCTGTTCTGTCCCCTCCCACGAGTGGCCTTGCAGAAGCTCAAATAGCCCGCAGTAACAAACGCAGGCTAGAGAGATTGAAGCTGGCCCTTTAATAAATAGTTCTCTTTCAAAAGTACATCAGTTCAGTAGTTACCAGCAATGTTCCAAAGGTATATCAGTTCAGTAATTACCGGGTAATGTTCCAGAGGTCTTGGCAGACGGCCAGCAGGCTAATGCAGGAATGCAGACTCCTTTTCAAAACTCAAAACTAGCAGTTCTAAACTCCACTGCATCCAAAACGCCAACAAATTGTTCACCACACCTTTCTGGCCCAGCCACACCCCTTTTATACTTTGTAGGGTGTGGCCCTACATCTCCTAACCACACCTCTTGGGACGTGGCAATAGCTGTTCTTTATAACGTCTCCTACGTCTCTCTCTTGCATCCAATAGGGGCTCCCTCTCCTCGTTACCGGCCTCTGTTTCCTCCTCAATTTGGCTGGGGTCCAGAGGCACATCAGCAACTGTCAGTTATTGCTGACTCACCAGTGAAGATGGCCCCTCTGGCACATAGCTCGTGCCAGCTTCCTCCATATCATTCTCCGACTCAGCATGCGAAGATAAATCAGCCTCCGGGGCCGGAGTCACAACAGGTTCACCATCACGGTTCTATTCTCTTCTAAGTATGTGTGTCCCAGGATAATGTTGCTGGATCCAATCTGGGTAGGTCACCAGGAACAGTTTTAGTCCTCCAAGCTTTCGGACATGTGCTGGAGCCCATCCTCAGGATATTTCTCTCTACCAG
This sequence comes from Pantherophis guttatus, assembly GCF_059756535.1. Classification (NCBI taxonomy): domain Eukaryota; kingdom Metazoa; phylum Chordata; class Lepidosauria; order Squamata; family Colubridae; genus Pantherophis; species Pantherophis guttatus. The sequence continues at coordinate 27,212,276 of NC_142072.1, read as the reverse complement.
AATGTGTGCTTTGGGCTATTTATATGGTACCTGGTTGGGTGTGGCTTCTTATTGGTTGATTGGGGTGCTGATGGCCAGCTGTTATGTTGTTGGCTGTTGTTTCCTTATCAATCCAAGTCCTCAGGTCCTGAGTACCTGATAAGCTGATGGTAAATCAGCACTTATGTTGACTGACAAGTGGCCCGTTGCCCAGGCTTCAATCATTTCCCTGGCTATCTTTGTACCTGCTGCGCCAACAATCTTAGTAGCTGTGAAATCGAATGTATGTCCTTGTTCATTGCAATATGAGGCTACCAATGAGTTTGGCTCTCCTCATCTGACTACTCGCTTGTGTTCTTGCAATGTGGGACTTAGCTTCCTCCCTATCTGCCCTACATAGTCACAGGGGCAATCCCTGCAAAAAGTCATTGCATTTTTCCTCTGAAATTATCTTGTATACAGATTATACATATTAACAGAGTTGGAAGGGACCTTGTAGGTCATCTAGTACAACCCCCCCACCCAAGCCCAAGTGTAAGACTTTACTTTTCTCTACATTGAATTTCATTTTGTTACAAAAGGGCTCTGTGTTCAAGTCTGTCAAGATCCATCTGGATTTTGAGCCTATCATCTAGGGTCTTGGCCAGCTTATATCATTTGGTTAAGTTCCCCTTCTGTTCCCTCATGCAAGGCATTTATGAAGCTATTGAAGAGTACTGGGCAGAAGACGGAACCTTGTGGTACCCCATCCCTTACTTCACTCCATGTGGATGTAGTACCATTAAGGACTACTCTTTAAGTACGGTTTATTTATTTATTTATTTATTTATTTATTTATTTATTTATTTATTGGTTCGATTTTGATCTGTCCCCGTCCACACACACACACAAACACAGCCAGCCGAGGGTTAAGAAAGTACTTGGCACGCACACAGGTCGTTATCTCAAACTTGGCAACAATATAAGCACCGTCTGCCAAGAGCTTTACTGCAACAGATAACATAAAATTACATACACATTGCAAATAGTCCAACAAAAACAATATCCCTTCGGCAGCTTCAGACGTTGTTCAAGTGACTAGCCAGAGTTAGTTTTTGTTCATCACGGAGTTTTACCAGCCACCACCCTCTCTTATATAGTCTCTGGGGTGTGGTCCAGTGACTCAGTTCTAATCCCTAGCACGCCTCCTTAACTGCTGCAACCGTTTATCACGCCTTCATTGGCGTGCATCCAGGAATGACAGCTCTCCTTCTTCGCTCTCATCAGAGACACCTGGCTCCTGGCTAATCTCCTCTCCCTCGGCCGGCACCTGAGACAGTGCCAGAGGGGAGGGGCCTGGAGAGGGAGGCCTGGCTGACTCCTCTCCCTCATGTTCGGAGCTTTCTTCCTCCGATGAGATAGGCTCAGAGGGCGGGGCCACAACAGATTTATATGCCACCCTTCTCCGGAGACTCAGGGCGGCTTACAATGCGTTAAGCAATAGCCTTCATACTTTTGTATATACCTGCTTAGTAGGGCTTTTGCCCCCCCCCCAAGCGGTGTTCTTTTTTATACAAAGTCAGCTTATTGCCCCGACAGTCCAGGTCATCATTTTACCTACCTCAGAAGGATGGAAGGTTGAGTCAACCTTGAGCCTGGTGAGATTTGAACTCGCAGTAATTGCAGGCAGCTGGTGCTACTTAACAGCACTTTAGTCTGCTGCGCCACCAAGGCTCTGTCAGCCAGTTACAAATCCATCTGATGGTGATGCTATCTATCCCACTTTTTTCTAGCTTACCAAGAAGTATGATACACTAAATCTTTTCAGGGTCAAAAGTTTAGATGTTTCAGTTTTAGAACTTAGGTGTTCATTCATAAAGGCAGCTAACCTGAGTCAGTCTGCTGATGCCCACTTTATAGGAACATCCATAGGACCTCTGTGTACAGCTAACCCTTGCTATGAGAGAGAGGGAGGGAGGGAGGGAGGGAGGGAGACTTTGAAAGGGCAAAAACAGGAGTGTAAGAAAGGACTTCATATGACTTCTCTGCCTAGGGTTTTTTTTCTCTTGTGAGGCACTCTGGTTTCATTAAAATAGATATTTATTTTATTTGTGTTCACACTGAGAAAAATAAAGATGTACTTGAAGCCAACTATGAAAGAGCACTGAAAAGATAAACCTCACAGTAATGTGTTCTTCCCTTAAGAAAACCAGACAGTAGAGAAAAAAAAAATCCCGTAATTTGGTTTGCTCCAGCTAGATCATAACTGAAATCAAAATATGGCCACTATTATTTTCCCCTGATGCTTTTGGTACCAGCCTGCTGAGTTTTATAGCATCCCCAGCTTCCACACCAGTCAGCCTCCACTTGGTAAAGTCATAATGTGCCTTAATATGTTCATTCTGATGTAATTTGCAGCCCCTGTTTTTTAAATATCTGCTCTGTAATAATGTTTAATTTCAGGGGTCACCCCGCCAAGGAGCATATTAAGGCTTATAAAACTCATTTTCAAAGCTCAAATATCAAACTGTGATCAGGTTAGAAGGGCAGCATCTATGAATATTTCATCTTTTATCATGCTGATAATAAGGAGATGACAGAAACACATTATTACAATGAGGGAACTGCTCATTTCAGCCCAGACTGCAGGGGCTCTAGTGGGTGTTACTCAATAAAAGCAATTCCGATAAGAAAACCAAGCTTCTGGACTCACCATTGTGTCACATTTGATGGTAATGAATAATGTATGGAGCTGAAGCCAGGACGGCTGATGGGGGGAAAACATATTTAAGTTTTAGTGGGCACACAAATTATGCGTTGAGCACAGTTTAGCAGATTCAACATGAATTGGGCATACCCAGAAGCTAGCCAGATCTGATCATCTGAATTTGGATACTTTTGATAGCTTAGGTATCAGGTCAAAGTCCTTGGCTACTTACCTTAACTACCACACATATCCATGTTGTAAAGGGTCTGGGTTCTCAGATCACACAGCATTTCCATATTTCATATGATGCTTCTCCCTAAACTAGACAAGTATATTAAAGGTAAAGGTAAAGATTCCCCTTGCACATATGTGTTAGTCGTTCCCGACTCTAGGGGGCGGTGCTCATCTCCGTTTCAAAGCTGAAGAGCCAGCGCTGTCCGAAGACATCTCCGTGGTCATGTGACCGGCATGACTCAATGCCAAAAGTGCACAGAACGCTGTTCCCTTCCCACCAAAGGTGGTCCCTATTTTTCTACTTGCATTTTTTACGTGCTTTCGAACTGCTAGGTTGGCAAAAGCTGGGACAAGTAACAGGAGCTCACCCCATTATGCGGCACTAGGGATTCGAACCGCTGAACTGCTGACCTTTCTATCAACAAGCTCAGCATCTTAGCCACTGAGCCACTGCGTCCCCCAAGTACATTACTGAATACCAATAAGGGAGAATACTGGTAGCTCAGGGTTGAAATGAGGGGTCCTTGGTGCTCTCTGAGCTTGATTATTTTCTTGCAGATGTTTTATTACCCAAACTAGGTAACATCATCAAGACATTACATAATTCTTCAAGCTGAGCTTAGACACATTGGATATACCAATCTTTCACACTACCCAGCTTTGAATAGTCCAAGTAGAAAGCAAGTAATGGTTGTTTTGATGCAAAAGAGGGTTCACCTACTAAGTTCCCAGCCATTTTGTATCTATTGCAGTTAAAAAAATTGTTCCATTATAGGAGGTCAGTATCACCAAGGCTTCACAGTCAAGGCAGAACTAGTTTGAGTTTCTTTCTAATATTTTTGATGGATCCCGATAGGTTCCAGATGGAGCCTGGGCCATTTCCTGAGACTCTGGCTCATGACTCGGCTGAAGACCTGGTGGCCGCCTGGGATAGTGTGGCCACCGGGGCTTCGGACTGCGTCGTGCCTTTGCGGCCTCTGACCCGGCACCGAACTCACCTAGCTCCTTGGTTCTCCGAGGAGCTGAGGGAGTTGAAGTGCCGGAAAAGACACCTGGAGAGTAGTTGGAGGACCAGCCGCTCCAAATCCGACCGAACACTGGTGAGGTCTCATATTAAGTTCTACCTAGTGGCGATAAAAGCGGCAAAATCTAGCTATTTTGCCACTCTTATCGCGTCATCAGATAATCGCCCAGCCGCCCTGTTTAGGGTGACATGCTCCCTCCTCCATCTGGAAGTGCGGGTCAAGCTGAGGATTTTGTGCAGTATCTGTATGACAAGATCGCTCAGATTCGGGAAGGCCTGGCCTCTGACTGGGTAAGTCCAGACGGGATGACTGAGGCAGGTCTTGAGAGTGTTATCTGGGAGAAGTTTGATCCTGTGGCTCTCGAGGACGTGGACAGGATCCTGGGATGGCTGAATGCGACCGCATGTTTATTGGACCCGTGTCCCTCCTGGTTGTTACTGGCTTCCCGGGAGGTTACACGAGGCTGGCTCCAGAGGATTGTTAACGCTTCTCTGAGTGAGGGAGTCCTGCCGGCCGCTTTGAAAGAAGCGGTGGTGAGGCCCCTCCTCAAGAAGCCCTCTCTGGATCCAGCTGTATTGGCTAACTATCGTCCAGTCTCCAACCTTCGCTTCGTTGCGAAGGTTGTTGAGAGTGTGGTGGTGCGGCAGCTTCCCCAGTACCTGGATGAAGCTGTCTATCTAGACCCACTCCAGTCTGGCTTCCGGCCTGGGCACACCACGGAAACGGCATTGGTCACGTTGGTGGATGATCTCTGGAGGGCTCGGGATAGGGGTTGTTCCTCTATCTTGGTCCTGTTAGATCTCTCAGCGGCTTTTGATACCATCGACCATGGTATCATGTTGCGCCAGTTGAAGGGGCTGGGGTGGGGGGCACCGTTCTGCGGTGGTTCTCCTCCTATCTCTCTGACCGGTCGCAATCTGTGTTGACAGGGGGGCAGCGGTCGACTCTGAGGCGTCTTGCTTGTGGGTGCCAGGGTCCTCTCACCCCTTCTGTTCAACATTTATGTGAAGCCGCTGGGTGAGATCATCCGTGGCTTTGGGGTGGAGTTCCATCAGTACGCTGACGACACTCAGCTGTACATCTCCACCCCAGCCCACCCCAACGATGCCCTTGAAGTGATGTCCCAGTGCCTGGATGGGGAGAAACAGGCTCCGACTCAACCCTTCCAAGACCGAGTGGCTGTGGCTTCCGGTGTCCCGATATAGCCAGCTGGTGCCATCGGTGGCTATTGGGGGCGAATCACTGGCCCCCACGGAGAGGGCTCGCAACTTAGGCGTCCTCCTGAATGCACGGCTGTCTTTAGAAGAGCACATGATGGCTGTGGCCAGCGGGGCTTTTAATCAGGTTCGCCTGATACGCCAGTTGCGCCCCTTTCTGGATCGGGACTCCCTACGCACGGTCACTCAAGCACTCGTCACTTCCTGCCTGGACTACTGCAATGATCTCTACATGGGGCTCCCCTTGGGGTGCACCCGGAGGCTACAGTTAGTCCAGAATGCAGCCGCGTGGAGGATTATGGGAGCGACGGGGCACTCACATATGACACCTCTCCTGCACGAGCTGCACTGGCTTCCTGTGGTCTTCCGGGTGTGCTTCAAGGTGTTGGTGACCACCTTTAAAGCGCTCCATGGCTTAGGGCCGGGGTATCTGCGAGACCGCCTTCTGCCGCCAATAGCCTCCCACCGACCGGTTCGCTCACACAGAGAGGGCCTCCTCAGGGTGCCATCGGCCAGACAGTGCCGGCTGGTGACTCCCAGGGGGAGAGCCTTCTCTGTGGCAGCACCTGCCCTCTGGAATGACCTACCCCCTGAGATACACACGATATCAGACCTCCGGACTTTTCATCGGGCCCTGAAAACACATCTATTCCATCTAGCCGGGCTGGCTTGATCCCATCCTCTCAGTTTTAATTGAATTCGGTTTTAATTGGGTTGTTTTTAAATCTTGGGCCGAAATTATTTAATTGTTTTTTAAACTGTTTTTAAATTTTATATGCAATGTTTTATCTCGGCTGTACACCGACCTGAGTCCCGCAGGAGAAGGGCGGTATAGAAATAAAAATAAATAAATAAATAATAAATAAATAAATCTTTTTCCTGTCCAGAGCTTAAATGATTGCTTTGCTAACCTCCACTGCATAGCTGCAATGCACATGGCCATCTCTGTGGTTCTCTGTAGTCAAGGAATGCCTTGGCTTGAATCTACTTTTCCAGAAAGAATTTTGAGGATCCCTAAACATCCCTGCCTAAACCACTTCTGAAAATGAAATCTTGTTGCTCTTAAAAAAATGTTTACCCTGACTGCTTTGGAAGCAGATCTTATCCATCATCATTACTCTATACATTACCTCCCTAGCTAGCCTCAGTTCCCCCCTCTAGCAATTCTAGAAAACCTGGAGTCAAAGTATGAGTTGCAGGGAATAAGCTGTTCTCCTCTTGGGCTGACAACTTCTCTAGCTCTTCTGACAAGCCCTGCAATGAGAGATTGTTCCCCTGTTCTTCCTCCTGCTCTTCAGACTGAGTTTCATCTTCCCTTCCTGGCTGTCCCTACATTCTACCTCTGCTCTGGGCCCCCCCATCCCCATCCCCAACCCAGTACTCTGTTTTAGATCCAGTACTCTTCAACACTGGGTGTTGAAGCCGCTGGGTGAGATCATCCGTGGTTTCGGGGTGAAGTACCACCAGTACGCTGATGATACTCAGCTGTACATCTCCACCCCGGACCACCCCAATGATGCCCTTGAAGTGATGTCCCGGTGCCTGGAGGCCGTGCGGATCTGGATGGGGAGAAACAGACTCAGGCTCAACCCATCCAAGACCAAGTGGCTGTGGTTTCCGACATCCCGATATAGTCAGTTGGTGCCATCACTGACTATTGGGGGCGAGTCACTGGCCCCCACGGAGAGGGTTCGCAACTTGGGTGTCCTCCTGGACTCATGGCTGTCTTTAGAAGAGCACATGACGGCCGTGGCCAGGGGGACTTTTTATCAGGTCTGCCTGATTCGCCAGTTGCGTCCCTTTCTGGATCGGGACTCGTTAAATACGGTCACTCATGCTCTCGTTACTTCCCGCTTGGACTACTGCAATGCTCTCTACATGGGGCTCCCCTTGAGGAGCACCCGGAGGCCCCAGCTGGTCCAGAATGCGGCCGCGCGGGTGGTTATGGGAGCGACGTGGCGCTCCCATGTGACCCCCCTCCTGCGCGAGCTGCACTGGCTCTCGGTGGTCTTCCGGGTGCGCTTCAAGGTTTTGGTCACCACCTTTAGAGCGCTCCATGGCATCGGACCGGGGTATCTACGAGACCGCCTTCTGCTACCAATAGCCTCTCACCGACCAGTACGCTCCCATAGAGAGGGGCTCCTCAGGGTGCCATCGGCCAAACAGTGTCGACTGGCGGCCCCCAGGGGGAGAGCCTTCTCTGTGGGGGCACCTACCATCTGGAACGAGCTCCCCCCAGAGATACGGAAGATCCCGGACCTGCGCACGTTTCGCCGTGCTCTCAAAACTTTTCTATTTCAGCAAGCTGGCCTGGCCTAACTCCCATCTTTTAAATTTTTAAATTTTTTAATTCGTGATTTTACAAATTGGGTGTTTTAATCTGTGTTTCGGCCGAAATATTTAATAATTTTAAGGGATTTTTTAATATTTGTATTATCTGTATTTTATCTTGGCTGTTCACCGCCCTGAGTCCTTCGGGAGTAGGGCGGTATAGAAATTTGATTAATAAATAAATAATAAATAAACACAAATGATCTAGATGAGGGGAAAGAAGGGGAACTGATCAAATTTGCAGATGACACAAATTTGGGGGGAATAACAACACTTTAAAAGCTAGTGTCAGACCTGCCCCAGTCTGATCCCCTAGGGAAGTAAAACTCTCGACTATTTGATTGACACGAAAGGTACTTTTACTGAGAGATGCTGATTGCAGTAGAGTCAGGTGGAATCTGAAGTTCCCATACATCACTACAAAACTAACCCCTTGGTTGCCCAATTCTTTCCCCCATAGTCTATCCGTGTGCAACCAATCCAGCACTGCTGAGATGTTTTGGGAAGTGCTATGGTGTTTAGGCTGGTGAAATTCCACTCTCAGCCTTGAAAATGCCAGCATGGACCAGATTCCAAAACACTGGAAATCAGAAGGAATTTCCTGACAGTGAAATCAATTTTAATCAATGGATCAGTATACGTCCCAGAGTTGTGGTTGCTTGACAATCAGGATGATATAAAGTCTTCTGCCTTGGGTGGTGTTTGGACTAGAATAGGGGTCTCCAACCTTAGCAACTTTAAGCCTGGAGGACTTCAACTCCCAGAATTTCCCAGCCAGCAAAGCTGGGAGTTGAAGTCCTCCAGGCTTAAAGTTGCCAAGGTTGGAGACCCCTGGACTAGAAGACCTCCAAAGGTACCTTCGAATCCTATTGTTCTGTTCTGTTTTGTTCTGTTCAGGTTTAGTTCTGGTCTGAACTAAATAAAATTGTTCCAAGATAATTCTTGCCACAGTTGCCATCTAGAAATCTAGATCTAGCAAGGGGAGACAGAAGAGATTCTAAGACTGCAGAAGAGATTTTTCACGTAAATGTAACCTAAGAACAGGTTGCAACCACAGTCCAAGAACCTGGTTTCCTACTACCAGCATCTTATCGTGATATAATATAAAGTCCTGCAGTTTACAGGCTCCTGGTTAAATCCAGTTTTCCCCTTCTAAACAGCAGGTTTTTTCCCAAACAGCAGAGGTAGTCAGAGGGATCACTGGAAATATCACCAACCTTTTGCATACTGTAAGAAGTATGGCTGTCCCCAGAATTAGACCTTTCTTAAATCATAAGATATTTCGTTTTGTGAAATGAGAGCCTAAGGAATCAAATATGAAGGCTGCAGTTTTTCTAAAAAACGTGTCCAAATCCTATTTTTCAAAGTTAGTCGCAGAACTTGCTCATGTTTTGTTTCCCTTCTCTTGGCTTTGGGTAGCACGAGGAAAACTGCCAGAGGAACCAGAAACTGACATTTGGAGAGGTTTTTAAAGATGAATTAGACACGTCCTTTTTTCTTCTTGACTATTTCACCAAGGGTTTGATCCTCAACCTCAAAGCGGTCTGAGGAAGGTGACTTCAGGCAGACCCAAGAATAGTCTCTTTGTCTCCGCTTTGCCCCTCTTCAGCCTAGTTGAACTGGAAATGTTCGCTCTCTGGAGTAGGGCTAGGACACCGCCATCCTTCAGAGAGCATCGACCTGCCTCTGGGACAGTCAAAACAAATTCCACCTGACAGGTATGTGAGGGTCTAATGCAAGAGTTCTTCATACAGCTTGTGCACCGAAGTTCCTTCAGCATTTAGCATCTCAAGTGGGCAATGCTTGTCTGTATGGATTTTTGTTGCCTCTACACAAGAAGGGAGGGTGAGGTTTTGGTTCTGGAGTTGTGCCAGGACTGGAAGCTGATATTTTAACCCTCCAAGATCAGTTGCCATGTCTTCAAAGGGTGAAGAGATGGAAGATGACTTGACTCCAGTACCTTTCCTCAAATAGGCCAAGAGGGACTATGTTTTCAGTTATTGTTTAAAGCATTGTAAGCCGCCCTGAGTCTCCGGAGAAGGGCGGCATATAAATCAAATTAAAAAAAAAAAGTTATCTGTTTATTTGTTTATTCATTTTTTTTACTTTGCCCAACTCCAAAATGACTCTCAGTAAGTTTAAGAAGCACAAAAACAATTATATATCAAAAAGGACATGGTCACCCAAATGGAACAAATTAGAAAAAAGACATCTTTTCCTATCAGTGCCAACCTAAAGGGTTCACTAAATATCCTAACCAAAGGCCAAAGGGAACAGCCAAATTTTTAGGGCTCACTTGAAGGCGGGTAGGTTGGAGGGTAATCTCTAAGGAATACTTCTTTCAAAAGTCAGGAGTTGGGACAGAAAAGGTCTACTTCCTGGGTCCTACTAGTTGACACTGGCCTGAAACGAGCAACTCGGTTGGATTGAAAGGGCTAGGCAGTCACTCTAAGTTACAGATAGTCCCTCAGACAGCTAAGCCCTATGCATGTAGGTTTTTGTAAGTAATCATTAGCACCTGGAAGCTTCCTGGTAAGCACAACACCTCACAAAACAGAGGTGTTACATGGACATAACTGTTTCTACCACTGTGTTCTGGACCAGTTGTAACTTTTGAGATAACTTCAAGGGCAGAATCAAGGCATGACAGTATCTGTGAGGAGAATCACATTGTCCAGGCATAAATGCAATTGGCACAAAACATGCTCAAGCAAACACCTTCCTAGCCACATCTCTTCGAGCACTCCCAGTGTGATCCCTCAAGCAGGAGGACACTGAAGCACCCAGAGCCATTTTATCTTGCTAAGATTGTTCTTGAATCTATTCTTCCTCCCCATTCACAGACTGAGAAAAAAGACTCTAAAGGGAAGGGTTCCTGCCTCAGTCGTGAAGAAATGAAGAAGAGTGTGTATCAGTGGTGAAATCTTCCCTGGTTGCTACTGATTCACTGCCTGCGCATGCGTGGTACGCACCAATCGCATGCTGTGCATGCACATGCACAGTGCATGCTCATGCACAGTGCATGCTAAATGCACGCTGTGTGCACATGTATTCACAATGCGTGCCAAATGCACGCTGCATGCACACGCAAACACAGTGTGTGCCAAATGCACATGGCGCATGCATGCACAGTGCACATCAAATGCATGCCGCACGTGCACACGTGTGGTATGCACCAAACACGCACTGCACATGGGAAAAGGAGGCTTGGGAAGGTAAGTAGAACAGTGAGGGGGGGACAGCTGTGCCACGTGATTTAGATTCACTAGAAAGCAGGATTTCTAGTTACCGGACCAACCAATAACATTTTTTTTACTACTGGTTCGCTGAACCGGTAGGATTTTACCACTGGGGTATATTTTACCACTGGGGTGTATTTGTGTGATTGGAAACTCCCTAACAAAAGGCAGTAACAATCTGTTTATGTACTCGTTTCTCAAGAGAAGTGTGTTGTTTTTCTGGGAAATATATTCGGGATATAACAAAATGGTTTCAAAGACTCTTTAAGCCCACTCACAAATGTTCCAGATTCATGGAAACAAATGACACAGGAAAGCTTTTTTTTTTTACTTCTTCATGATGAAAGATGAATTTAGACTAATATACCTCTTCATAATGCTTTGCAGCCCTTGCTGAGCAGTTTACAGAGTCAGCCTCTTGCCCCCAACAATCTGGGCCCTAATTTTACCAACCTTGGAAGGATGGAAACAGAGATGGTATTCAGCCGGTTCAGACCAGTTCAGGCGAACCGATAGTGGCAACCTGCAGGTGGCCTGCCCAGGGGTGAAATTCAAAATTTTTCCCTACAAGTTCTGTGGGTGTGCTTGGTGGGCATGGCTTGGTGGGCATGTGACTGGGTGGGTGGGTGTGGCCAGTTGACGTCATTTCTTTGCCCTAATGACCTACAAAAAGAAGATATACCAATTATTTTGTGCATTTAATACTTTAATAAGAATAAACAAAGTACACAAAACAATAAAAGAGGTACGCAAATACTTACATGAGCAATAAGAGTGTTATTTGTCTTCAATGTCACCTTTGCACCATTGATAATGACTTACAAAAAGGAGATATACCAAGATATACCAATTTAAGCATTTAATACTTAAATTAGAAGTACACAAAACAATAAAAGAGGTACACAAATACTTACATAAAAGTGTTAGTAATCTTTAACTTTAAGATGTTTCCACATCGTTTTTTCATTGGCACTCTCCTCACTTCCACTTTTCTTGATCTTGACTCTCAGATCATTGGATGTGTGATGTTGTGCTCTTAAACACTTTCTCACTGCAGGAATAGGGTCCCATTTTGTAAGAGGTAGGCCAATAACACCGATAGTCATGAGGTTGGTTAAATTAGAAACGGTTAGGCGACTTCTGCTCTCTGAACATACGAGGTTCACTTTTGAAAACCCCCTTTCCGCTTCTGCAGAACTCACTGCAATTGTTCTGACAATATCTTTTGCTTTTTTAATATTGTCAGGAATTGCATAGTTCATAGTTGGAATCTTTTAAAACATTGTCCACAAAATCTCTATAGTCGTTGATGTTAATGTAATTAAAAATGTCACCAAATATGTGCAATTGTTCTTCAGCTGCTGTCCACGGAACTACTACTTCTGCAATGTTCCAGTAATCTGGCTCCAGAAAATTTAGAAATTGTAATTTATTCATGGTTTCTTGCAATTGTCTACCTGTTTTTAAATGTTCACAATCCATTAGCCTTTTCTTCAAATTTGTTATGATGCTTTCTAAAAGTCTTTCCCAATTAAGTCCAACAAATTGAGGATTTTGTACAAATTTTATATTTTTGAAGGTTTCTGAAGTAATTAGTCCATCAACTTTTTTTCGTATGGACCCTTTCCCTTTCTAAGCAGTTCAAATGCTTTCATTGATTTTGTCATCAGTTTTTCAGCCTTTATGATGTCCATATTACTTGCTTGCAGTGCATTTGAAAGAAGTGCGATTTCTTCCAGAATATCGATCATCAATGCCAAATCATTTAAAAAATATATATTTTCCAGACGGGTAGCCATACCTGAGTATTTTTCATTTGCATGAAAATACTGATGTAGTGCTGGATAAGCATACCACATAGCTAGGGTTGCCCTTAAACTACAGGCAGCAAATCTTGGTCCCAAAACTCTTGGTCCCAAAAATCTTTATGATTTCAATTTCAAGTTGTTCGGATATTTCACAAGGTGCATTTTGGCTCTTACCGGATTTATAAAAAATGGTGTGTATCAAGAAATATTTTAAAATGATTTAGTTGCTTAATGTCCTTTTTGGAGTCGTCTAAAACAAGTTGGAGGTGATGGTTTAAGCAGTGCCATATTATGATGTTTAGAAACTCTTTTGCCATTCTAGTGCTCACTCCAGATTTTCTCCCAAGCATAACACTGGCACCATCAGAGCAAAATGCTATTAAATTTTTTTGTAAGTAGTTCTGGGTAAACCCAACCTTACGTAAGCTTTCTAGAACTGAAGAACATATTGTCTCTGCATCTTGTTTCTTCAATTCAACAAGCTCAACAAAAATTGTTGGTGGGTTCTCTGAATCCTCAACTTTTACGAAAACTATCACAACTGGTTTGCAGGATACCATTGAGGCTTCGTCAATGATCAAACATATTTTCAGATTCTGTTCAATAATGCTAGTAAACATTTCAGTTTTAATTTTGTTTGCAATGCACTCAATTATTTTCACTGCAGTTGGCCTTGAATGCCAACTATTCCCAGATCTATTCCCAGATCTATTCCCAAATCTACTCCATTTCTAGTTTGCAATTCTATAAATAAATAAATAAATAATTTTATTTCTATACTGCCCTTCTCCCGAAGGACTCAGGGCGGTGTACAGCCTATTTAAAAACACAAAAAACACGACAACAATTTAAAATTTAAAATCATTAAATAATTAGGCTCCAATTAAAATCCCAGAAATTTAAAATACCCCAATTTAAAACGTTATGTTAATAGCCCTGCCTGGCGGAACAACAGGGTCTTCAGAGCGCAGCGAAACACCCGGAGGTCGGAAATCTTTCGTATTTCGGGGGGCAGTTAATGAACTGCCCCCCGACAGGGCCCCAGCCCCCCCACAGGGCTGGGGCTCCCACAGAGAAGGCCCTCCCCCTGGGCGTCGCCAGCCGACATAACTTGGCTGATGGCACCTGGAGGAGACCCTCTCTGTGGGAGTGGACTGGTCGGTGGGAGGCTATTGGTGGCAGAAGTCGGTCTCGAAGGTACCCGGGTCCTATGCCTATCAATTCTTCCATGCATGAAAAAGGTCTACATCCTTTTGCCAGACTGTAAACAATTTTGAATATGTTACAAGTGGTGCCTAAATGTTTTTCAGACATCTTGTCGATTCCTTTTGTTATAGCATTCCTGCTCCCCTTGTTTTATGTTCTCTCTGCAAATGGTGTGAGCTTTTGATGTAAAATGTTCTTTCATTTTCTTCCTTAGAGATGCTTGCTGAACTTCTTTATTTTTCCCAGATGCCTCAATTTTGAAATGCTTCCATCCTTTGGACACATGAACACCATTCTCCATAAGTACTCATGTTTCGCATAGTACTTGCAACCTAATTTCTTGTTTGAAATTTCCAGGCCCTCACGCTTCTCTTGAAAGTTTCTCAACTGTTGCACATTCCAGCAGTCAGGAAGATTAATTTCAGTTTCAGACTCGGGTGACTCAATACTTGACTTGCTGCTTTCTCCAAGTTCAAGTGGTGAAAGTGGTGGTACTTGTGGTGCTTGTGACGGTTTTGGATCATCCAAGACCAATTCTGATGGTTGTTGTACCAGTTTTGTTTTCTTGTGAAGAAACTGGCCAAACTCTGTTACCTTTTCATCCTTCCTGTTAAAGGGTACTACTGCAAAAGAAAAAAAAATTGTGCTTTGTAAGATGAAGACTTAACGGAAGGGATCTCTGTTTTCACCCAACAATATACAGTCTTTTCAAGATGTAACTGTGGTCCAACAAACAAGGAAGATATAGTTTTCAATCTAATAAGTTAGATCAAGAAGAATGAATTTCATAGGTACATTCACAGAGCAATACTGAATTCTTTTCCTGAAATTTATTCCTCAGTTCAAGAGTTAGTGGTGTCATGGTTAGTAACAATGGAAAAGCAACATATAGATTTAAAACCAGAAATATTTTGTTGGGTATTTTAAAGGGAATACAATCATATTTAATTTTACACATGTTAACAGCTGCTAGAATTGTGTTTGCACAATGATGGAAAAACAAAGAGATCAGATCTTCATCTGAATAAAAAATATGGGATTTGCTTTGTCAATGGCTAACTAACAGAAACAGAAGTTAGAAATCTAAAAGTATAAAATTATATTTTTTATAATTTTATATATATATATATATATATATGTGTGTGTGTGTGTGTGTGTGTGTGTGTGTGTGTGTGTGTGTGTGTGTGTGTATATATGTTTTTCTTCTAGCCAGGTTTTCCCTACGTAGCCAAGGTTTTTTTGTAGCTCCAGCTCAGTAGAATCACATCTACTCGGTTCTGGGCTAGATGAGTAGATGTGATTCTACTGAGCTGGAGCTACAAAAAAACCTTGGCTACGTAGGGAAAACCTGGCTAGAAGAAAAACACACATAAACCCTACGAAGAAGTAAGAAAATTGATATATATATATATATATATATATATATATATATATATATATATATATATTTATATATATTTATTTATATATAAATTATCCAATTATATAAGGAAAGTTCACTAAAATGGATAAGCAAATATTATTAGTGATCATTAATGTGTAGGAAGTTATAGGGAGCATGCCCCCCCCCCCCAAACTAGGACAGTGCCAGGAAAATACCAAAAGAATAAAAACAGTTTTCCCCCAAAAGACTGCAGATAAAACCATTTTTTCCCCAACTGTAACCCCAAGAACAGGAAAGACAAAGCCACTGGAATACAGAATCTCACAAAGCTGCACAATTTGTCTCACACAATGTAAAAGCAGCTGGACTTCACATAAAATGCCCCTTGTTGCTACTTGCAGCAACCCCACAAAATCACACAACTTAAAAAACAATAATCACACAGTGATCAAAACACAAGTCCAAGCATACTATGTCCCCAGTACTTCACTGGTCCACTAAGAACACTGTCTGCCATTTTTAGTAATAGGCAGCCCATTCAAAGTATGAATTATCTGTAAATTAGATGTTCTTAACGCTAGGACTAACTATACTCAAGTACTCACTAACACACTGCTTGGCCCTCTGTTTGAAGACCTTGCCCAACACAGACATCAGGATGCTACATCTGGAGGTTCCTGAGCCTTATTCTTCCTTCATTTAAAAATAGTGATGACATTTGCTTTCTTTCTGTTTGTTTTCACAAATAAATAGCTCAATCAATAATATCCTGCCTATGTGTTTGCAAGTATTCTTCTCTTTCTTCCTCAGCTGTAGAGTTCAGTAAGAAAGACAGAAAGTTCTTTGGTGCTCTTTTAAAGTATTTCACTTTTCTATCCAAAAATAATGTAAGATGGATCTTTGGTGTACAATGGAACAAAGTTGTTCCAGATTTCTAGAACCTCAACCTCTGTGGGAGTGGAAAGCTTCCGACGATGCTTAATACCTTTCGGGTTCATGCTCAATATGTTTGTGATTCACCTCAAGTCACAAAATGGCTGAAGTTCTTGATACAAAAGCAGAGGTAGAGTATGCTTCATTTTTTTTAATCCTTTCAATCTAAGACAAAAAGAGCTGCAAGAATGACAGATCCAAGGAATAACAAAAAACGCTTTAAAGGAAACTTTAAAGATCTACATAGACTGGAAAACAAGGTGGAGAACCAAAGAGTTAACTAAAACATTTTGCCTCAAAAACTTGTCCAATTTAATTTTTAAAACCTTCCAGGGAAAATGAAACTGTCTGGTATCTTAGATTATTTTACTCTAGGAGGTTTCATAATAGACATCAAACTAGATTACTTGTGACAGAAACTTTCTGAGTTCTCCAGTACTGATTCATATTCAGTACCCTGTAACTATCAGGTTTCAAGGGAAGATTTTTTGGGGGGGTTATTATTACTGAATTTATATCCTGCCTTTCTATTTATTCCAAGTACAAAAATACAAGGAATAAAATATAGCAATACTAATGCAATTAAACCAAAATTAAAATAATTATGATAAAAATGATGATACCAATAGAAGAAAACAAAATTATGAACAGTTAAAAGACTGCAAAAAAGATGTATCTCTTTCTTACATAGTATAATAAGAGAACAGGAGCCACAGACATCTCCTTGGGGAGTGAATTCAAAAGGGCTTCTCCTGCTAATCGGGGGGTGGGTGTGGGGGTTAGCCAAATTCATCATGTGAAAGGAAGATCAAGTTCTATTTATTCAGAACCTTAAATGTTAGTGCCAGCACCTTAAACTCTGCCTAATAACCAGATACTGTAGATCTTTCTCTACAGACATTGTAGGATTGATCGGTCTTTTGTACTAGTCAGGAGTCTGGTTGGCATGTTTTGTACCAATTGCAAATTCTGAACACTTTTCAGGGGTAGACCCACCTAAAGTAATTGTAACCAAAATGGATGAAAATTTCATACTTTGACTGGTCCGGAAGGCTCAGAGTTGGCACACTAATGTGGGTGCTGGACAAATCTAATGGCATTCTTTGACAAAGTGACAAAATTAGTGGACCAGTGAAATGCTGTGGATATCATTTACTTGGATTTCAGTAAGGCATTTGACAAAGTAGACCACAACCTACTACTTGATAATATACTGTAGAAAAATGTCGATTAGACAGCATTATCACAAGATGGAATTCTAATTGGCTGACCACTCAATGCATAGTCCTTAATGGAACTGCATCTACATGGAGGAATGTACAGTATGCAGTGGGGTACCCCAAAGTTTTACCTTAAGCCCAGTACTCTTCAACGTCTTCATAAATGTCTTCAACGTCTTCATGAGTGAATAAAAGGGGAGCTCATTTTTGGGTCTCCAGGTATGATCTAGATTTGGGGGCTTTTGCTATTTGTACTTTATCACTCTTAAATTGCTCTGGAGTTCTTTATGCCTACTTTCTGTAACAGGCAGGTAGGATACATTGGACTTTGTTGTTAGTCGCGAAGCCGTGTCTGACCCATCGTGGCCCCATGGACAACGTTCCTCCAGGCCTTCCTGTCCTCTACCATCCCCCGGAGTCCATTTAAGCTCACGGCAACTGCTTCAGTGACTCCATCCAGCCACCTCATTCTCTGTTGTCTCCTTTTTTTTTTTTTTTTGCCTCAATCGTTCCCAGCATTAGGCTCTTCTCCAGTGAGTCCTTCCTTCTCATTAGGTGGCCAAAGTATTTGAGTTTCATCTTCAGAATCTGGCTTTCTAAGGAGCAGTCAGGGTTGATCTCCTCTAAGACTGACCAGTTTGATCGCCTTGCAGTCCAAGGGACTCGCAGGAGTCTTCTCCAGCACCATAGTTCAAAGGCCTCAATTCTTTGGTGCTCAGCCTTTCTTATGGTTACATTGGACTAGTCCACCCTAGATGCTTGATGGAGGGCAAAGGAGAAGACTGGAAGAAAAATATTGACTGGATGGGCTGTGTACTTAGGAAGAGGTAGGTGTACATGTTGTCCTTCTTTTCTGTGTGTTTTTGTTCCTCCCTTCCTTCCTAACTATTGGGGGAACACTGACATTGAGAGGGGAGCCAGGGAGACCCAGTATAGCACTTATTGGCACCCTAACCCATTGCATAGCCCTGGAGATGCTAAAAGCTTCCAGAACTTCCAGAAGCCACAGCAAGAAAGGGAGAGAAGAGAGGAGGAGCCAATGAGACTGTCAGATGTAAATGCCTTATTCCCTAATGTGTAAATAATGTATATATGGGATATCAGGGGTTAACTTATTCTTTGACTCTTAATGTATTCATAATTCACCACTCCCACTCTTGGCTCCACCCTTTGTATATATAAGGAGCCACCTTCACCATTTTCTTCGCTTCTATCTGTGAATATTCAGTGAATATAGAATGCCTATTATAATTAAAGAGAAATATATTTAAACCTCTAACTCTCATTATTATTATTGAGTCTGATCCTAAAAATATTGCAACAAGCTGGTAGCAGAGGATGGTTAATTGACTCAATAAATACCTAAAAATGTCTAAGAAAGATAGGCCCAACACCAGGGCCTACAGCAAAGAAATAGAAACTGAACAAGAAATAATCAACGAATCCACAAACGCGATTTCGAGAGAATCCGAAGAATACACCACTGAAGAAGAAGAATTAATAAATGAAAATGATGGCCCGGAGGAAATCGAAATAGAAAATAACGAACTCAGGTCAGAGATATTGAAGTTATTAAAAAGCCAGAAGAATGATGAAAGCCTCATCGCGAACCTCCAAGAAATGCTGAAGAACAGCGGAGCAGCGAGAGAGAAAAACATCGCTAAAGAGAAACCCAAAGACCAAAAAACTGTGAGTGATATGACTACAGAGAAAGTCGTTATGAAAAAGAAAAAATGTGATCCCGCGCGAAATTTTGAATGGCAGCCATCTTGGTTTCAACAAGCCTCCAAAGTGAGCGAAGCAGAGCCAATCAAAATGCTCAGTTCAAAATTTCTGGCGCGAAAAACGTTATCAGACAACGAAAGTGAAAAGGAGGATTCAAACTCTTCGGAAGAGCCAGAATCAGAAAATGAAGACGACTTAACGAAATCCCAAGTAAAGTCAGCAATGAAGACGCTTTTTGCTGCATTTGGGCCAAAATTAAAAATTTCCAAAGCGCCAACGAAGAAGCAAGCGAACAAGCCGATACTTCAAGACCTGCACGCTCCCATCCTGACTTCGAGAGCGACGACGCCCGAGCCCAGAGAGCCATGTCGATTCCGCCCTACACCGCAGACCGAAGCAAGTGCCAACGCACCCAAAAGAAAGAGAAGAACAGTCGCCGCCATCAGAACTCCTAAGACCGAGCCAGAGACCGACTCGTCTGAAGAGGAGCGGAGCGAGCGAGCTACAATGGAGAGAACCTTCCACGACGACGTCAAAGAAGAAATGAACAACGCGCATGTGCGAAACTACGTAGACGGTCCGGAAAGACTTGAATTGGCCAGAGAACCGCGCAGACTCGTTGCGAGCATCCCCATGCCGTTTTGCAATTTCCTACACTTGCGAGACCACGGACTACCTCAGGTTGTAAGTAATGGACAAAATAATGTGGGTAACTTACCCAGTGACTTCCCAAAACTTAGGGTTGATGGCATTAATTTACAAGAATGGTATCAACAGCTCCAGGTTGTCTTTATGAAAGAAAATTTACTATTTTTTATCACTAGTCCCCCAAGAAGACCTTGGACTTTAAAAATAGATTGTTTACACCATAAGGCATTTTTCTTAATAATATCTAGCGTGTCTCCTGCAATGTATCATAGCATCAAACCAAATCTAACTGTTTCAGAAATAATTCAATGCATGTTTAATTTGTTTCACAGCGATAGTGTAGCTACCACCACAAGAATGTCTAAGGACTTCTTTTCTTCCAGAGTAAAACCAGGGGTTTCCATAAGTGAGCATTTAATATCTTTAAACAAAATAAGAGCTGAGCTGCATTTGAGGGGGGAAGTGATTTCAGATCAAACAATGAAAAGTGTTATTATCAACTCACTTGATTCATCATGGGATAGTTTTATGTCACACTTAGACACCATCAATTTAGGATATTTATCAATAGAAAGTCTGTCTAACAAATTGATAGCAGAAGACAATTCAAGAAAAAATCGTTATAGCAATCACACAGAACACAAATCTTTTAGGAAGGTAGCTTTCCAAGAAAAATATAATGAAACTTTTAAATGCCACAATTGTGGGTCCAGGGAACACAATAGAAGAGATTGTCCCAAAATTTCAAAGGAAAGACATAGGTCAGAATATAGGAATAAATACAATTATAGACAGTCTTCCACAGATAGACATAAATATAGAAGCCCACCAAATTACAGAGAAAGTAGAGGGGGCAGAGAAAATTCAAAAGAGAGAAAATCTGGTTCACTGAATGGACTAAATAAACAAGACAGCACTAAAACGCAACAAAATGAGAACAATAATTGGCTTATTGATTCTGGGGCAACTAATCACACCACTAATAACAAAAATATATTGTCTTCATTTACAGAAGATAAGTTTGTAATAAAGGTAGCTAATCAAGAAAAAGTTCAAGTATTAGGCAGAGGGAATGTGACCTTGCCTGGTCTAGGAAAAATAGAGGGGGTATTGTTAATACCAGAAATACCTCATAACATACTAAGTGCCATAAAACTAAGCAGAGATTCTGACATCAATATAGTTTTTTCAAAGGGAAAAGCAACTTTAGAGAAGAATAAAACAAATGTAGGCACTGTGATGATTAAAGGAGGCCTACCCTATCTGATAACAAAAGAAAGATGGTTACATAACATTGATTCAAATATAGAAGATTGTATTGAGGCAGATGATGAAAATATTAGTAACAGTGACAATG
Source organism: Pantherophis guttatus (assembly GCF_059756535.1). NCBI lineage: Eukaryota > Metazoa > Chordata > Lepidosauria > Squamata > Colubridae > Pantherophis > Pantherophis guttatus. Next base: position 27,191,284 of record NC_142072.1, on the reverse strand, counting down.
ATGAATGTAAAATATCTCATGATCACACAGATACACACAATGAGAAGAAACCAAAAATAGGTAAACCAATTCATGACGAGTGTGCTCATATCTTACATAGGAAGTTAGGGCATGCAAGTTTTCCTGTAGTACAAAAAATGACTGAACACGCAGAAGGTGTCAAAATAAAAAATTGTGAAAATTATTTGGAATGCTCAGTATGTAAATCTACTAAACTAAAAACTAGTCCCAGGCCAAAAAAATCCACCAGATCAACTAACAAAATTTTTGACTTAGTACACATGGACTTAGTTGGCCCATTAACTCCATCAATCACTTATAGAAAACGTTACTTCCTAACAATAGTAGACGATTACAGTCGCTATGGTTTTGTTTACACATTAAAACACAAGGATGAAACCTTTCAAAAATTTAAGGAATTTTACAAACGCATAGAAACACAACATAATATCAGAATAAAACAAATTATGACAGATAGGGGATGTGAATTCATGTCTAAAGAATTCTCCCAATGGTTAAAGGATAGAGGAATGCTACATTACACGTCTAGTCCATTTTCTGCGTTCCAGAACGGGATTGTAGAGAGAAAGAATTCCACATTACAAACCATGATTAGGTCCACATTAGAGGATGCTGGTTTAGGCAAACAATTTTGGTCAGAAGCCCTACATTATTCAAATTACACTCAAAATAGAACCTGGTCCAGTATTGTGAATAAGACACCATATGAGGTGATGTATAATAGGAAACCAAAATTAGCACACATGCACATATTTGGGGTCACTGCAGACGTACACATACCTAAACAGTTGAGAAGAAAGGGAGAAAACGTATCCAGAAGACTAAGATTTATGGGATATGAAACTGGCACCAAAGGGTACAGATTCATTGATAATAATAACAAATTTATAGTTTCCAGAACAGCTGTGTTCCATGAACAGGCCAACTGGTCTAAATTACATCTTAATGAAATATTTCCAAATAAATGCAAAGATACCAAATCTCGTGAGGAAGGGACAATAGAAAATCAAAATGTCAACAAAAATAAAAACAAAACCAAAACATGGACAAATAGTCAACACAAAATAAAGACAGACACATTAACAAAAAAGGAAGCAAGATATTTGCATGACTACCATAGCAAACCAGAAAGAGCTATTAGGAACAACAGAAATCAAATACCAAATAAATACAGAGATTACATAATGCATATGGATGGTGAACAAATAACACCTAATACATATGAGGAAGTATTAAAACTCCCTCGTGAAGAAAAGGAAAAATGGGAACTAGCTATGAAAAAAGAGATGGAAAGTTTGCAAGGATTAAATGTATTCACACCTGCGATTGCACCTAAAGATAAAACAATTATTGGTACCAGGTGGATTTATAAAATTAAGAACCTAGAAGGAGGCAATACCTTATACAAAGCTAGATTGGTTGCACAAGGTTATGCACAAAAATATCCGGAGGACTATACTGACACGTACTCCCCCACAGTAAGAACAGAGAGTGTTAAAACAGCTCTAGTAGTAGCATCCGCACTCAATCTTGATGTATTTCAATATGACATACAGACTGCGTACCTACACGCAAAACTAGATAAGGAAATATATGTAAGAGCACCTCACAGTCAATACACTAATAAAAATGAAATTTGGCTATTGAACAAGAGTTTATACGGATTAAAGCAATCTGGCAAAAGATGGTACGATTGCTTGGTAAAAGTACTTAAGACCATGGATTTCAACGCTACCACTGCTGATAACTGTTTCTTTGTCAAAAAGAGTGATGATCACATTGAATTTGTATTGATTTATGTAGATGATATTTTATATATAGGAAAACACAAAGAGAGAAGAGAAATCTTTGTAAACAAACTAAATGAACATTTCTCGTTGAAATCTCTAGGTAAAGTAAACAAATACCTTGGTGTACAAATTAACAAAACTAGAAGGGGATTCAAACTTACTCAGAAAGATAAGATTATTGAACTTCTATACAAATGCAATTTAAACAATGCCAAACCCTGTGACACTCCTATGCAAACTGATTTCCTTAGAAATACTGATGAATCTTCCCCTGAATTAAAGGATAATACATTTTATAGATCAGTCATAGGTTCACTTCTTTATATATCTAATTGGACCAGGCCAGATATTGCATTACCACTCAATTTATTATCAAGGCACGTTAGCAAACCAACAATGTATCACTGGGAAGCTGTCAAAAGAATTTTAAGATATCTGAAAAGTACATTAGACTTTTGCCTAGTATTAGAACCTAGTGATAATAAAGAACCAAAACTTACATGTTACGCAGATGCGGATTGGGCTGGAGATATATCATGCAGAAAAAGTACTTCTGGTTATATTTTTCTGTTAAATGACTGTCCAGTTTACTGGTACACTGGTAAACAAGAACTGGTAGCCACTTCAACCACAGAAGCGGAATATGTTTGTTTATCCAAAGCTGCAAATAACCTTGTATGGTTTAATGATTTAATTTCAGATGTTTGGAAAAAACCTGCTTTGCCTTTTGTTATGCATGAAGACAATAAAGCGGCCATTGAAATATCTAGATCCGATGCCATTGGACAAAGATCCAGGCATATAGATATAAAATTTAAGCATGTGAGACAATTGTCTCAAGATGGATTTATCAAAGCAGTGCATTGTGATACCTCTGAACAATTAGCTGACATATTGACGAAGCCTTTACCTTCTAAACAGCACAAATACTTAACTTCCAAATTGTATGTCTTATATTGTCCTGAATCTGAATGTAATTGGTGTTGTATAGCGAACCGGCATTTAGAGGGGGATTTGTCAGATGTAAATGCCTTATTCCCTAATGTGTAAATAATGTATATATGGGATATCAGGGGTTAACTTATTCTTTGACTCTTAATGTATTCATAATTCACCACTCCCACTCTTGGCTCCACCCTTTGTATATATAAGGAGCCACCTTCACCATTTTCTTCGCTTCTATCTGTGAATATTCAGTGAATATAGAATGCCTATTATAATTAAAGAGAAATATATTTAAACCTCTAACTCTCATTATTATTATTGAGTCTGATCCTAAAAATATTGCAACAGAGACAATGCAAGAAGATATAGAGGATTAAAAAGGTGGTGAGAGACTGGCAAGGGACCATCATGGAAGCTCTTGGGCCTTGGATAGCAGTGGTGCTGGAGGCCCGAAGATGTGTGCCTGGGCTGTTAGACTGGTATCAGTGGTAAAATTAGGACTGATTTCTGGGTCTTCTGCTAAAACCTGTCTGGCATGGGTGATCCTTCTGGGAGAATACTCTCCCATCAACATAGCTCTCAACTTCATCAGAACATTACATTTATTAATAACTAGCTGGATGCCTGTGCTTCACTATGAAACTATGTGATCGGGTGTGATAAATTGACACTTAAAGCCTAAAACTTAATGTAGAATATGTAACTCTGTAGCATCAGAGCGTGTTAATATAAGGCAACTGGCAGTTGGGACAGAGTTCCTTTCAGGTGGGGAGGGGGAGTAGAACGTCTAACTCCTTAGCATCAGAGTGTGTGAATATAATACAGTATATGTATTGATGATCTATGATCTGATGGTCATTTCAAAAAATCCTTTCTTAGTGAGCACCTAGAAGCCAAAAGGAATATACATGCCAAATTTCAAGTTTGTAGCCGCATTTTGCAATTGACTGATGGTGAATTTGTCAATGCCAATGATGTAGAAGGGGTGCTCCAGTTGTTTTGAGAGTGCACCCATGCCCCCTTTTACTACTGGTACAACCTTTGCTTGTTTTTGCCACGGTTGTTCTATTTTTATTTGTAGATCTTTGTATTTTGTTATCCAGTGCTTTTTCTTTTGTTCTGCTGCCTCCAGGTACTGCCACGTCCACCATCCAGACTTTTTTTTTGTCTTTCTTATCAACAATTGTTAAGTCTTGTGGCAGATGCCTGTCTGTTTGAATTCTAAAGTCCCAGAACAATTTAGCTTGTGTTTGCATTGTTTGCATTGTTGCTACTTTGTCATGACATTGCTTGTAGTCAGTCTGTGCAATCTTGCTGCACTAAACAGGTGATCCACTGTTTCTTCAGCTTCTTTACAGAGGCACCATTTACTGTTGCAATGTATACATTACTTCTTAAGGCTTGGTCTTGTGCAACCAGACTGTTATCACTGTAAGCCAGCTGATTGGTTTATTTGATAGATATTACTTTAATTTAATTCTTATGAGCACCTTATTAATTAAGTTTTATTAATAAAAGAGAAATTTAGATACCAATAATTGCCCCGTTTTGGCTTCCAGGTTGGTGCAGGAGGCTTTCCAGGTTCAAAATGGGGCTGGGGGGGAGCTGGGTCACATACGCGGGGAACGTGTGCACATGCGCGGGTCAAGGCGCATGCGTTGGGGGGTGCTTGCATTGCATTTTGGGGGTTCTGGCATATTGGTTCTGGTTTGGGCACTTGGCACCAAAAAGGTTAACCATCACTGCTATATGGGCTACCCTGGAAGAGTATTCAGAAGATAAAATTGGTCCAGAATGCAGTTCAGTTTTGGAGCCCCCTAAGGTGGCACATATAACACTACTTCTGGTCTTCAAAGAAAAACCAGTCCATTTGCCTCTTGAAAAAGCACCTTTAGGACAATGTTTGGAACAATGGACTACTGTTAAACAAGCTGTACTGACTGCTGATCTGCTTCCAGGTGCAGTTCAAGATGTTGGTTATCACCTTTGGCATGGGTCCAGGATACCTATCTTTCCCCAATGGAATTGGCCCATCCCCCCCTGTGCTGACAGAAGGGGCCTCCTGCAGATCCCATTAGCCAAGGAAACCTGGCTGGTGGGATCCAGGAGTAGAGCCTTTTCTGCCACCACCCCCACCCTTGGGATCAAATCAAATCAAATCAAGTTTCACTGTATTTCCAGGGAGGTGCTCAGCTGGGTGTGCAGGGGGAAGGAATGGGCAGCTGCAAATTAGGCTTGCCTATGTTCTGCTTTGATATCCTAGGAGCTGAGGTGGCTCCGAGAACCTCTGGCCTCCAACCCTGGTGGCAAACCATGTTTAGCATGATAAAAAAATCATAGCAGGGAAAAAGAGGGAATGCTTGATAAAAGCATGAATTAGAGTCTTCCCTGGGCTCAACTGTTTGATATATGGAACAGAAAGGAAGGATCGACACTGGAGGTTTTTAAGAAGAGATTGGACAACCACTTGTCTGAAATGGAAGAGCATTTCCCGCTTGAACAGGATGTTGGACAGAAGACCTACAAGATTCTCTCCACCTCTGCTATTCTGTTCTGTTCTGTTTGTTTTTATTCTGTCATTGAGAAATGCTGGGTACCAGTGAAGGGTCTTGTAACTGCTCTTTGTGCTATCCCAATCTTCAAGAAAGGGAAAACAAAACAATAAACTACAGACCGATCTGACATGGATATTTATTTACTTACTTGGTACTTAGCTTCTGATAATCTTCATGAAACAATTGGTATGTCATTTCTTTTCCTTTTCTTTTAACTGAGCCGAGGAATGCTTTTCTAAAGTCAGTTCATTCTGACATTTCTCAGGTTTCTTGTTATTAACAGTTCAAATTCGCATTACTATTATAGCCCCTTGCTCTGAGACTTGTCCCTCTTCCCATCTCCTATTTTTTTTAACTCTTCAGACCTTCATTAAGCTTTTTGCGCAGCTGCATTGGCATCCTTTCTGTCTCCCATTTTTCTCCTCATGGGAACGGTTGACAATTGTGCTTCTATTTCCTTTTTTAGGACCTTCCACTGTTTTCCTCTTTGCTTCTACATCTTGCTTAGCACCACTCTGATTAAATATTTGAACATACACGTGACATTAATTTCCTAACTACAAGAGAAGGATTCCTACTTCGAATGGTCACATCCTTATGCCAAACTGTCAGATTTCACACCCAGGCTTAAAATAAATCACAGATCCCCACTCAGATAACCGCTTATTCAGTTCTTGGCTGGACTTCTTCCTCCCTCCCTCCCTCCATTCTGCATGTATGGATACTTAATGGGTCACTTGGTGCTTTGGGGGATGGATGAGACATGTGGCCTGAGCCTCACTGGGCCCAGCTTTCCTAGCTCAGCCCTTGCCCCGACCACTTCCTGTCACTGCAGCTCTTCTCCTCATTAACATCAAGTCCCTTAGATTTTTCTCCACCTTTGGAGAGGGGAAGCTGTCAGCTAGGCAGGTCAAGAATTTTTTTCTCAGCAGAGTTTGTCGCCCAAGAGGTGGTACATGATCTAGTTGCAGCCGAGACATAGTCTCTGCTTTGGTAGAGGTAATTCACAGAAGATTCTAGTATATTAACAAAAGAAGACTGTATAATGCACAGGAAAAGATGAAGCGCTCTGGCCTGGTCTGAAAGAGAAAATGTCCATGTGAGAACGGGAGAAGTAAACGGTCTTCCAAAATGCGATCTTAAATGCCCAATGCAAACACTCTAAATATCTCTTGCCTTTTATATGTTCCACTGTTATCAATGTTGTTTTGCTTTAAACAGCAGGAGCGCAGCAAGATTCTGGATCAGAACTTGGGGGGGGCTCTTCAGGAGGGGCCCCTCACTGAGGAATAATGCTGCACTTTTGAAGGACTGGTTCCTCTGTCTTTCTTGGGTTGGCAAGACCCATTTGGGGATCTTAGCATGTCAAAGTAGCCTCTTTTGGTCATTGATCAGATTAGGTAGCAGAATAAGATTGCCAAATTAAAATAAATTAGATGAAATCAGATTAAGAGTAAAATAAGGCAATGCAAGTAATCCTCAATGTACAACAGTTTGTTCAGGGACCATTCAAAGTTACAATGGCACTGAAAAAAGTGATTTATGATTGTTTTCCACACTTAATGACCCTTGCAGCATTCCTGTGGTCATGTGATCAAAATTTGGATGCTTGGCAACTAGTTCATATTTATGACGGTTGCAATGTTCTGGAGTCATGCGATCACATTTTGTGACCTTCTAACAAGCAAAGTCAATGAGGAAACCAGATTCATTTTGCTAACTAAAACTGCAGTGATTCACTTAACAACTGTGGCAAGAAAGGTCATAAAATGGGGCAAAACTCACCATAATGTCTCACATAGCAATGGAAGTTTTGTGCTCAATTGTGGTTGTAGGTCCACAATTGTCATTGTGTAAAGATAAATTTGTAAAGGTAAATTAAAAAATATAATCCAATCAAACTGCTCCTACCAAATTCCTGACAAATCTTGCGAATGACTGAACAGAATTTGGTATCACTACAAAACAGTACATTACTCTGATTAGCTAAGAGACAACTAAAGGAAGAGACTTGAGTTAATGATGGGGTTGCAACTTGTGGGAGACAGAGAAGAAGGATGCTGGCTGTGGTTTCCTCACACCAGCATTTGAGCTTTGTGATTTTCTGGAATCCCCCTTCCAAAAGCACATTTTCCAAGTGATGCAACCTGCAAGCATTTGAGGCCATTGAAATCTGAGTATAGTAATTTGAGTAAGGCATCTTACTTGTTATCTGGTGACTTGGTTACCAGCTATTTTATTACCTAAATAGACATCAGCGGGGATTACTGTAGGTTCTTCTCAGTTTATTCTTCCATATCCCACTTCCATTGTCTGAGGTTCTTCCTGGCTGAGCCGTACCCCATAATAATCGACATGGGAAGGGAGAAGCTTCTCTCAATCATTTTCCCATCTTGTCACTTGATTTCTTTGATCAGAGAAAAAGCAATTTATTTTTGTTGTTGACTGGAAACCCCTTATGGGCTTTTTGCCTTAAATAAAACAAAAAAAGAACTTATGATTTATGATTTTGATGGTTAGACAGGACAGATTATAGAAATAGAATTATATTGTAACCATAGAGTAAGAGGTGAATTTATAATTGTATGTATAACTGTTGTAAAAATAGATTGGAAGCCACTTCTTCGTATAATTTTTTCTTTTGTTTTCTATTTTTTTTAAAAAAATCTTTACTTGCACTTTGAGCTTTCTTTTTGATTTCTTTCTTTTTTTTTTAATTGAAAAAGTTTTACAGATACAAATTTTCCCATTTCCCCCCCCCTTCCCTCCCTAACCCTCCCCTCCTCCCGTGACTTCCCCAAGGTGAAATCCGTCCACATTATGTTATATCATATTTTACCACCCTTCTATTCTCCCCCCTGTGTACTATACATTTCTACATAACATTAAGCTATTTTACCCCCTATATACTATACATTTCTACACAACATTCAGCTAAAAGCTATCTGGTACTTCCTAGTTTGGTATTTATTCTGCACATAATCTATCCATTTCTTCCACTCCCATGCATAAGTCTCTTGAGTCCTATCTTTTAAGTATGCTGATATCTTCGCCATTTCTGCAAAACTGGCCACCTTCAAAGTCCATTCTTGAATTGGCATAACATCCCTTTTCCAATATTGACCAATCAGTAACCTAGCTGCTGTCACCATATACAATATCAATTTTGTTTCACCCACTGAAAAGCCCTTAACTATACCCAATAAAAACAATTGAGGAGAAAATTGGATTTTTTTCTTCAGAACATTTTGCATAACCCACCAAATTTTTATCCAGAAAGCCTTTACTTTCTTGCAGGTCCACCATATATGATAATATGTAGCATCTAAGCAATCACATCTCCAACATTTTGGTTGAACATTAGGATACATGCACGACAATTTCTTAGAATCTAAATGCCACTTATAAAACATTTTATAAAAATTTTCCCTCCAATTCTGTGACTGTGAATTTAACATTCTGAACCCATATTTTTTCCCACGTTTCCATCATAACTGGCTCTGCAAAATTTTGCGCCCATTTTATCATACAATCTTTAACCAATTCATTTTCTGAGTCTCTTTCTAACAAAACATTATAAACCCTCTTAATATGCATTGGGCCTTTCTCTTTTATCTGTCTAACCAATTCTTCTTCATGCAACATTAATCCAATTTTTTGATCTTCTCTCCATCTCAGTTGAAGTTGATTATATTGTAACCAAGTTAAATTAATCCCTTCTTCCAACAGTGTGTTTAATGTCTTTAGTTGCAATCTGCCCACATCACAAAAAAGTACTTCTTTATATAAACCCCCCCCGAGTGACTTTATATTTATATTCCATATAATGTGACCAAGATCCAACCACAACGGTATTTTATAATCCCATTTGAGCCAGTGCTTCTTCCATACTCTCATCAAGGAGTTTCTAAGCATATGGCTGTTGAATACTTTATCCACCTTATTTTCATAGAATAAATATGCGTGCCAACCAAATTCAAGATCATAACTCTCTATATTCAATATTCCGGTCTTTGTCCTTCCAAACCAGTCACTTGCTTGTGTCAACGCTGCTGCTTCATAGTACAGTCGCAGGTTTGGAAGTTTAAGACCACCCCTTTCACGGACATCTTGCATAATTTTTAGTTTCACTCTTGGCTTTTTCTCATTCCAGACAAACTTATTCACTCCTTTTTGCCATTCCGTCAACTGTTTATCACTTTTGAGTACCGGAATCATTTGAAACAAAAATAAAAATCTAGGTAGAACATTCATTTTAACTGCTGCTATTCTTCCATGTAGAGACAGCTGCAGTTTTTTCCAGGTTTCCATATCCTTTTGTACCTTTCGCCACAGCACCTCGTAATTGTTTTGGAACAGTTTTATATTTGAATCTGCAACTTGAACTCCTAGATATCTCACCTTTGGTACTATTTCAAAGCCTGCCTTCCTCTCCAGTTCCTTCTTTTGATCAACTGTCATATTTTTAACTATCATCTTGGTTTTTTTCTGATTCAGTCTGAATCCTGATACCATACCATATTCTTCTATAATGTCTTTCATCTGAATTATTGATTCCATCGGCCGTGTTAGGGTAACAACCAGGTCATCTGCAAATGCCCTTGTTCTGTAATCCTCTTGCCTTATAACTATTCCCTTCAAAGTGCTCGAGTCCCGTATTGTGTTCAACAAGACTTCTAGAGTTAGAATAAATAACAACGGGGATAACGGACAACCTTGTCTTGTGCCTTTTTCTATATTGAAATTTGTAGTTAAGCTTCCATTAATGATAATTTGTGCTGTTTGCTCTTGATAGATTGCTGAGACCGCCTGTACGAACTGATCCCCAAAGTCCATCTTTCTTAAAGTCTTTAATAGAAAGTTCCAATTCACTCGATCAAAGGCCTTCTCCGCATCCAGAAACACCAGCACTGCAGAGATCTGTTTATTCTTCTCAAGATATTCCAATAAATCTATGATTTGCCTCACATTATCCTTCATATATCTGCCTTCTATAAATCCTGCTTGATCATGATGAATCACCTCTTGAATAACTGACATTAATCTGTTGGCTAATACTTTCGCAAAAATTTTATAATCCGTGTTCAGAAGAGATATTGGTCTAAAATTTTCCAGTTTTGTAGAATCTGCTTCCTCTTTCGGTATCAAAGAAACAAAAGCTGCTTTCCATTAAGGGGGTATTTTACCCCCTTGTTGTATGCTACAAAATAAGTCTTTAAGATGTTCAATCATTTCTGCTTGTAGAGTTTTATAATACATCACAATTAAACCATCCGTTCCTGGAGCTTTAGCTGTTTTCAGTTGTTTAATAGCAACAATAATCTCCTCAACTGTTATTGGTAGACTCGTTCTTTCCTTTTGATCACTAGAAATTTTTATAACTCTCTTTTCTTCTAGATATTTATTTATAAATTCATTCTGTATATCATCTTTGGCATATAGTTTAGTATAATAATCTAAGAAGGCTTCTTCGATTAATCTTTGTTGAAACACTTCCTTCCCTCCATACTCAATACTACCAAGCACTCTCCATATATCTTTCAGTTCCAAATCTTCTTTCATATCAAAAAAGATCTGCGGTAGTTTAACACATGACTTTGCCAAACTCTTCTTATCTTTTTTAGAATCTATTACTCCATTCCAATCTCCCATAAGTAGGATAGATCTATAGTCCCATTGTAATATTTTAGAATACAATATTTTATAAAAATTTTCTTGTTGCTGATTAGGAGCATAAATTCCAATCACCAAAATTGGACCATTATCTGTAAAATATTCAGCATTATTCTATTGCTATATATCTTCCACAGTCATCTGCTTCTATGATTTTTGTTGGCAATCTTTTATTTATATAAATCACTACACCATTCTTTTTCTCCAAATTTGAGGCTATAAATTGTGCACCTAATCTAGGATTTATCAAATATTTTTGATCTTGTGTTCTAATATGAGTTTCTTGTAAGCAAATAACATCATTATTAAATTGTCTCAAATAATGAAATATCTTCCTTCTTTTCTGTGGTGAGTTCAGTCCATTCACATTCCAAGATAAAAACTTAATTGTCATTTGTAGTCTCCTGAAGCGTTAAGAGCATTTGCTGAAGTTTCTGTTCCAAACTAGTAGTCTTCGGCTTAGCTCCTCCCATGGCTTCGGATTTTTGTGCTTTACCATTGACTCCCTGTTTGTCTTGTGGTGGCTTAGACCTCTGCTGTTGTTGTTTCTCTAGAATTTGTTTATAAGCTGCTCGAGTTATACGCTGATCTTTAGCATTGTGCAACATCAGGTCGAGATCCACTGCCACTTCTCTTGTATTTTTAGGTGGTTCACCTATAGACTCTAAGGGAAGATCCAACAGCGATTCATCTAAAAAAAACCCTGTTGCTCCTTGAGTTTCCATTGCCTCCACCTCCATTTGTTTCCGCTGCTCTTCAAGCTCTTGTTCTAATTGCTTCTCTTTCTCACCCTCCTCTATATGTAACACTAAAGATGTGCGTGGAGATGTTGTGCCAGCTTTAAAAACATTAAAGTAAAATTCTTCTGCTTTTTCAACAGTATTTAATTGATATCTCTCTCCTTGATACCTCAATATTATGCCAACTGGAGCATCCCATCTGAATGGAATTTGTTGTTTCTTTAATTCAGTCACCAAAAATCCAAAATCTTTTCTATCAGCATCTTAGGTGGCAACTCTTTGTAGATCCCAATCTCCCTTCCATCCACTTGAATAGTAGAAACAAAAGACTTTTGTAAGATATCATTTCTTATTCTTCTATCTGTAAAGTAGATCACCACATCTCTGGGCAATTGCCTTTGCCTTGCCACCCAAGAATTCACTCTATAGACCTTGTCAATCTTGCACAAAATCTCCTCAGGGTCAACTTTTAGCATCACAGCAAGGGCATCAGCACAAACCCTTCTCAAATCCTCTCTATTGTTTTCTTTTATGCCTCTGAGTCTTATAGCAAATTCCATAAATCTAAATTGCATCATTGTCACTTCATTTTCAATCCTTTGCGTTTTATTATCAACATTAGAAATTTTATGATCAGCTTCCTTCATTTTGGATTCTACTTCTGAACTAAGTTCTTCCACTTTTTTATCAATCTGAACAACTACTTCTGACAAGCCAGTCACAAGTGTCAATATATCCCATTTCATCTTGTCATACTTTTCTTGAACCACCTCCTTAAATTCCTGTTGAGATTTTTTAAATTTCTGGTCCAAAACTTCATTTTGATCCCTCAGAGCCACAGCAATAAATTCCTTCAAATCTTTAAAACCAGACTCCTGTGTTTGGCTCTGTGTCTGCAAACTTAAAGGCTGCTCTTGTGGCTTGTGAGTGGGGGAACCCCCCCTGGCAGCTTTAGCTGGCTTTGTCTGCTTTGAAGCCATTCTGCCACACAGACTGATTCTTTCTAAGAAGGAGGTCCTCCCTCCCTTTTCACCACAGAATCCTTTCAGAAATTTCCCCAGCTTTAATCAAGTCTCAAGGGAGAGGGAACGGATCAAATCACTTTTAAAAGAACTTTTCCCTTTTCTTCTGGCCAGCGCTGTTACTTTTTGTTACTTTGTAGCACATTAGACACTCAGGCAAATCCACTTTCACTTTCAGCTTTCCTTATTGCTAAAGCCGGATGCCATTTTAACAAACTTTTACTTTTTCTCAGTTGTTAAATTCATTCACAGGGCTAATCAAAATACTTGCAGTTTGAATTTCAAGTCCAGATTCCACCCTGCTTATTTTGGAGATTCTCTTGGCTTTCGCTCGTTATGTTGGTCGCGTCATCTGGCTCTGCAAAATGCAGAGTTGTCCCTGGAGTCCGGAGCCTTGGCGAGCTGGATAGGGAGCCTCACCCTGCTTCCTCCCCAGAAGCAAAAAAGACAGTCTGGGGACTTCGTAGGGGGCTCTACCTTGTCTCGCCAGCTCTCCTCCCGATTCCTCTGGATCATGGAGTTTTTCAAGCCGCCTCTCAGCTGTAGAGGCGGCTCTTTATGGGCGGTGGGGATGGCGGTCTTGAAGGGACTGTCTAGCGATGATGGCGGCGCCAACCGGAAGAGATTTCTTTCTTTTTCTTATATAGATTTATATTAAGTAATACTAATATTTAGCATTTGTTTGTATTAGTTTTTATCTTCCTTTTTAATTTTTTAAATAATAATATTAAAATATTAAATATTAAACCCAGGGGGCTGAGCTGATTATCTTCAGAGGCGTGCAGAGAAATTTGTAGAATACCTTACAAAGTCACTATCAATTAGATCCCTAACTCTCCTTAAGTCCCTGATTAAAGTTTTCAGGATGGTGATCGCCAAAGGAGTTCAGACAGTGATAAATTCCTCACTCACTGCAGGAAGGGATGTTCCTGGGACCTTTCAAGGAGGCCCGGGTTCACCTCCTCCTCAAAAAACATCTGTTGGACAACTTCTATCCAATCTCTCAACTTCCTTTTTAAAGAAAGATGGTAGAGAAGGTAGATGCATGGCAGCTTCGGAGAGTTCTGGATGAAACAGATTATTTAAACCCTTCCAGTCAGGTTTCAAGCCTGGCTCTGGGAGGGGATCAGCACTGGTTACACTTGTTGATTATTTCTAGTGAGAGGGGGATGGTGGTAGTGCAGCCATCCTTGGTCTCCTTGACTTGTCAGGAGGCTTCGATACTATTGACCAGGGGTGGGCAAATGTGGCTCTTTTACAACTTGTGGACTTCAACTCCCAGAATTCCTGAGATAGCCAAGCTGTCTCAGGAATTCTGGGAGTTGAAGTCCACAGGTTGTAAAAAAGCCACATTTGCCCACCCCTGCTATTGACCATGGGGACCTTTTGGGCTGGCTATTGGTTTGGGGTAGCAGCAGTTTTGCACTGGTTTGGCTTCTTTCTCCAAGGTTGGTCCCAATCAGTTTTAATGGGGAGTGAGAGATTCGGGCCATGGCTGCTTCTTTGTGGTGCAGCCCACACCAATAGCAATAGCACTTACACTTATATACTGTGTTAGACGCAGTGGGCCAGGAATAGGGCTCTCTTGCGTTCATCGTCAAGGTTCTGGTAGCCGTTTCCTCGGAGGAATTGCCGGAATCTGACCATGTACAACCTCCATTTCTCTCTTGCCGGATCGAATGGATTCAGCGAAGCGATCGGTGCTTGCGGGGTTGCCATTCTGTAGGATGCTGCGGTTGGGTGACTTCAGCTCGGTTAGGCAATCGTGCCCGCGTCTTGTTCAGGTTCTCTCCTCTAGTCCTTCATCACCAGTGTTAGATCAGGCGCAGGGAAAGGAAGATGTGACCAGCTCGATACATTTAGTAACTTTATTGCAACAGTAACAAGACTGACTGTGTGCTGCCGGAGCTCTCCTTATATTCTCTCCAGCAGACGCACCGCCCCTAAAACAGCTATTCAAACTTCCCGCCCGAGGCTGGCAGCCAATCCGGGCGGGTGTCCTTATAAGGACATAACATACTGCTTCACGGTGCTGTTGAGAGTCAAACCGTCTCAACATAGTGTGGGGAGGGGAATCTCTGCAGATTCATTGCTGAAAGGGGGACACCCTGCCAAATGAAGGAATCCAAGAAGCAGGCTGCTGTAATGATGTCTGGTGGTGGTGGGTGGGTGTGACTACTAACCTTAGCTGTGCACGTTGGTGAAAGGCAGGTGGCTGGTGTTAGTCCCATACTCGAAGGCGGACAGTCACCCCGTGGCCGGAGCAGTGTAGGGAGCTGTCATCGGCCGCCGTCCCAAAAGAGGGCAGTACCTGGAAGCAACGCCGATTGGCTAATAGTGCACCCGGCTTATTTTGAGTTTGTATAAAGAGCGTTGGGAGGCAGCCGCTCCCAATGCCGACTTTAAGTTTGTCAATAACGTTCATGTGTGACTGCTCCAAGAAATGAAAAGTAAACCCGTTTACAACCTCATTCTTTGCCTACGAGTTGTGTTTTCAATGGTTCGAATCACCTTGGAGAGCAGAATACGACAGAAAGTCAGTGTTTCCATTTCCCTTCTTATTTCTCTGGGATGAGATGGCGGAGGGTGTGGAGGCTGGAACCCCGGTGCTGGGAGATGGGGCTGAAGCCACAGCCGTGGAGGTGGCTCCAGACTCACCCAGCGAACCTGACCTGCCTGTTGTGAGGCCGAAGGACAGGTCGTCTCAACAGGGGGTGGGGTTGCACAAAGCACTGGCAGAGCCTGTTGGCGCCAATGGGAAGAAGACGTTGTCGGGGGAGTGGTGGCATAGCCCCACCCTGACGGGTGTCGGGGTAGCCACATCTTCAAAATCCCGTTCAGGAGGTGCCACTTTCCAGGGTTGGCGGGAGCGACGTTGGATTGAGGACGATGACGGAGAATGGAGTTACTCTACGGGCCTGGGATCCTCAACGCTTGATATACTGAGGGAGAGATTCGGAGAAGCGAGCTTTCGGGACACTCCTTCATGGCAACTGTGGATGGCTGGAATGGAAGCTTCAGCGGCCTGGCATGGGGGGGGGGGCAACCTAGAGGCACGGACAGCCATTTCCATTTGGCTAGCCCAAAACTATGACTAGTTAAAGGCCGGCCCCAGCAAACGGATCAATTGACAGCGACGCCAACCACCACATCGGTGGGGGTTGCCCTGAGAGGGTTAGATCAAGAGGGATCCAGACGACAGGGTGTAGTCACTACAGGGTATGACGGGGCCCGGCAGCATGAGGGATCACAAAGAGAGGACAAGAGGGATACAAGGGAGGCCTGTCCTCTACCCGGAGCCCCTCCTATCTGGGTGCCCAGCCTGCAGCAGGTCTGGGGACCCCCTCTGTTACAAACCACATTCGATGGGAGCACTGACCGTGTGTCCATCTTTTTGAGTCAGGTGCTCAGTTATTTGAGTCAGGTGCTCTATGGACACTTATACCCCTCTCAATGGTCTATGGTGGTCGCTATTACGAACGTGTTATTAGAGGAGGCTGCAGATTGGATTGCGGACCTCCATAGTGACCACGCAAGGGAACTAATCGATGTTGGCTTATTTTTAGAAGCATTAAGGAGCCAATTTGAGGATGACACTCGTACCCAGGTGGTGGAGGGGGAGTTAGTATCCTTAAAACAAAGGGGGCGTCCCATTAGGGAATATATAAAGGAGTTTAGGGCTCTTGCAGGACGGCTTCGAGCCTGGCCAGATTGATTGTTAGTGCATCATTTTTGGCTGGGGTTGGATAAAGAAATTAGACAAGCATGTGTTTATAGAGGGTTACCACTTCGTTTAACGGAGTGGTTCAAGGCAGCCATAGACCTGGATGTTGGGTTATGGGAATTTAGGCCTCGGGGGGGAGGCGACACTACCCAGCAACAACGCCCGGCGGAGAGGCCGCCCATTCTGAGAGCTCCAGGTTGGAACAGTTCTTTTCCCGTGCGACCGGCTGAGTTGGCAGGCCGTGGCATGTTTTGCTGTTTCCGTTGCGACCAACCAGATCATCGAGCGCTGGACTGCCCTCTACCTCCAGTCCAGACCAAGACAACTCCAACTGTGGTAGGTTGCACACATGGGGGGCCGAGCTCGTACAAGTCCAAATCAATCCTTGTTAGCCACTCAAAGTCCACGTGGTGGTCCTCATCCCAAACCCCAAGAAGTAAAGAGCCCCGTGGGAACAGAGGAAGGCCCCATAACTACAATTGATGAAGAGGACAGTGATCCAAACAATCCCATGGTAAGTGCACCCGTTCGTCCCTTTGTGATACCAGTTGTCATACGGAACCTGCGTACCTCCCAAGCGAGTCACAGGGGCACATTGATAGATCCAGGGTGCACTCGATGTTTAATGAGCAGAGCAATAGTCGATGACTTGGGACTACGCAAAGTGCAGTTGAAAACCCCTATACGTTTTGAGCAGATGGATGGGTCAGTGTTAGGTGGGTCTCCATTCAAACATGTTACCGAACCTGTGGAATTACAAATAGGGGAGCACAAAGAAACTATAAGATTTGTGATCATAGAACGAATGATTGAACCCCTTATTTTGGGGTTGGCCTGGCTGGATAAGTGGAAACCCCATTTATGGTGGAAAGGGGGGTATCGGAAGTTATGACTGGTTCTTGGGTCAAAGACAGAGTCAGAAGAACAGGCCGAGCCGGCCAGAATCCATGGGGAAGTGTCAGGGAAGTTCCCGGAGGTATACGAAGACTTGAGGGAGGTGTTTAATGAGGAGGGGGCTGAGGTATTACCCCCCCCATAGAACCACTGACTGCGCTATCGAATTACTCCCGGGGGTCAATCTACCAAAACCTCGAATGTACGCGATGACACCACCTGAATTGGAAGAACTCCGGAAATACATAGATCGGAATTTGGCGAGAGGGTTTATCGAGCCCAGCAGGTCACAGATGGCTGCCCCTGTATTATTCCAGAAAAAGAAAGATGGGGGTCTCCGTCTTTGTGTGGACTTCTGAGGTTTGAATGAAGTGTGCGTAAAATACCTATACCCTCTACCGTTAATCAAAAATCTCCTGGAGGTACTGTCTATGGGAAAGATCTTCACGAAATTGGACCTGCGTGAAGCATATTACCACGTCCGAATAAAGCAAGGCAATGAGTGGAAAACCACCTTTAATTGCCCATTAGGCAGTTATAAATTCAAAGTAATGCTGTTTGGATTACAAGGTGCACCGGCTGTATTCATGCAGGTTATTAACGAGGTATTGCATGAGCATCTTTACCGCAGAGTACTGGTATATCTAGATGATATCCTGATATACACTAAAACAATGGAGGAACACGTGTGATTGGTATGCCAAGTGCTAAACAAATTGCTGGCTGCACGCCTCTTTGTAAAGTTGTCCAAATGCGACTTCCATCGCACCCAGCTAGATTATTTAGGATATCACATTTCGGGAACTGGAGTGGAAATGGATCCAAACAAAGTAAAAACAGTCCTAGAATGGCAAGCCCCTACCACAAGGAAACAACTACAGAGTTTCCTTGGCTTTGCCAACTTTTATAGACAATTTATTCCAGCCTTCGGCCAAGTGGCGTTACCGCTAACGGATCTATTGTGTACCAAACATACTGGTATGAAGGCCAAACGTTAAACTGGACAATCAAGTGTCAGCAAGCTTTTGAACAGCTAAAAAGTCTCTTTGCTCGGGAACCGGTTTTGAAACACCCTAATCCAGCCCTCATGTTTATCGTGCAGGCGGACGCCAGCGACGTGGCTGTAGGAGTGGTACTACTGCAAAAAGGGGAGTGGGAAGTGCTGTATCCATGTGCCTACACGTCTCGCAAACTAACACCAACTGAAAGAGCTTGGGCGATCTGGGAGAAAGAGGCCTTCGCCGTTCACTGGGCATTACTTACGTGGCGGCATCTCTTGTAGGGGAGTGGCACCAAATCTGAAGTATGGACGGACCATAAAAACCTACAGGCTCTCCAGACGCCCAGAAAACTGTCCCCCAAACAGGTGCGCTGGGCACAGTATTTCCAATGATTCAACTTCAACCTGAAATATGTATCAGGAGGGAAAAACTTCCTAGCGGATGCCTTGTCACGTATGCCCCAATTTCATAGCAAAAGAGAGGATATTGTCCAAGTGATGATACCTAAAACTCCGGCCGAACCCTCCTTACAGGCTAAGGACAACGTATGACAGGAGGGTCTGCATAGTGAAACGGCGAAAGATTTGTGGGCCCAAACTCACAAATCCATATTGACACACCGCAATGGGTTGGCTTGGATGGGGTCTCGGATTTATATGCCGGCGGCCTTACATCGATCAGTATTATAGCGCTGTCACGACTCAAAATTGGGTGGTCATTTCGGGTTCCTCAAAACGCTACATCTAACTAGGCGGCAATTCTGGTAGCCCCAAATGCGCAAGGATATTAAACAATATGTTAGAGAGTGTTCTATATGTGCAACGACTAAACCAAAGCCCGGTCGACCCTTGGGTCTCTTACAGCCTGTAGCCAATCCTACAGGCCCTTGGGAGGAAATCGCTATGGATTTTATCGTGGAGCTTCTGGAGAGTGATGGAAATACCGTAATTTGGACCATAGTCGATCTAACTTTATAACCCTGATTGGCTCTTCTCAAGGACTAAGTACAGCCTACCATCCCAGTACTAATGGCGCAGCAGAATGAGCAAACGCAATGGTAGAGCATTACTTATGGTGCTACATGTCCTATCAACAAAACGATTGGTCAGACCTGTTACCGTTTGCTGAGGTAGCATACAACAACACCCTGCATCAAAATACCGGAGCATCTCCCTTCAAAATCGTCACTGGAAAAGAATTCAATGCTATTCCTGAATTAAATAATCTGATTCCGGGACAAATAACCCCAGCTCCAGCTGAATGGAGCACCAGTATAAGTAAAGTGTGGCCGCAGATAAAAGCAGCCCTAAACAAGGCGACTAATGAGTATAAAGCGCAAGCAGACAAGAAACAAGCTGACCATAAACCATTTATTTATTTATTTATTTTATTTATTTATTTATTCAATTTATATCCCGCCCTTCTCCAAGTGGACTCAGGGCACTGCACAGCCAGAACTAAAAGACATATCAATACAAAATTTAAAATTATTAAAAGAATTAAATAACTGTGGCCCAAAAATTTAAAACATTGAAAACTAAAACCCATTTGACAATTTAAAAAGCTAAAAAGACTAAAAAAGGGGGAGGGGGGGTTTTCACGCCAGCCCTGCTTGATGGAAAAGAAAAGTTTTTAGGGCACGGTGAAAAACCTGGAGATCCGGTATGCTCCCATAATCCCCCGCGCGGCCGCATTCTGCACCAGTTGGAGCCTCCGGGTGCTCCTCAAGGGGAGCCCCATGTAGAGAGCATTGCAGTAATCCAGGCGGGAAGTGATGAGCGCCTGAGTGACTGTGCGTAGGGAGTCCCAATCCAGAAAGGGACGCAACTGGCGAATCAGGCAGACCTGATAAAAAGCCCCCCTGGCCACGGCCGTCATATGCTCTTCTAAAGACAGCCGTGCATCCAGGAAGACACCCAAGTTGCGAGCCCTATCCGTGGGGGCCAATAACTTGCCCCCAAAAGCCAGCGATGGCACCAGCTGGCTTTATTGGGATGCCGGAAGCCACAGCCACTTGGTCTTGGAAGGATTGAGTCGAAGCCTGTTACTCCCCATCCAGGTCCGCATGGCCTCCAGGCACCAGGACATCACTTCAAGGGCATCGTTGGGATAGCCTGGGGTGGAGATGTACAGCTGAGTATCATCAGCGTACTGATGGAACTCCACTCCAAAGCCACGGATGATCTTGCCCAGCGGCTTCACATAAATGTTGAACAGAAGGGTCGAGAGGACCGACCCCTGCGGCACCCCACAAGCAAGGCACCTCGGGATCGACCTCTGCCCCCCTGCCAACACCGACTGCGACTGATTGGAGAGATAGGAGGAGAACCACCACAAAACGGTGCCTCCCACTCCCAACCCCTCCAACTGGCGCAGCAGGATATCATGGTCGATGGTATCAAAAGCCACTGAGAGATCTAACAGGACCAGGATAGAGGAGCAACCCTGTATCCTGAGCCCTCCAGAGATCATCCACCAACGCGACCAATGCTGTTTCCGTGCTGTGCCCAGGCCTGAAGCCAGACTGGAGCGGATCCAGATAGACAGCTTCATCCAGGTACCCAGGAAGCTGTCGCGCATTTCAAATAGGGGATCTTGTTTACTAAGTATATAAAGTTGAAAACCCCGTGTAAAAAACTTGGACCCCAATATCTGGGCCCATTCAGGATACAAAGGGTAATCAATCCAGTTACAGTAGTCCTGAAATTACCACATTTGGGAAAAAATCATCCCACTTTTCACTGTAGTTTGTTGAAACCTGTAGCAAATGGAAGGGGTACACAGGGTCCAGGTCCCGTAGTGAAAGATCACTACGAATTAGATGACATTCTTGATTCCCAGATCTGTAAGGGTGAGCTTCAATATCTGGTGAAGTGGAAGGGATATCCTTTAGCCGAGGCCTCCTGGGTGGCGGACACGGCCCTAAAAGCTCCTAAGCTCTTGAACCACTATCATAAAAACAACCCCCACAAACCGGGTCCCACAAACTAACCTATCTCTTTCGTGTTTTACAGATGGACTCCTGGTAGAGGGGCCGCCTGTCGAGAGTCAAGCCGTCTCGACATAGCGTGGGGAGGGGAGTCTCTGCAGATTCATTGCTGAAAGGGGGACACCCTGCCAAACGAAGGAATCCAAGAAGCAGGCTGCTGCAACCATGTCTGGTGGGGGTGGGGGTGTGTGACTACTAACCTTAGCTGTGCTTTTTTAAAGTGCACCGGTTCCACTGCCACTCCCATGTTTGAACCCAGCAGAGAGAGAAGGGATTTTGCAAAGCAAGTGGCCGATCTGGAGGGAGGTTTAAGCCTCTGATATATGTATATACCCTAGGGACTAGAGGTGGGTTCTACTTACCTTTACTACCAGTTCGCAATGGGATCGCCTCAGATCGTCCCAGTGGCTAAGAGCTGAACTCGTCCATCGGAAGGTCGGCAGTTCAGTGGTTTGAATCCCACTGCCGCGTAATGGGGTGAGCTCCTGTGACTTGTCCCAGCTTCTGCCAACCTAGCAGTTCGAAAGCACTTAAAGAAATGCAAGTAGAAAAATAGAGACCACCTTTGGTGGGAAGGTAACAGCGTTCCATGTGCCTTTGGCGCTGAGTCATGCCGGCCACATGACCATGGAGATGTCTTCAGACAGTGCTGGCTCTTCGGCTTTGAAACGGAGATAAGCACCACCCCCTAGAGTCAGGAATGACTAGCACATATGTGTGAGGGGAACCTTTACCTTATTGCTCTATTATGCAATAGAGCCAATGAGCGTTTGGTGCCCCCAAATGTGAATACTCCACAAATCACTTTCCCAGGCCACTTGTTGAAATGTGTGCAGTTGAAGCAACCGCCTGTGGCTCCTCATCTCGCCCTCCCACCTCTTCCCAAAGGCACAGTGTTGAGTGTGATATTTGGGCCAACAGCTGAGCACTGGCTGACTTCCTACTCAGCAAAATGCCTGAATGCTGATCTCGCCCTTGTCATTGTCATCACTGTCACCAACAACACCAATTCTATTAGCTGCCTTGAGAGTTTAAGTAAGCAGAAAGGTGAACATAAATTAAATCTGAACAAATAAAACATGATCAGGCCACCAAATTGTGCTGGGATGTTGCTTTCTCCTCAAGAGATCTGTGGAAGTTCTCGAGTTTGCCTCATTGTAGAAAGGGAGAATGGCTACGGATAGACAGATACGTTTGAGATCCGGATCACTTCACTACTATATTATCCGGATTATGTTTACCCTATTAAGTTTTGCTGCATTAGGCTACTCAGTTGTTTCACTGAGAATAGGTGTAGTTAGCGGCCTGGGCATATTTTAATAAGTCAGGACTATACCAGGGGATCAGACGGTTGGAGGGGGTTGCAGGTCATCCAGTCCAGTCCAGACTAAAGGCTTGGAAACCTCCAGCAATGGAACATCCCTGACCCCAAATCAGCTGTTCCACTCCTTTATAGCCCACCATCAGGAAATCCCTCTGCCCAGTGTTTCAAGCTTGGATCTCTCTCCCCTACCTGCTGGTTCTTGCCACACCTTGAAGCACTAAGGGAGAGAGTTCCACATCCTCTTCTCTGGAGCATCCCTTTAACTAACCCCCTTAAGCATTTGTTCTTGGATTTAGCCTGCAAGATCCTCCCTGTCTTGGGCTGCTCTTCTTGGCAGTTTTCCAATTGCTCAACATCCTTCGAAATTGTAGGACTCCACAAAATAAATGATAAGATTTGGCATGACTAACCCTCCATTGTCATTAGCTCACTCTTGTTGGAAACACTGGGCACCTTTGTCTCTTCTTGTCTTTGAGTGATCCTCTTTTCCCCGCCTGCATTGCGTTACCCAGGAAGCAATTGCCCCACCAGGCAGGAAATTTGGCTGACGACCTTGAATTTTTCCAGTTAGCAGTCCTAAATCTCCTGATTGCTTTTGCTCTGCTTCTGTGAGAAGAGGCTAGTAATATGCATCCATGTAAATGTTGTGAAGCTTTTAATTAATGTTTGTAAAGAGCTTCATGTGTGCACAGCACTTTCCAGGATTCTTCGTAAGATTACAGACACAAAGTAATATTAATTTCAATTGCATCAGAGTATTTCCCAAAGTACCAAAAGAATACTTAATGCCATGGGAACTTTGGTAGACCAAGAGGCATCTAGAATAATACAGAAGGATTTTATTTTTCATTACTCCATTAACCTTACTTCAAAAGAGACTGTTAGAACCTTGTTCTGAGCATATTTGCAACCGAACAACTATGCTCCTCAGAGGTGAATGGGGTTGCTTTTCATATGGTTGCAAGCTTTGCATTATTGGACAGGGAAAAGCACTCTGTATCATTTAGGCCTTCGCAAAACAACTTGGCATTGCCACCAGGAAGAGTTTGATGCCAAGGTTGATGGTTCTTTATCAGCAAAGAAGTTGGTTTCTGCACTGCTATGAAGAGCCCCAGCTTTGGTTTCATACAAAATAATAATGTAATAATACGGCCTCCTGTAATAATATGTATTATGATAAAGTGATAAAGAGTCTGTAGGCTGAATAGCATGATGAGTGGTTGAAGGAATTAGGTGTATCTAGTCTATCGAAAGATTAGGGGTACACGATAGCAGTCTTCCAGTACTTGCAGGACTGTCCCAGAGAAGACGGGGGTCAGGTTTTTTCCCCCAAAGCACCAGAGGGCAAGATAAGAACTAATGGGTGGAAGCTTGTGAAAGAGAAAACCAATCTAGAAGTAAGGAGAAATTTTCTGACACTGAAAACAATTAATTACACATTGGAACAGCTTGTCTTCCAGAGTTGTGGGCGCTCCATCACTGGAAGTTTTCAAAACTAATCTGTTTCCATATTCAATTTGTGTCACCAAGTTTTGAGTTTATTCTCAGATATGTCCCCCCCTCCCCTCAATGGTCAAGATTGCATGTATTTGGTAGATATTTGAATATTATGTAAACATTTTGGTTTTGGTTTTTTTTTTTGCATAGCATCATCTCTTTTTCATCTTTAAATTGCCATGAATGGAAACAATTTGCCTTTTAACACTTGCACAAAACCTGGGAGAGGATATATTATTAGTTTCTTTCTTCATGCCAAATTTAGGGAAAATTCAACTGGCGTGGTTCCAATAAGTCTCTGCCCAGCTGTTTGGCTTCTCTGCACCCTCCAAAGAAAGCCTGGCGGGGGGATTCTGAAATGCCCCCTCCTCAGAATGTTTTTTGGAGGGCAAAAGGTTGGAGGGGTCCCACCACCCCAGACAGCCCCTCCCTTTCCCCGCTCAGGGGCGCGGAGGGGGGGGGGTCCAGAGACCCTCCATCAGGATTCAAAGCAGCATCGCAGTTGGACCCGCCCAGAAACTTTGAGGCTCGACGGTCCCTTTATACCAGGGGTCTCCAACCTTGGCAACTTTAAGACTTGTGGACTTCAATTCCCAGAGTTGAAGCTGGCTGAGGGACTTTGGGAGTTGAAGTCCACAAGTCTTAACGGTTGAAGAGCCCTGCTTTATACGACCCAGCTTGGCTCCCCCCCACTTTTCCCTTTTAGTTCTGGGGAGGGGTGAGTGGCGGCTCCTTCACCCCATCCGCGGGGGGTCCTTCGGCGGACCCCTCCTGTCCGAGTTCGGGCCACGTGCCCCCCGCCCCTGCGGGTCAAGCGCCGGAGAAGATGCGAAGGGAAACGGCTGCAGGTCTCCAGGCTCAGGTGTGTCCCTGGCGGGGCGGGGGCGAAGGATCCCAGGGACGGGAATGGCTCGCTTCCCACGCTCTGGTGCCGGCTCCGCGGAGCGGCATTTTCCTGGCCGAACTTCTAGCCGCCTCTGCGGGTGCTTCTACCGCACCGGCCGGGACTTGTGGGAGTTGTAGTACTCTGCCTATCGGCACGCGGGTTTCCCCGAAAGACTCCGTGGGGCTCCCGGCGGGATTCGGGCAGCGGAGGGCGCGGGCGAGCTTTCCAGGCGGCCCGATCCGCCCCGCCCTCGGAGCCGCCCCCCCTCCCTCCACCCCTTTAGGCTCCCGCGGGACCTTTTGCCGAGCAAGCAGCAGGTCCGCGTCCTCTTCCTGCAAGCGGCGCCCGCCGGATTGTGCTGAGCGGAGGCAACCTTGCGCCAAGCTGGCCTCTTCCCAGGAGACTGCTGAGCTCCCGGCCTGGGCGTCTCTCTCTCTCTCCGCCTCCGCTGGCCAGGCAGCCCGCGGCGCTCGCCTGGGTGCTGGAAGCCGAGCTCTTGCTCTCTCGCTGCTGCTTGAAGGCAAACCTGGCCAGGCCCACGGCCTTCTGGTGCCCCCTTAGAGAGAGCCAGGGCTGCCGCTCCGAGCTGGCCTGGCCCGCTTCTGGAATGGGAAAGCAGCAGGCGGAGGTCTGAGGCGGCCGAGACGGGGCAAGGCCGCTCCTTTAGTGCTGCTACTGAGTGTAGGAAGTTAGCACCCACCCCTTTCCTAGAAGAATGAAGTATTTTAGGAAATATTAAAAAGGCAGAATATTAGGTTTCCCTGGATGAGAAATGGAGAAGCATGTTTTAAAGACGAAGCAGCTCCCACCTTCCTGCCCCCACCCTTTTGTCAATGGGCCAGAGGCAGAAACCCAGTCTTTATCAATGGACCATCATCTGCAACACAATAGGACCCATCTAACAACAGAAACTCACCACATGGCACCTGGGAAGATTACATCAGCCAGCAAGGCTAGCTAAGACCCCCACCCACTGGGAGTCTGACAACCAATCAGGATACTCTTTCTGGGCCCCAGGAAGTTCAAAGCCAGAGAGGACATAAAACCCGGGGACTCGCTGCATCTCGACCCTTTTTTCTGTTCAGGAACTCAAACCATGTGATCCTGTCCACCATTAAACCATCTTTCCAAGTAGTCTCCTTGTTTCCAGTGTCTTTTTCTTGGAGCTGGACCCAGAAGGATATTTCTTCCTACATGAGAAAACTGTGGCTCCCCCGGAATGAAGCTGAAGCAGAGAAATCGCTGGGGTGGATGATTGATCAGCTGATCAAAGGGCCGATCTGCTAAAACAGGACCTCCCTGGCTCTTGATCCTGAGCCCTGCAGCTGCGGCCTGGGAGAGGGAAGAGCAACTCCAAAATCCACACACCCCCCTCCATTCACTGGCACTCTCTTTGACCCTGACCAGGAGGGCTGGGCACCTGGGTACTTTGAAGTGGTAGCCGTGGGCATCTCTCTCCCCACCTCCTGGTGTTCCTTGTCCTAAAGGCTCAGAAGGTCCATTAATCAGCTCATTACTGATTACTCAATCTTGGCCTGTGAAGCAGATAAAAGTCAGCTGCCAGCATTATTCTGGGGAGCGTTTTGAGGCTTACCAAACAATAGCAGAGCCAGAGAGTCTGAGACAGCGGTTCTCAACCTGGGGGTCGCGACCCCTTTGGGGGTCGAACGGCCATTTCACAGGGGTCGCCAAAGCCCTCTCGCCCCCCCACGCTTTCACTCACCCTCACCCTCTGCCTCTGTTGGATTGCCGTTCGCCGTTCGCTTACCCCACCCACTCCCAATCTATTGCTGCCTCCTGAGTCCCAGCTGATGGCTAGAGGGAAACAAACCGTTTAAATTCTTGCCGCGGGGCTTCAAAGGGCCACCCTACAGCTGATCAGTGTTAAAAGAAAACAAATGAGAAGACCGGTGCCTGCAAAAATAGAAAAAAACAGCCCCTTTCAGCTTCAGCATAGGTTAATTACCATAAGTTGATTTGATCAGCCTCCAGACTCTCAGCTGATTTGCTCTCAGCTGTTTTGCGGAGGGCTCTGTTGCTAGCTGCAAAGAGAGGAGCAGATTTTTTTCCCCCTAGATATGCTGAAAAAACGAAACTGAAAGTAAAGCAGGGTCTTTGCTGCAACGTGACAAAATGAGGCAGAGAGAGATTTCTTTTTCTTTTTCCTCACCAAAAAAGGTAGGTGCAAAACTGCAAACAATGGGAAATTTAGGGCAAAAGAGGAGGTTCAAGATTTTAAAACACAAAAGAAAAAAAGCTCTATTTAACTAGGGAATTGTAATAATTGAGATACTATTAATTGTATATTGTGTTGAAAGCAGAAATGGTTAAGTTGTGGTTTGGAGGAATATATTGGGGAAATTATTTGGTTTATTATTATTGGTAAATTTAATTAATTGATTTGTAAGAAATTGGATTGCATGGAAATAATTGGAATATTCATGTTCATATTGATTGATATACAAAAAAGATAGCTATATAACTAATTGATTTATATTAAAATGTTGAATTTGTATTAAACAACTGTATTACATAATTACATAATTAACCAATGTGAGGATGGATATAAAAATAGATGACAATGGGAAGGGGCATAATATAGAATAGAAGGGAAAAATTGAATTTGATTAAGATTAGAGATGAGGATGAAGGGTAATATTGGTTTTTTTAAAAAATAGATGAGGAATAAATATGGCAAAAAGAAAATACAGAAATTGTAAATTTAATTGAAATGACTAAACACTGGTTAAATTTGTGAACCGGCCAAATACTCTGTTCAAAGAAAATACATTGTATGTTTGTATGTGTGTTTCTAATTATTGCTATTTATACATATTTGTTATCTTTTATTCTTTAAAGTTTAACAATTCATTCTTTATCTTAATATCTTTATATTTGTTTGGGGTTGGTTTTCTTCCCTTTCATCTTTTTTATTGTACAGCAACCTTTCTCCTCAAACCTACCACCTCTCTCTTTTTTTCCTTCTTACTTTCTCTTCCCCCCTTCTTTTCCTGCTTACTTCCTCTTCCTTTCTCCTTCTCCTCCTCTCTTCCTCCCTCTCTTACCCTCCCTCCTACTCTAATTTCCCTTCCCTTCCTTCGTCCCTCTCTATTGCTGTATCCTTTTATGCATATGGACTACTCAGAGGGCTGAAAAAGTTATTTTTGACTGGTCCTCGCACTTTTGACTAGTCCTCGAACTTACGACTGTCCTCACATTTTACGTTTTTGACCTATCTTGTCACCATGGTGAAGAGAAGCAGTTGTGAAATGAGTGACACGGTTGTTAAGAATGCTACAATGGGCATGATGACCAGTCATAAGTGCGAAGACCAGTCAAAAGTGTGAGGACCTGTCAGAAATCATTTTTTCAGCCCTCTGGGTAATCCTTTTGTGCACATGGACTACTCAGAGGGCTGAAAAAGTTATTTTTAACTGGTCCTCGCACTTTTGACCAGTCCTCGAATTTACGACTGTCCTCACATTTTACGTTTTTTGCCCTATCTTATCACCATGGTGAAGAGAAGCAGTTGTGAAATGAGTGACATGGCTGTTAAGAATGCTGCATGGGCATAAATGTGAGGATGGTCATAAGTGTGAGGACCAGTCAAAAGTGCGAGGACCTGTCAGAAATGACTTTTTTCAGCCCTCTGAGTAGTCCCTATACACATAGCCAGGCCATCCGGTCACATGATCAGCTAGCCACGCCCACCCAGTCACATGACCTCCAAGCCACACCCACAAAATAAGCCACGCCCACAGAACCGATAGTAAAAAAATTTAGAACCCACCCCTGGTTGGGGGTCACCACAACATGAGAAACTGTATTAATGGGTCGCGGCATTAGAAAGGTTGAGAATCACTGGTCTGAGATATGACTAAGGAAAGGACAATTCAACAACCATTTCTGAAAATTTCTGAACCATTTCTGTTGTAAGCCGCCCAGAGTCCCTTGGGAGTTGGGTGGCATAGAAATATGATTAATTAAATTAAATTAAATTAAATTAAATTAAATTAAATTAAATGGAATCGGAATTCCTCCCGGGTATTAACTGCTGTTCTTCAAAAGTTTGCTCAAAGGAGATTTCCTTCTGTTGCTTTCCCCTGTGAATTTGATGTATGTATGTTTCCAGGGAGCCCACTCTTTCCCCAGCGGCCGCCAGCCACCTGCTTTCAAGGCTGCTGCTGTTTCTGGGGGCTGTTCAGAAGCCATTTACAGTTGAGGAAAGAGCATCCATTGGGGAGTCAGTGAGGAACTTCTGGGTAGAGAGGGTACCTTGGCTCTTCTGTGTCCATTGGGGAGGAAGAAAGGAGATGGGCCTTCATAGTGGAGTTGTCAGGGTAAGGTTTAATCATGTGCCTCTCCTCATCCCCACTGAAAGTGATTGCCAAGGACCAGTTCTTCTTCCATGGAGATGTCACCAGTATCCAGATGCTTCAGAAGAGAAGATTCCAATGGGACTTGATGGGCATTGGCTACTACTTGTTTCAGCGTAGAGCACGGATGTCAAACTCGCGATGTCACATTGCCGTCATGTGACATTTTGTGACGTTTTTCCCATTTGCGGAGCTGGGGTGGGTGTGGCCTGCACGTGATGCATGTGGCCCATGGGCTGCCACTTTGACACCCCTGGTGTAGTTAATAGGTTCTTGCCCTGTTATCTGGGAACCCTGTTCCTGAGGAAGTTGACAGGATCCTAGGGGGTATTTTTTTTTTTATTTATTTGATTTATATGCCGCCCTTCTCTGAAGACTCAGGGCGGCTTACAATGTGCTCAGCAATATGCGCACAAACACCTGTGTTTTAGACCCATGTCCCTCCTGGCTTCTGAAAGCTTCCTGGGAGGTGACATGCAAGTGAACTGGTGGTGGTTAATGCTTTCTTACAGGAGCGGGTAGTTCCCCGAGCACTTTAAGCAGGGTGTGGTCTGCCCTCTTCTCAAGAAGCCATCGCTGGATTCCACCCTTTTGGATAATTTTCAACCTGTCTCTAATCTTCCCTTTTGGGGGAAGGGGTTGAGAAGGGGGTTACACAGCAGCTCCAGAGGTTTCTGGATGAAACGTATTGTCTAGACCCCTTCCAGTCAGGATTCAGGCCTGGATATGGGACAGAAACGGCATTGGTCGCAGGATGGGATAGTGCATCCTTCCTTGCTCTATTTGATCTCTCGGTGGCTTTCAATAACCATCGACCATGGTATCCTTCTGGAGCTGCTTTGGGGGTTGGGAGTGGGGAGATAGCTCTGTGCTGTCCTGGTTTACTTCCTTCCTCTGTGGCCGCTCTCAGTCAGTGTTAATAATATTGCTGAGCACATTGTAAGCCGTCCTGAGTCTCCGGAGAAGGGCGGCATATAAATCAAATTAAAAAAAAAAAAAGGCAAGAGATCCAGCCCGTGCCCACTGCTTTGTGGGGTCTTGCAGGGCTTGGTACTCTCTGCTCCTATTCAACATCTATGTGAAGCTGTTGGGTGAGATCATCCATCCCCATGGACTGAGATATCATCAATATGCTGATGATACTCAGCTGTATGTCTCAGCTATGGTGAGTTTAGCGATGCTGTGACCTCCCTCTCGCAGTGCTTGGAGGCTGTTAGGGGCTGGATGGGGAGCAATGGGTTGAAACTGAACCCTGGCAAGACTGAAAGTCTATAGAGATTCTCAGTCATCCAGGTCATGGATGTCCAGGAGGCAACTGGACTTTCTTGGTTTTTCTTTGAAGACTTTTTGCTTCTCATTCAAGAAACTCAAAAGAGTTTCCTTCTTTAAATTCCTGGGAGTCCATCTCAGGGAAGACCGCACCTGGAAAAGCAACACGATTCAGGTGGTCAGAAAGGCTCAACAGAGACTCCATTTCCTTAGGGTCTTGTGTAAAAACAGGGTGGAACAACAACTGATGATCTCCTTTTACCGATCCACAATAGAAAGTGTCCTCACTTATTGTATCATGGTATAGCATGCTGGTCTGACAGCTGCGAATAGAAAAACATTACAGAAGGTGGTGAATACAGCACACAACATTGTTGGCTGCCCCCTGATACTACTAGATGAGACCGCTAGGGCTCGTTGCCTTCGAAGAGTGAGGAAAATCCTCAGGGACGGCTCTCACCCTGGTCATCACTTCTTTACCTTCCTACCATCGGGAAGGAGATATAGAAATATAGCCAGCCGCACAAACAGGCTGAAGAACAGTTTTTATCCGTGGGCTGTCAGACTCCATACTACATAACTGTCAGACTTCAATGCTATCTCAAAATAAATGAATTTCCAAACTGCCAATCTTTAAGGAAATCGCTTTATTCGAGCAGAGCAACCGGATCATGACTCGTACGGACAAGACTGACCTTTTGCCCCCCAATCCCTCCCTTTCCGATCCCCAATTCCCTGCTTCTCATTGGCTGTCTTCCAAGTCACTCTCCTGACTTCTTGTCTCATCATTTCACAGGAATGTTCCCCCCTCTTCATTTCCACGGAGATCGAGCTTCAAAGGGATTTAGCAGGCAAAAGTTCAGAGCTTATCTCCCTTTTCTATGTCAGCGCTGAGATGCTGACACATAACTATGTAGTATGATGGACTGCAGGGCCGGTGCAATGTGTAACATGTTCACAGTGGTGCAATAGGACTGGGTGGTTGTTAATATGGTTTATTGGGTTAGGGATTTTCTGTCTTCACTGTGGGTTGTATTGTGTTGGGGGAGGTGCACTGATGGAGTTCAACCAACCTTGTTGTACATATGTTGTGCACTGACAATAAAGATTTGGATTTGAATTTGAAAAAGCTTCTTCAGCTCTGACAGGATTTTTGGCTATACGATTTGGGATGAAAACCCTTGGAATGGTGTGGGAGTAGGAATGGATTTCCAGAGGAAAAAATTGCAGACTACAGGAACCAGGAGAACTACTCAGGTGACCCTGCGGACACCGATAAACCTCCAAGTGGCCTCAACAACCCTCTAAAAGGATGCAAATGACCAGTTGTCTGCAAGGAATATAAATCCTTCCATTCCTACTATCCTGTCACAGCTGAAGAAACTTCTTGGATGAGAAGCAAAACGTCTTCAAAGAACAAAAAACAAGGAAGTCAGTTGCCTCCTGGAAAAGCACCTTTGTGACTGGCAAGACTGAGTGACTCTGGGTTTGGGGTTCTTTGGCCCATGGAGAGTTGTCACCCTTGGTCTTGGTGGATGGGGTGGCACTGCCCCAAACAGACCCTGTGCGTAATCTGGGGGTTCTCCTGGACTCACGACTCCTGCTCAAAGAACAGGTGACAGTCATGGCCAGGAGGGCCTTTGCGCAACTGCGGGTTGTGCACCAGTTATGTCCTTTCCTGGACCAACAATCCTACTCACAGACACTCATGCCTTAGTCACCTCCCCTCTTGACTATTGCAATGTGGTCTACATGGGGCGGCCCCTGAAAAGCATCTGGAAGCTCCATTTGATGCATAATGTAGCAGCCTGCATGGTTTTGTGCAGACCTCGGTGTGCGCATGTATTACCTTTCCTGCAGGAGCTGCATTGGTTGCTGGTTTTCTTCTGAGTGGAATTCAAGGTGCTGGTTGTCATCTTTAAAACCCTTCATAGCTCGGGACCAGGTTATCTGAGGGACCACCTCTTGCCGGTCACATCTATCCGACCCATTAAAGCAGGGAGGCAAGGAATGTTGTGGGTCCTGTCCCCTAAGGAGATACATCTAGCAGGACCCATAAGAAGGGCCTTCTCCGTGGTGGCTCCCTCCCTCTGGAGCATCATTCCAGAAATTAGACTGGCCCCCACTCTGACATTCTTTTGGAAGGCCCTGAAAACCTGGTTCTGCCAACGGGCCTGGGGAACCCAAAGCGGGATAGAGCCCATTAAATGGCTGGAATGAATGTGTATTGTCGCCGGGGTGGGATGAGGGGGTTGAGTTATTATTTTATTATTTTAATTTTATTTCTTATATATTGTTTTTTTATAGCCTGTAAGCTACCTTGAATTGCCATGCGTGAGTAGGCAGCAATATAAAAATTTCTAAATAAATAAATAAAAGAATATTTGTAGCTCAGGGTTGAAATGAGGGGTACTCGGTATTCTCTGACCTTGGTTTGCTTGCAGGTGTTTCATTACTAGCATTGATGATGTTGCCTAGTTGGGTAATGAAACATCTGCAAGAAAACAACCAAGCTCAGAGAACACCAAGAACCCCTCAGGATAATTAATGTCCATGCAGAGGAAACTTTGTTGCGAGGCAAAGTTTATTAGAGAGCAAACAGAGTTTTACTTCTTTTGTGTGTGTGAAAACAACAAAAAGAATCACAAGTATTCCAAGAAAGTAAACCAAGAAAATACTGCATGGTCCGGCAACTAGCAAGCGTTGTTATGACATACCTACTTAGAAATTACAAGCCTTAAGTTTCAGTCTAACCCCAATATATGCATAGCTTTACCCAGAGTGCAGCCGGGGAGGGAACAGGGAGAGGAAGATGCTGCATTCCATCTGGGGTGACATCTTCCTGTTTGGGTTATGGTTCATGTGTGAACCTGTGACATCTATATGATTAAAAGGGTTTACTCTAAAAGCATTTCCCCATTATATTTGCATGCGTAGAGAATGGTGAAAAACATCTTCAGGGCATTTTCCACACAGCGTAGAACAGAGGATCTACCCAAAGTGTTCTTTACCTTTTGAACTCTCGCCTGGAATCAGATTAATCCTCCAGAACTTCTCCCTGAGTTTGTATTTTGGACCTAACAGAGGGCTTTGCCTATTAATAGCTTGCTTTCAGTGGGCTACATGGGAGGCGTGTGTAATATTCAGAGTCATCCCTGCTTCTGGCCTTCCTTTTCCTCCAAAGCCAGCAGGCGAGAAGGCTGATAAACTGTCCCAAAGGTGCTGTTTCAAAAGGCAGCAGGACTTCCTTTGTTTTTTTCCTATGCTCCTCATCCAAGAAGCTTCTTCAGTTTTGAGTCCAGTTGCCTTTTGAAAAAGCACCTTAGCACAACCATGATTGAGAATCTCCATAGACACTGATAAAACTGTATGTTTTATGTTACAAAATGGCCTGACAGCGTTTCGGCACATCAGCAATTGGAAAAAGCCAGCACCATCTAGACGGGGAACAATCATTGAAGGCTCTGCTGACTAGAGGCCTCCAAGCAAAAGCGTCCTCAACAGAGTGCTATCCAGCATCTTCTGGACAACCTCCAGGGAAGGGGAGCCACAGTACCTTCAACTTCTCTTCTCACACTCTACAGATGATATTCTTCCTGTTGGGTTAAGCAACTTCACTGTCCATTTAATCTACCTCAGTAACTTATCAATAGACAAACCCACAGAAAAACCATCAAGAGAAAGACAGCTTGCAATAACCCAGTTAGGGTATCTGTCTTATCATCAATCTATCTTTCCTGTCATACATAAATCATATTTCTGCTCACAATGCATGGGATCCCACAAAGTGTGGGATCAGTGCCAGGCACTCTTAGGTTTCAAGGAACACAATTGTCTCTCTGAAACAGGTTGCTGATGAGGAAGCTAAGGGAGTGGCTGAAATAATGGCACCCTCCCTTCAAATGTTATGGCTCCTCTGCAGTCATGAAAAAGTGGGGTCCTTTGGAATGAAGGAGCTACTCTGAAAAGAAAGAATCCATTAATAGATATTAATTAATGGTAAGACGAACAGGTCTTCTTGCAAAAGTAAGTACTGTATATTTCCCAGAAGTGAGCTTCTGGTAGTTGGTGATTGAAAATGTAGTCATGGAAAAATGGATCCATAAATAGATCACTGATAGCTCTGCTGACTGCAGGCTGACTTACCTATCTGGTGTGAAGTTGTGGATATTGTTTATCATCTAAAATACATCATTGTCTTGGGGAGGAGCCAATGGTGCCATGGCTTAAGGAAATAGGCAGTTTTCTCTGAGCAAAAATTAGATGGTTGGGCAAATGTGAAAACTAAGATCACCAAATAACATCCCTCAAAATGATATTTCTTACATGCACATGATATATTGGGTAGAAGCTTACAAACCATAGTATCAAGACATTATAGAAGAGATAGGGGAAAATGGTTGGTGCTTATGGCAGAACAACTTAAAAGTGTTCCTGGGGTAAAAGTTAATAAGAAATAAGGTTTAAGTCTTCCAGTATTTGAGGGGCTGTCACAGAGAAGAGGGGGACAACGTATTCCCCAAAGCACCAGAGGGCAGGTCAAGAAGCAACAAAAGGAAACAACCAATGAGAGATCCAAGTGAGAACTAAGGAGAAATTTTCTAACAGTGAGAACAATTAACCAGTGGAACAGCTGGCCTTCAGAAGTTTTGGGTGCTCCAATACCGAAGGCTTTTTAGAAGCGATTGGATACCCATTTATCTGGAAGGTATTGGGTCTCCTGCTTGCACAGGGAGTTGGACTAGAAGACCTCCAAGGTCCCTTTCAACTGTGTTATCCTCTTTCTGTTTATCTGCGGAGGAAAATAACCCATAGAGGGTGAAAATGAAAATTATTCTCATTCATACGGAATATAGCACAGATCTAAGAAATCAATAGAACTATTGCAGTGCAATGGTTCAAGTGTTGGATGTAAACTGGGGAGACTTAAATTCAAGGATCCCAGAGCTCACTGGATGAATTGGTGGAATTTCCCAGCCCATCTGAGAGCTGTGGAGACCAAATGCTAGGAGTGTGCATTGTTACAGAAAGTATTATGCAAATATAATCTAATTAAGAGAACGAATGAGATGCAGCAAGGCCCACTGCCTTATAGCATTATTGGGCACAATGGATATTTTGGCGTGCCTGGTTTGTTTGTTTGTTTTTGCAGTTAAAAGTTTGCAATGATAGTCCCTTCCATTCTGGGTCCTAATGAGACCATGTTGTGCCAACTACCATGGTGCTATGAAGGAACTCCTCATCCTCTTTCTCATAGCATGACACCAGTGCTGTCAAATTTCAACTCTGTCTTTACTGTTGGTATGCAAAGAACCCACCCTGCACAAATTTTCAATAACGAAAAACATCAGTAATGTAATTCACATATTGTGAAATGCCAGGCTTGATAGCAATTTTCCTTAGTGTTGTTTCTCAGCTTTGGCCACTTAAGGCATGGCTGGCCTGGGGAAGTTGAAATCCATGCATCTTCAAATGATCAAAACACTGTCTTAGAGTGATCCACCAATTGTCCTTAATTAGTTCATCAATCTTTTAAGGTGAAATGTGTTGACTGCTGTTTACAGTTCATCTATTTCACTCTTGATCCTGCAAATCAGCTCTTCCTAATTCAGAATTTTTACACTTCATGGCACAGCAATGAACATTACTTATGTCAACACAGATATTGATGTAAACAATCTGCATTTGGTGGTGAATTTCAAGGCAGGCAAGAGCTTAAAATGTACTGATGATTCACTGCAGGGTCTCATTTCATGAACAATAGTAGCACAACCTTTTCTTACAGTAGCTTCTCTTAAAAAAATGAAAGAATAAATACTAAAGAACACGGCAGAGCTTTTAGCACCTCAGTACTGCCCTCTTGTGGAGAGCCACAGAGATGACTTGGAAAAGTTACACGGTGACAATTACAAAAATGTGTTAAGGCTAGGAAACAAAGCATTATAAAGAAACTCAAGCCAACTTGATTTAAGTACAGGTAGTCCTCGACTTACGACCACAATTAAGCCCAAAATTTCTGTTGCTAAGTGAGACATTTGTTAAGTGAGTTTTGACCCATTTTACGATCTTTCTTGCCATAGTTGTTAAGTGAACCACTGCAGTTGTTAAATAAGTAAAACAGTTGTTAAGTGAATCTGGATTCCCCATTGACTTTGCTTGTCAGAAAGTCACAAAAGGTAATCACAGGACCTTGGGACACTGCGACCGTCATAAATATGAGCCAGTTGCCAAGCATCTTAATTTTGATCATGTGACAAGGGGGATGCTGCAGCGGTCATAAGTGTGAAAAATGATCATAACCCACTTTTTTTCAGTGCAGTTGTAACTTTGAATGGTTGTAAACAAACTGCTGTAAGTCGAGAAATTCCTGTACCTGGAATATTAGAGGGAGGGAAGGGAAAATAGAGACTTTCAAGATTCTGTTCCTGTAGTAATATCAATCATGTGAAGTTTCAGTCCTTCTCAAGGAGCCCATTTCCTGACATGGCTTACCTTGAAGGGTCTACATACCTGTTGGCAACCGGTACCATTAGAGCAGTGTTTCTCAACCTTGGTAGCTTGAAGATGGGTGGACTTCAACTCCCAGAATCCCCCAGCAGCAGCGCTGGCTGGGGGATTCTGGGAGTTGAAGTCCACCCATCTTCAAGCTTCCAAGGTTGAGAAACATTGCATTAGAGGCTTTTCATCTTTAATGTTTTATTCAAGCCTTGAAGAAAAAGAAAAGATGTGGAACGCCCTTGGAATTAAGTTTGGGTGGATGGAGTTTTATTGTTCACTACAACTTCTTTTAATTTCCTTGAATATTAGAGTAATTCCATGAGGTATTTTCCCCTCAAAACAATAGTAGAACAGAGGGTTGGCAAGTGTCAATGGAAGTTGCACAGGCATACAGGTAGTCCTCAACCTTACAACCACAATTCAGCCCCAAATTTTGTTGATAAGCAAGACAGTTTTGCTGCATTTTACAATCTTTCTTGCCACAGTTGTTAAGTGAATCACTGCAATTGCTAAATTGCAACATGGTTGTTAAGCGAATCTGGTTTCCCCATTGAAGGTCGCAAAAGGGGATCATGTGACCCCAGGACGCTGCAACCATCATCAATATGAGTCAGTTGCCAAGCATCCGAATTTTGATGACATGAAGGTGGGGATGCTGCAACAGGCATAAGTGTGAAAAACAGTCATAAGTCACTTTTTTCAGTGGTGTTGTGTCTTTGAATTGCGCTAAAGAAATGGTTGTAAGTTGAGAACCACCCGTACTTGCAAATTTGCTTTAAAATGTGGTGAAATATCTTTTAAATGATGTGGGCATGAAAGAAGAGCAGCACCCCAGCATTTCTTCAAAACCACCTGCTTTCATAGGTTGCTTCTCCTGAGTAGAATTTAGGTCTTAGCTTGATTCTACTTGTTCACCAAAAATTAATCTCTATTCCTTGCAATTCTGAAGTAGTAAATCATGCTCTGAAGAATCCTCCGAGACAGAGAAGACATGCAAGAAAATCTGACCCTGGGTAGATGACCACATTTTCTTTCCCTAGTCCTTCCCTCCCTCCCTCCCTCCCTCCCTCATATTTAAACTGTATAGCCATCCTTCTCGGAAACATGGGTAGCATGCAGCACAACAACAGTTACAAATTCCCTAACAATCTAAAAACAATCAAAAATAAATAAGCACATAACCTATAAAATATATGAAACCCAATAAAATGGAAAAAGAGACCTAGCAAAGCCAATTGTGTGCAAAGAGCACAAGGTTCATAAGAGCATGTAGGAAAAACACCCATGCTGATATTTATTTTGCCATCCAGAAACTTTTCTGTTTTGAAGCCTTTTCATGCTAGGTAGGCAGATGCTTGAATATTTATAGCGTGTGTTAAAACAACTGCAGGGATGGTGTTGATTACCCCAGATCCACCCTCGATGGAGTGACTGAGCACCTGGGAGCTTCCCTGGGATATGCAAATCCAGGTGAGTGTCTCCCTGCTGCTGCCTGGGAGCGGCAGGGTTGACGGCCCCCAGATGACTCTGCCTCGCTCATGAATTATGCAGCCTCCACTTATTTATTCTTCAGCTGTGCCTGGAGGCCCTTCAGCTTTGTGTTAAATGTAAAAACAAAGGCACTACAGAGAGCCGACATAACCCCGAGTGAGAAATACAAACAGGAACAGAGGAAGAGGAGGAGAGCACTTCCTAGATGGCCACGTTAAACACCCTGGAACATTGGAAGGCGGGTGGATAGGGGTTCAACCAGTGATTAATTCTGCTCCCTCAAAGAAATGTATTCAACTGACTTTTTTATTGATCATTTGATTTGATTTCTACAGCCCCCTTCTCCACAAGTGACTGGGGGGAGCATACATCATAAATCCCTTCACTTAATTCAGCACAGAGCAGAAAAAGACTGGGAAAGGGAAGCCCATAATGTGGCATTCATATGGCATTTACTGGTATGTGGCAATCAGTTTCACCTCAATAACTGGGAGAATCCTCAAAAAGATCATTAAGCAGTGGATTTGTGAGCATCTTGAGCTGAACAAGGCAATTACTAGAAGCCAGCATGGGTTTGTTAAAAAGAGATTATGTCACACAAACCTTATTGCCTTCTTTGATAACCTGACTAAATTAATGGATTGAGGAAATGCTGTGGATATAGTATCTTTGGTCTTTAGTAAGGCATTTGACAAAATAGACCATAGTCTGTTCTTGGTAAGATAGAAAAATATGGAATAGGCAGTATCATCATCCGATGGATCTGCAGTTGGCTGACCAACCACACTCAGCTGCAGTCCTCAGTTGAGCTACATCTGGATGGAGGGAAGCACGCAGAGGGGTACCTCAAAGGTTTTGCCTTGGGTCTAGTATTCTTCAACATCTTCACAAATGATCTAGAGAGGGGATAGAAGGGAAACTCAACAAATTTGCAGATGACACCAAGCTGGAGGCATCGGCCAACTTTTTGGAAGATAAAGATTCAGAAGGATCTTGATAGACTTGAGCATTTGACCCTATTCAACAAGATGCAATTCAGTGGTGAGAAAAATAAGGTCCTCTACTTAGTCAGGAAAAGCCAAATGCATAGGTATAGAATAGGAGGAGTTTGGCTCAACAGTAGTAACTCTGAGAAGAATCTAGATGTCCTAGTGCAGGGGTGGTGAACCTTTGGCATGCGTGCCAGAGGTGGCACACAGAGCCCTATCTGTGGGAACACGCATTGTCGACCCAGCTCTGTTTCGGGTCTCTACCATGCATGCCACATGCCTCCCGCTGGCCAGCTGATCTTCGGGTCTGTGCTGGGCATGAGCAGGGTGCACACGTGCATGCACACACACCTTGCAGTTTGGGCGCGCAAGGTTCGCCATCACTGTCCTAGTGGATCGCCACTTAACTACAAGTAAGCAGTGTGCTGCAGCTGCCAAAAAGGCCTATGCAGTCCTAGGCTGCATCAACAGAGGGATAGCATCAAGATCAGAGGAAGAGATTATACTGCTCTATATTGCACTAGTGAGGCCACATTTGGAATACTGTGTCCCGTTTTGATGACCACAATACAAAAAAGATACTGAATCCCTAAAAAGAATGTGGAGAAGAGCAACAAAGATAAGGCCCTGGTGGCTCAGCAGACTGATAGCATTGTGATTAACACCAGCTGTCTACAATTACTGTAAGTTCGAATCTCACCAGGCTCAAGGTTGACTCAGCCTTCCATCCTTTCTAAGGTGGGTAAATTGAGGACCCAGTTTGTGGGGGCAATAAGCTGGCTTTGTATAAATATACAAAAGGATGAAGGCTATTGCTTAACGCATTGTAAGCCGCCCTGAGTCTCCGGAGAAGGGC
Source organism: Pantherophis guttatus (assembly GCF_059756535.1). Taxonomy (NCBI): domain Eukaryota; kingdom Metazoa; phylum Chordata; class Lepidosauria; order Squamata; family Colubridae; genus Pantherophis; species Pantherophis guttatus. The sequence goes on along the minus strand of NC_142072.1, from coordinate 27,150,744 downwards.
GGCATATAAATCAAATTAAAAAAAAAAAAAGGGGGGGGGGGCTTGGAAGCTAAACCATACAACAAATGGCTAAGTATACTAGTTATATTTAGCCTAATGAAGAGAAGGCTCAGGGGAGACATGACAGCAGTCTTCCAATACTTGAGGGGTTTTCACAGGAAGAGCAATAGCAATAGAATTTAGACTTATATACCGCTTCATAGTGCTTTACAGCCCTCGCTAAATGATTTCCAGAGTCAGCATATTGCCTCCAACAATCTGGGCCCTCATTTTACTGACCATGGAAGGCTGAGTCAACCTTGAGCCGGTCAGGATTGAACTGCTGGCAGTCGGCAGAGTTAGCCTGCAATACATTCTAACCACTGCGCCAACATGGCTCACAGCCATCAATTTATTCTCCATAGCCACTGAAGGCAGGACAAGAAGCAAAGGGTGGAAGTTCATCAGAGGAAGATACATTGAAAATAATCAATGGAGCAGTTTGCCGCCCAGAGTTGTGAGTGCTCCATCACTGAAGGTTTCTAAGAAAAGATTGGACAACCATTTGCCCAAGGTACAGATTAACAGAGTTGGAAGTGACCTTCTACTGTAGGTCATCTAGTCCAACCCCCCTCCCAAGCAGGAGACCCTACATTAAGGTGACCAGATTTTAACATTGGTAAAGAGGGACATTGTGGGTGTGGCTTATTTTGTGGGCGTGGCTAGCTGGTCACGTGACTGGGTGGGCGTGGCTAGCTGGTCACGTGACTGGGTGGGCGTGGCTAGCTGGTCATGTGACCGGGTGGCCATGGCTATGTGTATAGGGTAAGGTGAACAGATTTTAACATTGGTAAGAAGGACACCATTGTGGGCGTGACTTATTGTGTGGGCGTGGCTTGGAGGCCATGTGACTGGGTGGGCGTGGCTAGCTGGTCATGTGACCGGGTGGCCATGGCTATGTGTATAGGGACTACTCAGAGGGCTGAAAAGTCATTTCTGACAGGTCCTCACACTTTTGACTGGTCTTCACATTTATGACCATCCTCACATTTATGCCCGTGCAGTATTCTTAACAACCATGTCACTCATTTCACAACTGCTTCTCTTCACCATGATGACAAGATAGGGCAAAAATGTAAAATGTGAGGACAGTCGTAAGTTCGAGGACTGGTCAAAAGTGTGAGGACCAGTCAAAAATAACTTTTTCAGCCCTCTGAGTAGTCCATATGCACAAAAGGACTAACCAGAGGGCTGAAAAAAGTCATTTCTGACAGGTCCTCGCACTTTTGACTGGTCCTCACACTTATGACCATCCTCACATTTATGCCCGTGCAGTATTCTTAACAACCATGTCACTCATTTCACAACTGCTTCTCTTCACCATGGTGACAAGATAGGTCAAAAACGTAAAATGTGAGGACAGTCGTAAGTTCGAGGACTGGTCAAAAGTGTGAGGACCAGTCAAAAATAACTTTTTCAGCCCTCTGAGTAGTCCATATGCATAAAAGGATACAGCAATAGAGAGGGATGAAGGAAGGGAAGGGAAATTAGAGTAGGAGTGAAGGTAAGAGGGGGAGGAAGAGAGGAGGGGAAGGAGAAAGGAAGAGGAAGTAGGGAGGAGAAGAAGAGGGGGGAAGAGAAAGTAAGAAGGAAAGAAAAGAGAGAGGTGGTAGGTTTGAGGAGAAAGATTGCTGTACAATAAAAAAGATGAAAGGGAAGAAAGCCAACCCCAAACAAATATAAAGATATTAAGATAAAGAATGAATGGTTAAACTTTAAAGAATAAAAGAGAACAAATATGAATAAATAGCAGTAATTAGAAACACACATACAAACATACAATTTATTTTCTTTGAACAGAGTATTTGGCCGGTTCACAAATTTAAACAGTGTTTAGTCACTTCAATTAAATTTACAATTTCTATATTTCCTTTTTGCCATATTTATTCATCTATTTTTTAAAAAAACCCAATATTACCCTTCATCCTCATCTCTAATCTTAATCAAATTCAATTTTTCCCTTCTATTCTATATTATACCCCTTCCCATTGTCATCTATTTTTATATCCATCCTCACATTGTTTAATTATGTAATTATGTAATACAGTTGTTTAATACAAATTCAACATTTTAATATAAATCAATTAGTTATAAAACTATCTTTTTTGTATATTAATCAATATGAACATGAATATTCCTATTATTTCCATGCAATCCAATTTCTTACAAATCAATTAATTAAATTTACCAATAATAATAAACCAAATAATTTCCCCCATATATTCCTCTGAACCACAACTTAACCATTTCTGCTTTCAACACAATATACAATTAATAGTATCTCAATTATTACAATTCCCTAGTTAAATACAGCTTTTTTTTCTTTTGTGTTTTAAAATCTTGAACTCTCCTCCTAAATTTCCCATTGTTTGCAGTTTTTTACCTACCTTTTTTGGGGAGGAAAAATAAAAATAAAAATAAATCTCTCTCTACCTCATTTTGTCACGTTGCACCAAAGATCCTGGTTTCGGTTTCGTTTCTGCAGCTTAGCTAGGGGAAAAAAAAACTGCTTCAGGAACTCTTTACACTGATTGCCTGTAGGGCGGCCCTTTGAAGCCAAGAGTTTAAACAGTTTTTTTTTCTTCTAGCCATCAGCTGGGGCTCAAGAGGCAGCGGGACTCAGGAGGCAGAATGAAAAATCGGGACTTTTTTGAAACGCCGCGGGACGCGGGACAAATTGCTAAAAATCGGGACTGTCCCGCCAAAAGCGGGACGTCTGGTCACCTTACCCTACATCATTTCTGACAAATGGCAGTCCAATCTCTTCCTGAAAGCCTCCAGGGATGAAGCTTGCTCAACTTCCGAAGGCAACTTCTGTTCCATGGGTTGATTGTTCTCACTGTCAGAAAATTTCTCCTTATTTCCAGGTTGAATCTCTCCTTGTTCAGTTTCCATCCATTATTCCTTATCTGGCCTTCAGGTATTTTGGAAAATAGCTTGACCCCGTCCTTTCTGTGGCAGCCCCTCCAATATTGGAAGACTGCTATCATGTCTCCCCTGGTCCTTCTCTTCACTAGACCAGCCAGGCCCACTTCCTGCAAACGTTCATCGTATGTTTCAGCCTCCAGGCCCCTAATCCTCTTGGTTGCTCTTCTCTGTACTTTTTCTAGAGTCTCAACATCTTTTTTATAGAGTGGTGACCAGAACTGGATGCATTATTCTAGATGTCATCTTACTAAGGCTTTATAGAGGGGTATTAGTACCTCACTTGATCCCTGTGTTAATGCAATTTAGAATTGCATTGGCTTTTTTGGCTGCTCATATTTAATTGATTGTCCACTAAAACTCCAAGATCCCTTTTACAGTTACTTCTATTAAGCCTGGTTTCATCAAGTCTATTTTTTTTTAAAATTTATTTTTATATGCCGCCCTTCTCCGGAGACTCAGGGAGGCTTACAATGGGTTAAGCAATAGCCTTCATACTTTTGTATATTTATACAAAGTCAGCTTATTGCCCCCACAAACCGGGTCCTCATTTTACCCACCTTAGAAAGGATGGAATGCTGAGTTGACCTTGAGCCTGGTGAGAATTGAACTCGCAGTAATTGCAGGCAGCTGGATGTTAAATGCTGCCTTAGTAGGAGGCATTAACCTCCTACGCCACCCAGGCTCCTATATGTGTACTTTTGGTTTTTCTTGCCAAAGTGTTAGACTTTACTTTTCTCTATACTGAATTTCATTTTGTTAGATAGTCTGAGCCTATCTTCTAGGATGGTGATGGTGAACCTTTTTTTCCTCGGGTGCCAAAAGCGTGCAAGCGCGCTATCGTGCATGCTCGCGTGCCCACACCTACAATGCAATAACCTCCGCATGCCCCCCCATGCATGCATGTGCCCCCCACTGCCCTCCTGCATGTGTGTGTGACCCCCATGCTGCCCTGCCTCCCCATGCACGCATGACCCCCCCGCACCCTGTTTTGGGCCTAGCAGGTCTCCCTGAAGCCTCTGGAAGCCGGAACTGGCCCATTTCCAGACTTCCAGTAGGTCTGTTTTTTGCCCTCTCCAGGCTCCAGAGGCTTTCCTGGTGCCTGGGGAGGGTGAAAATGGCCTCCCCCGGCACCCTGGAAACTGCCCATTTCCAGACTTCTGAGAGGCCCATTTTTTGTCCTCCCAGAGCCTCCGTGCGAGCCCTGTACTTACCTGGCATCCAAAATGGGCTGCGTGGAGACTCCTGGGAGGGGAGGGGTGGCATGGGTGGGGCCAGCTGAAAATCAGCTGGAGCTGACCTAGGGCAATGGCTCACATGCTCACAGATATGGCTCCATGTGCCACCTGTGGCATGCGTGCCATAGGTTCGCCATCCCAGTTCTAGGGTGTTAACTATTCCTGCCAGCTCAGTATTACCTGCAAATTTGGTATGTTTCCCTTCTATTTCCTCATCTATGTCATTTATTGAAGAGTACTGGGCCTAAGACAGAACCTTGTTCTACCCCACTGCTGATGGAGTAATGACTCCTACCTTAGGCAGGGATTGGACTAGAAGACCTCCAAGATCCCTTACAGGCCAATGATTCAATTATTCTGTTTCAAATCTACCCAAAGGCTGCGTGCTCAATGTCAGGCAGTCCAGGTAAAGTCTTCATTTATAAAAATTGAATTAAATATATTAATGTATTTTGTAATTTTCTCACGTCACGTGGAGCAAAGAAATTGTGAACAGGTTTGCGGAGGACTTCCAAGGGGGCTTCAGTGCAGTGCACTTCTTCAGGGCATGTGCCCTGCTTTCCACCTTGCAGCTGCCAACCAGTAATTGCCATTTCCCAATTTTACTTAATTGCTGCTGAGTCTTCTGTGTATGGCCTCCTTCTCTGAGTACAGAGATTTACTGTGGAATGTGAGTGGGTGGCACTTGAATTAATGCACAAGTTTTGATGGGTGTACCTGTGGTTAAGCATGGTCAGACTCAGATCCAAATGTTTGGTTCCCATGATTCCCTGAACCATAAACTGATCGCAGCAGTTTCATTTGTTCAAGAGTGAGATAACTGAGAGCAGTTGACTAATTCCTGGTTCAGGGTTTTGTGCAAGCATCATATTTCTGAGCCACTCACTCAAGGGCAGTGAGACCCTCTCAGGATGTCCCAAGTCAGAGTCAGGGAGTTCAAGAATTCCCTTATGCAGAAGACAGAGAAACCAGGGAGATTGTCCCCAACTAACCCTACTGGGCACAGCTTTATCTAGACCAGGGGTCAGCAACCTGTGGCTCTGGAGCTGCATGTGGCTCTTTCATCTCTCTGCTGCGGCTCCCTGTCGCCAGTCGGCTCCTCAATTGATAGGGCTTTTGGTTAGGACAGGTAGAGGAAAAAGGACGCCGCACTAGGAGGAGACTCTATGGTGGGGGAACCGGACTTCCGGTCAGCTCCAGAATTGAACGGGGGGCTTCTGGTTAGGATCTTTGTGGCTCTTTGAGTGTTTAAGGTTGCCGACCCCTGATCTAGGGGAATAACTGGAGGGAGATATTGTTTCAACAAGGAACCAAAATAATTTTATAACTATATGTAGATTGGTGAAATATGACCAGGAGGATCTTTCTAAATAGCTAAACAGCTAAAATTTTCAGTCTTCAACTTCTGTAAAGTTGGGAAGGAGCATTTCTGGGGGTCATTTTTGAACCCAAGGACTGGTTTGCAGAAGGCTACCCTGTCTAAATTGCAGGCCTCCAGATTACTGCTAGTTGATAGTGATGGGGCAGAGGTTTCTACATCTCTGTTGCCACCTGGCGGCTATCCTGTGTTTTGTACCCCTGTATATACTATTCCTGATTACATCAGATTGCTGAGGCAATCAAACAATTTACTACATGAAACAGTGATGGATCATCAGCAAAGGACAACACTTCTTTGCTTAGATCAGGAAGAATCCTGATTTCCATTGTGCAGTCTGGCCAATTGCTTTTCCCTTTTTTAAAACAAAAGTGTTTCTTAAACTTCTCACAAGGAGGCGCAGAGGCTCAGCAGTTAAAGACACTGAGCTTATTAACTGGAAAACTGACAGCCTAGGTTTGAGACCTGAGGGCTGTGTAAAAGGGTGAGCTCCCATTACTTGCCTGCCCACCTAGCAGTCCAAAAAAGTGTGAGTAGATAAATAGGTACCACTTTGGTGGGAAGAAAGTACTTTATGCATCTCGGCATATAGTCATGCTAGCCACATGACCAAGGACATGTCTTCAGACAATGCTGGCTCCCTCGGCTAAGAAACAGAGATGAGCACTGCTCCCAAGAGTCAGAATCAATTGGACAGGGGAAATCAGAATAGAGCTGGAAGGAACCTTGGAGGTCTTCTTGTCCAGCCCCTGCTCTAGCAGGAGATCCTATACCATTTCAGACCAGTGAGTGTCCAGTCTCTTCTTTATCTTGACCTTTATATGCACTTGTACACCCATCTATTGCTGTGAAATGGAGTGTCCAAGGAAACCTCATTTTTGAAAGGGCTATTCTATGTCCATGTCTCTGCAGAAAGCAAGGGCAGAACTCTGATGCTATATTCATTCTTTTTTCCATGTTTAGCCAGCTTTACTGACCAAGAGAATTTTAACCCAGCTCTGAACCCAAAAGATATTAAACTGACATCCACTAGCTCGCTATTTTACTTTTTAATTGAAGAAACAAAAAAAAATACAAAGTTAAATAGAAGTATACATTAAGAACAAAAAACAAAGGAAACTGAGAATATTATTTATTTGTATACTGCCTATTTATAGAATCTTCTTTGTAGGTTCTTATATAACCCATAAAACAATTTAGCATCAACCCTTAACAATAGCACTCTTTGGGTCTCATTTACAATCTCCCTCCCCCTAGAGCAGTGTTTCCCAAGCTTGACCCTTTGAAAATGTATGGACTTCAACTCCCAGAATTCCTCAACCAGGCATACTGGTTGGGGAATTCTGGGAATTGAAGTCCATAAAATAGCCAAGTTTGGGAAACACTGCCCTAGAGAAGAGCTCTTCTCAGCTGCCTAAAGAGTAAAAGACAGCTGAGGGCCAGCTGTTCAAGAGTCAGTTCTCAGCACTCACAGGAATGTCTTCTCCTATCTACAATGTAAGGAAGTAGTTGCTACCTGAAGTAGAGTTTCAAAAGTAACAAGACGAGTACCTTAAATTGGGCCCAGAAGTCTACTGAAAACCAGTGTAGCTCCAGAAAGTAGGCACTGCTCTGGAACCAGCTAAAACTACATTCTGGGTAGTCCAATTTACAGCAAATTATAGTAGCCTAATTAAGAGATGACAAGGACACTGAGTTAGCATATCCTGGGAAAGGGGCATAGCTGGCAGATCACTTAGAGCTGCCCAAAGGCTCTCTGGCCAGTTTCCACCACAAGTCCATGAACCCCCCAGATTGTGCACCAGCTCTTTCGGGGGAAGTGGAATTCCATTTCCAGCAACAGATGGATTCCCCATAGGAGCCTTAGGAATAACTCCATCTTGCTGGCATTCAGCCTGAATCTCTTCTGCCCCATCTAATCCTCAAGGCTTCCAGATACCCAATCAGGAATTCCAATGCATACCGGCTTGGCATGGGTAGCAATTATCATCAGATAACTAGTGATATTGGAGCATTAATCAATAGATGACCTCCCACATGCAGATCTTAAATAGTCTACCTCAGAGGTCTCCAAACATGGCAGTTTTAGGACTTGTGGACTTCAATTCCATGGCTGACTGAGGAATTCTGGAAGTTGAAGTTCACAAGTCTAAAACTTAAAATTAGATAAGACTCCTGGTCTATCTAATAGCAAAGCCTCATCTTCCCCAATAACACCAATTGGAATTTCCTACTAAGAAAGAAGAGAGCACATCAGAACGGTGCCTCCAATCCACAGCTCTTGCCAATAGTATAAAAGGATGTATGGCTGATGGTTTATAGCACTGCTGAGAACTCTAACATGATGATAAGAGGCCCTACCACATCTCCATCCAAGTCCTACCACAGGCCAGTTGGACTCTGTTTCATTCCCAGCCTGAAATGAATCTGTACAATCTGTTTTATCCAAGATTCTCTGTAGTTGGAGCTCAATCCCTTCCTCAGCCTTGTTATCAAGGATGGGTTGCTTGGAGATTAACATTTATCTATGACAGGCAATAAATGAGGAGATGGCTTTTTGAGAATGGGATGCATTCTGCTTGTTCAAGGCATATGAAATCACGTATTCTCCAAAGATGTATTCACAAGTACCCATATTATCATGCCTTTACTGTTGTATGTGTCACCCAAGAGGGTTAAGGTCTGATTTACATCTAGATAAGACCTCTGATGACTTTCTTAGGCATCCCTGTCTTAAAAGAATCAACACGATCTTCTTCCCTGTTACCTCTACCATCTTTTTAGCACCCAGTTCAGAGGGAGCAGTTTTGTTCACAAAGTGCTCACAAAGGCTGCAAGGAAATCTCTGGATCTCAGAGGAGATGTCACCCTACATAACACTGGTGGGTTGTACTCAGGGGTGGGTTCTACTTACCTTTACTACCGGTTTGCATTGTGCCTGTGTAAATGTGCTTGCTTTGCTTGTGCGTGCGTGCTCTTCTGCACATGCGTAGAAGCTTCTGCGCATGCGCAGATCAGTGATGATGATGTCTGGGTCAGTGGGTGGAGCCTCCCACTGGTTTTACTACCAGTTCTAAAGAACCGGTCCGAACCGGGGGCAACCCACCACTGGTGGTGCTTCACAGACACCAGGTTTACCACCATGATGTAAGCCTAAACTTGGGATCCCATCTCTGTTCAGTCATCTCAATTCCTTGTCTTTTGTCACAATCCCTCCAGGCATCTCCTTAGGCACATCATCTTTACAGGTTCCTTGATAAAGAACACCAAAGTGGAATTTGCAGGCTTCAAATGACAGGGACAAGAAAAGAGCCACTTTCGAACTATAGTGTTTCCTCTAAGGCAAGCTTGCTCCTGAAAAGGAGAGATGTTGCAAGATATAGCCAGACTGACTACTTTAGACGTGCTGATGAACTTGAAATAGGCTGGCTAGTCAGCTTGATGCTGATACCAATAAAAAAGTGGCATAGATAATTAATTAATTAAACCCTCCGTTTGAAGGCATTTAGAAAGGGCAGCGCTGCTAGGCAGGGGTCATAATGGACTTATCACAAACAAGTACACAAAATAATTTCTTTTCTTTTTTTTAAAATTTGATTTATATGCCGCCCTTCTCCGGAGACTCAGGGCGGCTTACAGTGCCTTAAGCAATAGCCTTCATACTAAATATACAAATTTATACAAAGTCAGTTTATTGCCCCCACAAACTGGGTCCTCATTTAACCTACCTTAGAAAGGATGGAAGGCTGAGTCAACCTTGAGCCTGGTAAGATTCGAACCTGCAGTAATTACAGGCAGCTGTGTTAATAACAGGGTGCTTTAAACCACTGTACTACCAAGGCTCCTTTGTTGATAGAGTGACCAGATTAGCTGTCATGGGAATATGGTGGACATGGCATCCCTAAATTATGCATTCAATAGAACTTACAGTAGAGAAGGTGGCAGTATGAGAGCTGGACTTTGCTACCAGGCTGCAGGGGAATGGACAGCGGTCTTCAAGTATATCAAAAACTGTCATGCAGAATTACTTACTTGTTCCACAAGATAGGATAAGAACCAGTGGTGAAATCTGAACCGGATTACTACCGATTCACTGGTGCGCATGCGCACCGCGTGTCAAGCGCATGCCATGCTCGCATATGCGCAGTGTGCACCACACACCAAATGTGAGGTGCGTGCAAGCACAGTGCACGCCAAAAGGAGGCATAGGGTAAGTAGAACAGCACGCGGTGGGGGGGGGGTGATCAGCTGTGGCGTGTGATCTTCGGAGCCTTTTTTTTACTATTTAAAAGCATTTTTTTACAACCTATTCAGCTGAATAGGTTGTAAAAAATGCTTTTAAAAGTAAAAAAAGGCTCTGACGATCGCACGCCACAGCTGTGATCGTCGGAGCCTTTTTTTTTTTTTTAACTTTTTAAAGCATTTTTAACTGCTGGAGAACCAGTAGTAAAAAAATGCTTAAAAAGTTTTAAAAAAAGTTCCAACGATCGCGCGTTGCTCACCTGATAGTCGAAACTTTTTTTTTTCTGTTTACTACCGGTTCGGGCGAACCTGACTGAACTGGGAGCATTTCACCCCTGATAAGAACAGTGAATTTAAATTCCAAGGAAGTACGTTTTCCAAGGAAGTAGATTGACAATCGGGAAGAATTTCTCTCCTTTGCTAGAGATGCTTAAAGTGAGACAGGCTGGCTCTCTGTAACAGGGAATTCCTGCTTTAGGCACACTTTTGGACTTGACTGTCTCCAAGGTCATTTCCATAAATTCCATCCTATCATCATGATCATCACCACCAAGTGCAACTCCTTGCTTATGGAGGAATCTAAACTCAAGCATCCGGGACAAATAGTCGTTCTATGCTGTACTGAAACACACATAGGGAAGGAGACCCTATGGGTTATTGGTTTCACTGACATGGCAATTAAGAAGCCCCTTTCTGCCATTCATCTGGAACCTGCGTACTTTCCCATCTCTTAGATGCTACTGTGGGAGGTCATCAGTTGCTTCCAGGTAAGGTTTCATCAAGATGTTGATGATACCCAGCTATACATCACTGAGAATCAAACAGATGGGGCTTTGGAATTCCTTGTTGAGGGACTATCAGAATCTGCATGGCCAAAACAAGTTGAGAGGGTGACTGTATATTCAGCAACAATCTGACAATGGAATGGCTCTAAATGTTGTTCCTGAAAGAGCAGTCGCACAATTTAGGATCCACCTTAATTAGCAGGAGAAGGGAAGCTGTGACCAGAGTCTTTGCCCAGCTGTGACTACTGCTCCAGTTGCAATCCTTCTTTATAATGGGAGGCTCTGGCAACATTCACCCATAGCATAATTGGATTGGATTATTAAAAGGTGTTTTTCCTGGGGCGGCCCTTGAGGACTACTCAGAACTGCAGTTGGTGCACAAAACAGCAGCCCACATGCTGATTACAATTCACCAGTTCAGCAGTGTAATACCTATTGTCAGACCTGCCCCTGTCTACTCTTTTAGGAAAGGAAGACTCATGACTCCATTCAGTTGAAGGAAAGGAATTTGTCCTGAAAGAAACTGGTTGCAGCAAAGTCAAGCGATGGTCCTGCGCAAAATGCAATGCTATTCTTTCCAATCCCCAATCCCTTCCCCTATGACCAGACCCCCAACCAGTCAGTACGATACCAGTAAGATGTTTTGAGAAACTCTGAGGTGTCAAACTGGTAACATTCCTTTCTCAGGGCAAATGGCCTTGAAGATCCTGGTATAAGCCGGTTTGGTGATCTGGTCTTCTTCGATGGTTGCTCCCCCCCTCCCTATTTCCCACATTTGAAGTTATAGCAGTAGCATCCAATAAACCCTGTCCTCCCTCTCCCTTCCTGCTCTAATGGCAGGGCACCGGTAAGGCACTAAACCGGTGATGGTGGATCTGACACCTATACTGTGGCTGCTGCACTGACTTCAATAGGTCTCTCACTATTATTCAAGGTGCTATTTTAATCTAGGAAGCTCTGCAGGGAATAAATGCAGCCCACCTGATGACTTTCTCCTTCAAGTTGACCCTCACAGGCCTGTTGGTTCTGCTTGGGAAGGGTCTCCCTTGGGGGGAACATGGAAAAGGAAAGGAGCCTGGAAGCAGTGGAGAATCACTTGCTGTTCCAACATTCTAGAACTGGCCGAGGAATTCTGGAAGTTGAAGTCTACAAGTCTTAAAGTTGCCTCGTCCGGAGAGCCCATGTTCTAGAAGAAGCCCATCCCTTCTTGACATCCAATCCATCCCTTCTTTGGTTATTTTCCATAGAACCATCCAAACCTGGTTGTTCTGAATAGAATACAGAACATAGAATAACAGAGTTGGAAGGGAGATCTTCTAGTTCTGAAGTAGGAGATCTTAGATTTTGGACATCCAATTTTTTGCCATTTGTTTGGCAATATGCTTTAATTTTTTTATTCCTTGTAATTAATATTAATGTTATTTTATGGTTTTATTGTTTTATGAGATAGGTTTGTGATTCAGCTAGAGATAAGCAATTCTGGCAGCATACAGGATATAGAAAACTGAAGAGCAATAAACCGGCCAGTACCTTTCTGTCTTCCACTGTGTTGTGATCTTCCTCTTAACTGTTACATTTTTTCAGATATTTAAAGAGTGTTATATTTGCATGGACGTACACCACACACACACACACACACGCACAAAAACACACAACACAGTCTTTCCTTCTGAAGGGTAAACATTCCAATTGCTTATATTTCTCTGTACAAAACTTAGTACTCATGCCTGATTATCCCCACTGACTACTCTGGACCTGTTTTGGTATTCACACATCCCTCTTAAAATTTCGCCCCCACAACTGAACCCTGGAGTTGAAGAGAAGTGAATTAAGTGAACCAATTTCTTCCCTTGACTTTGGAAACTCTATTTCTGTTGATGAAATCTAATATTGTATTTGCCATTTTTGCAGCCACATCACATTCCTGATTCAGATTCACCCTAGAAACAACTTGTTATACACTGCTCTTGATGCTTTTGGTGAGATGGGAGCCTATATTAATTAGAGAGAGAAATAAATAAATAAAAGCAACTGATTAAAAGACCTCAGCAGAGGGCAGCACACAGCTAACTTTGGCCGAGGACAGGAGCTGAACAAGGCTAACTAGGAATAGGACAGAGAGGCAAGTCTTTCAGGACTGGCCAGGCAAAAGTTGTCCTGTGATAAGAGTCACTCCCACTTCCACAGCAGGGCCACTCACCTCCCAATTCACCTCCCAATGCATGGTCTGCTGCCAGACAGGAATCCTGCATTCAGATATTTATATCTGGTTATTTAATACCCCCACCACCCCAGTAGCTAACTTTGGATACATCTCTGTTAAATTTCATCATGTTGTTTTCAAACTGCTTGTCTAACATATAGCCAGTGAGGTTAACTGGAGGCATGATGATTGCTAATTGAAACTTATCTAGCATATCACCGTTTTGACTTTTATTTTTGTCTTCTGGGCCGTTTGCAATCCCACCCAATTTTGTATCACCTAAAAATCTGCTGAGCATTCCTTCTAATCCAAGTAATTTATTTCCTCCTGCTATTTATTTAATTATTTATTTAAACTCATTGGTTGCCCAACTCCAGTGGATTCTGGGCAGCATACAAACCAGAGAAAACATAAAAATATCTAACCCCTCCCCCTCCATTAAATCGAATAGCTCAGACTAAAATAATCTAATAGACAACAAAATTGACAAAACAAAACAGGGGCCATTGAACAAACATCAACCCCCGGGATCAAAGGGATCAAAGCCAGATTTTCAAAACTTTTGAGAACCTCAGGAGAAGGCGAGGATGCAACAGAGAAGCCAAGCTTCCTAGGTCCCACAAGATGACCACGTCTTGCAGCTTCAAAGGGACCTGAAGGACACACTCTCTGCCAGAAGGTATTGGGCAGGCAAAAACGATTGGAGACAAGCAGTCTCTCAAGCCTTCTGCCATATAGGGCTTTATAGGTAATACAGCACCTTGAATTGCACTCAAATCCAGTCGGCTCCAATGCAGCTTGCTTAGCAGTGGTGATACAGGTATACCGGGAGGTGCCTGTTATACAGCTCAGGCCACTAAATTGTGTCACTTCCAGGTGGTCTTCAAAGCAGCCCCATGTAGAGCACATTGCATAATCCAGTCCTGAGATCAGCAGGGCACACGTGACTATCTGAAGGGCTTCAATGGCTGGCTAGTTGTGCAAACATTTCTATATTGCCCTATTGTCAAGTGCAGGAAATCAGGAGTCAGGCAGTTGAAAAGAATATAGGATTTTTGGTACATTAATGCTGTCTACAAGAATCTGAACTATTAACGGTCAAAGCAAACTGGTGGTAGGTAAGAATTCAAGGAGGGCTGGACTTGTGAGGGCAAAGGGACTTGAGACTGATAATGTGCTTGACCCCTCCCTTGGGCTCAGCCTGATTGTTTCCTACTACCTCTATTTTAAAAGTCCCAGAACACCAAAAAATCACCAACATAACCAAAATTCACAGAAACCAAACTGCCAAGGCAACCTGGGTCTACCAACTGTGCTCAGAACTAGCAATCGCAATAGTACTTAGACCAACGGTTCTCAACCTGGGGGTCGCGACCCCTTTGGGGGTCGAACGGCCATTTCACAGGGGTCGCCAAAGCCCTCTCTCGCCCCCCCCCACGCCTTCACTCACCCTCACCCTCTGCCTCTGTTGGATTGCCGTTCGCCGTTCGCTTACCCCACCCACTCCCAATCTATTGCTGCCTCCTGAGTCCCAGCTGATGGCTAGAGGGAAACAAACCGTTTAAATTCTTGCCGCAGGGCTTCAAAGGGCCGCCCTACAGCTGATCAGTGTTAAAAGAAAACAAATGAGAAGACCGGTGCCTGCAAAAATAGAAAAAAACAGCCCCTTTCAGCTTCAGCATAGGTTAATTACCATAAGTTGATTTGATCAGCCTCCGGACTCTCAGCTGATTTGCTCTCAGCTGTTTTGTGGAGGGCTCTGTTGCTAGCTGCAAAGAGAGGAGCAGATTTTTTTTCCCCTAGCTATGCTGAAAAAACAAAACTGAAAGTAAAGCAAGTAAAGGGTCTTTGCTGCAACGTGACAAAATAAGGCAGAGAGAGATTTCTTTTTCTTTTTCCTCACCAAAAAAGGTAGGTGCAAAACTGCAAACAATGGGAAATTTAGGGCAAAAGAGGAGGTTCAAGATTTTAAAACACAAAAGAAAAAAAGCTCTATTTAACTAGGGAATTGTAATAATTGAGATACTATTAATTGTATATTGTGTTGAAAGGTTGTGGTTTGAAGGAATATATTGGGGAAATTATTTGGTTTATTATTATTGGTAAATTTAATTAATTGATTTGTAAGAAATTGGATTGCATGGAAATAATTGAAATATTCATGTTCATATTGATTGATATACAAAAAAGATAGTTATATAACTAATTGATTTATATTAAAATGTTGAATTTGTATTAAACACCTGTATTACATAATTACATAATTAACCAATGTGAGGATGGATATAAAAATAGATGACAATGGGAAGGGGTACAATATAGAATAGAAGGGAAAAATTGAATTTGATTAAGATTAGAGATGAGGATGAAGGGTAATATTGGTTTTTTAAAAAAATAGATGAGCAATAAATATGGCAAAAAGAAAATATAGAAATTGTAAATTTAATTGAAATGACTAAACACTATTTAAATTTGTGAACCGGCCAAATACTCTGTTCAAAGAAAATACATTGTATGTTTGTATGTGTGTTTCTAATTATTGCTATTTATTCATATTTGTTCTCTTTTATTCTTTAAAGTTTAACAATTCATTCTTTATCTTAATATCTTTATATTTGTTTGGGGTTGGTTTTCTTCCCTTTCATCTTTTTTATTGTACAGCAATCTTTCTCCTCAAACCTACCACCTCTCTCTTTTTTTTCCTTCTTACTTTCTCTTCCCCCCTTCTTTTCCTGCTTACTTCCTCTTCCTTTCTCCTTCTCCTCCTCTTTTCCTCCCTCTCTTACCCTCACTCCTACTCTAATTTCCCTTCCCTTCCTTCGTCCCTCTCTATTGCTGTATCCTTTTATGCATATGGACTACTCAGAGGGCTGAAAAAGTTATTTTTGACTGGTCCTCGCACTTTTGACTAGTCCTCGAACTTACGACTGTCCTCACATTTTACGTTTTTGACCTATCTTGTCACCATGGTGAAGAGAATCAGTTGTGAAATGAGTGACACAGTTGTTAAGAATGCTACAATGGGCATGATGACCAGTCATAAGTGCGAAGACCGGTCAAAAGTGCGAGGACCTGTCAGAAATCACTTTTTTCAGCCCTCTGGGTAATCCTTTTGTGCACATGGACTACTCAGAGGGCTGAAAAAGTTATTTTTAACTGGTCCTCGCACTTTTGACCAGTTCTCGAATTTACGACTGTCCTGACATTTTACGTTTTTTGCCCTATCTTGTCACCATGGTGAAGAGAAGCAGTTGTGAAATGAGTGACATGGTTATTAAGAATGCTGCACGGGCATAAATGTGAGGATGGTCATAAGTGTGAGGACCAGTCAAAAGTGCGAGGATCTGTCAGAAATGACTTTTTTCAGCCCTCTGAGTAGTCCCTATACACATAGCCAGGCCATCCGGTCACATGACCAGCTAGCCACACCCACCCAGTCACATGACCTCCAAGCCATGCCCACAAAATAAGCCACGCCCACAGAACCGATAGTAAAAAAATTTAGAACCCACCCCTGGTTGGGGGTCACCACAACATGAGAAACTGTATTAATGGGTCGCGGCGTTAGGAAGGTTGAGAACCAGTGACTTATATTTATACTGCATACTGCTTCACAGTGCTTTACAGCCCTCTCTAAGCAGTTTACAGAGTCAGCATCTTGCCCCCAACAATCTGGGTCCTTGGAAGGATGGAAGGCTTACCCACTTCGGAAGGATGGAAGGCTGAATCAGCCTTGAGCCGGTGAGAATCGAACTGCCGAACTGCAGCCAGCAGCCAGCAGAAGTAGCTTGTAGTACTGCATTCTAACCACTGTGCTCCACAGCTTATAATATATTAGCTGAAATATAATAGCTTTAATTGTTTTCAGAAAAGCAAGGGCAGAGAGGGGGTGGGGGTGGGTGGGTTTCTCCCTATATCTCAGGGATAGAAATTCCCTGGCATGGAAGCTGCCAGCCTGGAGGCTGTCCTGGGGACTTATTCTCTTCACAATTTACATGAGGTGGGGATGCTCATTGGGATAACATAGAACATAGAGTTGGAAGGGACCTTGGAAGTCTTCTAGTCCAACCTCCTGCCTATGGTAGGAGATCCTATACCAGTGATGGCTAACCTTTTTGCTGTCGTGTGCCAAAAGCGGGGGGAGCGTGGGGGGTTGCGGGCGCATGTGCCCACATCCATAATTCAATGCACCCCGTGCATACGCACGCAACCTCCCCCACCTGCACTCCCCCTGCTTTTGGCATGTGATATTACGGTGGACTTGGTAGGCTCATTTTTCGCCCTTCCCAGGCTCCAGAGTTTTTCTTGGAGCCTGGGGAAGAATATGGCCTCCCCCCCTGAGGCCCTTTGGAAACTGGAAATGGCCCATTTCCCGACTTCCGGTGGGACTGAAGGCCCAAAAATCAGCTGGCCAGCAGGCGCATGCACGCTGGAGCTGAGCTAGATCAACACTTGCGTGCCCAACGATATGGCTCCACGAGCCACCTGTGGCACCCGTGCCATAGGTTCGCCATCACAGTCCTATACCATTCCAGGCTTTCTTTGGGTTTTATTTATTTATTATTTATTTTGTGCATTTCTATGCCGCCCAACTCCCAAGGGACTTCCAAGGGTTTGATGGGGTGGATTATAGAAAGAACAACAAAACAGAATAACAGAGCTCCAAGAGACCCCAGAGGTCCTCCAGTCCAACCTCCCTTTTCAGTGCTGTTTTCAACCCAACTCTGTTTCCACAATAGATTGTGTCATCCAGCCTACATTTAACAAACTGGCTGAGAAGCATTGTGAATATTCTGACAAACCTATCGCTTAAATCAGGATATATTTATTAGGTTTACAGCATTTTTCACAATTTATTAAGGAAGTAACTGATCAAAAATTGAGGGATTAATCTCTAGGTTCTTGACAAACACATGCTGGGTTTTTATTTTTGGTAATCTCTGCTTTGTTTTTCAAGTAAGGTATGATAATTTTATAATCTGTTGTAACACCCTTGGTACTTCAAAATGCAATTTGACAACTCCTAGAGGTTTAAACTTTGGAAACCTTCTCTGATCATACTTCTCAAGCTTGAGGCTTTACTTATGTACATACTCAATCTCTACAGCTGCCCTTCTCAGTCTAGTTGACTCTTGGATCAAGGAGAGGGGTCTCCAAACATCTGGGAGTTGAAATCCACAAGTCTTAAAGTTGCCAGGTTTGTAGACCCCTGATCTAGTATATCCTTCCCAGATATTCTGCTGTTAGGATGAAATACATTTATTGGGTGGGGAGTTTAGTAGTTCCGCTTGCTTTCCAGTTACATCTTGCCAGCTTCACTGATAGATTCCTCCTGCTCTGCTCATTGTGAACATATTCAAAGTTGCCCTTTTGCTTCTTTTTAGCATTCTTTGCCTACCTAAGCTCATTCTGGGCTTGCATCTGATGCCAGGTCTCCCTAAGTCGTCTGACTTCTTTCTGTCTCCTTGAAGTATTTTTCAGACAACCAGGAAGCTATGTGGGGACTTCAACAGGTTTTTCTGCTGCTTGTCATTCTCCAGTTTGAACTGTGCCCAATTGTGTCTCATTTTCAGCTCCTTTTCCACTTAGGTTCTCTTTCCATAGAATAGAATAGAATAGAATAGAATAGAATAGAATAGAATAGAATAGAATAGAATAGAATAGAATAGAATAACAGAGTTGGAAGATACCCTTGGAGGTCATCTAGTCCAACCCCCTGTCCAAGCAGAAGACTCTATACCAATTTTGACAGATGGCAGTCCAGTCCCTTCTTGAAAGCTTCCAGTGGTGTTCTATGTAACATTACTCTGAATTTGATAAAACCCACTTCTTCTAAATAGAAAAATATATGAATAAAATGAAAAACTCTGGCATAATCCTGAGAGCAAGTGTGGAGTATCAGAATCCCAGGTTCAAATCAGCCATAGAAAGTGATTAGATGACTTAGCCCAACTTACCTCAGAGCAGTAGTGGGTTGCTCCCGGTTCTGTCTGGGTCTATAGAACCGGTAGTAAAACCAGCGGGAGGCTCCGCCTACCCGCCATGACATCATCATGGGTGATCTGCGCATGCACAGAAGCTTCTGCATATACGCGCTCCTGCTGCAAACTGGTAGTAAAGGTAAGTGCAACCCACCCCTGCCTCAGAGGTGATAGTTGTGGGGAAAAGTGGAGGGGGTCTCAAGGGAGGAGACACTTGGAACTCCTAGATGAAAATCTGGGAAACAGCAAAAGTACATCAATAGATAATAACTTCATCCTAAGGCTGCAGCTGTTTAGTTCTTATTTTTTTTATTTATTAAATTTGTATCCTGTCCATCTCACTACTAAGTTAGGTTGAGCAGTCATCCTCAATAACTCTTCCATGGCCTTGCTTGGGCCAAAGACGCTCTTGCGGCCTTCAAGAGATTGCTCATCCCA
This sequence comes from Pantherophis guttatus, assembly GCF_059756535.1. Classification (NCBI taxonomy): domain Eukaryota; kingdom Metazoa; phylum Chordata; class Lepidosauria; order Squamata; family Colubridae; genus Pantherophis; species Pantherophis guttatus. The sequence continues at coordinate 27,131,515 of NC_142072.1, read as the reverse complement.
ATAATTTAGATGATGGTCCAAGAAACCAAATATCTCTTGTCAAGACCACAGTTTCTAATCAGCCATCAGTCACTGTTCCTCTTTCTCTGCTCAAACCTTTACCACAGAGCAGAAGGAGAGAGGAAAGCACCACCTGAGCCTCCAGCTTCTTGCCTTTTCTTCCTAGATCATTTTAATAATAAGAGTTATAAACCTCCTGCCAATATTATTTTCCCCACAACGGTTTAGCAGGAAAGGGTAATTACTAGTGGTCTTGATAAATCTTGGAAGTAATTCTGTCGCATTCTTAATGTGTGCTTCATGCAGACACTACAAATCACAACCAGATAACTTCATATAGAAACATAGAATCATAAGGCTGATAAGGGACTTTGGAGGTCTTCTAGTCCAACCTCCTGCCCAAGGCAGGAAATATATCATCCTGGACAAGTGGATGTTCAATCTTTTCTTGAAAACCTCCAGCAATGGAGCACCTACAACTCTGGGAGGCAAACTATCCATTGATTAATTGCTCTCTCACTGTCAGGAATTTTTTCCTTATATCCAGGCTGGATTTTCCCCTGAGGAGCTTCCATCACTGCATTTTGTCCTGCCCTCAGGGGCTTTGGAGAATAAACCAATCTCCTCTTCTCTGTGACAGCCCTTCAAGTATTAGGAGATGCTATTAGGTCTCCCCTAATCCTTCTCTTCGCCTTGGCCTAAGTGTTTCTTTGCTCCTAGTAGAAACTTAGTTCTGCAATTCCTTTTGTCTCCTCTGCCCTTTAGTAATCTATTGATCAGCCTTCTTTTACAAATTTGCTTTTTTCTGCAAGCTTTTTTTTAAGACCAGGAATTTGGAATTTTTTGGAGTTTTCCCCCCTGTTTTTCACTTCCATCCACTAATTCCTTTAATTTATTCTTTCTTGTATGTTCTCATTTTCTCTGGAAGCTCCATGAAGCTTCTGCTCTACTAACCCTTTTGGTTCAGCCAATCTCCATCCTCTTTTATCTATAACAGCACCTATAACAGTAACAGAATTTGAAGGGACCTTGGAGGTCATCTAGTCCAACTCCCTGCTCACGCAGGATATCTATACTAGGGATTCGAACCGCCAAACTGCCAACTTTCTGATCGAGAAGCTCAGCATCTTATCCACTGAGCCACCTAGCCAGGCTTTATCTAATGAAGGGGCCCCTGTTACCCTCGCTTTTGGATTATTTTTCTTCATGCATAGAAAGTCAGGAAAGCTACGGCCCAGAATAATCTACGACTAGCAATCAATGCCAGAAATAATTTTTTTTCCATATGTAAGGAAGAAGAAGAAAGTCAAGGAAATGATAAGGTTCACTAATAGGAGCAGATGTTAAGGAGGCGACGGGCAGCGGAGAGAAAGTGGAGCTGCTTAATTTCTTCTTTGGAACTCTTCTTATGCAAAAGGAAGAAACAACCCAGCTGATCAAAAGCAGCACCGAGGGAAACAGAATAGGTATACAAGTCAAAATAGGCAAGGCATTAGTAAAGAGAATACCTATCCACCCTGGATGAACACAAATCACCTGGGCCAGATGATTTATGTGCAGGAATGGAAGGATGTAAACCATTCTTGAAGGAGCTGGCAAATGTAATTTTGGAGGCACTGAATATAATATTTCAATGCTTATGTAGCACAGGGGAACTATTAGAGGACTGGAAAAGAACCAATGTGGTTCCAATCTAAAAAAAAAAAGGAAAAATAGATCCAGGAAATTATAGGCCAACCAGCTTGACGTCAATAACTGGGAAAATCCTGGAAAAGTTCATCAAGTGGAAGATTTGTGAGCACCTAGAACCAAACAAGGTGATTACTAGAAGCCAGTATGAGTTTGTTAAAAACAGATCATGCCAGCAAAAAATTATTTCTTTGATAAAGGGACTAAATTAGTGGACCAACGAAATGCTGTAAACATAATATACTTGGCCTTCAGTAATGCCAAATGACAAAGTAGAACCATGGTCAACTTCTTGGTCAAATAAAACAATGTGGGATAGACAGTACTACCACCAGATGGATTCACAATTGGATGGCCAACTGCACTCAATAGATAGTCCTCAATGGAACTACATCTATAGTACATAGAGGAAAACATGCAGTGGGGTTACATCAAGGTTAGGTTTTGGGTCCAGTAGTCTTCAACATCTTAATAAATGATCTAGATGAGGGGGTAGGAGGGGAGTTCATCAAATTTGCAAATTACACAAAGCTGGGGGGAATTGCTAACACTTTGCAAGTTAGGCTCAAGATTCAGAAATATGTTGACAGAATTGAACACTGGGCCCTATTTAAGAAGATGCACTTCAGTGGGGAGAAAGGTAAGATCCTGCACTTAGGCAGGAAAAACCAAATGCACAGGTATGGAATGGGAGGTACCTGACTTAACAGTAGTAACTGTGAGAGGGATCTATGTATCCTAGTGGACCACCCTTTAAAGTTGAGCCAGCAGCATGCGGCAGCTGCCAAAAAATCCAATGCAGTCTCAGGCTGCATTCAATAGAAGGATCGCACCAAGATCACAAGAAGTGATTGTACCACTTTATACTGCATGGCTGAGACCGCATTTGAGATACTGCATCTAGTTCTGGTTGCCATGATACAAAAAAAAAAAGATGTTGACACCTTGGAAAGATTGCACAGAGGTACAGCAAAGATGATAAAGAGTCTGAAGGTTAAATCATGATGAATGGTTGATGAAATAGTATGTCTAGCCTACTGAAGAGAAGGACGGGGGGGAGGGGACATGATAACTGTCTTCCAGTACTTGAGAGGCTGTCACAGGGAAAATGGGGCTCACCTATTCTCCAAAGCATCAGAGGGCAGCAGAAGAAGTAAGGGTGGAAGATTATGAAAGAGACATCCAACCTAGTAGGAGAAATTTTCCGACAGTGAAAACAATCAGTGAAATATGTAGTTGTAAATACTACTTTGCTGGAGGTTTTCAAAAGTGGATTGGAGAACCATTTGACCAGGATGGTGTAAAGCTCCTGCCTTGACCAGGGGATTGGACTAGAAGACCTCTGAAGTCTCTTCCAGCCCTATGAGTCTATATTCTGTTGTGTGTTATATGAAAAACGTGATCAGCAAGCAAAAAATAAGTGCAGGTGACTGTTTTGGTACAATATTGTAATAAAACATACAATGCAAAAGGATTTCCTCCTAGATGCTCCACTGGGAGAGGCAATGAATCCTAGATGGATGGCAATATCTGCCCTGTAACAACACTTACAATGAGCTTTGTATTTTAAAAAAAAGAACAATAAAATAATACAATTTAAATGGATCATCTTTGGACAAATCCCACGGACAGAAAAATAGTTGCTGTCCATCATGATATAAGTCAAATTATGTTGACTCCCAAAGCATGGTACCCAGTGAAATAATTACTGTGTCAGGTGTGCTTCCTTCAAAGTCCAGGAAAGAATGACCCAAACTCCATGTTTTATAGAGGAAGGTACTTTTACTAGAAATGAAGTGAACGCAACCACAGCTAAGCTGAAATTAAAGCAATAGGTGCAAAAAGTGCATATAGAAAGCATCCCCTCCCACTGTCCATCGTAAATCATCCAATCCAAAGGTCTCCCAGGGTCAGGTGGAAGCACGTCTGGCAGCATCATCAATCAGGAATGCCATGACGGTTACCCGATAGCCACTCCAAGGATTCAGTTTCGTTTCTTCCGAAGCCACACCCCTCCTCCAGCACGCTTCCCCCCCAAGCTCCCTAGTTCTCCCCCCTCCTGGTTCCTATGGCAGCCAAAGCAGCAAAAGTGGAGGCTGACATTCGGCCCCTCTGCAGAAGAGATGTTAGTCCTAAACAGGGAAGAGAAAAAATGCAACACAGAAATTACGGTTTATCAGGGTATTTGGTATGAAACAATTGTACTTTCCTGGGTGCCCGGACATCACGTTTATTCACCCATTCAGCTTGAGATAAAAGAAAATGTTTCCAGGCCACCAGATATTGCACTTTACCATGGTGTTTCCTAGAGTCTAGAATTTCCTTAACTTCAAAATGTTGTTCCCCCTCTATCAGTATAGGGACTGGGGGAGAACTGGTCTGGGCGCAAAGGGGACGAGTGTTCTGGTTTCAACAAGCTGACATGAAATACAGGGTGTATTCGTCCAGGATTTTTGGCAATTCCAATTCAACTGTTACTGGGTTTATGAGTCTAGTGATTCGGAAAGGACCCACATACTTAGGTCCAAGCTTTTTTGATTTCTGGGAAGTCTGTAAATATTTGGTGGAAAGATAAACCCTGTCACCCACTTGGTACACTTGTGCCAGGGACCTTTTTTTGTCAGCCTGGGTTTTATGTGCTCAATGTGCGTCAGCTAAAGCTTTTCGAGTTACTGCCCAAGTACCCCATAGCTGTTCTATCCACTCAATCAAAGAGGGGTTCTGTGGGTCATCCTGTGGTAGCTCGGGGATTGGCACAAACTCCTGACCAGATGCCACCTTAAACGGAGTGAATCCAGTGCTGCTATGTATGGAGTTATTGTACGCCACTTCTGCAAATGGTAATAGGTCCACCCAATTATCTTGCTGGTAATTTACGTAACATCTCAAGTACTGTTCTAACACGGCATTGGTTCTCTCACAAGCCCCATTAGTTTTTGGGGGGGCGGAGCTTAACCCCTGGGTGGAGCCTATCAACTTTAAAAATTCCTTCCAAAAGTGGGAAGTAAATTGTACACCCCTGTCCGAAATTATACATTTTGGAGCCCCATGTAATCGGTAAACATGACGAATAAACAATTTTGCAAGGGTTTTAGCTGAAGGGATTTTAGAACAGGGGATGAAATGCACTTGTTTGGAAAACAGGTCCGTTACCGCCCAAATGACGGAGCAGCCTTCAGTTTCTGGTAGGTCCACAATAAAATCCATGGATATTTCTTTCCAAGGGGCATTCAGCCTTGCCACACTCTGAAGCAAACCGGGTGGTTTCCCCGGAGGTCTCTTAGCCAAGGCACATACCGGACAACTAGCTACATATGCCTCTATGTCCTTTTTGAGTGCAGTCCACCAAAATTGTCTTTTAACGAGATGTAGAGTTTTAACAAATCCAAAGTGGCCTGCCTCCTTGGCATCATGAGCGTACTGCAACACTGTTACTCTTAAACTGGCAGGAACATACAATTTCGCCCCAATCCAAGCTAGACCATCACGGAGTGTACATTCATTTGAGTGGGTTTTAAACCATTCGTCGGCTCTCAAAGCAACTTTCAGTTTCTGAAGTAACTCGCCCGAGAGGGCTGGATCGGTCTTTGCCTGTGCCCTGGTAGTCATTGCCGCTGCTATTGTGTCGAAGGGATGATAGGACAAACCACTTTCTCCTTGGTGCTGTTGTATTGAGGCAATCTGGAAAGTGCTTCTGCCATGAAGTTCTTTCCACCAGGAAGGTATCGTAGAGTGAAATTAAAACAGTTGAAGTGCTGGGCCCAACGGGCTTGCTTTGGCGACAGCTTACGCGGTGTTTTCAACGCCTCCAGATTTTTATGGTCAGTCCAAACTTCAAAAGGGTGCTTTGCTCCTTCTAGAAACTGTCTCCACGTTAACAATGCTCATCGCACTGCAAAAGCTTCCTTTTCCCATATGGCCCATCTTCTCTCAGTTTCTGATAATTTATGGGATGTGTAAGCACAGGGTTGTAATTCCCCTTTTCCGTTCTTCTGCAGAAGTACTGCTCCCATGGCCACGTCGCTCGCATCAGCCTGTACTACAAAAGGTTCTTCCATGTCCGGATGTTTGAGGACTGGTTCAGCAGCAAACAATCGTTTCAACTTTTCGAAGGCTGCTTGACAGTCCATAGTCCATTCAAGAGGTCATGAGGGCCTTGGTTTTGCCTCACCTTTAGTTTTCAGAAGGTTTATTATTGGCAGTGCAATTTTTGCAAACGAGGGGAAAAAATGTCTATAGAAGTTCGCAAATCCCAGGAAACTCTGTAGTTGTTTGCGGGTGCGTGGGGTGGCCCATTCCAATACGGCCCGAACCTTTCCAGGGTCCATCTCTATCCCCTCATGTGATATGCGATATCCAAGATAGTCAATTTTGCTTTGGTGGAACTCGCACTTAGAAAGTTTGGCATATAGTTCAGCAGCCCTAAGTTTTTTCAGGACCGTTTGCACCAACTTCACATGGTCGTCCATGTTTTCTGAGTAGATAAGAATGTCATCCAAGTAGACCAGGAACCCCTGATACAGGTGCTCATGCAGTACTTTGTTAATCAATTGCATGAACACAGCAGGGGCTCCCTGTAGTCCAAACGGGAGCACTCTAAACTGGAAACATCCAAGTGGGCAACTAAATGCTGTCTTCCATTCATCCCCCTCTTTAATTCTCACTCAGTAGCATGCCTCCCATAAATCAAGTTTGGTGAAGATTTTCCCCTTTCCTAGGTGAGATAGCATGTCCTTCATGAGTGGTAGGGGGTAAATGTTTTTCACGCAAATCGCGTTCAGATTTCTATAACCAACTACCAAGCGAAAGAAGCCATCCTTCTTTTCTCGGAACAATACCGGTGCCGCCACCTTTGGTCTGGCTGATTGGATAAACCCCCATTCTAGATTTTTATCAATGAAGTTTCGCAATTCCCCTAGTTCACGAGGGGTCATGGGGTAGATTTTTGGCTTAGGGAGCTTCAACTCAGGGAGTATTTCAATGGTACAGTCTGTACTCTGTGGAGAGGCAGCACATCTGAGGCCCTTTCACTATAAACTTCACGGAGATCCCAATACTCTTTTGGAATCTTCTCCTCTCCTTCAATGTGGCCTACTGCCACTTCCGCTCTTTCGGGTTCTATACTTTCCTCAAGGGGGGCTTCTTCCCTTTCTAGCCTCGGTTTTCCGGTACGAATACGCAGGACCCCAGTTCTCCAGTTAACCCGTGGGTTCCATCTATGGAGCCAGGGCAGTCCAAGTATTAGGGGTCGTTCCATGCCAGGGGCCACAATAAATCTGAGGCTTTCTACGTGATCTCCCAATTGCATTTCAATAGGTTCGGTCACAAAGCTGGCCGGGCCCCCTCCTGCAATCGATCCGTTCAACTGACAGAACACAATGGGCCTTTTTAACGTTTTTAGCCTCAGGCCCAATTTCTCCACTACTTTCAGGCTGACTATGCACCTGGTGCACCCAGAGTCTAATAGAGCTAACATCTGCACATGTTTCACTGTGGATGGCACCCTTATTTCTATGGAGACGAGCATGGGGTCCTCTGTTTGACTCACCAGATTGTCGGAGTCGGAGTCGGAGTCTATCCCGCTGTCGTCTGCGGTGGTCGGAGTTCCCAACTCACCCTGGTTTCGGGGAGCGAACTCAATGACTTCTCCTTTCAGGGCGGTGTCGTTGCCTTTTGCTGGCACTTTGTTGGCCTTCTTGGGGCCCGAGCTGGTAGATTTTGGCACTGGCTTGGAGAAACATTCTGCAGCCCAATGGCCTTTCTTCCACATTTGTAGCAGGTGAAAGGCTTCGATTTGGATTTGAATTCCGCTCTCCCCCCAGCCTCTTTTGGCGCTCCTTTGCGGTAGAAGGAGGATGATGGGTCTCCTGCACGGCCTGCTCGGAGTTGGCTTCGGGCCAGCTCGATCTCCACATCCTCGGCTACTACGTACCAACTCTGCAAGTCTTCGGGGACCCCCCGCCCTCTACAGTCCTTGTATATTTCTTCATTCAGCCCATCTTTGAAACTCTCCAGTAGGGCTGCTTCTGACCACCCTGTCATGTAAGGTGCCAGCTCGCGAAACTCTTGTGTGTATTCTGCCACTGATCTTCGGCCCTGCTGGATCCCCTTCATTCTGAGTCTCGCCTTCCGTTCAGCTAGGTGGTCTTCAAACCGCCTCCTAAGAGCCCCCATGAACTGGTGGTAGTTCCTCAGCAAGGGGGAGTTATTATTGTGGAGGTCCACCATCCATTCAGCGGCTACTCCCTCTAGGACATTCGTCACGTATCTCACTCGAGCTGCATCTGATAAGTAGTCCTCCCCCCAGTTCTGCATGTGGTTCCACACTTGGGTCAAGAAAAGCCCCAATGTCTTCGGATTCCCATCATATTTTCCGGTTAGGGGGGGAATTTTTGGTTTTTTTCGCCTGCAGGGTGGGGCCTGCAAGGCTGGGGGTCCCTGGGTCACTGCATCCCCCACTTGAGCTCCCGAAGCCTGACATGTTCCTTCCCTAGCTTCCTCTTCTTCTCCCCCACAGGCTGTTTCTTCTGGATCCCCCCTGGGGCAGTCTCCTCCCTTCTCCACAGGAAACCCATAAGACTCATGGCTTTTTCGGCTTTCTTCAACATCACGGAGGAGTTGTAACGCCTGCGCCACCATGAGGCTTTCCTTTTGCTCTTGCAGCCACACTGCCTCTCTCTTGCGGGGTCTGGAGCTGGTTACTCCCTGGGGGGTCCTCCCCAGGTCCGGCAATCTTCCTACCCCTCTTGACTATCTAGCTTCCTCAGGCTCCTCTCTCAGTCGGAGTTTTTCCATCCATTCTTCAGCCTCTTTCTCTGCTTGAAGTGTAGTTATCGTAGAACCAGATGGTCCCATCTGGTCTTCTTCACTCTCCTGGTCCGACATAATTTGTTGTCAACCCCCTCGGTGGTTATCCGGGATGGCTGGAGATGAATTTCAGTTTATTGTCAGGTGTGCTTCCTTCAAAGTCCAGGAAAGAATGACCCAAACTCCATGTTTTATAGAGGAAGGTACTTTTACTAGAAATGAAGTGAACGCAACCACAGCTAAGCTGAAATTAAAGCAATAGGTGCAAAAAGTGCATATAGAAAGCATCCCCTCCCACTGTCCATCGTAAATCATCCAGTCCAAAGGTCTCCCAGGGTCAGGTGGAAGCACGTCTGGCAGCATCATCAATCAGGAATGCCATGACGGTTACCCGATAGCCACTCCAAGGATACAATTTCGTTTCTTCTGAAGCCACGCCCCCCCTCCAGCACGCTTCCCCCCCAAGCTCCCTAGTTCTCCCCCCTCCCGGTTCCTATGGCAGCCAAAGCAGCCAAAGCAGAGGCTGACATACTGAGTCTTCCCTGGAGGGGCACCAATTCCTTTAAAGGTTTCCCTAAGACCCAGGACTTGACTAGCATAAGTGGGAGGAAACCTGGTGGAGCTCTCCATTTCATTAGGCTCCCCAAAAAGCTTTTCTTCCGCAATTTGAGCAACATTAAAAACTTCACATTGTGAGGGTTTTCACCTTAAAAGCAAAAAAAGAGTTTGCTTTGATGGCCTGAACTTGAACTGATTTTTTTACAGCTTTGCAAATGCTGCTCACACAGTTCACCTTCAGCAGCATCTATGCGACAGAGGCAAAGTTGGCTTGTCAAGGGGTTCCGCCTTGGGTCCCCCATGTGAGGGGTGTCTGTTTCTTCTGCAGGCGGGCCTTGCTGTGAGCTACCTCCTTCGCCACCAGTGAGACGGATGACTCTTTTCCAGAGTATTTCCATTTATCTTGGCTACACTGATGAGAAAATCTCTAGTAGATATCATTCCATTTACATGATTTATGCAAAGTGTATTAAATGTTCTTGGGAAGTTTAATCAATGTGCTTGGAGGGAGAATTATTTACGGCCTGGCTATGCCCAGTCAGCACAAGACAGAAGGGAGGGACAAGCCAGAAGGGCACAAGGAGACCAAAATCCTAAAGCAACCAATTGAGGCTTTGCATTTTGGCAATGAAGGTGATGATTTTTTTGCCCCGATGAACAAAAAATAAAGGCATCTTTCTGAAGAGAACATGGCGGGGCATTGCAGTGTAAATAAACAAAAAAATGGACTTTCTTGGCATTTCAGGTTATGGAAAGCCCATTGAGCACAAGGTGAGACAAATGAAGCGCCTTCTTGGAGTTTACTTAGATGACCTATGGATTTAGCTCACGTTTCTGTAGCAGAGGGCCAAGGTCTTTGGACGTGAGGGATCCTGAGATGCACCTTTTCTGCTAGATATGGTCTCAGAGATATATTGACCATATATTGATATATTGAAATTTGGTTTTACTGTCTATATTAGGAGGATACTGGTCAGGAGTTTTAAACTGTTTTTAATGGTCTTTTTTTTTTTTTAAAAAAAAAAGTAAGTTTGTACATTTTTCTAACATGCAGAAGTTTATATTCAGTTTCTTTCAATATAGATCTCCAAGAAACATATTTAGATTCAGATTTCCCTGATGTAATTCTTACATTATGGGGTTCCTTTAAGCACAAAGTCTTGCATGAACGCAACCTATCTTTTTCCTATTCAACTTTCAGAAGTCCATGGACTTCTTCATACATTTCTTCTGTGGATTTGAGTCCTGATCAGAGGAAAACAAACTCTGTTTATTGTTGATGGTAAATTTTGCAAATCTACCCCTATAAAAAAGTACGATTTAGTTCTTTAACCTCTTCAATGGAGCCTGACATTTTCTGCCTTCTATGCCAACTTCCCTTTGTTGTCTCTTGTTCAACTCTCATTTTCTCCTTCAAACGATTGAACTAATTTGCTATTCAAGACATATGAACAGTAAGAAAGGAAGTCCTCCTTCTTCTCTTCCTTCAAAGATTCCATATGCAGATATGAGCGTCTCCCAATTGCCCTTGTTTTATATGAATCAGGAAGAACCAGCAGGAAAGGAGTACCAGGCAGTCATTTTATGGGAGCTTCTCAACCCCTGGAATGGCATCCTTCCCCAGAGCCATTTAGCCCTGATCCTGCTTACCTGCAAGCAATTACCAAAACCTGCCTCTTTCTGCAAAGACTGGGCCAGGCTATTAGGTTTATCTACCCATTTTGAGTTGTCAACCCTTCTCCTGGTTTGGCTGTTTTATTCCTGATTTAATTTGTTATATTGTTTCATAGTTTTTGAAAACTTTTTTAAAATTGTTTTTTATTTTATTCAGAAAGTTAAAATACAAATTCCAATATAAACAAACAAATAAACACATAAAATAACAAGCAAAAAACCCAAACAAAAATAGACAAATCATTTTTAAAAAGGTATGCATTGAAAAGGGCAAAAGAAAAAAACAACACATATATTATTTCCCCTGGTTGAGCGCTGATAAATCTCCTGGTTGATCACAACAATGTTAGTATCTCCCTTGTAAAGCAGGACCACAACCTCTACATCTATTTCAGTGTTTCTCAACCTTGGTAGCTTGAAGATGGGTGGACTTCAACTCCCAGAATCCCCCAGCCAGTGTTGCTGGGGGATTCTGGGAGTTGAAGTCCACCCATCTTCAAGCTACCAAGGTTGAGAAACACTGATCTATTTAAAACCAGCTTAGCCTGTCATCTATCTACTGTATGTAAATCAACAGCAAAGTTAAACTTCAAAGACCTCTGTTTCTTAACACCTAAGCTGCCCAGAGTTTGTGTGAAAATGCTCATTTATTGGTAAATTTTATTTAACAATGTCTTGTGAATAATATAATATAATTTGATGTATTGCTTTGATGTATATATATAAGGTGTTTAGTGAACTATACTGATTCTTTAAAAAAAAACCTAATATGTAAAATGGGATGAATTTTTTCTCAATTTGGCAGAAACAGAACAGGAGTTGAGAATTGGATTCACTGCTGCACCTAGTTTAACTGCCAACTTTACAAACATTTGCTGAGTTGGATCATTGACAGGATTACAAACAGCATTAAACTGTCGTACTTGAATGTTAGATTGTGTGTAAATCTACATCACTTCTATGCTTTGCAGAGAAGATAGTTTGTTGCAAAGCCAATCAAGATTTCAGGTACTATTGAAAGCATCATAATATTGGGCAGAAGACAAGATCCAGATTAGACTTGCCTATTGTAGGACATTCTATCTATACAGTAAAAAAATTAGCTAATTAGTGAATGATTTGTAGATAATTCATGATGCAATTGAAAAGTTATTGCCTTTAAACAAAATAAATATTGCAATATAATATATTGTGAAAATACAAAAGGGAGGTCAGAATCAGAAAGAAGAGGAATGGACAGTTGGGTAAAGAAATTAACTGAAAGAGAATTAAAAATAAAAGATTTTGAATCAGAGGCAGTGAGAGTAACAGAAGCTATAGGGGCATAACATCCACTCTCAATTGTCACACTTCATGCTGCGTTTGGGATCTGTTCTGGTTGTGTTAAATTAGAGTTTGTTTGCTTTGTTTATAGCACTGTCTAAATTATATAAAACAACTTTACTAACAAACGAATGCATTAAAACTCTAATAGATCACTGATATGCAACAGGAAGAAGCAGTCCCACAAAATTTATATAATTAAAATTTGTATAATTTATATAGTTCCAGCATGAACTATTTCATATGCCAAAGAATGTATATTGAAAAAATTAGTAATAAATCAAGACTGCCCATGTTAATATGGTTTAACCACTGGAATCAAGACCATGCAAAATAATGTAAGTTCTATCCCAAAAGTTTAGAACCGAGGCGATTTAGTGAAGGAATGCTTTCCTAAAAATGTACGTAGGATTAACTCAGCAGGTTACCAGTGGGCATTGGGTGACCACAGGTCTTTTGATTCAGTGACATGGCTGATCTCTTGCAAGGCTTCGTGATCCTCAGCCAGTTTCTTAGTTTTTCAGCAATTAAACTATTTTATCAGAAGTTCCTTAGTTCTTGTGTATCTGTTTACCTGGTTCCAGTGTAGCCTTCTGGGGTGAAGTTTGACAACAGGAAAGGGAAGAGATTCCTTCCCCATTTTGGGCAGAGGGCTGACCACAAAGGAACTGTGGGTTCCAACATTGGTTCCCATCTTTCCTGATACTCTCTGCCATTTTTGGAGGGCTTTCCAGATCTTGAAATATACATTCCTTCATTAAGATGACAATCCAAAGTTATCTGTTTTCTAGCTGAATTAAGGGAGAACTTTGCTCATTTCACATTTTCCCCTTCCTTGTGAGAAAAGGGTTCCCAGTATTTAAGGCACTGTCATCAGTTGTCCTAAGCGCTGATGATCCTATTAACATGACCTCATTAGTTTCAGCATCTAAACACATAAGCTAGTAGTAGAGCAGGAGCTAATCATGCTAATTGTAACCTAACATTTGCATATTCATCAGCCCTGCTTGCTTTATGAACAGGGAAAAAACACCATGTGTCTTTAATATTTTTAAGTGGGTCACTTTCAGGGTTGTATCTGCTTTAAATAAATTACCATGTTGTTGGATGTCCTTGCCAAAGAGCCATTTTGTGCCACTGCTGAGTCTTCACAATACATGGTTTCCTGACATAATCCACATCCAAACACACAGCCAAGCAAGACTTGTTCCAGTGCAGCTGGAATTTCAGCCGTGGAAAGACAAAGGTGGGCAGAAATCTGGGAGGTGAGGAGGAAACAATTTCACGCCTACCCGGATTCCACTTCCTGAGATATGTTGGACAGGGAAGAAGCTGGCGGATGAGATTTTTCCAGTCAGAGCAGACAGGTGGGCCCAGATTACCTGGCTGACCAGGAAGAAGCTGCCCACCAAGGAAAGAGCTGGTTTGGGGGGAGAGTGGCTCCTTCTCTGCAAACTCCATGCTCGAACATCCAAGGGACATCTTGATTTGGGTGGAATTCCCACTGAAGTCAAACTTCATTTTCCTGCATGTTATGTTTTAGGGCTATATACAGGCTGTGTTTGTTGTTGTAGTTGTAGTTCAGTTGCTAAGTCATGTCTGGCTCTTCATGACCCCATGGACCACAGCACACAGGTTCTCCTGTTCTCCACTGTCTCACAGAGTCTGTCCAAATTCATGTTCATTGCATTGATGATGCTATCTGAACCCTCTCATCCTTTGCCATCCTTTCCTCCTTTTGCCTTCAACCTTTCCCAACATGAGGGCTTTTTCCAAGGAGTCCTCTCTCCTCATTAGGTGGCCAAAATATTTGAGCTTCAGCTTCAGCATCTGTCTTTCCAAAGAGCAGCCAGGGCTGATTTCCTAGACTGTGTTTTAGCTTCTTACAAATCAGAAGGTTCAGAACTTGGTGAACACATTTTCCTTTCAATATTTTTTGTCAAGAAAAATGTTTCTAGAGCTCTTGTTTTCTGCTTAATTTGTACCAAGATCACACACATGCAATACAGGTAGTCCTTGCTTAATGACACCCAGCAACCATTCAAACTTGTGACCATGTGGTACTTATGATGGGTCTATAAGTTGAAGTCAACTGTCTCAGTAACATGATTGTGATTGTGATTGGAATACCCGGTGCCTGCCTCATAATAGTTGGAGCATCCTGTGGTCATGATTTGCAACCTTCTTTGCCAGCTTCTGACAAGCAAAGTCAATGGAGAAGCCGGCAGGAGGTCACAAATGGTAACATGTGACATCCCCCACTTAATAACCAACTGTGATTTGCTTAACAATGGCAACAGGAAATGCTGGAATTGCTGTTGCTGTGCAGTGCAGTCACATGAAGTTGCACTTTACAACTCAGTCACTTAATAATGGCACTCCTAGTCCCAATTGCAGCATTAATCAAGGATTACAGGGCTAAATGTGAAATAGTAAAACTTGAGCTTTCAGGATCACAAAGGTGAGGGGTCACAGGTGCTCTCTACCCCACCTAATATTTGACTCCCTTTTTTTGTTGCTCTTCGAATGAACAATGATCTCCAATTGCTTCATTGCTCCTTTCTTAAAGCCCATTGATTTATCCAGGCACCGGGGTCTTCTCCAATGATATTTGATTTTTCATTTGTTTGTTTGTTTGTTTCCTTCTTGGGGCTTCCAATGAGCAATTGCTTTATACTTCATCTAGTACTGAATCATTTCTTCTGGAAGTCTAAGCTATCTTCCCTGGAAGTTCAACTATTCTGTTTTTGAGAGTTCTGACAGCGAGAATCTAACTGGCACCAGGATTGGTGAAGCAGGTCTTATAGTTGCACCAGTTACGTCCTTTCCTAGACAGGGATGCCCTCTGCACAGTCACCCAAGCTCTCGTCATTTCTCGTTTGGACTACTGTAATGCCCTCTACATGGGGCTGCCCTTGGGGTGTACCCGAAGGCTCCAGTTGGTCCAGAATGCGGCCGTGCGGGTTGTTATGGGAGCTTCCCATTACTCCCGTGCAACACCTCTCCTGCGGAAGCTGCACAGGTTACTGGTGGTCCTTCGGATTCGCTTCAAGGTGCTGGTACTTACCTATAAAGCCCTACATGGCATGGGCCCGGGGTATCTACAGGACCAACTTCTGCCTGCCTCCCACCGCCCTGTGTGCTCACACATGGCTGCCCTCTGGGTGCCATCGACCAGGCAATGTCAGCTGGCGGCACCCAGGATGAGGGCATTCTCTGTGGGCTCACCGACCCTCTGGAATGGGTTACCCACGGAGCTCTGGATGGCCCCTGACCTCTGCTCTTTCTGCCAAGAGCTGAAGACATGGCTTTTACAACAAATTTGCTGATCTGGTGCGTGGTTTTAATTGGATGGATTTTAAATTGATTGCTTATGTAGTTATTTTTATTGCTTTCATTGTCTTAACTTCTGTAAGGTGCCCTGAGTCCCTCGGGAGAAGGGCGGCATATAAGTATAACAAAATAAATAAATAAATAAATAAATAAATAAATAAATAAATAAATAAATAAATAAATAAATAAATATGACAGAAAAACGTATTTACATTTAATCCCTCATCCAAGTATCCAAAGCCTAGTTTGCATCCTAGCAAGAGCATGTGCTGGGAAGAAAAGCAGAGGATTAGTGCCAGAATCACATTAGTAAACACTTAGAGAAAGAGCAGGCAGAGGGAAGAAATCTTCTTTTGAAAGAAATGTTGGCAGGTAATAGAAGGCTGCCTCGTGGGCTGAACGTTGCACAGGCCTAGCTTAGATATCACATTTTGTCATCATTATTGTTGTCAGTTTGTTTCTGCACTTTGATATTTTGTACAATTTTCTCATAGCCTTTCAATTTCATGACCAATGTCTACATCTTTGTAAATTTCTGAGCATAAGGAACAAGATCTATTACTACTTCAACTTCTTCATATGCTTGCTCTGAGTTTGCATTGCCTGTTGACATAATTTGTGTGTGTGTGTGTGTGTGTGAGAGAGAGAGTGTTAGTATTAAGCAATAGGGTAGTTTTCCACTCTTTTCTTTCACCTTCAATAAAAGTGACCTTAACTCCTCCATGCTCCTCCAAATTCTGGAGGACTACAACTTGCTTTTGATGAGGGGGTGTGTGTGTCTTACACACTGATCTGAACACAAGGAACAGTAACATTTGTCCATTGCTGTAGTCAGATCCATTTCTCATTGCTTTGGAGATTATGGTTCTGCTCTACCCTCAAGAAAGTTGTGCTTATTTAATCACTCCAGGTTTCTGATGGAACTACTTGATTTTCAGAGGGGACTTGGGATTTAGTAATACTTTGCCTACTGCCTTATTTGTCTCAAATGAAGGAATGACAACAGACGTGCTCTTGGGTGAAGAAACTGGCAGTGGAATGATCAACTAAGCACAACTTTATGCAGAAAGACAAAGAATGAATCCATGTATGAGAGAAGAGGTGATTGACTTATTCTCCAAGGCACCTGAGGGCAAGAAAAGAAGTAATAGATGGAAATTTATCGAAAGAGAAATCCAACCTAGAACTAAGGAGAAGCTTCCTGACAGTGAGAACAATTGACTGGTAGCATGGCTTGCCTTCAGAAGCTGGGAGTGCCCCATCACTGGAGGTTTTTAAGAAAAGTCTGAAATGATATAGAATCTCCTGCTTGAGCAGGGATCGGACTAGAGGACCTCAGAGGTCCCTTCCAATTCTGTCATTTTATGACTTCTATGATGTCTATCTCAATGTTTCATTTAAATGTGTACAAAGCAACTGCTTTAATTGGTTTGGCTCTCTAGTTGGTCTTAATAATAATCAACTATGTTGTTATTATATTCCTGCTAGAATATAAAGGTCCCTTGTAAAAGAAAACAAAATGGATCCCTCATATCGAGCATTTGCAACAGCATGCATAAACACTGTTCTATGTATGCAGCTCATCCCTTTGACAAAGTCTCAGCTTCATATAAAACAAGAGCCACACAAATAATGTATTTCAAATGTAAGCTGGAAAATGCTTATATGGTCAGAAGTGCCAGGTACTTCCAAAGACCTCACTGTCTCCCACCTCATAGGAGAAAATGCCCTTGAAGTTCTTCTCTGAATAAGCCCTGTGGGAGGCTGCATTTGGTCCAGCAACAGCTCCCTAGCAAAGCCCAGTGACCATTTTCTTTTGGAGAAGATCCAGAGCTGTTCTTCCTGTCCTGTACTTCACAGTTCTTGCCTTTGGGCTATGCATGGCGATGGGATCCATCTGGCATCACTTCCACCTGTGAACTGTCTCTGCTCTGTGTGCAGTGTGTTGCTTCTGCAGGATGTGGACTCAATCTGGTTTATGTGCTTCATATTTGTGTTCTACCGTGATCTTTTCAAAGCAGGCACAGGAGATGTTGGCTTGATCCTGAGGATAAAGGTTGATCATGGTAGCTGTGGATGATGAACTCAATGCAGCATAGCTCCAGGAACTCTTAATTCCAGCAAAGCCAGACTCCACTGCTAAATGTAGGCTCACAATAGTCCAGAAAGTTAGGATCCAGCTCAAAATCACAGTAGCCAAAAAGAGTTTCCTCTCCATTGGAAACATTTCCCATCCTGGGCTTTGTATTGGCCCTTAGCAAGAGGATGTAGCAAAATATCTATCAACATAATGGGACAAAACAACCCATCCTGTCAACTTCAAATGTTCGTATAATAGTTCCAAGAGGGCTTTTTGTCCTCTGTTTATATATTTTCCTTTTGTGTTTTCTCCAGTAAGCAAACTTCAGAGGACCCTTTGCAGCACTCACACTCCCTTGCTTATAAGGAAGAGAAAGGCCCGAGAATGAATCATGGGAAAGCATCCTGTGGCAAGGAGGGTTTCTTAATGAGGACCACCCTTGGCTTTCAGCATGTACCTAGTGCAAGAGCATGTCTGCACGAGGGTGGGAGAGGGCTTTGTTTGGCTGGAAAACTGTTTGTGAGACACAATGGTAGAGGGGAGAGAGCCAGACACCAGGCCTTTGTGTGCAAATTTCCCAGCGGAGTGAAACTGCTTTCCACAAGTTAATTAAACAGGTTTGTAGTTCAGAGCCTGCCTAATGAGCTATAGTTCTTCATGAATGAGAGGCTTGTCTCCAGCTATGAGGCAAAAGTCCAAAATATGTCAACAGCAATTACTGGGGGGCCATCCAGTTCAACATCTGATCCAAATTGGAGGGGCAAGAAAAGCAAGCGGGAAGGCCGTTGCCTTGAATTTCCCCAACCTGGGCTTAAGATGAGATGTGTCCAGGACCTTGGGGGAGGGAGGGGGTGTTCAAGCCACTAGTGTATACCATGAAACTGCAGCCACACCGACTCTGAACAGTGGATTTATTATTTTATATTTTGCCATTCCTCAAGGAATTCAAGGCAGCATACAAATCACACATCCTTCCTGGTGTGTGTGTGCTTGTGTGTACGTGTGTGTGCGCATGATCGTGTGGTGTGGATCATTAGTGCCACAAATTCTTCTGGAATGGGGCACATGGCATCAATCAGAAAGAAATAACAAGAAAGCCAGTGCTTCCTTAATTGGAAGACGCTTCCCATGGGTTATAATATGCTCTGGAGATGTTCTTGCAGACTTCTGTTTCAGGTATTAGCACACAAATACCCCATAATTGCATAGACGTACACAGAGATTATCTAGTTTTCATGTTTTGTGAATGATTCATCAGCATGAAAAAACATATTGTATTAGATAAATAATTCATCATTTTTCCTATTTACTTAACTCATCATTACCAGGTGTGCAATTTAGTCATTACAAGTAACTTCCTCTTAGATGGTATGAAAATGGCAATCACTGGTGACCCTAGTTTAATTAGGGCTTATTTAGATTATCATTTGGAGGAAGGGAGGGACAGAAGTGTTTCTCGTCCATTGCAAGTCATCCGCTAGAGATAATCTGGCTGGGAAATCATATTGTCCAACCAGTAATATTGTGATGCTGGTAAAACGCCATCCTTGTATCCCAATTTTTTTTAACAAGTTTCATTAAAAAACTAGGGTAGTCATAGAACTATTCAGCAGAGACAGGAGACACCCAGGTTCAAATGTTATTAGATACTTGTATTGTAGACATCTCTCTGTTTATCCTGTGTCACACGGTACGGATAAAATGGAGGTAGGAATATTCGACATCCAGGAATTAAGACAGATACAAATGTAAATAGGGTAGTAATGAAACTAGCTAAGCTGTTGTGTATTGTCTTTGAGAAAGTTGGTGAAGTGTGGGCAGGGGTGAAATTCACTAACCTTCCCTACTGGTTCGCAAATGTGTGTGACTCGCATGTGGCGGCGTCTGTGCTTGCACAAAGCCTTCTGCGCATGCACAGAGGCTTAAAATCGTCACATAAAAGCAAAATCTGCACGGGTGGGCGGAGCCTCCCCGCAGCCACCGCTACCGATTCACCTGAGCCGGATAGAACCGGCTGAATTTCACCCCTGAGTGTGGGGCAAGTGAAGAAAAAGATATATTGCCTGTTTCCTCAAAAAGAGGAAAAATAAAAATTCAGTTATCTACAGACCAGTCAGCCTGATGTTGATTTCTTGGGAAATTCTAGTTCATAATGAGATTGATTTGTAAATTCCTTGAAAACTGTCCAGTAAGTACCGGAAGTCAGCATGGATTTGTGAAGAACATCTTGTTGAGCTAAGGTTTGTTTTTGATCACATAACTTTAGTGGATTGGGACAATCCTGTAGTCCTGACTTCCCAGCAAAGCATCTGACAAGATATGCTTCTTAGGAAGCTACTTAAGCAAGGGCTGGAAGGCCTGACAATTAAGTAGATACAAGGCTGACCTGAAAATTTACTCCCTAATGATTTGTAATCAGAGTGGAGAGGGATATCCATGGGGCGCCACTGGATCTGTCCCGAGTCCTCAGTATTTTATTAACCCTTTAGATAAAGATCCCAAGGAAATACTAGTTGAATACCCGCTTGATAGAATTGGAGAGGGATGTAACTAATGTCCTAAAGCAGGGGTCTTCAACCTTGGCAACTTTAAGACTTGTGGACTTCAACTCTCAGAGTTCTGGGAGTTGGAAGTCCACAAGTCTTAAAGTTGCCAAGGTTGGAAACCCCTGTCCTAAAGGACAGAAATAAAATTGATGGGTTGAGAAAGTAACAGAATGACACTTAACAAAGACAAATACTAGGGCCCATCAGTGAAGAAACAAATGTGAAATGTCAAAAGATGGAAAATATCTAGCTTAGTAACAATACTTCCCAAAAAGGGCTTGAAACAGGAGCTTATTACAAACTGAGAATCAGACACCACTATGTTGTGACTCAAAAAAAGACAAATGCAGTTGTAGGCTATCTCAGCAGAACTATAATTTCCAAATGATCGGAATGAATAATTCCATTTCATTCTGATTTGGTCAGTCATCCTCTGTTGAAAAGGATTCAGAGAAATTGGTATAATTTAAAATAAGACCAGTAAAGACTTTTGGGGACTAGAAATTAAATCTTCTGGAGGAAATCAAGCATGTTTGATACCGGTAGTACTCTTTAAATGCCTAAAAGGCTGTAATACTGAAGAAGACCAAGGTCTATTTTATCTTTTTCCAGGATTTAGGAGATGAAATAGTGTAGTTAGGCACATACGGCAGATTCGAACTGAATGACAGGAAAAATACTAACAAGAAGATCAGTCTCCCAGGGAAATGTTGGATTCCTCAGGACTGCATGTCTTCAAGGGGAGGCTAGGTAGCTAGCCTCTGAGCTGCTTTAATCCGCATTCCTGAACTTGGCAAAGGGTTGGTCTCAGTGGCCTAAATGACTCTTTTGGTCATTCTGCTTTCTTATTCAGAATCCCGTGAGAGTAAAATATCCAGTTTTCTCCCACCAGCATTCTTGTAAGGCTTTATTTTAATCCTCTGTCAGTGTATATGTTTGTATATGTATGTGTGCATTTGTGCATTTGGGGTGAGTAGAGACACATTGATACACTTGGAAAATCACAAGCATTGGTAAAAAAAAAAAAGATTTACAAACAAAATTGAGACGAGTCCAAATATTTGGTCTGTGGGTAAGAAAGCAAAGAAGTTGACCTTGGAATAAATAAGAAAAACACCACATATGCAGTCAAAATAACTGGCAGCCGATGAGATATTCTCAAATCAAAACTGCAGTGTATTCGCTAGGTTTCTGTCTATGCAGCCTGTAGTCTTTTGCTGCATCTACCCATGAGGAACCAAGTGGCCTGATCTAGTTATGCTCCTTACCCCAGAGTAAATGCCATGGGTTTCAGCAACAACTGAGCATTGAATCACAGTCTATCCCTCCAAAAAACGTCTGTGTAGCATTTCAGATTTGAAGGCAAAAAAAAAAAAAAATCTGTTCTTTAAGAAGCTTCTTATACTTTCAAAACAGGAACACTGGCTACATGTAGGTCAACATATACCACTGGGAGAGGACAAAGTCTGCATCACTGTTGGACCGAGTCCTGCCTCTGTTCTCCTCATCCTCAGTTAAACTGATGACACAAACATACTTATGAACTGATCTACAATATGATGAAAAGGGGATGTTATAAATTTTATACAGAGGAACAAAACCAAGAGTAAGATACACACACACACATTTATATTAATTATATAGTTAATTCAAAAAATGAAAATAAAATTGAGCTAACTAGGGGGTATTTTAACAATGGAGGAATACCAATTAAAAAGTGGTACAATTTAAAACGTGTCATTAAACAACATTTTAAAATGGATTCAAGGAGAGACATTTAGGAATGAAAATAAGAACGATGTACAAAAGTAACTTAATTGGTCATTTGCTCATGGCTTGCTGGAGAAATCTGCCTCTTGTGGAAGTTGTGCAATCTAATAATTGCATCCATCTCATTTTTCACTTCCATGGTCTTGCCACACAAAGAGAAGATTGCCATAATAGACTGATGGGGGCAAAGTTGGGATCACAGACAGGAGCAAAGCGACAAGAAGCAACACCAACAGAACAGAGGTTCCCCCCTCCTCCCATGGGATATGCTTCAAAGCATATGACTGATTTATATCCCATTAACTTTAACAATTAGTATGAGTAGAAACTTAAGCATGTGATACAATATAACACTGAAAAATAAATTACACCATAGATCTAGCATTTTTTCCTCTTAACCCCTAAAAGAGGGCCTGCTTAGACAAGATGATCCTGCCTAGTTACTCTTGCAAGTGGTCAGGTAACAAACTGTCTGGTCTAATCCCAATTAGATCATTATTTCCCTCTTTTGCCGTCACAAAAGTCCAAGACCTGCTGGACATTTAATTCTCATTAATGCGTCCTAACTTTCTGTTGCTGATGCCTGAAAAACTAAGCAACACCTGGAGAGGAGGAGGAAAGAGAGGGGGCAGAGATATCAAAGGTGCCCAATGAAAGCAGCCCCTTGGTGAGTCGAACTTGGGAGACCATCCCACCTCCTGGGTTCATGGTGGCAGACCGGGGCCATAAGTAAGTAACTGGGACTATTTTAATAGACTTGATCTTCTCTATTTCAGCCCTGATGCTTCTTTTAGTGTCCTCCTGCTTTGGCATCCATCCTGCAGATGCTAAATTAGTTGGCAAGAGAAGAATTTCAGAAACCATGTTTTCTACAAATACTTAAATATTCTCACAAATACAAAATGTGTGCAGAGAGGTTTTACCACTGAAGTCAATGGGGTTCATTAGAGTTTTTTAAAGACATGACATGTTCTGCTAACCCAAAGCTCTTCAAAATGCTGAATCTGCCTTCTAGTTAGTGCAGAGTTCAAGTTCTGATCCAGAAAGAAAGGATCAGTTTTACTGAAAGAATCTATCAAGAACTAACAACCTAAAGCATCCTAGATTCCTGAGCACCAACTGTATAATCTTGGTATACTTAGTACATTTATAGACATTATTTATTTTCATTTATCACATGTAGAAACTGCCCATATTCTGCACAGAGGGAACCTGGGTTGTGATAAATTATACCAATTATTTTTTCGTTCTTTCCTTGTTTGTTCACTCTTCATTTTTCTTTTAAAAAGTGATTAATAAATAAAAAGGTTATATAATCTTTTGGACAGGCTACTTACCCAGACTTACAGTATAACTGTTATAAATAACATATTGTAATGGGTTTTGTCACTCATATCAGTGTCAGACTTTACCACCTGCTTCCCTCCTGCTCATGGCAACTTGAAAGCTTTGCAAGTTGACAACAGCATTTTCCATAAATGTGGGCTATAAAGTGCTTGGAAACCTCTAATTCCATCTGCTTTCTTCAGGAGTCTCCAAACTTGGTAACTTTAAGACTTGTGAAGCAAAGCTGGCTGGGGAATTCTGGGATTTGAAGTCCACAGATCTTAAAGTTGTCAAGTTTGGGGATCTCTGCTCTAGACCTCTGGTCTACTTCCATTCAAGAATCTGCTTTGACAGGCTGATCTAGTGCAGCTTTTTGAATCAAATGGCCCTCTTTGGGTCAATAACCTTTCCCCAAGACTCAAGTCTTCTCCATCTGCAAAACTAGACTCCCTTCTTGGCTGTCTTCAGCATCTCAATTGCTTGGCTCATCAAGTGCAATGGCAACAACAGGTCTCTTGCAAGCCAGAACCACTGACAAACTTCCCGTCCTGGATGAAGACAGCAGTCAGCAGCTTCTGACTAACCCACCTGACAGGTGTAGAGTCTGCCTTTCCATCAGTCTGGGATCACTGCTTCATGGCATTTGAATTTCAAATGGGCCACAGTGTTTAGGAATTTTCCTCCCTCCCTTTCTTTCTTTTACAAATGTATAGTCCAAGCATATCCAAAAACTTTCCTAGTCTTTTAATGTTAATCCAGGTCATTTTAACTGGTTTACTCACTTTTCAAAATAAATTGCTTTCATTCTGCTTTAAGAAATTTATCTCCATTAGTGTATTAAGTCTTTTGATTTTGGTTAATCTAGACATGCCATAAATTCATGTGTTCCAAATGTGAGCATTGAACCATCATTTAATGTTGGAGGATACAAAGCAACTTTAATAATTAGTTGAATTGTTTCAGCTTCTCTCAGTTTCCAGTGCACTCTTTTACAGATCCTTTGCCTTCAACAAAAGCTTTCATCTATTGTATAAATGGGCCAATTTTTTTTTTTTTTTTAAATTTGATTTATATGCCGCCCTTCTCCAAAGACTCAGGGCGGCTTACAGTGCGTTAAGCAATAGCCTTCATCCTTTTGTATATTTATACAAAGTCAGCTTATTGCCCCCACAAACTGGGTCCTCATTTAACCTACCTTAGAAAGGATGGAAGGCTGAGTCAACCTTGAGCCTTGGAGAGATTCGAACCAGCAGTAAATTGCAGGCAGCTGTGTTAATAACAGGGTGCTTTAAACCACTGTAGTACCAAGGCTCTTCTTGATCCAATTGATCCAATTTCACTGAATTGATCCAGCTCCAGTCCCTTTCTTTAACTAAATTAATCATTGGTAGTGCTCCAGTAAATGCAGGTCCCGTTCTAATGTTTTCCAGAGTTGGCTCCAAAACTCTTACCTTGGCCACCGCAGGAACATTTAGCCATCTTTATTGCTCCGTCACCTGGATATGTCTATTAATGAATCACCCCCATGGAATGTAGTTTGGCTTCTTCTCAACAGCAGTTCTTTCTATGGGGTCACTTAATTTCCTTTTGCTTATGGTTGCTGCAGAGTTGCATTGTTTCCATTCTGCTTTGGGAAGATTGTCTCCAGTGGTGTATTGACTCCAGTGGTGGGTTGCTCCCAGTTCAGTCCGGTTCTATAGAACTGGTAGTAAAACCGGTGGGAGGCTCCACCCAACCATCACAATGCCATCATGGGTGATCTGTGCATGCCTTGGAAACAGTGAAGGACCGGCCCATGGTGCCTTTGCCAGCAAAAATGGAACTCGAGAGAGCCGCATGCGTTTTCACTGGCAGAGGGCTGCAGGCTGTGGCAGCCAAAAATGGAGCTGGGAGCCCGTTTTCACTGGCAGCGCACTCGGGCCCCCATAGGCTCCCCCGACATGAGTGATGTCGAGCTGGCCATTCCCACTCTGGCCCCCCAAGGTCAAACACAACCCTGATGCGGCCCTCAATGAAATCGAGGGTTTTGGCTTACACCAAAGACAGTATACTAAATAACATATTGGCCCCAACAATCTGGGTCCTCATTTTACCCACCTTGGAAGGATGGAAGGCTGAGTCAACCTTGAGCCGGTGAGATTTGATCCGCTGATCTGCTGAACTAGCAGTCAGCTGAAGTAGCTGCAGTACTGCACTCTAACCACTGTGCCATCTCGGCTCATTTTTGGTTTTGTTGAGACTCTGAAAGAGTGCAGAGAAGAACAACAAGATTAGGGACTGGAGGCTAAAACACATGAAGAATAGTTACAGGAATTGGATACGTCTAGTCCATTGAAAAGGGGGACCAGGGGCAACAGGATAGCAGCGTTCCAATATTTCAGAGGCTGTAACAAAGAAGAGGGGCTCAACCTATTTTTCTTTTTTCTTTTTTTAATTTTAAAAAGCAAAACTTTATTCATTCTTAAAAAAAAGCATTTAAAACATACAAAAACTTGATTAAGTTAAAAGTTAACTTATCAAGAAACAAATTTGCATATACATATACAATAATCAACATCAACTACTAACTAATTTCTATTTTTATATATACATATATACAAACCTACAGTGACATATTTCATTTTCTATCTATCTGACAGTGCATTTTCCTTTAATTATAATAATTTCATCTAAATTTCATCTCAACCCATTTAGCCTCCTTTGATTTATCCACTGGTACCATCTATTCCATATTCTAAAATATTTTGAGTCCTCCTTATCCTGTAACTCTAAAGTTCATTCGTCCATTTCTGCGCATTTGTATATCTTTTGTATTAGCTCCTGATCAGTTGGCAATCTATTTGTTTTCCAAAGTTGTGCTACTGCTAGTCTGGCCGCCATTATTATGTGAAGTATTAAGTATTTTATATCATTCCTAAGGTTCTTTTTGTTCATACCTAATAGAAAAATTTCGGGTTCTAATTCAATTTCATAATCTGTTATTTCTGCTATCCATGTTTTAATCTTGTTCCAATATTTCTTAATTTCTGGGCAGAGCCACCAAGCATGATAAAAAGTTCTGTGTGGTTTTTTTACACTTCCAGCAAATCGGATTTACGTTTGGGTACATTTTTGCTAACCGTGCGGGGGCCAGATACCATCGATACCACATTTTATAGTGATTTTCTTTGTAGGCTACCGATTTTGTCATGGTATAGTTATTTTCCCACACTCTTTCCCATTCTTCTAATTGTATACTGTGACCGATGTTCCTCGCCCAAGCTATCATCTGCCCCTTAACCAATTCTTCTGCCATATCGTATTCGAGTAGATATTTATAAATTTTCGAAATTAACTTCCCTTCTTTGGATTCTAATAATTTATCTAATCGGTTTTATTTTATATCTATTCCTCTCTCCTCCTGATCCTTCCTATATCTTATCTTTATTTGTGAGTATGGCCACCAGTCTATTGCTATTCCTTGTTCCTTTAATTCTTCTCTAGTTTTCAAATTCCCCTGTCTATCTAGTATTTCTCTGTATCTTAATATTTTTTATTTAGATAATATATTGGGATAGGTTATTGCTTCTATCGTTGATAGCCAGCCAGGAATTTTCATGTAGTGTTTGTGCCGAATTTGTTGCCATGTATTAATTAAAGATTTCCTAATAGTATGATTATTAAAGTGTTTATATATTTTATTCCCTGTGTTCCAAATAAAGGCATGCCAACCCTTCATCGAGTCATGTCCCTCCAAATTTAACAACCTTCGATTATCCAAAGTTATCCATTCCTTAATCCAAAGTAAACTTACAGCCTTATAGTATTTTTGCCATGCCGGGAAGCCAAATCCCCCTCTGGTTTTATCATCTTGTAGTATATTTAATTTTATTCTTGATTTTTTCCCTTCCCAGACAAATTTTGTGGTTATTTTATCCAAATTATCGAAAAATTTATTGTCCAATTTTATCGGACTTGTTTGGAATAGATAAAGGTGTTATGTCCTTATATGGGCACCCGCCGGGGATTGGCTAATCTTCCGGCGGGAGATTCAAATAACTGTCAGTGGGCGGCTGAGTCTGCCGGAGCGTATAAAAGGAGCTCCGGCAGCCCAGCTGCTTGTCTTTTTCCTGTGCTTGAATAAAGTACTGAACTGGACCCGAGCTGGTCGCGTCTTGCTTTCCCTGCGCCGATCTAACACTGGCGACGAAGGAACAGAACCAAGCGACGAACCTCGTGGCACAAGCCAACCTCATAGAGCTAAGTCACTGAGAACCGAGTCACTTCGTAGGGATTTCCAGAGGCATGGCATCAGCTGAAGTCACCTTGCCAGCCCTTGCTCCATTCCGCCCAGGGAAGGACAAGTGGAAATCCTACGTGGTAAAATTTCGGCAGTACCTGAGAGGAAACAACATCAGGGATGCCGATGATGATCGGAAAAAGGGCATCTTCTTGGCCAACTGCGGATCCGAAGTCCTAGACATGGCAATCGATCTCGTAGCACCACGAGACATCGAAGAAGTGCCATGGACGGACCTGCTGCAGATCCTGGAAGAACACTATGCCCCAACTGGCACTCCAGTGGCAAACCGTTTCACCTTCCATCAAAGGGATCAAAAGGAAGGTGAGACCATCAAAGAATTTGTGGCCGCCCTGCGCCAAATCGCAGCCAGCTGTGAGTTTGACCATGTGGATAACGCCATCGCGGACCACGTGGTTTTCGGCATGAGGGACAGAGGCCTGCAAAAGAAATTTCTGAGCAGGAAGAAACTCGTGCTCAAAGATGTGGTGGAGGAAGCCACCGCATCCGAAATCTCGGAGAAAGCGGCTGCCGCAGTAAGCAGAGCAAAGGGAATCCACAAGATTCGCTCCACAACGCAATCTTCAACTGAGGATTCCGCAGCTGGATCAGAGTCGGAGGAGGAATCCACCGTACACAAGGTATCCAGACCCCCAAGGCGGGAAACCGCCCAAAAAAGTTACAAGGGGGAGCGCTGCGCCAGCTGCAGAGGGGACCACCCCAGAGCCAGCTGCAAATGGAGAGATGCAACCTGCCGGCGTTGCAACAGGAGAGGGCACATTGCAGAGGCATGCAGAGCTGAGGAACCAGCCCCAGAACCCTCCAGCCACCGCCCTCGCGAAAACCAGGAGGACAACGCGAGGGCATCCAGACGGTCCTCCTACCAATCCAGACGCGGTGAGAGTGACGGGAACCGGAGGAGAGCAGTACACCAAACCACAATACATCTCCCCGATGACGACGACACCGCCACTAAGTGCCACGCGACCGTGCTGCTTGAGGGGACCCCATGCTCCATGGAAGTAGACTCTGGCTCCGTCTACTCAATCATGGACTGGAAAAACTTAAAACGCATCAAGCCAGACGTCCGCAAGAAGGACCTGAGACCCCTGCGCTCCAGGCTGGTGGATTTCGGAGGAAACCACATCGGAGTCCTGGGAAGAGCCTTGCTCCACGTGTCTTACCAAGAATTCCAAGGCAACCTCCCCATCACCATCGTCGAGCACGACCGCCCAACCCTGCTAGGCATGGAGTGGTTCAAGCCACTAGGGCTCGGGATAGTAGGGGTTAACCAAATTCGTCAGGACGAACTCGACACCCTCCTCGAAGAATTCAAGGAAGTCTTCGACGGTAAGCTGGGGAAATTTGTGGGGAAGCCCATTTCCTTTAATCTTGATAAGACAATTACACCCATTAGGCTTAAGCCCCGCAGAGTTCCGTTTGCCCTGAGGCCCAAAGTAGATGCTCAGCTAGATAAGCTGATAGCCCAGGGCGTGCTGGAACCAATCGATCATGCAGCATGGGAGACGCCCATTGTGACTCCCATGAAGCATGATGGATCTGTGCGCATCTGCGCCGACTACAAATGTTCGATCAATAAGGCCCTTTCGCAGAGCGCATACCCAGTTCCAGTGGTGCAACATCTGCTGCATTCACTTGGGAGTGGGACAATATTTGCAAAACTGGACCTGGCCCAGGCTTACCAGCAATTGCCAGTGGATGAAAAAACTGCGGAGGCACAAACGATTGTCACCCATAGGGGCGCATTTAAGTGCAACCGCCTCCAATTTGGAGTCAGCGCAGCCCCAGGCATTTTTCAATCAATGATGGAACGCCTTCTCCAAGGCATTCCAGGGGTGGTGCCATACTTTGATGATGTGTTGATCTCCGGACACTCTAAAACCCAGCTGCTTGAGCGACTTAAACAAGTCTTGCGGCGCTTCAAGGAGAAGGGTTTAAGAGTGAGGAGGGACAAATGCATCATTGGGGTCCAGGAGGTCGAGTTCCTGGGCTATCTCATAGATGGCACCGGCATCCACCCCACCAAAGCTAAAGTCAGGGCAATCCACGAAGCTCCAGCCCCCAAAAACAAAGCCGAGCTTCAAGCATTTTTGGGATTGCTAAATTTTTATGCGGTGTTCCTTAAACAGAAGGCAACAGCCGCTGAGCCACTCCATCGATTGCTGGGGAAAGCGGTTCCGTGGAGATGGGGGACAGAGGAAGAAAACGCCTTCAAGACCATCAAGGGGCTCCTATCCTCCGACAGCGTGCTGATCCAGTACCACGAGACGCTTCCGCTGCTACTGACCTGCGACGCTTCTCCATATGGGATTGGCGCAGTCCTCAGCCACCAGCTCCCCAACGGATCAGAGGCACCCATCGCCTACTTCTCTAAAACGATGTCCAGCACCGAGAGGAATTACAGCCAGCTGGACAAGGAAGCCTTGGCCATTGTGGCTGGAGTCAAGCGCTTCCATGAGTACCTATATGGCCGGAACTTCACGGTCATCACTGACCATAAGCCACTCTTGGGACTATTAGCGGGTGACAAACCCACACCTGGCTACATGTCGCCCAGGATGACACGCTGGGCCATCTTCCTCGCCGGGTATGCTTACAGACTCATTCACAAGCCCGGCAAAACCATCGGGAACGCAGATGCCCTGAGTAGGTGCCCATCCAAAGAGCCAGTAGAAGACCCCGCACCCACCATAAGCCTCCTCCACATCGACGCCGACAGAGACTGCCCAGTGACGTCAGCAGATGTGGCCACCCATACACAGAGGGACCCCATACTCAAGCAAGTGAGATCCTGGGTCCTGCGAGGCTGGCCAGCAGAAAAACCGGCAGAAAAGTTCAGCCCTTTCGCACGGAAGCAACAGGAGCTGTCCACCATGAAAGGCTGTATCCTATGGGGAGACCGGGTGCTGATTCCCAGCGCCTTACAGAAGAAAACGCTCGAGACGCTCCACAACGGACACCCGGGCATCGTAAGGATGAAAGGACTGGCACGGAGTTACGTCTGGTGGCCATCCCTGGACAAGGACATTGAAGAGTGGGTCGCCAGATGTGACCCGTGCCAAGAGGTACGTCCCGCCCCAGCCCAAACCCCAGTGTCAGAGTGGGAGATGCCCAGCAGCCCATGGGCACGGATCCATATTGACTTCGCGGGTCCAATGCAGGGGCACTACCTCTTAATCGTTGTGGACGCTTTCTCCAAGTGGCTAGAGGTCATCCCCATGGCATCTACCACTTCCGAAGCCACCATCAGGGCACTCAGGCGCCTATTCGCAACACACGGGCTGCCGGATGTCCTAGTCTCTGACAATGGCCCACAGTTAACATCCAAGGCCATGGAAGAGTTCCTGGCGGGACTGGGCATCCGCCACGCCCTCACCGCATTTTACAGGCCAGCCGGAAACGGTCAAGCGGAACGCATGGTGAGACTCACCAAGGAGACGCTCACCAAGATGGGTCCGGGCGACTGGCAAGAGAGGATTGACAACTTCCTCCTTACACAACACATCACCCCACATGCCACCACCAAGAAGAGCCCAGCTGAGCTACTGATGGGCAGACGCCTGAGGTCACCCCTGGACCGGCTGCACCCCCAGTATAACCCCGAAGTGACAGCAACGGCCAGCCGGCCGCTCCGCGCCTTCACCATAGGAGACCCGGTGTTTGCGCTTAACTTCAACGGCTCTCCGAAGTGGCTAAAGGGGAGAATAGAAAGCACAACCGGCCCGAAGTCCTACCGAGTCGAGCTGGAAGATGGACAGGTCTGTAGACGGCACATCGACCAGCTTCAGAAAAGGTGGAGGGGATCGGAAGGAAACCAGCCCGACGGGGTAGGCCTACCACACCCCGACGAGGTAGGCCTACAACACCCCGACGAGGTAGTCCTGCAACACCCCGGCAGAGCAGACCTGCAGCACTCCGGCGAGGTAGGCCTACCACACCCCGACGAGGCAGGCCTACAACACCCAGGCGAGGCAGGCCACCGACCCCCCGACGAGGCCGGCCAAGCACATTCCCATGAAATCTCTCAGCGACGATCCAGAGCGGTAGACCGGGACCTGTCACAAGAGGGATGGCACCCCCAACCCGGCAAGGTGGGCATCCGCCACTCCATGGAGAGGGACCGCCACAACAGTCAAGGGGTAGACCGGGACCCACCCAGGGAGGGGGGATCGCACCCCTCCAGCGACGAGGGCCAACAACGGCCCTGCCAGGGAGACCAACGCTCCAGACAAGTAGACCGGGGACAACCACACGGGGGAGGCGCACAACAGGCAACCCAAGCCGGCCAGCGACCGACCGGCAAGGGAGACCCCAACCAGCATCCAGACCGGGTCGACCAACACCAACCCTGCAAGGTCGACCAGCACCACTCCAGCAAGGAAGGCGCACACCACCCAGGCCAGGTCGAACAGCACCACCCCAGCGAGGTCGGCCAGCACCAACCCTGCGAAGCCAGCCAGCTCCAACCCAGCCGCGGGGATGAACACCACCCCGGCGAGGTCGACCACACGGGACAGCGACAGCGACGGGAGCCCAACGAGACACCCACGGACTTACCGGGTTTCGGACGGCACCCACCGGACAGCAGCGTTGTCCCGCCGCGAGGTTCCAGATTCTCCAGGCGAGGGAAGGACCAGCGACTCCAGCGCGAACTTCCAGATGTTGCGGCCGGAGGTGCTGGGACGGATCCCGCACACTCGACGGCCGGAGCCCCGGCCACCCCCACCGGGGAGCCGGGAAGGACAGGAGCTTCGCCCGCACAGGCCGGCGGCGAAGCTCAGACTGAACTGCGCAGGTCATCTCGGGCAAGCAGGCGCCCCGCCTACCTGCGTGACTTCGTAACGTACATTAATTGTGATGGACATTTTTCAGACTAAGGGGGGAGGAGTGTTATGTCCTTATATGGGCACCCGCCGGGGATTGGCTAATCTTCCGGCGGGAGATTCAAATAACTGTCAGTGGGCGGCTGAGTCTGCCGGAGCGTATAAAAGGAGCTCCGGCAGCCCAGCCGCTTGTCTTTTTCCTGTGCTTGAATAAAGTACTGAACTGGACCCGAGCTGGTCGCGTCTTGCTTTCCCTGCGCCGATCTAACAAAAGGAGCCTTGGCAGTATGTTTGATTTTATTGCTGCTATCCTCCCGAACAAAGATAGTCTTAATTTCCCCCATTTCTCTAAGTCCTCTTTTATTTTTTGAACTAAAGGTTCATAATTATCTTGTTTTATTGTTATGGTTCTAGCCGTCAACTGTATCCCCAGATATTTCACTTTTTTAACTGCCTGTAATCCTGAATCTTTTACTAATTTCTCTACTTGTTTTGTTGTCATATTTTTTATTATCATATTTGTCTTTTCCTTGTTAACTTTTAGACCTGCTACTTTTCCGAATTCTCCAATCTCTTTTAATAATTTCGGGGTTGTTTCCAATGGGTTTTCTATAAAGAAGACAAGGTCATCGGCAAAAGCCTGGACCTTGTACTCCTCTCTCTTAATCTTTAATCCTTGTATTTCTTTATTTGCCCTAATTCTAATTAGCAGGTTTTCCAAGGTTAAGATAAAAAGTAGGGATGATAGCGGACATCCCTGCCTTACTCCTTTATCTATTCCAAAAAATCTTGTTGGATCTCCATTCATCAGAATACTTGCTTTTTGGTTCTGGTATATTGATATTATCATTTTAGTAAATTCCTCTCCAAAATTCATAGTTTTGATTTGTTGTTTCATAAATTGCCAGTTTATTTGGTTGAATGCTTTTTGTGCATCCAGAAAGATCAGAGCTACCTGTCTCTCTGGATGCACCTCGTAATATTCCAAAACATCCATTACCATCCTTAAGTTGTTTCTTATCTGTCTTGTGGGCAAGAAACCATTTTGGTCCTGATGTATTTTGTTATGTAATATTTTTTTCAACCTGTTGGCAATTATACTCATGAAGATTTTGTAATCGGTATTCAGCAAAGAAATTGGCCTATAGTTTTTGTTAATGTGGTATCTGCCCCCTCTTTTGGTATTAGGGATATATACGCCTCTTTCCATGAATTTGGTAATTTTGTCTCTATCAGCGTTTCATTGTATGTTTCTAATAAAATTCCATTTAGTGATTCCCCAAATGTTTTATAAAACTCCGTTGGAAGACCATCGGTCCCCGGAGTTTTATTATTTTTCTGTCTCTTCAGCGCTTCTTTTAATTCCCCTATTGTAATCTCCTTATCTAATAGTTCTTTCTCTTCCTCTGTTAGTACTTGCACTCTCTTTCCTTTTAAATATTGTTCAATTTCCTCTGTTGTTACTATCTCCTTCTCATAGAGTTTTTGATAATATTGGACTGCTATCTCCTTTTTTTTCTCTAATCTCTGACGGATCCTTCCCTCTTCATCTTGTAACTTCTGAATTGTTTTCTTTTCTTTTTCCTTCCTCAATCTGTATGCCAACCACCTCCCTGGTTTATTTGCATGTTGAAAGTAATTCTGCCTTATGTACCTTAAAGTAATTGCGTATTTCCCTTGTTCTAATATGTTCAGCTTGTGTTTTGCCGCTATCCATTTTACCCTTATTTGTTCATCCCCTGGATTTCCTTGCAATTTACTTTCCCAATTTTTAATTTCTTCTCGTATTTTATTGTATTCTTTTTCTCTCTCTTTTCTCTTTTTTGTATTATATGCTATTATAAGGCCTCTTACATATGCCTTAGTTGTATCCCATAAGTTTTGTAGGGAGGTGTGTTGTTTTGTATTTTCCTTGTAAAACAATTCTAACTCCTTTTCCATATAATTCTTATACTCTTTTTCTCTCATCAACTGTGTATTCATTGTCCATCTGTTTTTCCTTTTCTGGTGCCCTTTCCACGTCATCATTATTGGATTGTGATCCGCCCAATCGTTTGATAGAATTTCTACCGCTTCTATTTCTGTCATTAAAATACTGGATACCCATGCCATGTCTAACCTAGACCAAGACTTATGTGGATTCGAATAATATGTAAAATTTCTAATTTCAGGGTTATAAAATCTCCAGCCATCTATCATATTTAATTCTTCTACCATATCTCTAAAGGCTCTGGGCAGAACATTTTTCTTATTTTTATTTTGCTGGACACATTTATAATCATTTCTTGGATCAAAAATCGCATTGAAGTCTCCAATCATACATACATTTTCCATTTTTTGATCTATAATTTTCTCATGCACTTTTTTATAGAATTCTAATTGTTTACTATTTGGGGCATATATTACTACTAACAATATATTTTTGAAATCCAGTTTTAGCTCTATCATCACTATTCTACCTTCGGTATCCACATATCTTATATTGCTATCTATTCCTTCCTTAACATATACCACTACTCCTCTTTTTTTTTCTTCTGCCAATGATGAGTATACTATACCTAATTTCTTATATTGTATATATTTTATATCTTGTTTTCTTATGTGTATCTCCTGAAGGCAACCTATTTTTCAAGCACTAGAAGGGAAGACGAGAATCAATAGATGGAAGCTAATCAAGGGGAGGAGCAATCTAGAACTGAGGAGAAATTTCCTGACAGTGAGACTAATTACCTAATGGAATGCGTGGCCTTCAGAAGTTGTGGATGTTCCGTCACTGGAGGCTTTTAAGAAAAGACTGGACAGCCACTTCCAAAGTCCCTTCCAACTCTGTTATTCTGTTTTTTACAGACCCAACTAAGAAAGGGAAGAAATGATAGTTTCTGATACAGTGTCTTATTCTTAAATGAACCACAATTAACCATTTACCATCAAACTATTTTTCATTGTTTCTGTCCTTCACTACAGGTTTAATTTCTGCTTCATTTTAAAATCACAACTGTTTTTAGGCCATTTCACTCATACAGCTCAGAACAGCTTACAGCAAAATATAGAATACATATAACTCCATATAGCATAAAAATTTGATAAATTTGTCCTCCACATTATAGAGTAACAATAATAAATAATATAGTAATAAATTTGATAAATATGTCCTCCACCTCTTCACCAAAAATATTGAACTCCAGAGGATACAGGACCAATCCTGGGACACCCTGTTCGATACTCCTTTGCAACTTGATGAAGCCCCATTTTTTTCTATTCTTTGGGGATGGATTTTAAGATAGCTATGTATTTACTTAACTGCCATGCCATCCAAACACAATTAGCTGCAGATAGTCCTTGATTAACTAGGGCAGGGGTCTCCAACCTTGTCCATTTTAAGACTTTTTAAAAAAAAATTTGATTTATATACCGCCCTTCTCCGGAGACTCAGGGCGGCTTACAATGCGCTAAGCAATAGCCTTCATTCTTTTGTATATTTATACAAAGTCAGCTTATTGCCCCCGCAACTGGGTCCTCAATTTACCTACCTTAGAAAGGATGGAAGGCTGAGTCAACCTTGAGCCTTGGCGAGATTCGAACCTGCAGTAATTGCAGGCAGCTGGTCTTAATAACCAGCTTAATAACAGGGTGCCTTAGACCACTGTACTACCAAGGCTCTTGGTTGAGGAATTCTGGGAGTTGAAGTCCACAAGTTTTAAAAAGATCAAGGATGGAGACCCCTGAATTAGGCCAATTGGGACTGTAATTTGCATTGTTAAGCAGCACAATTATAAAATGCAACATCACATAATAATGCTGCTAAGAAACATAAATGCCAGCACTTCCTGTGGCCCTTATAAGCGAATCCTGTGCCCTCACTGAGTGTGATGTCAGATGGTCGCCATTTGCAACCTCCTTCCAGCTTCTCCATAGACTTTGCTTATGGAAGCTGGAAAATGACGGTTATAGTGTCTCACCTTTTGGGACCTTTTGACAAGCAATGGGGAGGTCAAAATTCATTTAACAGCCATGTTACTAACT
Organism: Pantherophis guttatus; assembly: GCF_059756535.1. Lineage (NCBI taxonomy): Eukaryota > Metazoa > Chordata > Lepidosauria > Squamata > Colubridae > Pantherophis > Pantherophis guttatus. The sequence goes on along the minus strand of NC_142072.1, from coordinate 27,095,263 downwards.
TAACAACTGTGGCAAGAAAGATCGCAAAATGGGGCAAAACTGTTTTGCTTAGCAACAGAAATTTTGGGCTGAATTGTGGCCATGTGTTGAGAACTACCTCTAGTTGTTCAGGACTATTGTAAGTTTAAAAGTTGCTGAATGAGTGTTCATTAAGTGAGGACCACCTGCAGTATGCAAATGAGTAGAGATGTGCAGAATGTGGAACTGAAGCAGGAAAGGTGCTTCATAACTAAGGAGAGGTGTGCTCTCTGCACCTGGAGCAGCAGCTCCTGTGCTTTTTTCCTTCTCTCACATAATAGCTGCACCATTGCAGAGAAATACATATTAGACTTCTAGCAACCTCCTGTCCTGCCTTCAGGTTGGGGCAACATTTTGCTATATTCCAATTATTTTTAAGCATTGCTATAAGGGGCAGTTTCATAATTATAATTTTGTCCCAACAACTGTGAATTTGTGGCAACCTGAACTCACTATGTAGTCACCGGCCTGTGTAAATAGAAAAGGTGCTCATTCCTAGTTTTATTTACCTGCTTTGTCCAGTATCTCTTCAGCTAAATGTGTGTTGTTGCTTAGTCTGAGTTTTACTACAGGAGCCACACTGTGTCTTTCAAAGAAACTCTGGCACAGAAAAGCAGTTTTCTGCATACAATGAATTTATTGATAGATTTACCCCATTAGCTGTATTTACCTGTCAGTCCTAACAACACTAATGAGCTGTTTTTCAAGGACTAATGAGGATTGTGACGGCTCATGGGTGTTTCCAGTGGCGCTGCTGAGCACCACTGATTGTGTACGGAAACTGGGCTTGGAGCCTTTAGGATGTTAATAGCACTCTCAGAGGTGCCTTAATGGCATTGCTGCAGAATGGGGATAATTCTTGCCTGTCACCCAGCCATTTGCAAAGCTTCTAGTGAGCCAGAGGAGAGGGAGGGGAGGTTGTAGGCACCTTCACCCCTCCCCCACTTAGTCATGTATGGTGGATTTCTTACTCTGAAGGGGACACTTGGAAAATAAATCTCTCTTTCCTTACTGCCCCTGGATCTTCTTTCTTGCTGTTCAAGTTGGTAGGAGTGGAGGAAAGTCAGGCTACCTTGGAGTGAAGGGTCAGGCAATATTGTTCTACCTTTTCCTTCCTCATTGCCCATCACTGGGCTGGAATCGGCGTTGGGACAACTGAGAGTCACTGAGAGTCAGGCAGCATATAAATTAAGAGTATTAAGGTTGATTGCTGTCAGCTACATGTTTAGATGAGATTTGGCACTACTCGCAAGCTCAGAGAACGAACCTTCACCCCCATTTGGCACTTTTAGCCATTGATGGAATCCTTCCCAAGGATCTGGGATAAGCAGATGTGGTTGTTTGATAGTGTTAAAGAGATCATTACAGGATGTAAGCTTTATTATTATAATGTACACAACATTGTGAAATCACAATTGCCAGTACTTTATCTGCTGTTGGCTTTCATTTGCATCAAGTTCTTCCCAAGAATCTGGGATGTACAGGTATGTGCAGATCCAAGCAAATTAAAACTGACAACTGATGGAAATTTTGTCAATGCAGATGTTCTAAGTGCTGTCAAAGATTTTTTTGAATGTCTATGGAGATTCTCAGTCGTCTAGGTCATGGTTGTCCCACAGATGATTTCTTTCAAAAGGCAATTGGACTTTCTTTGTCTTGCTAGAAGACTTTGTGCTTCTCATATAAAACAGTTCTGACTGAATGGTCGAGAATGAGAGGGTGCAGTCATGTGGTCATTAGACCTCTTTCTGAGAGACTCCCAGAAATATAAATCCTTCCGTTTTCCACCATTCAGTCAGAACTGAAGAAGCTTCTTGGATGAGAAGCGAAACGTCTTCTAGCAAAACAAGAAAGTCCAGTTGCCATTTGAAAGAAAGTACCTTTGGGACATGTTTTGATGTGCCAATAAACACTGGGACCACCACAGACAATTTATGCCATAATCTTTCAGTTTTGATTTTCAGATCTTGCTCTATTCTATTAGAATCCTTTTCTCCAATTTTTCTGTTATCTCCTGGTATTGCCACCTCAATTATCCACCCTTTCTTCTTTTCAAACACAGTTACTGTACATCTGAACCAAGATTTTATCAGTTTTATTTGGAAATCTTACAATATTTTAACCTGCTCATTTCCAACTACTTTCTCAACTTTATGCTCCCAACAATTTTTCATCACTGGCACATGATAATGTCCAATGAATCATTTTGATGACTGTGTTTTGTCATTGTTTATAATCAGTTTGTGTTATTTTCTTGCATGAACTGAGGATATGATCTACTGTTTCTTCTGCTTTTTTACACATCTGCACTCTAAGTCATTTAATGATTTTTCGATTTTGGTCTTTTGCATTAGTTCAGATAGCTTGTTCTTGTTAATGTTCCAGTTGTAAGCCATTGCCTGGCTTTATCTTTATTCACTTTCCCCTCAATTTTTTTTTTTGTAGAAATTGGCCATATAATGCTGTTCCAAGTAATGTAATATTTTATTACATTATTTCAATATTTACTTCTTGTTCCCTGTACATTTTTGTTAATAATTTTATTAAGCTTATCAAGATATAAATACAAAGAAAATAAAAACAGTGGGAAAATGGGGAAGGGAACGTGGAAAAAAAAGAAGGGTAGGGGAAGGCGGGGGAGGGGGTGGGAGAAAGGAAAGCATTGATTTCCAACTCTTTTTAGCACAATAGAATACATTAGTAACATTACAGTCTCCCCTTTTTACTTTAAATACTTCTATTTATTTAAATACTTACTATGTAGTTATTAAGTACATAATATGTTGTTATTTTTCTAACAATAAAGTTATCTAATCAACAAAACCCAAAGTCAAAGTTTCATTTTTTAAAAATTTCAGGCACAAAATCCAGAAGCGATTTTGAAATAGAAACAAAGATGGATATGTTCTTTTCTTTGATTAGAAACAGAAATAGAATCATAAGGCACAAGGCAAGAGACCTTATTCTGTCCAAGAATAAAGGATGAGTTGTCCAATCTTTTCTTAAAAACTTCCAGTGAAGGAGCCCCCACAACTCCAGGAGGCAGGCTGCTCCACTGTGTAATAGTTCTGTCAGTTCAGTCCCAAAGATGTTTTTTCAAAAGGCAATTGGACTTTCTTTGTTTTTTCTTCAAAAAAGCTTCGCTTCTCATTCAAGAAGCTTCTTCAGTTGAACTTAACCCTTAACCGCAGACGTACTATTTCGGCTACGCTATTACAGACATGAGGTCATCATAAGCGCGCCTTAGCTTAACTGTTCTGTATATAGGAGAAGTCTTGACTCTGCTGTGTTTGTACCTACTTACAATCTCTTCTCTCTGCCACATTGGAAAAATGAGCATGGGTATTGTATTGTAGGAAGTTAGCACCCACTCCTTTCCTGGAAGAATGAAATATTTTGGGAAATATTAAAAAGGCAGAATATTATGTTTCTCTGGTTGAGAAATGGAGAAGCATGTTTTAAAGACAAAGCAACTCCCACCTTCCTGCCTCCCCCCCTTTGTTAATGGGCCAGAGGCAGAAACTCAATCTTTGACAATAGGACCCATCTGCAACACAATAGCAACAGAAACTAACACAATGGGACCCATCTAGGACAGAAACTCACCACATGGCACCTGGGAAGATTACATCAGCCAGCAAGGCTAGCTAAGACCCCCACCCCCTGGGAGTCTGACAACCAATCAGGATACTCTTTCGGGGCCCCAGGAAGTTCAAAGCCAGAGAAAACATAAAACCCGGGGACTCGCTGTATCTCATCCCTTTTCTGTTCAGGAACTCATGGCATGTGATCCTGTCCACCATTAAACCATCTTTCCAAGCAGTCTCCATGTTTCCAGTGTCTTTTTCCCCACTTGGAGCAGAACCCAGAAGGATATTTCTTCCTACAGTATATTTGCCTTATGTGTTATTATATAGATAAAGAAGTTTAGAATCCCGCTGAATTGTCTGATTGTGTGTGCTGCAACAAACTCTGACAGTCTTTAGGTCTGTGAAAGAAATAACACCTAAGCATGCCATCATGTCACGAAGGATTGGATAAAAAAGAGAGGACACCAGGCTGCATCCAAGCACTAGTGAGGCCTTTCTGACAGAAACCCCAGCTGGAAGAGGGGGTGTCCCTGCTGGGGAAGCCGAGATGGTCCAACTGGGATCCTGGCCTCGGGTGAAGAATTGAGCTCAATGTTTTTAAGCCCCCTCCCAAACTTTGGGCTGCCACTGTCCATCTGCTTGGCTCTCCATCAGGCATGGAAAATTTTCTTGCAAGTTGTCTGAAGAGATTCTCTGAGCAGGAATTGTAGGTTTCCTCCTCCATTTGGTTGCTTTGGGTGGGAGGAACATTAGAAGACAAAAACTGCCTTCACAACATATGCCTTTATTCATTAGAGGGATGTTCATGGACTGTGGTTAAGGCTTAATTACTTGTTAACGATGTTTCACACTTATCCTGTTGCTTTTCATTTAGGAAGGAGTCTGATCAAAGGGTGCCTTGAGCATTTTGCTATGAAACCTGCAAATTGGCCTTTTTTGGCAAAGACAGTTTGCTGTCCTCCAGGGCATATTTAGAAGTCAAAGTACCACCAGGATCTGACATGCTAATAGGCTGAAAGAAAGACTGTTCCGCAGAGGTAATTGCTGAGATGCCAGCAATATTTTGCTGAAATAGCTACTTTCCACAATTATGTTTTATGTTTTTGAAGCTAACTTTGATCCCAATCCCTCCTTTTACACTAAACTTCCTGGTAGATTTCAGAGAGACTTTGGTGTTGCTGTTGTTTTCACCCAGAGAGAGGACAAAAGCCTAGCCTGAAGACCTCACCAGTTCTGCATCTTTAGGAAGGAAAGAAGAGATGCAACCCTTGAGGGATACAGATCCAAAGTGTTATGTCCTTATATGGGCATCCCCGCCGGATTGCTTAGTCCACCGGCGGGAGATTTGAAGATCTGTCATTGGCCGGCCTGCCTGCCGACTCCCTTTATAAGGTGAGCCCGGCAGCACAGTCGGCTGTTCTGATTCTCTCTAATAAAGGGCTGAATGGACCACTCGCTGCTCGCGTATTCTTTTCCCTGCGCCAATCCAACACTGGCAACGAAGGCTTTCAAGAACCACAGCAAAGAACCTTGTGGCACGATTGCCACCCAGCCCAACTCAACAGAGCAAGTCACTGAGCTGGAGTCACTTAGAGCTGATAGCACGAGAACCATGGCAGTGCCACAAATCTCGATGGTACCATTTAATCCTGACCAGGAGAAGTGGAAAGCTTATATGATTAGGTTCTGCCAATTCCTGACCGGCAACGGCTATGAAGACCTAGAGGACAACCGCAAACGAGCCTTGTTCCTGGCACATTGCAGATCAGCAGTCCTGGAGATGGCCATCGACCTTGTGGCACCCCAGGACATCGAGACCATGGCGTGGAGCAACCTCCAAGACGTTCTCCAGGAACACTACGCCCCAACTGGCACACTGATGGCGAACAGATTCACCTTCAGCCAACGGAACCAACAGGAGGGCGAATCCATAAAGGACTTTGTGGCTGCACTGTGGAAGTTGGCTGCCAACTGCAAGTTCGATCACATGAACAGTGCCATCCAAGATCGCATCGTCTTTGGGATGCGGGACATCTCCCTGCAGAGAAAGTTGCTGAGCAGGAGAAAGGTCTCGCTAAAAGATGTGATCGAAGAGGCCACAGCCTCAGAAACATCAGATGTGGCAGCAGCAGCGATGCGGACAGCCAAGGCAATCCACGAAATCAAGAAAGCTCCCCAGACCTCATCTGGAGAATCCACCACGGGATCCGAGTCGGATGAGGAAATGGCGGTCCATAAGGTCTCCAGGCCACCAAGACGTGAAGCCACACAAAATGGCGACCGAGGGGATTGCTGTGCCAGCTGCAACAGCAACCACGTGAGAGCCAGATGTCGGTGGAGAGATGCGACCTGCCGACGTTGCCAACAAAAAGGCCACATCGCTGAGGCCTGCAGGGCTCCAGAAACAGTCCGGGAGAAAGCCAAGCCGGAAAACCGCGATCACCAGAGGACATCCATATGGTCCTATCAACCAAGGCGCGAGGGAGATGGGTACCAGCAAAGCAGAGCGGTCCACCAAACCACCATTGCCCACACCGATGACCACAATGCTACAAAGTTCATCATGACTGTGCACGTGGAAGGGACTCCATGTGCCATAGAAGTAGATTCGGGCTCAATCTACTCCATCATGGACTGGCAGCATCTCAAAAAGCTGAAACCGCAAATCTCAAAGAGCCAACTGCAGCCGCTTCATGCAAGGCTCGTCGATTTCGGCGGAAACCCCATCGGGGTCCTGGGGAGAGCTTCACTGAGTGTCAGCTACCACAGCTTCAAGGGTGACCTACCCATCACCATCGTCAAGGACAGCTGCCCAACCCTGCTTGGAGTGGAGTGGTTTGAGCCTCTAGGGCTCTCAATCAGAGGAATCCATCAGATTCGGCAGGATGAACTCAACAAGCTCCTCGAAGAGTTCAAGGACATCTTTGATGGCAACTTAGGTAAATTCCTGGGGAAACCCATATCTTTCAATTTAGATCCCTCAATCACCCCAATTCGGCTCAAGCCTCACAGGGTTCCATTTGCACTTTGGCCTAAGGTAGACGCTCAGTTGGATAAACTGATTGCCCAAGGCATATTGGAACCAATCGATCATGCTGCATGGGAGACCCCCATTGTGACCCCAATGAAGCAGGATGGATCTGTGTGCATCTGCGCTGATTATAAATGTTCCATTAACCGGGCATTATAGCAGAGCGCATACCCAGTCCCAGTGGTGCAACATCTGTTCACTCGGGAGTGGGACCATATTTGCAAAACTGGGCCTGGCGCAGGCTTACCAGCAACTGCCAGTCAACAAAAAGACTGCGGAGGCTCAGACTATTGTCACCCACCGGGGCGCATTCAAATGCAACCGCCTCCAATTTGGAGTTAGTGCAGCCCCTGGCATTTTTCAATCAATGATGGAGCGCCTTCTCCAAGGCATTCCAGGGGTGGTGCTGTACTTTGATGTTGTACTAATCTCCGGCACCTCCAGATCTCAACTCTTGGAATGGCTTAGGCTCACCCTGAAGTGGTTCCAAGAGAAGGGTCTGCGTGTGAAGAGAGACAAGTGCATCATTGGGGTCCAGGAGGTTGAGTTCCTGGGCTATTTAATAGATAGCACTGGCATACACCCCACCAAATCTAAGGTCAAGGTGATTCATGAAGCTCCGCCCCCCAAAAACAAGCCAGAGCTTCAGGCTTTCTTAGGATTGCTAAATTTCTATAGTGTTTTCCTTAAACAGAAAGCCACGGTAGCTGAGCCACTCCATCGGCTTCTGGGAAAAGCGGCCCCTTGGAAGTGGGGTAGAGCCGAAGAAACTGCTTTCAAGAACGTCAAGGGGCTCCTATCCTCGGACAGCGTGCTGATACAGTATCATGACACGCTTCCACTGGTATTGACCTGCGATGCATCTCTATATGGAGTCGGGGCTGTCCTCAGCCACCGACTGCCCAACAACATGGAAGCCCCCATCGCCTTCTTCTCTAAGACTCTGGCGGCAGCTGAGCGCAAATACAGCCAGCTGGACAAGGAAGCCTTGGCCATCGTGGCTGGCATCAAGTGCTTGCACGAATACCTCTATGGGAGGGCATTCGAAATCATCACTGACCATAAGCCCCTCCTCGGGCTATTCGCAGGCGACAAACAAACACCGACATATATGTTGCCCAGGATGACGCGCTGGGCCATTTTCCTCTCCGGGTATTCGTACACTCTCACACACAGACCTGGTAAAGCCATCAGTAACATGGATGCCCTCAGTAGGTGCCCAATGCAGGAACCGGTGGAAGACTCCACACCCACCCTTTTCCACATTGATGGAGACCTGTGGTGCCCAGTATCTTCCACTGATGTGGCAGCCCACACGAAGAAAGATAAGACCCTCAGGCAAGTCATGTCCTGGGTCCTGAGGGGTTGGCCAACAGAAAAAGTGGGCGAAGAGTTCAGCCCTTTCTTAAGAAAGCAGCAAGAACTCTCAACCATGAAGAGCTGCCTACTCTGGGGTGACTGAGTAGTGATACCACGACCGCTGCAGAAGAGGACCCTGGAGAGCCTTCACATCAGGCACCCAGGCATCATGAAGATGAAGGTGCTGGCCAGAAGCTACGTCTGGTGGCCTGCCCTGGACAAGGACATTGAACATTGGGTCTCCAGATGTGCCCCATGCCAGGAGGTCAGACCAGCACCACCACAAATCCAATCCACAGAATGGGAGATGCCTAGTGCCCACTGGTCCCGCATCCACATTGACTTTGCGGGGCCTATGTCAGGCAAATACCTCCTCATTATAGTGGATGCATTCTCCAAGTAGCTAGAGGTCATCCAAATGCCCACCATCACCACCAAGGCAACCGTCCGGGCCCTGCACAGGCTCTTCGCCACCCACAGCATTCCGGACGTCCTGGTGTCAGACAATGGGCCACAGCTCACCGCCAAGCCGATGGAATCATTCCTGGCCGAGCTGGGCATCCGCTATGCCCTCATTGCCCTATACAGACCAGCTGGAAATGGACAAGCTGAGAGGATGGTGAGGCTCACCAAGGAAGCCCTCACCAAGATGGGCACCGGGGATTGGCAGGAGAGGATCGATAAATTCCTCTTCACGCAGCATATCACCCCGCACGCCACCACACACAGAAGTCCAGCCAAATTACTCATGGGGAGGAAGCTGAGGACACCATTGGACTGGCTATACCCCCAGTACAACCCCCAAGAACCAGCGAGCACAACCCGGCCGCCGCGCACCTTCACTGTGGGAGACCCGGTCTACGGTCTCAACTTCCGCAAGCCTCTGAAGTGACTGAAGGGAGTGATCAGCAGAATAACGGGCCCGAGGTCGTACTAAGTGGAGCTGGGAGATGGGCAGATCGTCAAACGCCATGTCGACCAGCTCCGGAAAAGGTGGAGGGAAAGCGGCAGAAACAGTGAAAACCAGTCTGATGAGGTAGGCCTACACCACCCCGACAAGGTAGGCCTGTGCCACCCCGACGAGGTAGGCCTGCACCACCCCGACAAGGTAGGCTTATCATGACCAAACGAGGTAGGCCTGCGCCATCCCGATGGGGTGGGCCTACAACACCCAGTCCAGGCAGACCTACCTCACCCAGATGAGGTAGGCCTACAACACCCAGACAGGGTGGATCTCCAACACCCCAGCAAGGTCGGGCCGCTCCACACCAGCAGAGCAGGCCAACTACCACCACCGGAACGCGAGGACCCCCAACGACAATCGCGATGGCTGCAGCGACAACCGAGACCAAGGACCCAGATGACAGTGAACGCCTCCAGTGCCGAAACCCAGCCACAGAGCAAAGGGAAAAGAACCATCGACTTACCAGGTTCCTGGCGTCCAGTCCTGATCAGCGGCGAGTTGCAGCAACCGAGGCATTGTTCCCCGGGGCTGCTGGGGAGTCCCGAAAACCCAGCCAGAGGTGCTGGGTTGGAGCCCGCACACTCAACGGCCGAGTTCCAAATGGTTCCAAGGAAGGAACTGGGAGAGACAAGAGCTTCGTCTGCACTGGTTGACGAGGCAAGAAGTGATCTGGGCAGGTCAGATAGGATGGTGAGGCGCCCCGCCTACCTGCATGTCTATGTCACGTACGTGACCAACAGAGAAACAGACTAAGAACTAGGAGGGGAGGGGTGTTATGTCCTTATATGGGCATCCCCGCCGGATTGGTTAGTACACCGGCAGGAGATTTGAAGATCTGTCATTGACCGGCCTGCCTGCCGATTCCCTTTATAAGGCGAGCCTGGCAGCACAGTTGGCTGTTCTGATTCTCTCTAATAAAGTGCTGAACAGACCACTCGCTGCTCGCGTATTCTTTTCCCTGCGCCTATCCAACACAAAGAGCAGGTTGTATGTAGGAGCTACCTGCAAGATGCCAAGAAGAGAATCTCCATTTTCTGTTTGTCCAACAAAACCAAAAACAATGGCGACCCCCCGGGGAAGAGCCTTCTCTGTGGGGGCACCCGCCCTCTGGAATGAGCTACCCCCAGGGATACGACTAATCCCGGACCTCCGGACCTTCCGCCGGGCCCTGAAGACTTTTTTATTTCAGTAAGCCGGACTGGGTTAAAAAATTTTAATTGGGTGTATTTTATGGGTAAGGGGTTTTAAATTGGAGAAGCCAAAGATAATTTAATTTTGTTTTTAATTGCATTTTAATATTTGTATTGTGTGTTTTAATTTTGGCTGTTCACCGCCCTGAGTCCTTCGGGAGAGGGGGCGGTATAAAAATTTAATAAATAAATAAATAAATAAATAAACGTTGCTCCATCCCAGGAGGTTTTTAAGAAGAGATAAGACAGACATTTGTCCAGAATGCTGTAGGGCCATGATGGCGAACCTATGACACGCATGCCACAGGTGGCACATGGAGCTGTATCTGTGGGCACGCAAGCGTTGCCCTAGCTCAACTCCAGCACGCATGCATGCACCAGCCACCTGATTTTCGGGCCTTCCGGGCCCACCGGAAATCAGGAAATGGGCTGTTTCCAGCCTCTGGGGGTGGTGGGGAAGGCAGTTTTCACCCTCCCCAGGCTCCTAGAAAGCCTCTGCAGCCCAGGCTCCTAGAAAGCCTCTGGAGGGCAAAAAACAGGCCTTCCGGGCCCACTGGAAGTTGGGAAATGGGCCATTTCTGGCCTCCGGAGGGCCTCTGAGGAGGTGGGGAAGCAATTTTCGCCCTCCCCAGGCTCCAAGAAAGCCTCTGGAGCCTAGGGAGGGCGAAAAACAGGCCTACCAGGCTCACCATGCCATCATGTGCCAAAAGCAGGGGGAGTGCGGGGGGGTCACGTGCGCATGTGCGGGGAGGTGGCATTGAATTATGGGTGTGGGCACACACGCACACAAATCCCTGTGCTCCCCCCGCTTTTGGCACACGACGGCAAAAAGGTTAGCCATCACTGCTGTAAGGGTGTCCTGCTTGTACAGGAAGTTGGACTACAGGACCTCCAAGGTCCCTTCCAACTCTGTACTCTGTTATTCCTGACAGTTGATCTGGGAGAGCTCTAGTGACCTGTTTCAATGACCCTTCTGGCACCTTCTTTCCCAGGCAGCTGCTGGGACCTTTTTTAGCACCAACAATCTGATACTATCTGGGTCACACACTATTGTGGCCTTTTTCATTCAGCAGCAGATAAGGAATACTTGGGCCTTTCCATTTCTGCTTAGCCTCCCATTTCAAATTCAGACATGTTGCTTCAATTGCAAAGTTCTTGATTTCAGTTCCTTGGAAGAGAAGGTGGAGGAAATCAGCTGCTGCTTCTCAGGCTGATTGTGCTTTTGCCTGAGAATTTTATGTACTGTAAAAGGGGGTGAAAATTTAGATGCGTCTTATACCCTGAATGTAGCCCCGCCCACCCACTGGCCCCCACCCTTTGGCCTCTGCCTCCCAGCAATTTACCTCCTTGCAGCAAGCAACAAGAAGAAATAGCCCATTTCAATTTCAGCACAGCCTGATTAGCACAAGTTGATTGTTCATTGGATCAGCCTCCTGACTCTCAGCTGTTTCAGGCTGCATTGCCTGTTGCTGCGCGGGCCTCTGCTGCTTGCTGCAAGGAGGTAAATTGCTGGGAGCAGATTTTTTTTTCTTGTGCTAATCAAGCTATGCTGAAAACGAAAATGAAAGTAAGGCAGGCTGCTTGCTGCAACGAGGCAAAATTGCTGGGAGGCAGAGGCAGGTTTCTTTTTCTTGTTTTCCTCACCAAAAAAGGTAGGTGTGTTTTATAGCCCGGAGCATCTTATACTCCGAAAAATATGGTATTTATTAAATTTGTATGCCACCCATCTCACTGTCAAGCAACACTGGGAAGCTTGGCTGGCAGAAAGATGGTTAGACTTTTATTGGTTGTCTATGAAGATTCTCAATCATTCAGATTGTGGTTGTCCCAAAGATGCTTTTTCCACAAGGCAACTGGACAATCTTGTCCCCCCCCTGCTTTGAAAATGTTTCACTTCTCATCCAAGAAGCTTCTTCAGTGCTGAAGCTTCTTGGATGAGAAGCACCTTTGGGACTTTTGTTTGTTGTTCAATTTTTGTGTCTGACTCCTTGCGACCCCATGGATCACAACATGCCAGATCCCCGCATCCTCCACTGTCTTCTGGACTCCACCCAGGGTGAAATGCTCCCAGTTCGGACTGGATCACCCGATCCGGTAGCGATGGCAGCGGGTGGTTCGGAGAACTGGTAGCAAAAATCCCTGCGCCCCCCCCCCCATGCCCAGCTGAGCCACACAATCATCAGAGGCTTTTTTTTATTTTTAAAAGCATTTTTTCTACAATCTCTTCGGCTGAAAAAATACTTTTAAAAGTAAAAAAAAAAGCCTCTGACGATCACTCAGCTGGGATCGTCAGAGGCTTTTAAAAACATTTTTCTACAACCTCTTCAGGTTTTCTTTTTCTTTTAAAAGCCTGACGATCCCAGCTGAGTTGCCTGATCGTCAGAGGCTTTTTTTTCTTTTAAAAACATTTTTTCTACAACCTCTTCGGCCGAGCTTTTAAAAGGCTCTGACGATCAGGCATCTCACCTGGGATCGTCAGAGGCTTTTAAAAGAAAAAAAGGTCTCTGACAATCAGGCAACTTAGCTGGGATCGTCAGAGGCTTTTAGAAGCATTTTTTTACAACCTTTTCGGCCGAAGAGGTTGTAGAAAAAATGGTTTTAAAAGTTAAAAAAACAAAAGTTGGCCATGCCCACCCAGTCACATTATCCCCCCAAGCCACGCCCACAGAACCGGTAGTAACAAATTTTACATTTCACCACTGACTCCCCCCAATGTTGAGCCTCGGCCCGGGGCTCACCATATCTGGGGGGGGATACAGCAGGAGCGCTGAGCAAAGCGGAGGTGGCAGGCCCACATCTGATAACGCCGAACGCCGAACATCTGATAACGCCGAATGCCCAGCTGATCAGGCCTGGCAGCACGGATGAAATTCGACCGGATTGGACTGGCTTCGGCAAACTGGTAGGGACAATTTGAATCAGTTTGCTGAACTGGTAAAAATCACCCCGGTTGGCCTCACTCACGCCTGCCCGGTCACCTGGTCACTGCTCACCTCTTCCGACACTCGCTTAGCCCTTCCAGCCACTCGCTATTCCACAGAATTCAACGTTAAATGCAGCAGAGAGAATACAAACTTTTCTCCCTCCATTCACAGCTGAGCTGCTGCAGCCTGTCCCTTTAAGGTACTTTGACCCCCGGGAGGAGGGGGCCAGGGAGAGACCATAAAGGGAGCAGCAGCTCCCCTGTGAATGGAGGAAGGAAAGTTCAGATTCTCTCTGCCACAGCATTCACTATGAGCCCTTCTTATGCTCATATGCACATTTTTTCCTACTGGGTTCTGTGGGCATGGTTTGATAGTGGGGGTCTTGTGACTGAGTGGATGTGGCCATGAGTGACATCAAGTTGACACATGCACTCAGCCACAGGACCCCCACCACCAAGCCACACCCACAGAACCGTAGGAAAAAAATTTGAATGTCACCACTGCCCAGCAGCCTGCTGCAGAGGCTGCACTGCCCAGCTGATTGGTCCTGGTGGCCTTCCACAGCGGCCATCTGCCCCCCACTGGGCCATTCTGGACAGCGAGGAGGACTTTGCTGCCAGGGGTGTCAGCCCTGGTGGGAACTGCGGTAGCCAGACTTACCCTGCCCCAACGCTGACAGGCACTGGATGCTGGCTACCGGTGGCCATGGGCAGCTGGACGAACAGGGGGTGGGGCCAGGGGTGAAATGCTCCCGGTTCGGACTGGGTCCCCTGATCCGATAGCAATGGAGGTGTGTGATTCAGAGAACCAGTAGCAAAAATCCCTGCCCCCCCCCAATGCCCAGCTGAGCCGCACGATCATCAGAGGTTGTTTTTTTTTTTACTTTTAAAAGCATTTTTTCTACAACTTCTTCCACTGAAAAAATGCTTTTAAAAGTAAAAAAAAAGCCTCTGATGATTGCGCGGCTCAGTTGGAATGTCAGAGGCTTTTAAAGCATTTTTTTCTGCAACCTCTTCAGCGGAAGAGGTGGTTAAAAAAATGCTTTGAAAAGGCTCTGATGATCCCAGCTGTGTTCCTGATTGGCAGAGGCTTTTCAAAGCATTTTTTTGCATTTGCAGAAAAAATGCTTTGAAAAGTTAAAAAAAAAAAAGTTGGCCACGCCCACCCAGTCACATTACCCCTCCACCAAGCCACGCCCACAGAACCGGTAGTAACAAATTTTACATTTCACCCCTGGGTGGGGACCAAACAGGGGTGAAATCCAGCAGGTTCTGACAGGTTCTGGGGAACCAGTAGCGGAAATTTTGAGCAGTTCGGAGAACCGACAAATACCACCTCTGGCTGGCCCCAGAGATTGTGCAATATCTTTCCCCCAGGAGTGGAAAGGGAATGGGGATTTTGTAGTATCCTTCCCCTGCCACGCTCACCAAGCCATGCCCACCAAGCCACACCATGCCCACAGAACTGGTAGTAAAAAAATTTGGATTTCACCACTGGGCCCAAAGACTTGAAAAGGCTTTACAAGGAACTTAATACCAACTCATCGTGTTCTGAGGCTCTGGCCTGTTTGTGAGGATTAAAGCAGAGTTTTGCCGCATTTGAGTGCATGTCCTGGTTCCCTTTGTTCCTACCAATTTCAGCCTAGACCAGCTGAGACCCAAACTCATGCCCAGTGTGTCAATGACACTATCTAACCATCTCATCCTCTGTCATCTCATTCTTCTTTTGCCTTCAACCTTTCCCAACATGAGGGCCTTTTCCAAGGAGTCCTCTCTTCTCATTTGGTGGCCAAAGTATTTGAGCTTTAGCTTCAGTATCTGTCCTTCTGTCCTTCCAAGAACAGTCAGGGTTGATTTTCTTATGGTTGGGCTAATCAGATGCAAAAACCATGGGGACATATCAGTAGCTGTGCAGGAGTGAAATCTGCCCCTCCACATGCAATGCGGAATGGGAAGCGTTGGCTCCAGCCCTCCCCCAGTGACTTCTCTCTACCCTATTCAGATGACGCCAGCATGCAATCTGTATCCCAAAGTGGGCTTTCCAGATGCCCAGCAGCCTCCTTTTGCTCCAAAGAAACATTAGAAATTAATTATTTTATAACAAAGCTCCTAATTTTTATCCTTCCCTCTCCAATTTTGACTTTTCTTATGATTGGAAAATTAATGATAGTACTATTGAGCAAGTTAAATATCTCGGTATTCACTTCCAACCTTCTACTTCTTAGAGCCACCAAATTAGTGAGCTCTCAACAGCTGCCTAAAAAGCTTCCCATGCAATTATCAGATTTGCCAGCCATAAAGGCAATAATTATGCCCGTAGCAATTAAACCATTTAAAGCTAAGGTCTTCAGTCACAGCTATATGGCACTCAACCTATCCACCTTGGAAACTATTCAATTCAAATTTTTGAAAGCTGTTCCCACATTCTTTGATCAGCTACACATGTATTTCTCTGCAGCAACATGGCTGTATTTCCCTCGAGACTGCTGGGATTTTGTTGACTTCAATGGGAATGAAAACAGAAAAATGTGATGAATTTTTGACCCAACTTACATACTCCAAGAGAATCTCACATGTTTTCCTTAATAAAACAAAGAGATTCTGATTTGTTGAGCATGGATTGTCCTTTCCTTAGGTACAAATACAGCCATGGAAAAGCTCAAGTGTGCATTTACATTGGCATGAATGGATGAGTTTTGACAACTTCCCACCTGGACTACTGTAATGCTCTCTACATGGGGTTCCCCTTGAAGAGCACCTGAAGGCTCCAACTGGTCCAGAATGCGGCCGCGCGGGTGATTATGGGAGCGTCATGGCGCTCCCATGTAACACCTCTCCTGCGTGAGCTGCACTGCCTCCCGGTGGTCCTCCGGGTGCGATTCAAGGTGTTGGTGACCACCTTTAGAGCGCTCCATGGCTTAGGGCCTGGATATTTACGGGACCGCCTTCTGCCACCGAGAGCCTCCCACCGGCCAGTACGCTCCCACAGAGAGGGGCTCCTCCGGGTGCTGTCGGCCAAACAATGCCGACTGGCGGCCCCCAGGGGGAGAGCTTTCTCTGTGGGAGCACCTGCCCTCTGGAACGAGCTCCCCCCAGAGATATAGACGATTCCGGACTTACGTACTTTCCGTTGGGCCTCAAAACCTTTTTATTTCATCAAGTCGGGCTGGCCTAATCTCTCCAATTGTGTATTTTAATTTGGATTTTTAATGGGGGATTTTAACTGTCGGGCCAAAATATTTAATTTATTTTTAAATTGTTTTTAAATTTTGTATTTGATGTTTTTACTTCTGGCTGTTCACCGCCCTGAGTCCTTCGGGAGAAGGACGGTATATAAATTTAAATATTAAATTAAATTAAACAAAATGTTACCACATTCCTTGTTCTTATACAATATGTCTTTTATACTGATTGTTAAATCTTTTTAATATACTAATTGTTTTATATATGTGTTATGTTATTGGATTGTTGTATGCTGCCCAGAGTTGCCTTTTGTGAGATGGTGGCTATACAAATGTGATTAATAAATAAATAAACAAATTCCCTGCCAGGATCACCTCAGCCTGTGCTGAGACATCAAAGCTGAGTCTGGGACACACATGACTGAATTCTCTGGCATTTTGAACTTATTATCAAAGCTCTCTTTATCAAAGCCTTACCACCCATCCTCACTTGGTCCATGGATCAGCTGCTGCAAGACCAAGGGATAGAACCATCCAAGGAGTGCCCCAAATTTTAGCTGCAGCCATGGCTATCATAGCTCTATGGCTTTTATCCATAATGATTTATGGAGAGATTTTTTCTCTCCCATTCCAGAACGAAGGACACAAAATAACAATCTTAAGATATAGCAAAGGAGAAACAAATTGAATGGAGCTTTTTAATAGTACTGTGGAAGCAGTAGGACAGTATACCCCAGGATCCAAATACTTGATGAACCTGGAACATGTGATATTGGAAGGAGGAATGGTCTTCTTCAGATAGAGTTATAAAGTGGAGTTGGAGAAATCAATGAATTGCTCTAATTAGCTAATTTTCATCTAGGCTGGTGAAATCATGCAAAGGTAGGTATGGGTGTGAAATCTCTCTTATTCTGAGGATCAGTATCTCCGATGACTATCTTAGCCTCAGAGAATTAAAAAAACTAAAGGTTCAAACATAAGGCCAGAAAGTCTTTTTTAGAATTACTTGTGACCACAAAGATTGAAAATTATCATATAAGATGAATGAATCTGTCCCACTAGAATACAGTGGCACTTAAGCCAAACATTAATAATTAATAGCTCTGAACTGCTTTTTGGCCAGTCTCAACCACAAAATCATATTAAATATATTTCTTGAGGCACGCAGTGGTGCTCTGATAAACCCTGACACTTAGTTTGCACCGCACAAAGTCATTTAGTGAATTGGCATCCTTAGAAATATACTAAATAAATATATATTATTTTAAAACATGTAGACATGATTGAACAGTGGCCAAACACTGACATGATGAGATTTAACTAAAAGAAATGTAAAATTTTGAAATGGGAAAATAGAAAAACAGAAAAGTACAAATCTAGGATTGGGGAGGCTTGGCTTGGCAGTAGCATATGTCCAAAGGATCTTAACCTTTCAGTGGATCGTGAGTTAAACCTGGGCTAATAATGCCATGTAGCCGCTTGGCAAGGGAAATGTTTTAACAGGAGCACGCTTAGCACAGAGTTTAGAACATGAGAAATCAATATGCCTGACCCCTGCCTTTGGCATCCCAGTTCTGCGTACCCCAGTCTAAAGAGGACACGGAAGAACTGGATCCAGTAAGAAGATGGCTACCAAAAGGGTGAGGAGAATGGAGACCTTTGGGGATTGGGGAAAGCCATTTAAGACCACAGAAAACGTGACCGAGAGGGAACATGACAGTAGAAACGACTGTCACAAAAAGGGGTGGGGGGAACTTCCAGAGGAAAATTCAGATGATGCCTGAAGTTGATTCATTCAAAGACATTAGCCAAACTTTGAGTGCACGGAGGAGAGTCTATGAAGTTCCTTCATTAAAAGCCTGTAACACAAGTTTAGAGAAGGAAGACGGGGCAATCCAATGATTTCAAACATTGCTTGAAGCGGGCAGGTGAATTTCTCAGACTCTCGGTTTCTCCGAATCTAGATGTTCCTCACTTTTACTTTTAGAACTTTCTCCTACATTGCTCCATTTTTCAAAACAAAAGGAATGAAATGATCACATTAACTTTTGTTTTATGAAAAGCTGCTCGCTCTGTAAACATGAGAACTCACAAAACACACGGAGAAGCGTTTTTCTGCATATTTTCTTTGATTTAGACGGGACTAAGTCTGTAGGTTGTGGGATATTTTGAAAAAAAGCTATAAAATCTTTAAGTTGCAGAGAATAAATGGACAAAAGAAAATAGCATCACCCCAAAACCATCAGTCTCTGACCATTTGGGGGAATAAGAAATATTGTGCTCGGAAAACAAAAGTTCATAGAAGGGTTAATTTGCAGACGAACAATCTTCAGCAGCAGCTCCAAAGAAAAATCAGAGGGCTTTTTTTAATTGTTTCAAATTAAGGACATTAAAAGTTAGGTTCTACACAGAAAACATTTTCCAGTGAAAGGTGCAGCTACATGATTATTTTTCCCAAAATGCACTTACTGTACATTTCTCAGAGCCATCAGCTTTGATTGAAAGCTAATGAAAAAGCTGTCCTGCGTCAGTTTCTTCCTTGTATCCATTAAGAATAATTATGGCTGAACAATTTTTGAAGCCTGTAACCTTCGCAAGTGTTGCTAATGGCATTATAAATTGCTCCTTGTCCAATGACTACAGTTTGGGGTTTAATTCAAAAGCGCTCAGTCAACAGGGCAGATTTGCGTGGTTAATGAGCGCATTTAAAACAACAACCTCAGCTCATGCATCCTAATGTCGATAAGAGGAGGTTGGTTCAATAAAGCTGCTTGTCCATAATAATTAGCGGGAACAAATGTCCCAGCTTTCCCAATTGAGGTATTAATGTCCCCCCTCCTTTCAGGGCTTCTGACCAAGTTTCCCTCTCTGTTCCGTACTGACAAAAAGGCATTTTTTTAGGCCAGTGTTCATCACATGGCAGAAATAGCAGAGAATGCTAATAGATGACAAGGGAAAACCTTTCAGTCAATAAGGAAGTGGGCAGTTGTCTTTCAGATAAAATGTAGGAATTACATGACTTTTTTTAAAAAAGGAAGATATTGTGATATTAAACCTGTTCATTTCTCCCCAAAGTACTCAGGGGTCATGATTAAAATTCCAACCATTTGTTCATCATGATTTTAGCATCCTCTTTTCTAATAATTTTTTGCATGACCCTTTATCTCATTCTAACTTCTCAATTCTCTTTTTTATTTTTTTATATATCTTACATTTCATCTTCTGGCTTCCATTTATCTTTTTTTGTTGTGTTGTTTGAACCTCCCTTCCCCAAAGCTTTCCCTCGTCTCTTCCAGATTTTCCCCTTCTTTCCTTTTGCCTGTTTATTTTTTTAGGAGGAGTTTTCCCCTTTTGTTTTCTACTCTTTTTACATTCCCAATCATTTCTATAATGCTATCAGTGTGATTTCTATTTTTAATATGTTCTCTTCACCATTATTATTAGTTTCTTGTTTCTCATTAAAATTTCCCTCTTCCAGCTTCTCTTCATTTTCTTTTTCTATATATTTAAATGAATTTTCCATTTCTTTTTTGCCTGTTAAAGATTCACACACATTTTTGAGAATCAAAAGTAGCTCTCCATACATCTACAACTCCATTTTGTGACAGTTTAAAAGGTTACCAATACCTCCCCCCAATTATGTCTCTATATACTTAGTCAAAATTTTAAGTCTGTATAATTTTATTTATCCTATTCTTTTCTGCTTCAATTATTCCTTTATTCTTTAAAGTTCGAATGTTCTTCTCAATTATTAATTATTATCCCAATTCAGCAACAGTCAAATCCAAATATAAAAATATCTTCCAGCAGAGAAACAACCACCCAGATGTAAAACCTAGTCACTTCTTAATTTTTCACACGGTATCCAATTCTTCTATACACCCAAGGTCGAAATTTCCAGGTACTATTTCTTCTGTTTTGTCTATTTGAATAGAATATTACAAAGCTTTTTTCTTTCCTCCAGCAGATGACACTCTCCATTTCTACTTCATTACAAAGCAGGCTCTTTTATCCATTTGTTTGTCAAAATGTCCAATAATTTTGTTCAAAGTTCTCTTATGAATTGTTATTTTCTTCCGAAAATCGTTTTCTTTCCTTTTAACAATCTTTGCTTTTCTCAATTTTCCAAATCCAAAACTTTTCTTAGATTCTTTATATCACAATCCATGCCTTCTATGTGTTCCATGTGTGTGTGTTTTTTCTTTCCCCCCAAAAGCCCAATAGCCGCTAGTCCAAGCTCAGGAAAAAACTTCAATTTCCACTTTTTTTAGCATAAATTGTTATTTATCTCATCCAGTTCTGGCACTCTGTCCAATCACCACTTCTGCACAATTCTTCAGTCTGGTTGTCCCAGCTTCAAGACGGTCCCCATAAGATGGCCACTGCCCCCACTGCCACTTCGGGAGAGCTGTTTCTGTTCCAGCGAGGAAATTGCCAATTCCTCACAGTCCATGAAATGCCTCTCCTTTCTTTACCATCCCTGCAAGACAGCTATGGCTCGAAAGCCTCCCTGCAGCAGTTTGTCCAACTGGATTTCGTGCAGCTCATCAGAGCCTGCTGTTCCCGCTGAGACATCAACCGGAAGTCTCCTGTTCATCATGGTTTAATGGCAGGTTTAAAACCACCCGTCTTGCATTTGAGAGCAGCAGGCAAAGAGCAGGACTGAGTTGAGAAGATTCTTCGGTCATGTCCCCCTTCTCCATGCATAGTGCTGGGAGAACATCATGTTAATTTCTGGTGAGCGCCTGACACCCCATTTGAAAAGAAGGAGAGAGCTATGGGATTGAACAAGAAATTCAGTCCATTAGATTTTTGGACACATTTATTAATTTTGATCCAGCCAAATCTATTTTCACAGACTGGTAGAACTGTTAGGGCTGTGCATTCTAGCTCGCTGTCAGTGAAGGAGTCCAAATTAAACTCATTTCCTGTTGTGCACTAGGAGACCAATCAGAATTTAGTGCACTTCCTAATTAGCACCTTTTATTGTCTTTTAGAGTTACACAACCTGTCAGGGTTCCAAGTACCCACAGCAAACAAAACTCTGAGGCAGGTAGATTCATCAAAGAATAGTTTTATTGGATATGCCATATTGGCACGGGCTGAAAACCAACTCTAAACATTTGTTTAAATGTTTGTTTAAACTATTGTTGTGCCAAAACATCAGCAAACAGACGGCTTCAGGGATGGCTGGGTAAAGCTATGAAGTTAGTATAAATCACTAGCATAAAATTGGGCACAATCAGAGAATAATTACAATGCCTTGAAAGTCTCAAGGCATTAGATCTCAAATGTTGAAAGAACTTCTGGATGGCCTGGCCCAAACTCCATGTTTATTTTTTTGAAATCCTGGAGAAGAGCTAAATGCCAGGTGTTATTGTGTAGAAAGAGGAAGGGCAGTGTGTGGAGATGATACCTGGGAAGATCCTAAAGCAGATCCTAGAGTGAACTATCTTTAAGGACCTCATCTACATAGGGATTTAACTCTTGCCAGAATAATTGCATTAAATGTTTGGCCTGAGGATTACTTTAGTAGATTGTGGAAATACCATATTTTCCCAAAAATAAGACCCTGTCTTATATTTTTTTGAACCCTGAAATAAGCGCTTGGTCTTATTGCCATGCGCTCAAAAGCCCGATTGGGCTTATTATCAGGGGATGTCTTATTTTGGGGGGGGGGAAACAGGGCAATATTTATACATAGGTTGTCCTCCTTTAACAACAACTTGTTCAACTTGCGATGCCACTGGTACTTACACCAGATCAGGGGTGAAATGCTACCGGTTTGGGCTGGTTCACCTGAACTGGTAGTAAAAAATGCTACTGGTTCACCGAACCGGTAGTGAAAATATGTTTAAAAAAAGTTCTGACCATCAGCTGAATGACACATTTTAAAATGCTTTAAAAAGTAAAAAAAAAAAAAAAAAAACAGCTCAGCTGATTAGTGAATAGGTGAATAGGTAGTTAAAAATGCTTTTAAAAAGTTTTTTAAAAAGGTTCTGATGATCGCACGGCACAGCTGTGATCATCGGAACCTTTTTTAAAATCTTTTTAAAAGCATTTTTTACTACCTATTTGCCCGAACTGGTAGTAAAAAAATGCTTTAAAAAGGTAAAAAAAAAAAAGGTTCCTAAAATCGCACGCCACAGCTTATCCCCCCCCCCACTGTTCTACTTACCACATACTGCTCATGTGCGCGCAGTGCTTGTTTGGTGTGAAATGTGCATGCATGAGTGCAGCGCGTGCTTGGCGCGCAGCTCACATGCACAGCCAGCAAACCGGTAGCAAACCGGTTCAGATTTCATCACTGAACCAGATTTATTTATTTATTTATTTATTTATTTATTTATTTATTTATTTATTTATTTATTTATTTATTTATTTATTTATTTATTTATTTATTTATTTATTTATTGGTTCGATTTATATGCCGCCCTTTTCCAGAGACTCAGGGCGGCTTACAATGCGTTAAGCAATAGCCTTCATACTTTTGTATATACCTGCTTAGTAGGGCTTTTGGGCCCCCCCCTCAAGCAGTGTTCTTTTTTATACAAAGTCAGCTTATTGCTCCCACAATCCGGGTCCTCATTTTACCTACCTCGGAAGGATGGAAGGCTGAGTCAACCTTGAGCCTGGTGAGATTTGAACTTGCAGTAATTGCAGGCAGCTGGTGTTACTTAACAGTGCTTTAGTCTGCTGCGCCACCAAGGCTCTTGTACTTATAGCCATTTCAGCATCTTTGCAGTCACGTGATTGTAACTTGCAAACTTCCCTGCCAGCTTTTCAAAAGTAAAGTCAGGGGGGAAGCCAACAGGAAGTCAGAAATCGCAGTTGTGAAGTCCTCACTTAATGACTGCAAGTACGACTGCAACTACCATTGCTAAGCAGTGAGGTCAGATTTATAACTGTTTTACTTAACAACAGTTTCCAGTCCCAATTAGCATTGTGAAACAAAGACTGCCTGTATCCTGATTTCAGCAAGCATCTGACAAAACACCTTATGACATTCTTATGAGCAAAAGAGTTAAATCCCCAAGAACTGAATGGCACGACAATTAATTAGATGCACAGCTGGCTCTACCTGGGCTCCATCCTGGAGATCTCAGGTGGAGTGTCAACTGGTTTTAGCACTGCACTCTTCAACATTTAAATTAATGAGATGGTGGTAACATTAGACGGTAAGTTATAGCAGTGGTAGAGCATTCAAAAATAATATGTAGAATGATTTTGAGAGGTTATAGAAGCAGTCTAAAATGTAGCAGAATAAACTTTAACAGAGCAAAGTAGCCAATATTTCACTTAGGAAACAGAAATCAACTGCGTAATTGTAAGATGGGACTTGCTAATAATACTTGTGAGAAACATGCAAGCATACAGACCCCATCAAATTGCTCCCAAGTGGAGTTTTGGAACGTCTCCTTTGGACTAATACAATGTGATGATGATGATGATGATGATGATGATGATGATGATGATGATGATGATGATAATAATAATAATAATAATAATAATAATAATTTTATTTGATTGATCCACAAGAGATGCCTTTGAAGAGCATTCAAAAGCTTCAACTGGTACAGAAAGCAGATGAATAGTGTTAAATTTTGTTGAATATGCATCACATGTAACACACTATGGTGTGAGCTACACTGGCTACTGGTATGTTTCTGGGTGTAATTAGTCTATCAAGGACAATTAGGACTGCAATAGTGTTGGAGTTCCTGGACATCAGGTGGCAAATGGATTACAGGACTCAGGATTGTTGGCTCAACAGGGCTACTGAAGAAAAGTTGTTTAACAAAAAACAAGAATATTTGTAGCTCAGGGTTGAAATGAGGGCTTCTCGATGCTCTCTGTGATTGGTTGTTTCCTTGCAGACACTTCATTTCCTAAACTAGGTAACACCATCAGTTCCTGATGCTTGTTGTCATCAATGTTGTAACATTGTTGATGTTACCTAAGGTAAAGATAAATGTTCCCCTCGCACATATGTGGGGTGGTGCTCATCTCCGTTTCAAAGCCGAAGAGCCAGCACTGTCCAAAGACATCTCTGTGGTCATGTGGCCAGCATGACTAAATGCCAAAGGCGCACGGAACGCTGTTCCCTTCCCACCAAAGGTGGTCCTTATTTTTCTACTTGCATTTTTTATGTGCTTTTGAACTGCTAGGTTAGCAGAAGCTGGGACAAGTAACGGGAGCTCACCCCATTACGCAGCACTAGGGATTCGAATTACTGAACTGACGACCTTTCGATCGACAAGTTCAGCATCTTAGCCACTGAGCCACCACGTCTCTCTGATGTTACCTAGTTTGGGTAATAAAACATCTGCAAGAAAACAACCAAGCTCAAAGAGCACCAAGGAAAGCCCCGCCCCCTCAAAAAGGTTATTTATCTATATATCAGGATTGGAAACAAGTTATTATATACCCAAAAATGTGAAGTCACAGCTGGCAGTTCTTTAGCTGGTGTTGGCCTTCATGTACCTTAAGTTCTTCTCAAGAACCTGGGATAACATAATGTATCAGCATAGTACACGGATGTCAAACTCACCATGTCACATTGCCGTCATGTGACATTTTGTGACTTTTTCCCATTCACAAAGCTGAGGTGGGCGTGGCCTGCACATGACGCATCCATCCCACGGGCCGCCAGTTTGACACCCCTGGCCATAGCATATGTGTGGATCCAAGTAGTGTGGCCTTTTGTAACTGACAGATGGAAGTTTTGTCAATGTTCAGATTTTCTAAGCATTGGGCAAGATTTCTTGGTATGGCACCCAATGTGCCATAACACTGGAACCACCATGGCCAATTTATGCCATAGTTACTCAATTTCAGTTTTCAGATCTTGATGCTTTGTGATCTTCTCCAGTTTTTTTGTCCCTATTCTACTATCTCCCAGTATTGCCACATCAATTATCCATTCTTTCCTCTTTTAAACATAGTTAAAACTGGCTGTTATGAACCAAGACTTTGTTAATTTGTGTTTGGAAATCCCAGAATATTTTAACCTCTTCATTTGCTTGATGGTGCGACAAACAATAATATTATGGTCATAATTATCAGGATAGTACTAGCACTTTAGTTATTCATTTTCTATGACTGTCTATTTTATGGTCCCACCAGTTCTTATGTTCAGGCAAATAGTATTTCTTGCAGATCTTCCAATGTACCATTGATGCTACTTTGCTTGTAGTCAGTTTGCATGATTTTCTTGCAGCAGCTAACCAGGTGGTCCACTGTTACTTCTGCTTCTCTACAGAGTTGGCGTTTGCTGTCTGTTGCTGTCTTCTCAATTCTGGCTTTCTATGCATTTGTTCTTAAGGCTTGGCTTGTGCAGCCAGAATTAGCCCTTCTGTCTCTAGCTTCAGTTTTCCTACACTTAGCCATTGCCAGGTCTTTTTGTTGTCTGCTTTGGTTGCTAGCTTTTTGTGGACTGGCCATGGGATATTTTGTCTTCCCATGTCTCTTTCCAGTTCTTTATTTGGTCTTTCTTGTAGGCCAGTTTGGTCTTTCCATTACTCAGCAAGCCTTTATGGTATGCTAGCTTTAGTGCATCTTCTTCATTGTCTTATTACATAATCTCCCAGTTTTCTTTTTACCTTCTTCAGCCGTCCGGTGTATTTGCAATATTCCACAGCCATCCATTTTTCTTGGTAAATTTGCCAGTGTTGCTCCGAGGATGAAGCATGATGCAATATCATTTTTTTTTTCTGGTCTTTCTATCGAGGGCTTTTAGTTCAGCTTGAATCCAGGCCATTATTCCAGCTGTGTATCTAATGACTGGAATTGCCCAGGTGTTAATTGCCATGACATTTTTTCCTCCATTGAGTTTAAGATCTTCATTCTCATGATATATTCACTCCTAATCTTCTTCTTGACTTCAGCGTGCTTGATGTTGTCAATTTGAAGGGTGTCCAGGCATTTGTAGTGATCTTCTTCATCCAGACTCTCGAGGTTATTTCCATAGGGCATCTTGAGTCCTTCAATAATCACTATTTCTCCCTTGTTGATGGTGAGGTTGTTTTTTTTCTTTTTTTGGCCAGTTCTGAGACATCCCTTAGGGAGTGGGTCAACAGGTAGGAGATCACTTCTCCTTGTCGGCTGATAGAGATAAAAAATAAATTGAGCAAAGAAGTCCTGCTGAAACTGCCTTCCTTTCTCTGGATAATTCCACATTTTGAAATATAGGGGAAGTGATACAGACTGGTGCAGGGAGTTCTCTAAGAGTGGTGCTATTGCAAACATATTTGCACGTGCTGCTATTGCTCTTTTCCTAGGGAAAAAAAAACTGGCTTTCTAGCTTTGCAGCTGCCGGTGACAAACAAGACTAGGACTGTATAAATTGTCAGAATAGGCTGTGAAATACTAAGGTCAGGGGTTAAATGAACATGGTTGTTTATGAGGACACCGCCTGCATTCATTTGCATTTTAATGTTCTCTCTGTGAGATGAAAAACCATTTTGGGGACAGCTTGTTCAGAAATCCCATTAACTTGTTATTTATGGGACTCCTGACTGCATGACCCCTAACCTTGTTTTGTTAAACATGAATCAGGCGGGTGGCCACATGGTTACTATTGTTTTTCATAGCATTGAGTGCCATTGAATTCAATTATTCTTTGCTTGACACTTTCCAAGTTGTTATCCTCATAATGCCCAACTTTTTGATCTCCTATTGCCAACCCTGCTATTTCCATCCGCCTTAAAAGCTGGCAGCGCATTGAAGGCATTGAAGCTTCCTGAACTGCCTGAGAGACACTTGAGCAGCGGGACCCAGAGCCCTAACGATGCAGCAGCCCTGATGGAAGATTGCATAGATCATCCAGAAAGAGCTGCCCTCTCCAACCCTGGTCTGAAATCTTCCATTCAAGTTATATGGTTGATTTCAAGAAGTCCAACCTGACCATGGAAACTTGACCTGAGCAAAAGGAGTTGGATCTCACTGGGAGGTCTGGAGCAGCTGGGAGCTCTCTGAAGGCTAATATTGCCATCAGGCAGCTCTGGTTACAGAGCTCCAAGAACGCTTTAACTCTGCTTGTAACTGTCTGCATTGACCCTCTCCATCTCACTTCCTTCTCCCCAAGAATTGAGGTTGCATCAGATCCAGCAAGAAGACCATATAGAGCATTGCCTCCAGCTGATCAAAGAAGACCTTGCCACAGGAGGAGGAAAAAGCATTTGGACCTCATGAATGTATTCACACCTCATCCTTAATCTGGTCCTTCAGAAACAGTTAAGTAAAACATCTTTCTGCATGGCAAGCAAGATGAGTATGTAGGGAGTTAGCATCCACACCTCTCCTACCCTGTTTTCCCCAAAATAAGACATCCCCTGATACTAAGCCCAATTGGGCTTTTGAGCGCATGGCAATAAGGCCAAGTGCTTATTTCAGGGTTCAAAAAAAATATAAGACAGGGTCTTATTTTCGGGAAAATGGTAGGAAAATGAAATATTCTAGGAAATATTAAAAAGGCAGAATATTATATTTTCCCTAAAGAAGAAACATGTTTCTAAAGACAAACTCAGAGCCTCAGTTCCCTGCCCCCCCCAGCAGATATTTTGGTGCCAACCTATCTACAAGATAAAGTCTGGGCCAGCTTATCTACAACACAAAAGACCTGGCCCTCAGGATATGATAGGATTAGCCCTCACTCAAGATCCAAACCAAGACAAAGCCATTAAGCCATAATAGGAATTGCCCAAAGCCCCTTCATTACATCATCACCCAGAGTACATTTCTTACACAGGAACAGGAAGCTCCAAGGTGGGGCCCAAGAGAGGGTATAAATCTCTCTCTCTCTCTCTCTCTTTCTCCCCCCTCCCCCCGCCCTCTCTCTGACTGGAGTTGGCCCTGGGATGGAGGAAGAGCTGCAGTTAGCTGTCTATCAACACTTATTCTGGTCTTCTGAAACAGTTCTGCATTTGTGTTAAAAAGCAGTCTGAAACCAGCTGATCACTCTGAGGAGAATTGTGCCATGGAAAAGCAGAGAGATTGCTCTCTCTCTCTCTCTCTCCCCCTCCCTGGCTACCACCATTAGAAAGCAGCTCTTCTGGCAGAGCCACGTTTCTCAGACTCCATGTCTCAGAAACTCCATGACTGGTGGATTAAGCCACATTTATTTTATTTATTTACTTTATTACTTTTCTAACTTTTATAAGTTACTTAAGACAGCAAACCTATCTAACACTCCCAACACTGACCCTGTGAGGTGAGTTGGCCTGAGAGAGAGTGACTAGCCTCAGGTCACCCAGCCAGCTTTCATGCCTAAAACAGAACTAGAACTCAGAATCTCTGAATGATTGGCCCCAAAATCACCGAGTCAGCTTTCATTTCTAAGGCGGAACTAGAACTCACCATCTCTGAATTTCTAGGGCTAATTGCTGTCAATTGGGCAGAGTCCACATGAACTCTGCCACAGGTGGGCTTGGCGCTTTGTGGTTTCAGATGCAACGAGAGTAGCTGAACCAAGTACTTCCAATAAGTCTGAACAAGACAAGATAGAGCAAGATTATGAATTCCTGTGATCTGGACTCTAAGCTCATCTTGATGTCCTTAAGATGTTGTTGGCTTTTGAAGCTGCATTACACTGTTGGGACACATTGAACATGTGATCCACTAGTACACTCAAGTGCTTGTGCTGCTAGATGTATAACTTTATATTGTTCTCTGTTAAATTTCATTCTAATGGTTTCCACCCATTTATCTAACTTATCTAACTAAGTCTTTATCCATTTCCTCCTCTCCTCCCAAGTATTGGCCACCCCCAGAGGTGGGATTCAGCCAGTTTGGCAGGCCGCTCGTGCTGGTAAAGAGGCGGTGGCAGCAAAGAGCCATGGCATCAGTGGCAGGCCACTGTTTCGGGGTCGAGTCATGCGCAGCTGCCCCAACAAAGGCTGGAAGTAGCCACCCGCCATTTCCTGCTGCAAAAACCTTTTAAAAAACCCTGTCGGGCAGCGAGACCCAGCAAAAGATGAGGTGTCAGAGAATTACTGTTGCTGTTGCTGCACAAAGGTAAGTCTAAGGCTCCGGCCATCACCACTGCGGCTTCGGCCTGCCTGCGCTACCCCATCTTGCCATGAGTGACATTGAGTTGGCCATGCCCAGTCAGTCACATGACCCCCCTCCCCCAGCCATGCCCACCCAGTCATTAGGAAGAACTGGTTATTAAATTAGTTGAATCCCACCACTGGCCATCCCACTTAGCTTTGTATTGCTTGCAGATTTGGTAAGCATTGATTCAACTCCCTCATCCATATAATTTTTAAAACTTTGAATACACCAGGCCCATGACGAAGTCCTGTGGCACCCCACTTGGAATGTCTCTCCAGATAGACAATTTCACCATTTATACTTCCCTTTGAGTGTGACCCTTGCCATCAAAACTATATTTGCCTACTTTATTAATAAGCCTTTATTAATAGCCTGAGAGACTTTATTAAAAGCCTGGCTGAAATCAAGATATATCCTATCCATACCATTTCTACAATCAGCCAGGTCTTTCCTAAAAGAAGATCAAGTTAATTTGGCTTTCCATAAAATGGTTAAAATAATTTTATTCCTCCAGTTTTAGCCTACTTGTTTATTGTGATCATTTTTGAGTGCAGTGGTTAGGTTGCTTATTTGATTATGCAGAAACAGAAGGATGTGCTAAGAGAGATGAGAACAATATTGAGGATATTATGTCATTTTCATATAACCATCTCAGTCTTTCTTCAGGCAAATGCCATTATTCTATGGCAAAGCCCCATGCAATACCTTTTAGTCTGTCATTTTTTTTTAACACAGAGAATTTGACTTCCTCACAAAAACTAAATCAACAGACGAATGGAATTGGGAGACACTTACAATTCTGAGTCTATCCTCTCCCCATTGTAAGAAGGATCCCTTAAGAGATGGCTAAAGGCTCTCCTTGAAAACATCTAGGGAATCTAATTTCACTATCTGTTGAACTGCTCTTAGCATTAGATTTTTTTCCTTAAAATTCAAGAAGAATCAACCATGTTATCATATCACCTTTTATTCTTCTTAGTTCAAAGCTAGAACCATAAAGCTGGAAGGGACGTCGAAATTCTTCTACTCCAGTGGTTCTCAACCATTTCTTCGCCATGGACCCCCTTTAAATACCTTTTGTGGCCACAGACCATGGCCATGGACCACCAAGACTTAACTCAAGATTTAAATCATAACATTTCTTCAAGCCTTCATGGACCACCTGTGATGACATCGTGACTCCCCAGGGGTGTGCAGGCCATGGGTTGAGAACCACTGTTCTACTCCAATTCCCAGCCCAAAGCAAGAGACCATATTTCATCCTGGACAAATGGTTGTTCAATCTTTTCTTAAAGATTCTT
Source organism: Pantherophis guttatus (assembly GCF_059756535.1). NCBI lineage: Eukaryota > Metazoa > Chordata > Lepidosauria > Squamata > Colubridae > Pantherophis > Pantherophis guttatus. The sequence continues at coordinate 27,064,652 of NC_142072.1, read as the reverse complement.
AAAGCCTCCCAGAGTCCCTTGGGAGTTGGGCGGCATAGAAATGCGACTAAATAAATAAATAAATAAATAAATAAATAAATAAATAAATAAATAAATAGAAACCTCCAGTGATAGAGCACCACAACTCCAAGTGGCAAGTTGTTCCCTTGATTAATTGTTCTCACTGTCAGGAAATTCCTCCTTAGTTTTAGATTGGATCACTTTTTAATTTAACTAAAAATACTTACTAAATATTACATTGAATTTTAACTAAATATTACATTGAATTTTAACTAAATATTACATTAAAATTTAACTAAATATGTAATTAAAATGCTCAATTTTGCAATCTCTTTTTCACAGGATTTCATTCCAATCCTAATCATTTTATTGCCGTTCCTTAAATATGTATCATGTTTTTTGAGTTCTTCTTGAACTGTGGCACATTGAACTGGACACTAAACTCCAGATGGAGTTTGACCAACCAAGAAAAGTGCAATTTAGTTCTTCACATAATTTTAAAGATAATTTTTTTGATTGGCTAAAATTGTGTTTGCAATTTTTGCAGCAACATCCACTCTGCTAATTAAGGTTACAATACAGTATAATTTTATATTTAAATAAAAGTATATTTATTCTGCAGATGATTTTCTAGTATTCTTGATAAGCCATATAGTCCCTATATGATACCTCTGCATTTGCTCAAAATCTGTGCTTTTAATTTTAGTTCTGTTATTTCTTTGCCTTCTCAATTTATCAATATAATTTTGAATTCTATTCCTGTCTTCTGGAATGCTACCTATTCCAACAAATGTTGTGCCAAAGGCAAATTCAGTAAGCATTTCTCACACCACAGCTTACAGGAAGGAGGAATTTAAAGATCACAGGCTAAGCAAAGAGAAAGACATAATCAAAATATTGATAAAATGATATGTGGAAAGAAAGGGAAAATAGAAAGAAAGCAACTGGAGTATAATGGCATAAAAAGGAATGGAAAGAACAGTACAAAAATGTGTAATATTTTACTAAAGAGTTGAGCTAGAATACTCTCACAATCAAATCAAATTAAAATTTGATTTTAATCAAATTAAACAAAAGGAAATTAGAGATGCTCTAGAAAAGGAAACAAGAAAGTAAATTTTTGGAAGAAAGCAGACCATTGAGAAATAATTGGTCGAAGAAAATATTGGAATGTGCAGAAATGAATAGATTAACATTGGTAATTAAAGAAAAGGAAGAATCGGAGTATTTTAAAGTATGGGGGAAATTATATCAATGGTTAGAGAAGAGATAGATAGATAGATAGATAGATAGATAGATAGATAGATAGATAGATAGATAGATAGATAGATAGATATAGATATAGATATAGATATAGATATATAGATATATGTATTTCTCTTTAGCCAGGTTCTTCCTACGTAAACCAAGATTTTTATGCAGCCCTAGTTCAGTGAAATCCCAATCCACTAGTTTCTAGGCCTTTTTTTTAGATAATTGATGAATTAATATAAACATAAGAAATTTGGGAAGAGTGATGTAGCAATCTAAATGAAAATATAAAGGTATGATAGAAATATAATATGAAAATGATGGAGGAGGGAGTAGAAGACACAAAATATGTACTCAGATGAAACACTGAATGATTAAGAATGTATTGTTTGTTTGTATGTTTTTTTGTTTAAAAAAACTAAAAAACTTTTTTTTTTTAAAAAAAAAGAGAAATAATTGGTCGGAACAAAAGAATCAGGGCTTTAAAAAATGAATAAGAGCTGACCTTGAAGAAAGAAAAACGCTAGAGATTAATTAGTAGTGTGGCATTTGAAAGGACAATAGATTGCAAAGCAGAAGAGGAGACTGGATAAAAGAGTGGGAAGAATGAACGAAACAGAACAACCAATCAGTAAAAAGAGGAGCAATGTGCCAGGATTGTGGCACGGATGGTGAAGAACTAAAATGACTACTAACTGGCTACTAAAAACTAAAACTAAAACTAACTACTGTCGTGATCTACGGAAGTCATCACTGCATCTGTATCAAGGGAAATATTTTGAAGATAATGGGAGACTCAGCCATAGGTCCTGGATTCCTTTTCCACCAAAAGAATTCTCACTTTGGGCTCTAAGTGGGGGTATCCTAGCACTAGCACTTAGACTTATATACCACTTCATAGTGCTTTACAGCCCTCTCTAAGTGGTTTACAGAGTCAGCCTATTGCCCCCAGCAATCTGGGTCCTCATTTGACCGACCTCGGAAGGATGGAAGGCTGAGTCAACCTTGAGCCTGGTGAGATTTGAACTGCCAAATTGCAGGCAGCAAAAGTAGCCTGCAGTACTGCATTCTAACCACTGCACCACCGTGGCTCATCCTTCTGCCCCTCCCCCTTAAAAACTAGAATTATTCCAAAGGTGTTGCTAACTCCATATTCAGAACTATAGATCAGCTTATTCTGACCTGTTCTGTGCTTGCAGAAGGGATGAATGAGGGTTGGGCATCAGTGGTGGCCTTGCCTCAAGAGGCTTTCTACGAGTTTGGAAGAAGTATCAATGTAAGTTAAATTATAAGATACCTATATGGGCAATACCCAGACATGCGATAGAGAATATAAGTGTAGAACAAAAGCAAGAGGTGATTACCTATAAAGAGCTTCTTAAAATGGAAGGGGGTATATTGTAGTTAAAATCTATAAAGGCATTAAAAGAAGAAAAAATAATTCAAACTTGGTTTCAGTATGGACAGTTGCAAGCTAGATGGAAAGAAGACCAGAGAATTGGTATCATGCAGAAGGAGGAAAATTTGGTAAAACAAATTAGAGATCAAGGTCAAATGCATATAAAAAGATTATATAATATATTGATAGAAATAGACTCAGAAACAGAATTAGTTAAGGATTGCATGATAAAATGGGCACAAAACTTTCAGGAACCAATAATGATGGAAACTTGGGGAAAAATATGGGTTAGAAAAGTAAAATTTATGCAAGCACAAAATTTAAGAGAAAATTTTTATAAAATGTTTTACAGATGGCATTTAGATCCTAAAAAGTTGGCTTGTATGTATCCGAATTTGCAATCTAAGTGTTGGAGATGTGATTGTGATGATGCTACTTATTATCATATATGGTGGATTTATAGAAAAGTTAAAGCATTTTGGATTAAAATATGGTGGATTATCCAAAATATTCTTAAAAAGAAGATAAAGTTTACTCCACAATTGTTTTTGTTGGGTATAATCACAGATTGTACGGTTATAGAGACTAAATTGATTTTAAATTTAATAACTGCAGCTAGACTTTTGGTGGTGCAATACTGGAAGAAGGAAGAATTGCCTACTATTGAAGAATGGACATTAAAATGGCAAATTTGGCAGAAATGGCAAAAATTTCAGCATATTTGAAAGATCATTCACAAGAAAGATATATATCGGAATGGAGAAGATGGATTGATTATATTCAAAACAAATATCGGACTAAAAAGTATCAAATAGTTTATGAATGAATAGAAAAGTTAAGAGTATGTATATTTAGTTAAGTAAAAGGCGAGTTAAAGTGTTGAGGGGGGGATAGGAATCTGTAGTTAGTTAGCTTAGCTTAGCATATGATTGTTAATTGTTTTACCCTGTATTTTGTTCTGGGAAGTCCGGGGGTGTGTGTGTGGGAGGGTGGGGGGGTGGGAAGGAAGGGAGGGGGGCGAAGGGGAAATATTTGAAAAAAAATTTTTTTTCTCTTTTTTGTAAAACTTTTTTTATTGAAAAAGTTTTCAATTACAAATTTTCCCCCCTTTCCCCCCCCTCCCTAACCCCCCCTCACCACCCCATCCCCCCTGTGACTTCTTCAAAATAAAAACCTAATACATAACAGATTATATAATATTTTACCATCCCCTTACTCCCTCCTCCAAATACTGATCCTTACTTCTAATGATATTATTAATATTATTACTTCCCCCTCTTACCGTGCACTTCAAAATAACATTCTACTATAACACTGTATAATAACTTCTGATTTAACACAGTAATATTATTATGACTCCCAATTTAGCAGTAATCTGCCCTTTTTTCTCCTCCCCCATACTTATATCTGTATATTAATATAACATTTCAAAACAACCTTCCACTTTAAAACTATATAATAAATCCTACTTTAACATTTAATCTTTTGTATAAATTAATATAACATTTCAAAGCAGCCTTCCCCATAAATTCTAATTTTACATTTGTTCTGCTCTATCCATTTCCTCCACTCCCATAAATATATCTCTTAAACATCCCTTTTCTTAATCTATACAATCAATACACTAGCCTGTCTCCACCCACTTTCCTAGAAAATTACCATACACAACAATTCTTAATATCTTTGTTCTTCTGCCCACCCTACTAAAAAAATATTCCCTTATATAGATAAAATCAATGACTTTAAACTTATAGTCCATATAATATCTTCTTTGATGTCTTTCCACTGGATTGCTGACTCCATCATCCGTGTTAGGGTAACATAACATCCCAGTTGCAACAGAATATTCAAAATCCTCAGTTATCATCTTTTCAATAAAAAAAAAGAGGCTTTCTATTAATCCTGCTGGTTGGCATCCTACAGATTTGGGACCAGTAAGTGTCAGGTCCAGAAAAATATATATGATAATAATAATTGAGCTTATAAGTAGTCCTTCATTAACAGCAGTTCATTTAGGGACCATTCAAAGTTACAGCACTGAAAAAACTGACTTATAACTGTTTTTCACACTTATGACCAGTGGTGAAATCTAAAATTTGTTACTACCGGTTCTGTGGGCGTGGCTTGGTGGGGTGGGGGGGGTAATGTGACTTGGTGGCGTGGCCAATTTTTTTTTTTTATTTTTAAAACCATTTTTTGTACAACCTCTTCGGTGAAGAAAAATGCTTTCAAAAGGCTCTGAGGATCCCAGCTGAATTGCCACTATCGGCAGAGGCTTTTTTTCTTTTAAAAGCCTCTGCCAATCAGGCAACTCAAGATGCAGTGGACTAAAGTGCTGTAGCACTTAGCTGCCAGCTGCCTGCAATTACTGCAAGTTCAAATCTCACCAGGCTCAAGGTTGACTCAGCCTTCCATCCTTCTGAGGTAAATAAAATGAGGACCCAGATTGTGGGGGCAATAAGCTGACTTTGTATAAAAAAAACACTGCTTGGGGGGCCCGAAAGCCCTACTAAGCAGGTATATACAAAAGTATGAAGGCTATTGCTTAACGCATTCTAAGCCACCCTGAGTCTCCGGAGAAGGGCGGCATATAAACCGAACCAATAAATAAATAAATAAATAAACTCAGCTTGGATTGTCGGAGGCTTTTAAAAGAAAAAAAGCCTCTGATGATCGCGCAGCTCAGCTGGGCTTGTCAGAGGCTGTCAGGGATAAATGCCTGGCCTCAGACCCAGGGATGGAGGCAGGGAAGCTGGGCAGGCCAATACCCAGGGTCCACCCTAACCCATTGACCCCTCCTTACCTTAGCCACGCCCCGGGGGTACTTAAGGTCCAGCCATGCGGTCCTGACTCAGTTCCAGAATTGTACCTGCAATGATAAGATGCTATGTTAATAAAGACTACTGATTTAAAGAGTACTTCTGTGATGGAGTTATTGGGCGCGATCCTTGGACATCCTTAATAAAATGGTAGCAGAGGATGGTTAAATATCCCAATCCTAATACTCCAGGACATGCCAGGGGACTCCATGCAAAGAACCACGACGAACAGGGTGAATACCAGAGCATTCACCAAGAAGATGGCAGAACGACCTGCCCAACCCGAAGCTACGCAAGGCGAGGCACCCGAGATGAGCGACCTACTCCACCACCCATGCACCCCAACCAGACACGGCGAGGGGTGGAAGGAACCCAAGAGCCCAACGAGCGAGAAACACGACCTAAAAGAAAAACTCCTGAAGCTAATAGACTCGGCACAAAGCAACACCGACCTCATCGCAGAACTCCGAAGCCTGGTCAAAGGCTGCGAAGCAGCGAGTGAGGAAGATGAAGATGAGTCGGACTACAGCGACGAAGACATGGTAAGAGAAAACTGCCCCCACCAGAAGCCCACCGAAAAGGCCGAAAAAGAATTCGCGCCCTTTTCGTGGTGGCCATCTTGGGAGGTGACATCACCAAAGATGGCCAACCAACCACCAATAGATTCCCAAGATTTAAATCTCATGGCGGGAATCGGGGCCTACTCGAGGGTGACCATCCAAAACTACCGCGACGAACACGAAAACCCTAAGCCAAAACCTACGAGCTCACCTACCGAGCCCGAGGTCAACAGGGCAATAGAATTGATCACTGCGGCCCTAGGGGACAAAATGAGGCTGCCAGACACACACCCCGGCGCCAGGCCAAAGCACAGAGGGAACACTGACACGAGGGGAGCCAGTGCCGATGCCCACCCAGGGGAGCAGACCGCTACCACGCAGACCCAACACTACCCACAACTCCCAGGAGGCCCACCCATGGGGACAGAGCACCGAGGGTGACGGGACTACTCACCCGACCGGCAACCGGGACCAGATCCAGGATCCGCGGGACCGTCAGCAGGCAGGGGATGACCATCGGTGGGCAGGGGACTCGGCCCGACACCTGGAGGCAGCATCCACGCGAGGCCGGGCCATCCGGGACCATTTGCGGCCCCAGCGGGACTTCCGACCTTCACCGACAATCCTCACCGCTTCCTGGGGATCCAGACGGCGATCCGAAGCGATTTCGACCAAGCGAGGCTGGCCAAGGATGAACCGAAGGCCCATCCGGAAGATTGGGGCCTTCACCCGGGAGCTGCAGAGACGAGCTCCTCACTCCACGGCGGCTGGGCTGGAATGAACTTCAGGCATGCGCAGTGCCTCCCTGCAAGAGAAACGGAACGGAACATAGAGCTAGACCAACACAGGCACATAGAAGCAAGTCAGTTCAGACTTGCCACAGTCATCCCTCTGCCTTATTGCGAGTATCCTTACGTGAGAAACCATGGACAGCGACACAATGTAAGTAATTTAACTTACAATTCAGGGACTTTACCAAATGACTTTCTCAAACTGAGACTAGATGGGGAGAATTTTTTGGAATGGAACCAACAGCTCCAAGTCACCCTGCTGAAGGAAGACCTGTTGTCCCTAGTTACTGATCCCCCAGAAAAACCTTTTGAATTAGATTGTACCCATCACAAGGCTTATTACATAGTTATTGCTAGCATCACCCCAAGCATTTACCCTAGCATTAGCCACCATCTAACGGCCCTAGAGGTAATACAGAGAATGCACAAACTGTTTTACTGTCAAAGCGTAGCAAGCACCACCAGACTCTCCAGGGAGTTCTATGCCACCAAACTCAAGGCAGGGACCCCAATGAGCGAACATTTGTTGTCTTTAAATGCCACCAGGACCCAACTGACTCAAAGGGGTGAGGTCATAAGTGAGAGAACCATGATCAGCATTATCGTGAACTCTCTGGACCCCAGCTGGGACACATTTATCACACAGATAGATAACCTCGGCTCAGGGAAACTTACACTAGAATTACTAACCAGCAAACTCATAGCTGAAGATAGCATTAGGAAAGATCGCTCACTAAGCCGTAGAGAGCAGAGACCCAGCAGAAAGGCCAAACCACAGGGCAGGAGCCACAGCAACTCAGAGTGCTACATATGTGGTTCGAAGAACCACTACAAAAGGGACTGCCCTAGGAACGTGAGGAACAGGGACAGGTCATGCTGGAGGGACAGGCCAGAACAAAGGGCGAGATACAGCGACAGGCACTCGCCAGATGACAGGCACAGACGTAGAGACTCCCCTAGCCCTAGGGGACATTACAGGGACAGCTCCAGAGAGAGCCAGACTGGGTCACTGTATGGACTGGGGGACCAAGAACAACACACCGATCAGGACAGGAAAGAGGGCACATGGCTACTGGACTCGGGAGCCACCAACCACACCACATACGACCAGAACTCACTGACCTCATTCACAAAAGAAAACTTTATAATAAAAGTGGCTAACCAAAACAATGTGCAAGTGACAGGGAAAGGTAACACATATGTGCCAGGGATAGGAACAATACAGGGAGTGCTATTAGTGCCAAACATACCCTATAACATCCTTGCCACACTAAAACTGAGCAAGGACAACAACGTCGAGGTGACATTCAAAGAAGGGAAGGCAAATGTAACTAGAGGGGGCAAGAGCATAGGGAAAACAGTGATCAGTGGGGATTTGCCATTTTTCCACCCAGTCAGAGACACACAACCCAAGGTAAACAACCACCGGAGGGCAAAACCTGACAACACAAGCAACACAAATGAGGAGAACAACAATGAGGAAATAGAGGGGGTCAGTCACACACACACTACTAGTGACTCAAGAGAGCAGGGCCACCCAGGAAGGGGAAGCCAGCGATAGGGAAGCTAATGCATGACAACTGTGCACACCTGTTACATAGGAAACCAGGGCACATCAGTTTCCCTGTGGTACAGAAAATGATGGAATGCTCCGAAGGTGTAAAAATAAAAAACTGTGAGAACTATCTCGAGTGTTCTATTTGCAAAAGCTCCAAACTAAAAACCAAACCCAGGCCCAAAAAGTCAGTATGCACAACCAACTCAATTTTCCAACTCATACACATGGATCTAGTGGGGCCACTAAGGCCCTCCATTAAATACAGGAAGAGGTTCTTCTTGATCATAGTGGACGATTTCAGCCACTATGGCTTCGTATACACCTTGAAGCACAAAAGTGAGGTATTCCAAAAATTTAAAGAATTCTATGCAAGGGTGGAAACACAACATAACACTAAGATCAGACAAATAATGACAGACCGGGGGTCCGAATTTTTGTCAAGCGATTTCTCACGATGGCTGAAGGCACATGGGGTAGTCCATTACACATCTTCTCCATTCTCCGCCTTCCAAAATGGCGTAGTAGAACGAAAAAAATGGAACCCTACAGACCATGATGAGGTGCGCACTAGAGGATGCCGGTTTAGGGCAACATTTCTGGTCAGAGGCACTCATCTATTCAAACTATACGTTAAACAGACTGTGGTCCAGTGTACTGAACAAAACTCCATATGAGTTGATGTACCAGAAGAAACCACAGGTGTCACACTTACATATATTTGGGGTCACGGTCGATGTGCACATCCCCAGGCAACTGAGACATAAGGGAGACAAAGTATCCAAAAGGTTGAGCTTCATGGGGTACGAACCAGGGACGAAGGGATACAGGTTCATAGACAGCAACAACAGGTTCGTAATATCTCGAACAGCTGTCTTTCACGAGAACACCAACTGGTCCAGGATACACCTCAATGAGGTGTCCCTTAGCAAGGACGGGCCAGAAGGCAACCCAGGAGGAACAGCGCACAACACAGGCGTGACCACAGAGCAGGACAAGGGCAAACTCAAGAGATAGGGGGTACAAGTTAAGGAATGGAAGGAGAACCACCCCTGCATTAAAGTAGATTCACTCACAGAGAAAGAAGCAAAGTACCTACACGACACCAAAACGCCACCTGACAGACCAGTCAGAGCAAAGAGGGGTAAGGCACCAAAAAGGTTAGAGGACTACGTTTGATCCCTACACACTAACCAACTAACCCCCAACACATACGAGGACGTACTGAAGTTACCAGGGGAGGAGAGGACTAAGTGGGAACAAGCTATGGAGAGGGAAATGAGCAGCCTAAGGGAGCTAAATGTATACACCCCCTCCGAGGTCCCAGAGGACAAAACACCCATAGGCACCAGGTGGGTCTACAAGGTTAAAACATTAGAAGGGAACAAAGTCCTCTATAAAGCCAGACTAGTGGCACAAGGGTTCACCCCAAAATACCCTGAGGACTATACAGAGACATATTCCCCTACGGTCAGAGCCGAAAGTGTAAAATGCGCACTGGTAATTGCATCACTACTTGGCCTAGAGGTGCATCAATTCGATGTACAAACCGCTTACCTGCACGCTGAACTCGACAAGAAGATATATGTAAGAGCACCACCCAGCCAAAGCACCAAGAAAGGAGAAATCTGGGTCCTAAACAGAAGCCTGTATGGACTCAAACAGTCAGGGAAACGCTGGTACGAGTGCTTGTCCAAGACTCTGAAATCCATGGGGTTCTCAGCCACCTCAGCAGATAACTGCTTCTTCATTAAGAAGGTAGGCAACTCTATCAAATATGTCTTAATATACATGGACGACATACTGTACATCAGCGATCAGTCCAGCAAATGTAATGACTTCGCCAACAAGTTAGGGAGACATTTCTCGTTGAAGATACTAGGTAAGGTGGATAAATACCTGGGAGTACAAATTACAAAGACTGACAAAGGCTTCCAACTCTCACAAAAGGACAAAATATTGGAACTGTTGCAAAAATGCAACATGGTAAATGCCAAAACGTGTGAGACACCAATGCAACCAGACTTCATAAAGGACATGTACAATGAGGCTGAGGCATTCAAGGACAATAGGATCACTATTATACATTGCGAACTGGACAAGGCCCGACATCGCCCTGCCAGTTAACTTGCTATCTCGGCACGTAGGCAACCCCACTGTATACCACTGGGAAGCCATCAAAAGGGTGCTGAGATATTTAAAGCATAGCGCTGATGCCTGTCTATCACTAGAACCCGAAAACGCCACAAGACCCACACTTACATGCTACACTGATGCCGACTGGGCTGGGGACATGAAAAGTAGGAAGAGCACCTCTGGCTACATATTCTTCCTCAACAACAGCCCAGTGCATTGGTACACAGGTAAACAGAACCTGGTAGCCACGTCCACAACAGAGGCCGAATACATATGCCTGTCCAAAGCCGCCAACAACCTGGTCTGGTTTGATGACCTGCTCACAAACATATGGGCAGAACCCAACTACCCAATAACTATCCACGAGGACAATAAAGCTGCAGTTGAAATATCAAAGGCCGAAGCAGTTGGTCAGAGGTCGAGGCACATCGACATAAAGCATAAACACGTTAGACAGTTTTCAAGTATCGGGTTCATAAAGGTCATACACTGTGATACAGAGGAGCAGACAGCAGACATCTTAACAAAACCATTGCAAAACAAACAGCATACATATCTAATATCCAAATTGGGTGTCCTCCCAAAAACAACATCTCAGATACACATAATCCAAGGGCATCCCAGCCAGGCATTTGGAGGGGGTTTTGTCAGGGATAAATGCCTGGCCTCAGACCCAGGGATGGAGGCAGGGAAGCTGGGCAGGCCAATACCCAGGGTCCACCCTAACCCATTGACCCCTCCTTACCTTAGCCATGCCCCGGGGGTACTTAAGGTCCAGCCATGCGGTCCTGACTCAGTTCCAGAATTGTACCTGCAATGATAAGATGCTATGTTAATAAAGATTACTGATTTAAAGAGTACCTGTGTGATGGAGTTATTGGGCGCGATCCTTGGACATCCTTAACAGAGGCTTTTAAAAGCATTTTTTCTACAACCTCTAAAGAGATTGTAGAAAAAATGCTTTTAAAAGCCTCTGACAAGCCCAGCTGAGCTGCGCGATCATCAGAGGCTTTTTAAAAAACTTTTAAAAGCATTTTTTTGGCGTAGAAAAAAATGCTTTTAAAAATTAAAAAAAAGCCTCTGATGATTGTGCGGCTCAGCTGGGCATGAGGGGCGCGCAGGGATTTTTGCTACCAGTTCTCCAAACCACCTGCCTCCATCGCTACCGTATCGGGTGATCCGGTCCGAACCAGGAACATTTCACCCCTGCCATTGTAGCACTCCCATAATCATGGGATAAAAATTCAGATGCTTGGCAACTGGTGCATATTTCTGAAAGTTGCAGCATCCTAGGGTCATGTGATTAACTTTTGCGACCTTCTGACAAGCAAAGTCAATGGGGAAGCCAGATTCACTTAATAATTGGGTTACTAACTTGACTGCAATGATTCATTTAACAACTGTGGCAAGAAAAGTTGTAAAAAGGAGTAAAACTTAATGAATGTCCCACATAGCAACATAAATTTTGGGCTCAGTTGTGGTCATTGTATTTTTGAGCTTATGAAATAAACTCAGTAAACTCAATTATTTTTTGATCTTTACAGGAACACAAAATCTAATCTTTAACTGTGCTGAAATCTTCCCAGGAATTTTTCCTTTCAATCTGCCTTTCTGGGCTTTGAATTCATCCATCTTCCTTTGCAATGATAGACCACATACTACCTTTGAGCCAGTTTTTATAAGGTAACCAAACATTCTTCCTGCAATTTTTTATAAAATCTTCTCACCATCCTGAAGAGATCTACAAGAGGACTAGAAAAGGGGGAGGATATTCTTTAAAATATCTGCAAATGAATGTAATGAATGCAATGGTGATTTTTCTTTTTTAAAAAACTTAGAAAAAAAATGAAGAACTGCTCCTTTGCAATACCACCCATATTTCTTTTAAAAATTGTTCTTCCAATTTCCTTTTTCATTCCCTCTTCCCAAATTGCTGAATGGAAACAGTTCTACTCTAAGGTTGCTGGAGTCATTTGCAATCCCATCTGCAGTTTAAATGCAAGAGGTATAATGATTTAGAAACCAGAAGAATAACTAAAGAGCCCAGCAGTCATTATCTCAAATAATGAGACTTTTTAATGCAAAATCAATGTTTGTTATAATGAAAATAGATTCAGCAATTCCTGCTGGGCCAGATGTGCAAATCTTTCTGACTGTAGTAAATGTGGCTCCTTATTTCAAACACCCTGATGAAGATTGTTATCCAAGAGTAAAAATAAAATGTCCGAAATTATTTACGGCTATTGTTACCATATTTTTTGTGGTTCCCTTAAAGAAAAATCTTGCCAAGATTGAATTAAATCACTATTTATGTCATCTTTATTAATTGCCTATCAATAATAGAAAGAAAAGAAAAAACTGTCAGTGCATTTAAGTAGTATGTTAATGATTGCCTATAACATATAACTTCTATAAGTACACTCTATAGGAGCAAACCCTATAGTTTAGTGGAAGAGTGCTTGGATTGGAGAAGATTTGTGCCTGGATGAAGGTTAGAAGAAGAAGGCCATCTCTCGTTTCCTCTAGGACAGGGATCCTCAAACTTTTTAAACAGGGGGCCAATTCACAGTCCCTCAGACTGTTGGGAGGCCAGACTGGCTGGGTGGGCGTGGCTAGGTGGTCATGTGACTTGGTGGGTGTGGCCAATTTAGAAGTCCATCAAACAATACACACAAATTAAACTTTAATTTGTTTTGCTCCTGGGGGTGTTTTATTTGCTTTTGTTTGCATGTTGCTCTTTTGGTTGACTTTTCTTTTTACTAGAACATTTTTTTAGTATTATGTATGTATCTATTTTGTGCGGGAAATTCAAATGCTCTGTGAATTGTGATTGGTTAACGGTTGCCCCTGAAAAGTATATAAAGAGGGCTGTTACCTGTGTTCCTTTGCTGAAGTCTCACCCTGAATTAAAGAGCTGTTGTCACTAGCCTGCTTGTGCCTCTCGTTATTCCCGCGCTACAACATTTAGTCTCAGTCCCAAGGAGCCTACAATCAACAAATAGAAGAAACCAGGGAAGGTATTGCCTCTCCTTTTTTTGGGTGGGTGGGAGGCAAGGGACTCAGCCCAAGAGCTGGGCCTCCTTAGAGAGGCAAAGGAGCAGGTTTATGTCTACTCCAGAACCTGGAAACTGGCAACCCTCAGCAGCAACCTCCCGCATACTTGGGACCAAAGGTGAGCTTCACATAATTTAAAAACCGGTTCGCCTAGTGCAGAACTGAAAATGTGAGCGTGTCTCAAGTAACATGGGATGGAAAAGGCATGTCTGGTGGTCCTCATCACGTGCCTTCCCTCCCACTCTGCCTGTTGCCGATGCCAGTGCTGCTGCTGCCATGCCTGTTTCTTGGAGAGCCAGCTGCGGAGTTCCTACTGCCAGACACCTGCACCTTGGTGGATGCCACTCCTTTTGCATCCTTGCCTGCTGTGGTTGCCAGCGAGTGGGGGGCGACCAGAGACTGCGAGTCTGCACCGCCCACATGATCCCCCTGCCTGCTGGAAGCCGCAGCAGTGAGACACTTATTCCCTAGGCCCCCATCAGGGCCTCCACGGCTGATTGCCCATTTGGAATGCACTGGTTGATCCCCGCCCTGAATCCAGGGATGGATGGACAGAAGAAGCCCGAGCTAAGAAGCTGAGGCAGAGGATGCCATTTTCCCCTCCCGGGGCCTCTACACACCCTGGTTTTGGCCTCCCTGGAACTCTGCCAGCCAAAAACTTTGGCCTTACTCTCCAGTTTCAGCCCACGGGGCTTGCAAAGGTAAGGCTTGTGCTTGGCCAAAGGGTGGGGGCCAGTGGGTGGGCAGGGTGATATGGGCGGGGCAGCCTCATGATCCTGCGTGGGCCAAATTAATGGCTTTGGCGTGGACCAGATTAATGGCTACAGCCTGCAGGCCAAAGTTTGAGGAGCCCCTGCTCTAGAAGATGTGGGCTTTGATGGCCCCCGAACAGTTCGCTGCAGCTTCCCTCAAGTGGTTCCCCTTTCTAGGGTGCCATGCTGGTGCTGTGTCTCTGCAGATCTCATGTTTGTCTGGACACCAGCCTCCTGGGTGATTGTAGGAATCCATACCTGCTGGAAACCATTTCAGGCTTAAGAATTTGACATTTCCATCAAACTCTTGGTTGGCTATGGTTCCAATCCAAGGGAAGAAGGTTTTTTTTTAAAAAAAATAGGACTATCTGCTAGCTGATGTCTCTTAGAGGAACCCATAACCCCAGTTTTCAAGGCCCCTGAGCCAGTTTTCAAAACCACCTTTGCAAACATAAAGTTTCTCTGAGTTACAGAAGCATATGATGAAACTGGAGAAAAAAGGTTGTCACACAGAAGGAATAGGTTTATTCTAAATTGTCCCAGACAGAGGTATTCAGCAGGTTCTGACTAGTTCTGGAAAACCGGTAGCAGAAATTTTGAGTAGTTTGGAGAACCAGTAAATACCACCTCTGACTTGCCCCGCCCCCATCTATTCTCTGCCTCCTGAGTCCCAGCTGATCGGGAGGAAATGGAGATTTTGCAGTATCCTTCCCCTGCCATGCCCACCAAGCCATGCCCACCAAGCCACACCCACAGAACCGGTAGTAAAAAATTTTGAATCCCATCACTGATCCCAGAGGGCCGGACTAAAACAATGAAGAAGGATCAGTGGTAGGTTCTCCTTCACTAGAGATCTTCATCCACACACACTGATCAAAGGATTGAACTCCAAGGTCTCTTCCAACTCTATGACTCTTTGATTCAAAACCCAAGAGATGGTGGTCTGCAAAACAGGAAGAGTCAAAGAACTTATCAGAGGCTTCCTAGTATTCCTGATTATCTGACCTGTCAGTCATTTTTCATTTTTTATATATGACCTTACAAAGCAAGAGGATAGACTAAATCCTATATTCTTCTCCTTCTGAGGTAAAGTTAGTTAGTCATGAGTGGTGTCAGCACTTCAACCAGCATTTACTCTAGTGCTGACATAAAAAGGAGAAGAGGGGCCAACTGGCAAGAGGATGCTTGACACTTCACCTACTTATTTTCCTTGAAGATAATATCCCCTAGGAGATGAGAGGGAGGGGAGGCATTCCTGGGAGCTTAGGTAGTAGATATGGAGAGAGTGATTTGGAAGAAGGCCAATGAGACGCAGAGATTTGGGGAACAGAAAGGGAGGGTTTGGGGTCAGAAAGCCAGAGCTGGCTACGCCACGATCGGGGCCAGATTGTCGTGCTTAATAAAATGAAAGATTTCTTCAAAGACTATGTTTGGAAATGCAATTTATTTTATTTGAAGACGATATCAAAACCTGACAGATAGTCAGCTCTCCTTTCCAAGCCAAGCTGGCTGACCTCCAAACCTCCAGCTCCCTTCCAGATGTATGGTGTCAGGTTTCGATGCTATCTCAAAATAAATGAACTTCCAAACTGCCAATCTTTAAGGAAATTTTCTCTTTATTCGAGTACAGCAACTGGATCCTGGCTCTTTCGTGGTCAGTACTGACCTTCGCCCCCCAATCCCTCCCTTTCCAATCCCCAATTCTCTGCTTCTCATTGACTATCTTCCAAGTCACTCTCATGATTCCTTTTCCTGTCAGTTCACAGGAATGCCCCCCCTTCATCTCCAAGGAGACGAAACTTCAAAGGGATTTAGCAGGCAAAAGTTCAGGCTTCATCCTCCCTTTTCTATGTCAGCGCTGAGACGCTGACATCCAGCCCCTCTCCCTTCACTCTCCCAGTGAGGCCTGTGTGAGACAAACAACAAGTTTAGTACCTTACCCCATCTGAGGGTGTGTCCCACCCCCTCCCGGTTTGTCCGGGTGATCTGCATGGAATTTAGCAATGAGGCGGTCAGCTTGAATGTTTGTGCTCTTCACCCAGGAAGCTTCTGACAAGGGGTAACCCTTCCACTTAATTAAGTATTGGAGGCGCCCTCTGTGCCACCTTGAATCAAGAATTCGCTGTACTTCATAGTGGGTTTGGCCTCCAGCAATCAAGGGCCTTGGGGGATCACGTGGCACCAGCCTTAAAGTTGACCCTACCACAGGCTTCAGGAGGCTACTGTGAAAAATGGGGTATATCCTCCCTAGTAACTGGGGCAACTGCAATTGTACTGTAACCGGGTTGATTATTTTTACTATTGGAAATGGTCCTATGAATTTTGGCCCCAGTTTTCTGGTCAAGCGTCTGAGTCTTAAATATTTGGTGGAGAGGTAGACCTTCTCCCCTACTTGGAACGGCCTCTGGGGGGCTCGGTGCTTATCTGCTTTTTTCTTATAAGACCGTGCCGCCTTGTCTAATGCCTTCTTGACGTTCTCCCAGGTTTCTCTCAGCATTGCCATCCATTCGGTCAAGCTAACTGAGGAAGGAGGCTCCCTTGGATACTCTGGCATGGGGACGAAATCCATGCCACTCACTATGTTAAATGGGGTTAGTCCTGTATTACTGTGGACAGCATTGTTATATGCAACCTCCGCAAATGATAAGAGGTCCGCCCAGTTCGATTGTTGGTAGTCAACATAGCACCTCTGTCAGGGCATTTATTAATCCCATGTTTGGCTCTGGGACTAATTACCCTGGTTTAGATTAGAGGAGATGAATCGAGGCTTATTCCTTGTTGCAATAATCTGAAAAGAAACGCGAGAAAGGTTTCTAATAAAACTCATTTATTTGTTATAAAGAAAATAAAAACCTCACTAACTAAGAAAAGTTAATTGTTACATTTTGGCAAGCGAGGTCTCCTGCCGGTCCAAGCCGGACCTTGCTGGCAGGAGAACAAAGGAAAAAAGTGTGAAGGAATGTGGGTGGATGGACATGCGTAGTAGCTTTTGATAACAATTCTTGGCAAGGTACGGAAAGTCAGATAGTCCAGAAATAATGAGCTCAGCTGGTAAATAAAATAACGCAGTGACATTTCCCTTCTTTGCCAGTTGAGCGAATATCAGTACATCATCAAATAAGGCACATCTTCTTGCACAGATACTCGTGTTGAGCTGCTGGAAGTGGTTTGTTGAGCATATCAGCAATTTGATCATGTGTAGATACATATTGCATTTTGACAAAACCTTTTTTCACTAAATGTTTTATGTTTTGATAACGGATGTCAATGTGTCTGGACCTAGAACCTGTGAAATGAGATTCAGAAATATAAACCACCGATTCATTGTCTTCCATCACGGTGATCGGTCGGATCGGGTGTGTCCAGATATCTGTGACTAAAGCATCAAACCAAGTTAGGGAATTACATGCATCTGAAACACAAGCATATTCAGCTTCAGTAGATGAACAAGAAACAAAATTCTGTTTACGTACTTGCCAATAAACAGGACATCCATTTAAGAACATCATATAACCTGAAGTACTTTTACGTGATTTCTTATCACTTGCCCAATCAGAATCTGCAAAACAACATAATTCTGCATAATCAGTATGTGTTGGTTCTAATAATAACTTCAAATGTTTGGTGTATTTTAGGTATCTCAATAATTTCTTAATACATGTCCAATGAAACTGTTTTGCCTTACCTACGTGTCGAGATAAGAGGTTAACACTAAGTGCAATGTCGGGTCTGGTCCAACTATTAATGTACAATAGTGACCCAATGACTGAACGATAAAGTGTTTGATCCTCGAACTCAGGACTTTCTTTTTGTGTCAAGTTGTGAAAATCTGTTTGCATGGGTGTCTTTGTTGTGTTAGCATCTTTCATGTTGCAATGATGCAAAACTTGTTCAATTTTATCTTCTTGTGAAAGACTAAACCCCTTCTGTGTTTTTTCAATCTGAACACCTAAATAAGTGCTAATGTGACCTAATGATTTCAATGTGAAGTATCTCTGCAAAGCTTTGGCAAAAATTTCACTCATTTGCTTATTTGGACCAATATAAACAATATCATCAACATAAACAAGAACTATCTCATATGCATTGTTAGATCTTTTTGTGAACACGCACTCATCAGTTTCGGACTTAATAAAGCCCATTGAATTTAGTTTGTCAGTAAGACATAAGTACCACATTAAACCAGATTGTTTCAGACCATAAAGACTTTTGTTTAGGAACCAGGTATCCCCTTCTTGCTGTCGGAATCCTGGAGGACTTTTCACGTAGATCTCTTCATCTAGGTCTGCATGTAGATAAGCCGTGTCAACATCAAACTGGAAAACTTCTAAACCAAGGATAGTTGCGGTTGCTAAAGCAATTTTTACACTCTCAGTTCGAACTGTCGGTGAGTAAGTATTTGTGTAGTCCTCAGGATAACGTTGAGCGAAACCCTGAGCTACAAGTCTGGCCTTGTACAGTGACTCACCATTTGGTTTCTTTTTGATTCTGTAGACCCATCGAGTGCCAATGATCTTTTTGTTTGCTGGAGGTTTTGCAGGTGTAAATACTTTGAGTTTCTTTAGACTGTCCATTTCAACCTGCATTGCATCATACCATTTGTCTTGCTCTGAATCAGGGAGCTGCTTGATTTGTGTGAAATTATCAGGTGGAAGTGTAACATTGCAAATCAAAGGCAAGGGTGCTTTTGTCAGTTGCCAAGAATATCGTTGTGGAGGGATTCCTTTTGTGGCCCTCTTGGAACATCTCGGAACAACTGTCCAGTCTTCTTCTGCTTCGTCCTCGTCCTCACTTTCGTCGCTAGCGTCAGCATCCGCGGCTTGCGAAGACGGAACATCGGGTTGAGAAGAATCAGTGGAATCTTGATCATCAATCTGCGTGGCATCAGCAGTATCATCTCTAGGAAAATAGACTCCAGGATCATTGGAATGAATCCTGGACCAGTCAATATCTTCTTCAAAATTAGCAGATTGGGAAATCACAATTGCATGTTTAGAGTCAATAAATCTGCTCCATTTTGAGTTATCATCAATACCCATAAATCTCAGTCTCTTTGCTGCTGGACTTCCTTTTCTTCTTTGAGGTAAGGGAATGTTCACCATAGCATATGAACCAAAAATATGAATGTTTTTAAGATCGGGCTTGTAGCCATACAACATGAAGAAAGGAGTCTGATTTGTTACACTGCTCCAAGTACGGTTGACAATGTAATTTGCATACTTGATAGCTTCACCCCAGTATATCATATCAAGGTTGCATCTTCTAGGAGACAATGCATCATGGTTTGCAGTACCTCTCCGTTGTGAGCCGGTATGTCAGGGGGTGAAGTCTGATGAATAATTCCATTCTTACGCATCCAGTCCTGGAAACGCTGAGACATGAACTCGGCACCACGATCACTCTGGATTCTGGCGATGCGAACTTGGTGTTGGGTAGAAACAAGGGTTGCAAAGTCTTTAAAGATCTGAAAGGTCTCTGATTTTTCTTTCATAGGATATCCATATCCATATCTAGAGTAATTATCAACAATTGTTAGAAAATATTTTCTACCACTAAATGATGGCGGAAATGGACCAACTATGTCAGTGTGAACCAAATCAAAAATGCGTGTTGACAGGCGTGTAGCGTGTTTGGGAATGGCTGCTGCTTTGGATTTGGCCTTCTTGCATACAGCACAATCCAAAAACACCTTACACCCCTTTAGATCCAAACCTTTTGCGAACTCCGGCATCTTCCTAAGAACACGGAAACTGGCATGCCCCAATCTTCTATGCCATTTGTGGATACACCTGGAATGCAAAGGTTTACCTGTTAGTGAATTCTCAACATTAACATTTTTATGCGGAACCTCAGGCTTGCTCTGAGCAACCTGTTTACCAATTTTCTTTTTGTTGGCTTTAGGAGCCTTAGGGGTAGCAACAGGATCTCTCTCTGGAGCATCTCTCTCTGGGCCTGTGCGTTCCCTTTTTGGAGTTTGTATACTTGCCTGTGTTTGTGGTTTAGGCTTTGGCTTTAAGTAATAAACACCACCAATTAATATGGTTTCAGCAACAATATCTCCATCTTTAACTATGTAACTTGCTTTTTCAAGGTGGTGAACTTGGAACTTTAACATTCTAGACAAGTGACACTGACTAAGCAAATTACAGGTTGCTGTTGGTATGTAATAAACATCAGGAATGAATGCATCGAACTCTTCAACATAAACAGTTCCTTTTCCTTTGACCTGACAAGGATGATTTGAAAAAGAATAAAGTTCACATAGTTCTGGTTCAGGCTCGTGCATTTCTGTGAAAAGTTCCTTTCTGTAGGTAACATGCAATGCTGCACCACTGTCCAAAGTCCACAGGAGTCGTCTGTCGTACTCTGGTTGAAGTTGTGGATCATTGGTTAAAGCCAGTGTGGCGAGTGGAGTTTGTGAATCACGCCGGGGACCACAACGACCTTGTCTTCCGCCTCTGCCTCTGCCTCTGGAATCTGTTCCTCTGGGCTGGTACGTGACAGGAGCTGGAACTCGTTGGGGACAATCCCGGGTGGCATGTCCCACACGATCGCAGGTGTTGCACCTTGGCATCCTTGGAGCGTAGGTCCTTCCTCGGAAGGGGCGCCTAGCTGGAGCTCTTGATGCGGGTGGTCCTCTCAAGTGTGGCGTGGCCAACATGAATGCCTCTTCTTCAATTAAAAGTCTACAGACATTGTCCACTGTGCGTTGAGCAATTGGGACTTGGTTAATTTTTGTAACAGCATCTTTCCATTCATAATTCAAAGAGTTAATAATGATGCTGATCATTTGAATATCTTCAATGTTATGGCCTCTTTCTCTCAATTCTGTTCTCAGACCTTTCAGTTTGGTCAAATGTCCTCCAATTTGTTCACCAGGTTTTAATCTCGAACCGTGGAGTTCAGACATGAGTAAACATGAAGATTCAATTGAGATAGGCCTGTAGCAATTTTCCAATTCAGCCCAAATTTGACGGGCTGTTGTATTTGGTGGAAAAGTGACCTGCAGTTCAGTATCCATGGACATCAATAATGTTGTGCGAGCCCTTATCTCTAAATCTCTTATTGCATAAGTCCAAGGTGGAGCAGGTGGGTTAAATACCATACAGTGCGTGCCTTCTCTAAGAAGCAATAATGTAATCTCACTGACCCAGGCTTTGTAATTGTGTCCTGACATTTTTAGTTTTGACTCACCAGTTAGTGGAGAGACAGAAAATGCCTGGTAAGGAGCCTGCACTTGGTATGCTGGCTGTGCTGGCAGAAATGCCTGGGGTATTTGCTGTGCCTGTTGTGGACCTAAAAATGGTCTTGGTTGTGCCATTGGAGGTGGGCCAGGAGGTGGCCCCATTTGCACTTGTGGCTGTGGCACATATGCAGGCATTTGTAGCTGCTGTGGCTGATGCACTGGAATCTGCTGTATTCCAGTTGCCATTTGTGCTTGATCTGCAATATTGGCATGACCTGCTGGAGATGTAGTCATTTGCCTTTGCTGTGTTCCATCTAAAAGGACACCAACACCACCAGGGGGTGTTTGAGTTTGGGCCTGTGGAAACACTTGTGGCATTTCAGCTTCCTGTAGTAAATTACTTTCGCCAGCAGATGGTGCTGCACCTTTGGGCAGCTTTGCATACGTGGCATTGTATGCTTTAGAGTAGGAGTGGTTATGTAAGACATGTGTAACTTGATCAGGGAGACTTTCATGTGACGTATGCAGTGCTCTTTGCCTTAATTGGCCTGACACAGAATCCACCAGGGGGAGTGTCTTTGGCTCCGGAGAAGAAGGCAATATGGCGCTTTTTGAAAAATTTAAGTTATCTCCCTTATCTTGCTCAAGCATAGATATAGCCATTTTTGCCTGGGATAGCTGCTGTTCATAGAGTTTTATACAGTCACGAAAGGCTTTCATAGCCAGCTCATCCAGGGTGAGCTTAGAGCTTCGAGGAGAATAATGAATTGTTTCTCTTTCTGCATGGGAGGAATTTTGCTCAGCAGTTTGCTTTAGCCTTGCATCGAGCGTTACAAATTCAGAAGGTTCTGGGAAGATGATGATTTACGACTGAGGTCAGTAACATTTTCTTCTGATCTTCCAAGCTCTGAAAAAGAGCTTGGAAGATCAGAAGAAAATGTTACTGACCTCAGTCGTAAATCATCATCTTCAAAAACAGCTTCTGTCTTATCTCCCTCCATTTCTGTTCCCACGACTTTTTCTTGTTCCAGGCATGTGGCTGTAGTAAGGGGCTGGAAATCTGGAAACCTCCTTTCTGCCACCTTCTCAGCAAAATACATTTTGTATTTGTTTTACTTCTGTTTCGGCATCTCAGCAATATAATTAGCGTACCTCAGTAGCTAAAAACTAATTGCCTATGCGCTCTTATCAGAAGTAACAAAAACAAGGAAAAAGCCATAAATCAAACCGTCCTCGTGCTATCAGATGTCAGGGCATTTATTAATCCCATGTTTGGCTCTGGGACTAATTACCCTGGTTTAGATTAGAGGAGATGAATCGAGGCTTATTCCTTGTTGCAATAATCTGAAAAGAAACGCGAGAAAGGTTTCTAATAAAACTCATTTATTTGTTATAAAGAAAATAAAAACCTCACTAACTAAGAAAAGTTAATTGTTACATTTTGGCAAGCGAGATCTTCTGCCGGTCCAAGCCGGACCTTGCTGGCAGGAGAACAAAGGAAAAAAGTGTGAAGGAATGTGGGTGGATGGACATGCGTAGTAGCTTTTGATAACAATTCTTGGCAAGGTACGGAAAGTCAGATAGTCCAGAAATAATGAGCTCAGCTGGTAAATAAAATAACGCAGTGACAACCTCAGGTACTGCTCTATCATGCTATTCAATCTCTCCGCCCCCCCATTGGTGCTCGGGTGAAACGCTGAGCTGAGGCCTTGAGATGATCCTATGGATCAAAGGAATTCCCTCCAGAACTTCGCTGTAAACTGGACACCTCGATCGGAGATGATTCTTCTGGGTACTCCGTGCAAGCGGTAGATGTGTTTTACGAACAGTTTGGCCAATTGGCAGGCTGAGGGTAGTCCACTGCAGGGTATGAAATGTGCCTGTTTGGACTTCCGGTTGGCTACCCGCGGCGACATGGTGCTGAGTGAGCTAGCTAGCTGATTCGCAAGATTTAGAAGAGTGTGGAGGCTGAGTATTAAAGAACTTTAAAGAATGTTATATACTCGATATTTGGAAAAGGGGGGGGAAGGAGGAAGAACCCCATCTTTATAATAAATTTGACACTGGTTATAAATTGATATAAATACACACACACACACACACACACACACACATCGATTTCTGTCAAAACCCTCTTGAGTAATATATACACTCTGCTAATTGGTAAATTAACAAATTAATTTGTAAAATCTCTTTACTTATATCTTTGTGAAAAATAGAATTTACATTTTTATTATACCTATAACTTAACTGTATACTTATCCACGTTTATAGTATTTATCAGGTAGCATGGTACTGATTCATATTTATCTATTTGTATTTATATTTGTATACCCATATTTATTGCTTTTATTAGATAGTACAGTATTGATATTTCTAAGTAGGCACTGATCTTTCTAAATCTATTATATTTAATTGTTCCTTAGGTGATTACCTTGCTAATTAATTAATTATTTATTAAGCTTAATATATTCGCCTAGGAATTTTAAATTCAATTGTCTTTTTAATATTTCATTAATAAGTGCTATATCTAATCAATTACTCAATCGATCTAGGATAGGCTTAAGTAAGTTTTTAAAACTTAAATTCATATGTGGATAACATTAGACAAGAGTTAAGAGACATATTGCTTTATGGTGTTACTTGTTAAATGAAATAATTATATTAAGAAGTCATTGGGATTAATTAAAGAAGGCCAGGGATAGGAACCTAAGGAAGAGTCTTTAAATAAACAGACCCCCTATACCTAATAAGCAAGTAATCTGATTAGGAATTCAGGAAGTACCTAATAGTGGAAAACAGTGGCAAGAGCCACTGAATGATTATTTGGAGAAATATTGAAAAAATAATAAGAGAACAAAAGTCAATTTTTAAAGAAATGGCAAGTATGACTTCAACAATCCTGAAAACTGGTAAAAAAGTACCATCCAATCCTACCTTAGCAATGTTGTCCCCAGCTACACAGAAGTCACTAGAAGGCTTGCAGAAAATAGATAAACCTCCAACAACCCCAACATTACAAACTGTACAGTCCTCTCTGTCACTAATTCAGGAAACTATGTTAGCGATGCAAGAGAAACTGCTGAACAACCACTCAGAATTAAAGTTGGATATTCATGGGCTAGACTCAAAGATGAATGAGATCCAAGCTTCAATCGCTAATAACGAGAAAAGAATTCAAAAAGCAGAACAAAGGATTGAACAAAATGAAAAGAAATTGAATATGGTAGATCAAACTCTTTCGATGCAGAATAAGGAAATTGAAGACTCATTGATACAACTTGAAATGGACAAGGCCTCATTCTATCTCCATTTTCAAAATATTGCCGAAGAAAAAGAAGAAGATCTGGGTGATAAGATGGCTGAGTTGATTGCGGATGCTCTCCAGCAAGATAAACAGGAAATTATTAGAGAGCTCAATGAGGTCTATAGAATTCAAACAAATTATGCAAGGCCTCCAAACCTCCAGCTCCCTTCCAGATGTATGGTGTCAGGCTTCGATGCTATCTCAAAATAAATGAACTTCCAAACTGCCAATCTTTAAGGAAATTTTCTCTTTATTCGAGTACAGCAACCGGATCCTGGCTCTTTCGCGGTCAGTACTGACCTTTGCCTCCCAATCCCTCCCTTTCCAATCTCCAATTCTCTGCTTCTCATTGGCTATCTTCCAAGTCACTCTCCTGATTCCTTTTCTTGTCAGTTCACAGGAATGTTCCCCCCCTCTTCATCTCCAAGGAGACCGAAACTTCAAAGGGATTTAGCAGGCAAAAGTTCAGGCTTCATCCTCCCTTTTCTATGTCAGCACTGAGATGCTGACATCTGGAGTGAATGGAGCCCTGACGTCAGGGCAGAAAGTAAGCTATCCAAAGAAAGCCTAATCCAGGCAACTGGAAAAGAGCCAGTTCTGATCCCAGCCAGCTTGGACACTAAGGGGCTTCAAGATATTACGGGGCCTCAAAACCCCCCCCCCCACTCCTCCATCGAAGCTGCCAGACAGCCAAGATCAGACGATTGCTCCACAACCCAAGAAGAGAAAGGATAAGTATTCGGGGGTTTTGCTAAAAGCTGCAGAAGCTGAGTTTCCCCTCCCGAGCGTTCAGGGGAAAGGGAAACCCCTAAGTGAATTGGGGAGGGCAGACTGGCTATGGGACTGGCAGCAGGCCAGGCACCAAAAAGCTTCAGGAAAGCCACTCGAGAGCCCCATAGATGAATTGAAAGAGAAATTTGACCGTGCCATCCTTGGGGAGGAGGGGCCATCATGCAGGCCAAAGGAGAAGAGGGAACCCATCTGGGCTGATGAACCAAGAGGCCCTAGACTGAAGCACAGCCCTTTTCAACCCCCTAGCAGAAGGAGAAGAAGCCCAAAGATGCATCCTTGGGTTCCTCCCTTACACAGCAAGCAGAGCAGTCTGGATAGGACATCCCCTCCCCACCCTAGAATGAGAGATGAGGAAGAGGACCAGTGGCACCAAGGCCAGGCTTACAGAGCCCTGCGCTGGGAGGAGAGGGCAGCGAGGGAGGACCCACCCCGTTTCAGAGGGAAGTTTGATGGCGATCCAGCCCAATTCCTGGATACAGCTGAGATCTACATCGAGAGCTATGGACACCTCTACCCATTTCCCAGAGCCCTAGTGAGTGCCATTTCAGAAGGGTTGGAGGGAGAAGCAAGGAGGTGGTCAGCAGCCCTCTACAAGAACAGGGCCCCCCAACTGCAAGACGCAGATGAGTTCTTACAACTACTACGAGGAGGCAGAGGAGGACCCATATGTGGAGGACGAGCTCAGGAATCTAATGCAGAAGGGGAGGCCCATCAGAGAGCATATCCGTGAATTCAGGAGAGTCATTGGGACCTTACCTCCCTTACCAGAGCGACTACTGGTGTATTTCTTTAGAACAAGCCTAGACAAGCAAATCGCCCAAGTGACCGCTTATCGGGACATCCCGAACCGGCTCTCCGAATGGTTCCGAGTAGCGATAAAAGTCAACAGTGGGTTGCGAGCCAACAACATGTCAAAGCAACCAAATGGCAAGCAGAGGGGCCAACCGGACCAGGGACCACCCATTAGATGAGAAATCACAGCACCACAGCCCACCCAGAGGCCTGTCGTCCCGCGGAGCCCACTGAGGTGCTACAGGTGTGGGAGGATTGGTCACATGGCCACAGCGTGTGGAACCCCAAGGCCGAGATCAGACCCACCGCCCAAGGCACGACCAGAACGGGGGGCCAAGCACGCCACCAACTTGCCATGGAGAATCCCCCAGGGTGCAGAGGTCTTTGCCCACCTAACCGAAACCAGGGGGATCCCAGATGATGGAAATCAATCCCCCGAATCGTATGACAGTGAGGATGAGGGTGAAGACGACCCAATGGTGAGTGGACCCATCCACCCTTTTCTTTTCCCTATATGCCTAACGGCCCCAAAAACAGGGACCCAAGGGGCTTTCCAAGCCCTAATAGATTTGGGCTGCACGAGGTGCCTGATTAACCTACCCACAGACCTAAAATTAGGGATCTGAGTCAAAAAGCTCAACCACCCAATTCAATTTGAACAAGTTGATGGGTCTCTAGTGAGGGGAACTTACACCACACACCTGGCTGAACCAGTGAAGCTGGAGCTAGCAGATCACTGGGAAACCATCTGGTTCATAATAGCCCCCAAAATGACAGATCCAGTCATACTGGGACTCTCTTGGCTGGACAAATGGGGCCCCATCATCTGGTGGCAAGAGGGAACCCACAGACTGAGGAGAGCAAAGGGCCCCCAACCCCTGCCACTCCAACCAGGCGAGACGCCCTCCATGCAGGGGCCCCAATTCCTCCCACTGCAACAAGGATCCCCCCCTAAGGGTACACCAGAGCACCTGGAGGCCACATCCGACAGCTCCCATGAGACGGAACAAATCCCAGAGGAGTACCAAGACCTTGCAGAGGTGTTTAGCGAGGCTGAGTGTGATGTTCTGCCCCCCCCCACCGCGAAGCCGATTGCACCATCGAGATCATCCCTGGGGCAAAACTACCTAAACCCAAACTGTATGCCATGACGCCCCGTGAAATGCAAGAAATGCGGAACTACATAGACAAGAACATACAAAGGGGTTTCATTGAACCAGCCAAACCACGGGTTGCGGCACCAGTCCTCTTCAAAGAGGTGATGGCTCTATGCATCTGGTGGTTGATTTTAGAGCTATCAGTGCCATTTGCGTACACAACTTATATCCCCTTCCCCTCATGAAAGACATGCTAGCTCACCTGGCCAAAGGGAAAGTTTTCACCAAACTAGACTTCCACGAAGCCTACTACTGGGTATGCATCAGGGAAGGAGATGAGTGGAAAACAGCATTCAACTGCCTCCTAGGGAGTTTCCAATTTAAGGTGATGCCATTCGGACTGCAGGGAGCCCCAGCGGTGTTTATGCAATTAATAAATGAGGTTCTACATGAGCACCTCTATAAGGGGGTCCTCGTCTACCTAGATGACATTCTCATTTACACGGAGACCATAGACGAACACATACCCCTCGTCTGCCAAGTGCTGGAAAAACTGCTGGGGGCGAACCTATATGTCAAACTATCAAAATGCAAGTTCCACCAGTCACGACTAGACTACTTAGGCTACTGAGTGTCAAACGAGGGGATAGAAATGGACCCAGCCAAAGTACAATCAGTTTTAAACTGGCAACCCCCTCGCACCCGCAGACAACTGCAAAGCTTCCTGGGGTTCGCGAACTTCTACAGACAATTCATCCCCTCTTTTGCAAGAATTGTCAAACCTCTGATGGACCTCCTAAAAACAGGGAGTCCAGCAACAAAACCCCGCCTAGGACAACCTCTACAGTGTGACCTAACCTGCCAACAAACATTCGAATCACTAAAAGAAATGTTTGCAAAAGAACCGGTCCTAAAGCATCCTGACCCCGAACAACCCTTCATCATCCAAGCAGATGCCAGCGATGTAGCAGTGGGGGCTGTGCTACTCCAGAAGAACAGCCAAGGAAATCTACAACCTTGTGGCTACACATCCCGCAAACTCACCGACACAGAAAGACGATGGGCGGCGTGGGAAAAGAAAGCGTTCACAGTGAGATGGGCGCTGTTGACCTGGCGACACCTGTTAGAAGGAGGCCAAAGACCGTTCGAAGTTTGGACTGATCATAAGAATCTGGAGGCCCTCAAGACTCCACGGAAGTTGTCACCCAGGCAAGTCCGGTGGGCCCAATACTTCAATCATTTCAAATTTGAGCTGAAACACATCCCAGGGGGGAAAAACTTTCTGGCTGATGCCCTCTCCCGAATGCCTCAATACAACAGCGAGCGGGAGCAGGTTGTGAATGCCATCATCCCTTCTGCCCAAGGAGTAGGTCAAATAACCACCAGACGGCAACGTCATGACCAGCAAGGCCAACCTGCAAGTGACTTAATGACAAGACTCAAAACTGAAACATCGGCGGACCCCTGGTTCCAAGACAACCAACTTCTCTTGACAAAAAGGGATGACCTAGCATGGAAGGGAACAAAACTCTATGTCCCAGAGACGCTATGCACCCTGATCCTCAAGAGAAGCCACGACGTTAAACCAGCGGGACATTTTGGTTTCCTAAAGACTCTGCACTTAGTACGAAGACAGTTTTGGTGGCCCCACATGAGAAAAGATGTGGACAGTTATGTGAAAAGTTGTACCATCTGTGCCACGATGAAAAAATGACCAGGAAGACCTCCTGGGCTGCTGCAGCTAGTAGCTGAACCGACAAGGCCATGGGAGGAGATTGCAATGGACTTTATAGTAGAACTACCGAGGAGTGGTGGAAACACAGTGATCTGGACTGAAATAGACTTATTCTCCAAACAGGCACATTTCATACCCTGCAGCGGGCTACCCTCAGCCTGCCAGTTGTCCAAACTGTTCCTGAAACACATCTACCGCCTGCATGGAGTACCCAAAAGAATCATCTCCGATCGAGGTGTCCAGTTCACAGCAAAATTCTGGAGAGAATTTCTACGGTCCATAGGATCATCCCAAGGCCTCAGCTCAGCGTTTCACCCGAGCACCAATGTGGGGGGCGGAGAGACTGAATGCCATGATAGAACAATACCTGAGGTGCTACGTCGACTACCAACAGTCTAATTGGGTGGACCTCCTATCTTTTGCGGAGGTCGCGTATAATAATGCTATCCACGGTAGCACAAGACTAACCCCATTTAAGGTAGTGAGTGGTATGGATTTCATCCCCATGCCAGAGTACCCAAGAGAGCCCCCTTCCTCAGTCAGTTTGATCGATTGGATGGAAATGTTGAAAGAAACCTGGGACAATGTTAAGAAGGCATTAGCCAAGGTGACACAATCCTATAAGAAGCAAGCAGATAAGCACCGAACTCCCCAAAGACCATTCCAAGTGGGAGAAAAGGTCTACCTCTCCACCAAGTATTTGAGACTCAGACTCCCGAGTAGGAAACTGGGCCCGAAATTTATAGGACCATTCCCTATAGTAAAAGTAATCAACCCGGTTACAGTACAACTGCAGCTGCCCTGACTACTAGGGAGGATACACCCCGTTTTCCACAGTAGCCTCCTGAAACCTGTGGTGGGGTCAACTTTAAGGCCGGTGCCACGTGACCCCCCCCAGGCCCTAGTCATTGGGGGCCATACTCACTATGAGGTACAGCAAATTCTCGATTTGAGGTGGCACAGGGGTCACCTCCACTACTTAATCAAGTGGAAGGGTTACCCCTTGTCAGAGGCTTCCTGGGTGAAAAGCAGAAACATCCAAGCTGACCACCTTATAGCCAAGTTCCAGGCAGATCACCCGGGCAAGGCGGGAGGGGGCGGGGCACATACCCCCGGACGGGGTAACGGTACTTAACTTGTTGTTTGTCTTACACAGGCCACCCTGGAAAAATGAAGGGGGAGGGGCCGGATGTCAGCACTTCAACCTGCATTTACTCTAGTGCTGACATAAAAAGGAGAAGAGGGGCCAGCTGGCAAGAGGATGCTTGACACTTCACCTACTTATTTTCCTTGAAGATAATATCCCCTAGGAGATGAGAGGGAGGGGGGGCATTCCTGGGAGCTTAGGTAGTAGATATGGGGAGAGTGATTTGGAAGAAGGCCAATGAGATGCAGAGATTTGGGGAACAGAAAGGTAGGGTTTGGAATCAGGAAGCCTGAGCTGGCTACACCATGATCGGGGCCAGATTGTTGTCAGCCTCAGCTTTGTCTGCTTCAGCTGCCATAAGAAACGGGGGAAGGGACTAGTAAAGGGGGCAAAGGGGGGGAAGGGAGCAGGAGGTGTTTTTCCATTGTAGGAGGTGTCTTCCCAAGAAACGAAAGTGATTCTCCAAAGGGGCCGGCTGACCAACTGCCTTACATTCCTGATGAATGATACTGCCAGACGTGATGCCACCTGACCTTTGGGAGACCTTTGGATTGGATGATGGTCAATGGACATGAGGGGGGGAGAAGCTTAGTAGATGCTATTTCGTGCGTTTTGCTCACTTCCAGCTTTACCTGTGTTGCGATCATTTCATGTTCAGTAAAAGTACTAATCTCTTTAAAATGATTGAGTTTGGGTTTTCCTTTCCTGGATATTGAAGGAAGCATACCTGACATTAAGCTGGAAGTCACATCCAGTCATCCCGGACAAAACCCGAGGGGACTGTAAATCCAAATTATGTCAGATCAAGAGAGTCACGGAGGAGAGCAAATGGGGGCAGCGAGTTCAACTGCAGCCACCCTCCAAGCGGAGAAAGAGAATACAGAATGGTTGGAAAGACTCCGTTTAGAGCCGGAGGAAGCCAGATGGTCGAAAGGAGTGGGGAGGCTACCGAACTGGGGGGAGAACCCCCGGGGAGTGATGACTTCCAGACCTCGAAAAAAAGAGGCAGTGTGTATGCAAGTGCAAAAGGAATGTCTCATGATGGAACAAGCCTTGCAGCTTATCCGTGATGTGGAAGAGAGCAGAAAAAACCATGAGTCTTTTGGAATTCCTGTGGAGAAGGGGGGAGAAGGCCCCAGGGGGGAGCCAGAAGAGACAGCCTGTGGGGGAGAGGAAGAGTTTGAGGAAGAAACATTCCAGGCTTCGGCAGCTCAAGGGAGAGATGCAGCCGGCCAGAGAACCCCAGCCTTGCAGGTCCCCCCTCGCAGACGTAAAAAGCCAAAAATCCCCCCCCTTCCTGGGAAGTATGATGGAAATCCTAAAACCTTGGGATTTTTCCTGACCCAAGTGTGGAACCACATGCAGGATTGGGGGGAGGACTACGTATCAGAGGCTGCTAGAGTGAGAAGTGTCACGAACGCCTTAGAGGGAGTAGCCGCTGAGTGGATGGTGGTTCTCCACAATAACAACTCCCTCTTGCTGAGAAATTACAACCAGTTCATGGGGGCCCTTAGGAGGCATTTTGAAGACCATTTAGCTGAACGAAAGGCGAGACTCAGAATGAAGAGCATTCAGCAGGGCCGGAGACCGGTGGCAGAGTATATCCAAGAGTTTCGTGAACTGGCACCCTATATGACAGGCTGGTCAGAAATGGCTCTTTTGGAGAGTTTCAAAGATGGGTTGAATGAAGAGATATATCGAGACTGTAGAAGCATGGGGGTCCCCGAAGATTTGCAGAGATGGTACATAGTAGCTGAGGATGTGGAGATCGAGCTGAGATGGAGCGAACTCCGAGGAAGGCGTATGGGGGACCAGTCATCTTCCTTCCACCGTAAAGGGGCACTCAAGATGGCTGGGGGGAAGACCGAATTCAAACCCAAGTCAAAGCCCTTCACCTGCTTCAAATGTGGGAAAGAAGGTCACCGAGCTGCCGAATGCTTCTCCAAGCCACTGCCAAAAGCTGCCGGGCCAAAGAAAGGCGACAAAATACCCGCCAAAAACCACGGCACCGCCCTGAAAGGAGAAGTCGTTGAGTTCGCTCCCCGAAACCAGGGTGAGTTGGGAACTCCGACCAACGATGACGACAGCGAGACGGACTCCGACTCTGACACCGACGATCGGGTGAGTCACACGGAAGAACCCTTACTCATCCCCGTAGAAGTAAGGGTGCCATCCACAGGGGCCCATGCGCAAATGTTAGCCCTATTGGACTCGGGGTGCACTAGGTGCATAATTAACCCCAAGGTGGTGGAGGAAATGGGACTGAGACTAAAAACTTTAAAAAGACCCATTGCATTCTGTCAATTAGACGGGTCGATTGCAGGAGGGGGCCCAGCTAGCTTTATGACCAAACCCCTTGAATTGCAGTTGGGGAATCATGTAGAGAATCTCAGATTTATTGTAGCCCCTGGTACGGAGAGACCCCTCATTCTAGGACTGCCCTGGCTTTGAAAATGGAACCCACGGGTAAATTGGAAGACGGGGGTCCTGCGCATCCGCACAGCAGAACCGACTCCGGAAAAGGAAGCCCCCCCCGAGGGACGACATAAAACCAGAAAGGGTGGCAGTAGCCATTGACTATATTGAGGGAGAAGAGAAGATTCCAAAGGAATATTGGGATCTCAAGGAAGTCTTTAGCGAAAAGGCATCGGATGCTCTGCCTCCCCACAGGGCCACCGACTGCACCATTGAAATACTCCCTGGGGTGAAGCTTCCCAAACCAAAAATTTACCCCATGACACCTCGAGAATTGGGGGAATTGCGAAATTTTATTGACAAAAACCTAGAACGGGGATTCATCGAACGAGCCAAACCCAAGGTGGCGGCACCAGTAATGTTCCGCGAAAAGAAAGATGGATCCTTTTGTTTGGTGGTCAATTATAGAAATATAAACGCGATTTGCGTAGAAAATGTCTACCCCCTCCCACTCATGAAGGACATGTTAGCCCATTTAGGGAAGGGAAAAATTTTCACCAAACTTGATTTAAGAGAAGCATACTACTGAGTGAGAATAAAAGAGGGGGATGAATGGAAGACAGCATTTAATTGCCCACTGGGATGTTTCCAGTTTAGAGTACTCCCTTTTGGACTACAGGGAGCCCCTGCTGTATTCATGCAGTTGATCAACGAAGTATTGCATGAGCACCTGTATAAGGGGGTGTTGGTCTATTTGGATGACATTCTGATCTATTCTGACAACATGGCTGACCACGTAAAGTTGGTACGGACGGTCTTGAAGAAACTCAGAGTGGCTGAACTCTATGCCAAACTTTCTAAATGTGAATTCCACCAAGACAAAATCGACTATCTTGAATATCGTATATCGCATGAGGGAATAGAAATGGACCCTGAAAAGGTCCGGGCAGTGCTGGAATGGGCCGCACCACGCACCCGTAAACAGTTACAGAGTTTCTTGGGATTTGCTAACTTTTATAGACAGTTTATCCCCTCTTTCGCGAAAATCACACTACCAATTACAGACTTGCTAAAAACGAAAGGGGAAGTAAAGCCCAAACCCTCGAAACCACTAGAATGGACTATGGACTGTCAAGCCGCTTTCGAAAGATTGAAACGGCTGTTTGCGGCTGAACCAGTGCTCAAACACCCAGACATGGAACAACCTTTTGTAGTACAAGCTGACACCAGTGACGTAGCTGTAGGAGCAATACTCTTGCAAAAGAATGAAAATGGGATATTACAACCCTGTGCTTACACGTCCCGTAAACTATCAGAAACGGAAAGGAGATGGGCCATATGGGAGAAAGAGGCGTTTGCAGTTAGATGGGCGCTGTTAACATGGAGACAATTTTTAGAAGGGGCGAAACACCCTTTCGAAGTGTGGACTGATCACAAGAATTTAGAGGCATTAAAAACACCACGCAAACTATCACCAAAACAGGCTCATTGGGCCCAACATTTCAATCGTTTCAATTTCACCCTACGTTACCTTCCTGGTGGAAAGAACTTCATGGCGGACGCACTTTCCAGATTGCCACAGTACAACCGCATCAAGAAGGAGGTGGTTCAACCTATGACCCCCTCGACACAATTGGCAACACCTGTCACTACCAGAGCACAGGGAAAACCCGAACCAGAACTCTCGGGGGATTTACTCAAAAAATTGCGAGAAGCGCTAAAAACTGACAAGTGGTTTAAGAACCACTCGAATGAATGCACACTTCGTGACGGACTAGCTTGGGTTGGATCGAAATTGTATGTTCCGACCACATTAAGAGCAACCGTATTGAAATATGCTCATGATGCCAAGGCCGCAGGACACTTTGCATTTGTCAAGACTCTACATCTTGTTAAGAGGCAATTTTGGTGGCCTGCACTTAAAAAGGACATAGAGGCATATGTGGCTAGCTGTCCAGTATGTGCCTCGGCTAAAAGACCTCCAGGAAAACCCCCTGGATTACTGCAAGGTGTGGCCAGACCGAATGCCCCATGGAAGGAAATATCTATGGATTTTATTGTGGACTTACCAGAGAGTGAAGGCTGCACTGTCATTTGGGTAGTAACTGATTTGTTTTCCAAACAAGTACATTTCATCCCTTGCTCAAAGATCCCTTCAGCAAAAACCCTTGCAAAACTGTTTATTCGGCAGATTTACCGACTACATGGATCTCCAAAAAAATAATTTCTGACAGGGGTGTGCAATTTACTTCCAGTTTCTGGAAAGAGTTTTTGAAGTTGATAGGCTCCGCCCAGGGGCTGAGTTCCAGTTACCACCCTCAGACAAATGGGGCCTGTGAAAGAACCAATGGGGTTCTAGAACAATACCTGAGGTGTTACGTAAATTACCAGCAAGACAATTGGGTAGACTTGTTGCCATTTGCAGAAGTGGCATATAATAATTCCGTACACAGTAGCACCGGATTCACTCCTTTTAAGGTCGCATCGGGCCAGGATTTCGTACCCATTCCCGAGCTACCACAAGATGATCCCCAGAATCCCTCCTTGATGGATTGGATTGAACAATTAAAGAGCACATGGGCAGTGACTCGGAAGGCATTAGATGAGGCACACCGGGCCCATAAGGCGCAAGCCGATAAGAAAAGGTCCCCAGCTCACATTTATAAAGTGGGTGATAAAGTCTATTTATCTACTAAATATTTACAGGCTACCCAGAAGTCAAAAAAGCTGGGCCCTAAGTATGTAGAACCATTTCGTGTGATTAGACTGATTAATCCAGTAACAGTTGAATTGGAATTGCCAAAAACGTTGAGACATATACATCCTGTATTTCATGTTAGTTTATTAAAACCTGAACACTCGTCTCCCCTAAGGGCTGATCAAAGCACCCCTCCAATTCCCATTCTCATAGAGGGGGAGCAACATTTTGAAGTTAAGGAAATCTTGGACTCTAGGAAACACCATGGTAAAGTCCAATATCTGATAGCCTGGAAACATTTCCCTTTGTCTCAGGCTGAATGGGTGAATAAACGGGATGTCCAAGCTTCCAATAAAATACAGCAATTCTATACCAAATACCCAGATAAACCATAATTATTGTATATATTCTGTTTCTCTCTTTTTTTTCCTTCCTCTTATTTAGGAATAACGTCTCTTCTGCAAGAGGGGCCGAATGTCAGCCTCAGCTTTGTCTGCTTCAGCTGCCATAAGAAACGGGGGGAGGGACTAGTAAAGGGGGCGAAGGGGGGGAAGGGAGCAGGAGGTGTTTTTCCATTGTAGGAGGTGTCTTCCCAAGAAACGAAAGTGAATCTCCAAAGGGGCTGGCTGACCAACTGCCCTACATTCCTGATGAATGACGCTGCCAGACGTGATGCCACCTGACCTTTGGGAGACCTTTGGATTGGATGATGGTCAATGGACACGGGGGGGGGGGAGAGAAGCTTAGTAGATGCTATTTCGCACGTTTTGCTCATTTCCAGCTTTACCTGGGTTGCGGTCATTTCATAATCAGTAAAAGTACTAATCTCTTTAAAATGATTGAGTTTGGGTTTTCCTTTCCTGGATATTGAAGGAAGCATACCTGACAATTGTCGTGCTTAATAAAATGAAAGATTTCTTCAAAGACTACCTGTTTGGAAATACAATTTATTTTATTTGAAGACGATATCGAAACCTGACAACTGGCTTGTGACAAAAGCATGCTGGCTGCTACTAATTGTTGCATTCTTATGTAAATCTTCAGAAAATATGCTGTTGAATAATCTGCTTAAAACATCACCCCATTTAGACATCAAGGGGACAGGTGTGATTTCCTGCATCCTCTTTCTCCTTTTTGAAGCCAAGAATGATATTGACTCTCCTCTTCAAACATTACAATTACGCATTGTAAGCCGCCCTGAGTCTCCGGAGAAGGGCGGCATATAAATCAAAATAAAAATTTTAAAAAAAATTATAATAAGATCTGCTAGTTCCTTCAGTCCTTGAGTGTAGTTCATCAAATTCTGGAGATTGGCATTTGTTTAAATGGGTTCTGGGATCTTTTACATTCCTTGTTTGCCCAGAAGTGC
This sequence comes from Pantherophis guttatus, assembly GCF_059756535.1. NCBI lineage: Eukaryota > Metazoa > Chordata > Lepidosauria > Squamata > Colubridae > Pantherophis > Pantherophis guttatus. The sequence goes on along the minus strand of NC_142072.1, from coordinate 27,027,797 downwards.
AATTCCTTCCTTCCACTAGGACCACAAGAGTGGCCAGCTGCGGCTTTTTCCCCTTTTTAAAGTATGAATTAAGAAGTTTTTTCTTCTCAGCATGGCCTGGGACTCTCTTGCCCTCTTTTGCTTGCAGTAGACCAACAGGCTCATTCCCTTCCTTTTTGTTCCTGTTAGGTAGCAGCTGTTGTTTTGCAATAGTGGTGAACATCTGTAGCTCAGGTGTAAGTTGAGGGTAAAGGTTCATTCTTCGAGTTTCCGAACATTATGTTATGGTAACATCTTCAGTGGAGTTCAGGGCTTCAGGTGTGGGTGTGTCAAGTGAGGGTCTTGTGATGAGTCTTGGGATGGGTCTTGTGATAAGGAGGTAACCTCAGGTCAGGGTCATTGGGAGGTGAACTGCTGGTGTGTGTGGTGGGGAGAGAATTGCACGAGTTTCCCCATGACCCTGACCTGAGGTTACCTCCTTATCCCAAGACTCATCCCAAGACTCATAGATGACGCACAGATGACTCATACAAGACCCTCACTTGACACACCCACACCTGAAGCCCTTATAAACAGAAGGCTGACATGGACATCCCCTAAACTCCGCTGAAGATGTTACTTAGCCTGGTAACAAAACGTTCGGAAACCAACCTACAAGCTCAGAAAATGAAGCTTTACACAGTAGCTGTTGTTGTTTTGAGCACAGTTCATTCTGAATCATGGCATTTCTGGCATTATCACCACAATTTCTGGTGACTGCTTTCTATAGTTCTATGTCTCTCCTGCCATATCCTGCAGAGCCCCCCATTTTCTTTTCAGCATTTAATAAAGTGCTAGGTATATTCACACCAGGGTCTTTAAAGGTAAAGGTTCCCCTTGCACATATGTTCTAGTCGTTCCTGACTCTAGGGGGCGGTGCTCATCTCTATTTCAAAGCCAGAAGAGCCAGCGCTATCCAAAGACGTCTCTGTGGTCATGTGGCCGGCATGACTAAACACCAAAGGTGCACGGAACGCTGTTACTGTCAGGGTTCCAAGTAACACCTCCAACGAAATCAAACTCCAAGCTTGAAGTTCCTCAAAGCTAACTTTTAATTTAATTTAATTAATCATATTTCTATACTGCCCAACTTCCAAGGGACTCTGGTCGGCATTAGGGATGTCATATTGGCACATCTGGGAAAACCCGAATCTGAAAGCTTCCAGGTTTTCATCACCCACAAGAACATTCAAGACCTTGCCCACATCTCCCACATGTCCACACAGCTCCAATCAGTTCTTTCCTGAACAGAAGACATCCTCCAATTTCTTCTTTGCACAGCTGCCGGACACCATGGCCTTGAACTTCTCTTAGAGAAGTTTGTTATGGCTATCTCTACTTCACTCATGCAATCCCCCTCCCAACTTCCCACGATATGATTGTGGCAGGCCTGGATCCTCAAGGCACACAGGTAATATGGCTTCCAGGCATGACAGTTACCTTCCCACCAAAGGTGGTCCCTATTTTTCTACTTGCATTTTTTACGTGCTTTCGAACTGCAAGGTTGGCAGAAGCTGGGACAAGTAATGGGAGCTTAACCCATTACGCGGCACTAGGGATTCGAACCACTGAACTGCAAACCTTTCGATCAACAAGCTCAGCATCTTAGCCACTGAGCCACGGCATCCCTTTAGACATCTCCCATTCTTGCTTTAATATGAAACGTTTCAGATTTTCATTTTCCCATTTCACAGAATTTGCTACTCTTCCAGGACACTTTTCTTCTTCAGAAATTCAGATGAATGCAACTGACCTTCATTCCATCAGAAATCCCATAAGCAAGCCTTCTTCCTCCTTTGCTTATCATACATAACTCATGGGTCTTCCTTCCTCCCAAAGTCCCAGGCATCTTCACTTCGCCAAACAGTTCCTTCTTGTTCCTAAGGTGAGCTCAGTCACAGCAGCCTCCCTCATTTCATATTCCACCTTTTGACCAAGGAAGTTGACAGTTATATAGGACACTGTTTAGACTTCCAGCCAATGTCAGAGATAATAAGGGTCTCCCTTATTGGTGTTGCTGTCTCTTGCCTCAACTGCATCATCTCTTTCTCCAGGTGGTCTGAAACTTTCTAAGATTCTACAAGTGTGAGTGCTTGTGCTTGCAAAACAGGTGGTCTTTTGTTAACAATCATTAGTTAAATGACCATTCAAACTTGTGATAGTGCTGAACAACTGGATCTTACAATCAGTCCTCAAAGCCTGGCTCACAGTTATGACATTTCAGCATCCTGCAGCCACATTGTCACCATTTGAGACCCCCACTGTTGGCTTCCAACAAGCAAAGTTAAGGGGAAGCCAAACAGGAGGTCACAAATAGCGATCACATGATATCCTTGCTTAATGATGACACGGGATTTCTGGGATTACCATCACTAGGCAGTCTGGAATATAGAACATAGGGTTGGAAGGGACCTTGGAGGTCTTCTAGTCTAGCCCCTGCTCAAGCCAAATGTTCTATGAGTAAGAGTAGAGAATCTACTTTCCTTGTGTTCATAAGCTAAGTCATTTCTATATTCAGGCACAGCTAGAATGTAAAGGTCCATTGGCAAGGAAAAGAAAATGGATCCCTCATATCAAGCATGCTGCAAGAATATGCATAGAGTGCAATAATAATAAGTTAATTATTATTAAGATCAAGTACAAAGCCAAACCAACCAAAGAAGTTGTGTCATCCATGAAACACTGAGAAAGAAGATCTTCTAGTCCAATCCCCTGCTCAAGCAGGAGACCCTATACCATTATAGACAAATGGGTGTCCAACCTCTTCTTGAAAACCTCCAGTGATGGAGCATCCAAACTTCTGGAGGCAAGCCATTCCACTGATTAATTGTTCTTACTGTCAGAACATTTCTTTTTAGTTTTAGATTGGATCTCTTTTTAATAAACTTCCATCCACTGCTTCTTGTCTTGCCTTGGTGCTTTGGAGAATAGGTTGACCTCCTCTTCTCTGTGATAGCCCATCAAGCATTGGAAGACTGCTATCATGCCATCCGTAGTCCTTCTGTTTGCTAGATTCGTCATACCCAGTTCCCGCAACTGTTCGTTGTACGATTTAGCCTCCAGACTGCTAATTATCTTTGTTGCTCTTCTCTGCACTCTTTCTAGGGCCTCAACATCTTTTTTTTTCTATCGTGGTGACCAGAACTGGATGCAGTATCCCAAGTGTGGTCTTACCAAGCAGTATAAAGCAGGGCTAATACTTCTGGTGATCTTGATACTATTGTTCAGGGTTTTTTTTGTTTTTTTTTAATAGTCTTTATTTACATTTTCCTTTAAAAACAAAAAAAATAAATAACAGTACACCATATAAATAACATACAACACAAAGAACATTACAAATAACACACAAGTGATAGGTACAAATGGTACCTTCATATCTGAGTATTCAATATAATATTACATTCCAGGGGAGAAAGAGCAACTCATCCCTCTTAAAATTTCGATTAGGTCTAACTGACCTCACTTAATATAGTTTCCTTCTTAACAATCCTTCCATATTTATTTTGGGTTATGATATTCTCTTCTCTAGCCAAATATATAATTTCTGCCAGGATAAACATGATACTATTGTTCTGTTGATGCAGCCTGGGACTGCATTGGCTTTCTTGGCAGTTGCAGCACACAGCTGGCTCACATTAACTGATTTTCCACCAGGACTCCTAGATTCCTCTCACAGTTATTGCTCTTGAGCCAGGTACCACCTATTCTATACCTGTGCATTTGATTTTTCTTTCCTATGTTTTAGGACCTTACCAGGCATACATTTGATCTAATTGGAAGAATATTGGAATCATTCTAATTAATAGAATAACCTGTTAACTTGCCAAAATGATTTATAGGCCACAAATTTTGGAAGAGAATATTTTTAATTTTCAATATGTTAAGATGATTTAATTCTGACTCTTACAGTTAGATTTTTTTTCAATAGGAACTCAGTTAAATTAATTTAGATAATTTGGATTTATCACGCTCTGTCTTCTTTTTGGAACTCTTGCTGTGCTATTTTCTGACTGAGAAGAGGCTGGGCAGAATTAGACTGACACACTCCAATTTGCGCTTGTTTAAGTACATCTGCATCTTTACCACTATTTGTTTCTCATATTTATTACTCTCGTCAAAATTCAGGTTTAGCACTCAGGGGCTTTTTGCCAGCAACACTAATGGAGAAGAATAGATGCATTATTTGTAAATAATGCATTATGATGATACAATTTGGGTCTCTTAGCTCTAACCACAACCCATCCGGCCTTACATTATTTATAATTTACACACACCTTTCTAACATTGCTATGTAAATATTTAATGCCATAAGCAACTTTCTGTTCCTAGATCTTCTGAATTCCACAGATAGCTGTCAAAAGTACAAGTGAAAGGGAGAAAAAAGGCAGATTTCCTGGGGAAGGAGTCACCCACCACTATGGACTTCAGTCAGTGGGATGCACAGCTAAGAAAAGGCCCAATATTGGTAAGGAGGAACTTTCAAGCTCAGCTAGGAGAAATATTTTGTTTGTGCTATATTCAGTAGCAACAGAACTCTTTCTTTCAGCAAAGAAACTGCATCTTAGGGAAACCTGGCTTCAAAAGATGTTGTCTTAATATAGCTGGTTGCTGGTTCTTCGGAGCATTACATGGGATATTGGCAAACCTCAACTTACAACCATAATTGAGCCCAAAGTTTCTGTTGCTAAGCAAGACAGCTGTTGACTGAGTTTTGCCCCATTTTACAACTTTTCTTGCCACCATTGTTAAGTGAAGTTGTTTAGTTAATAGCATGGTTGTTAAGTGAACCTGGCTTCCCCATTGACTTTGCTTGTCAGAGGGTCACAAAAGGGGATCACATGATCCAGGGATGCTACAACTGTCATAAGTACAAGCCAGTTGCCAAGAGTCCTAATTTTGATCACGTGACCATGGGGATGCTGCAATTGAGAATTTTCTGAAGGGGCTTGTATAATATAGAGAAGATTTGGCTATAGAAGTGTATACTTGTCTCATGGGGCTCCATGAGCCCCATATGTTGGGAATGTAAAAAGAAAGAGGGAACATACTACCATATGTGGTGGTCCTGCCCTGAGGCTCGAAGATATTGGTTTAAAATTAAAAATTGGCTACAGGAAATTACTAGCAAACAATTAGATTTAGAACCGGAACTCTTCCTATTGGGGATCTTCAAAAAAAAATGTGAAGAACACAAAATATCTAGTATTACACATACTAACCACTGCCAGGATTGCCTTCGCTCAATGTTGGAAACAGCCATGCACACCCGCAGAGAAACTTGTCATACAAAAGGTCATGAATTGCGCAGAAATGGATAAATTAATGCTGAGTTTAAAAGCATTAAAGAGGCATCGATATTTTACAACGTGTGGGAAGAGTGGTATAACTGGATAGAACGGAGATAGATTAAAGATAGATAGTTATTAAGTATAAGTAATAGAAAAAATAAGAATGTAAATACGCACAATTTAATTTTTGTAAATAATGCACGAATTACTGTCACAAGAAAAACACCACAAACAGCTGTTGTTGAGTGATATAATTTTTTATGTTTTTAATGTAATAAAAGTTTAAGAAAGTGTTTTTTAAAAAAGAAGCGTATACTTGTCAATGGTTTTCTTATGTACAGTTATCAAAAATGTTTAAAGTGGATGAAAGGTTTTGTTGCTTTGAACAATGTAAGAACTAATGATGGATCATTTGATGTTGCAAAGCACTGAAAAAAGTGACTTATGACCGTTTTTCACACTTACAACCATGGCAGCATCCCCATCATCACATGATCAAAATTTGGATGCTTGGCAACTGACTTATATTAAGGACGGTTGCAGTGTCCCAAAGTTACGTGATCCTCTTTTGCGACCTTCTGACAAGGAAAATCAAAGGGGGAGACAGATTCACTTAACAACTGTGTCCCTAACTTAACTGCAATGAGTCATTTTAACAGTTTAACAACTGTGGCAAGAAAGATCATAAAATGGGGGGAAATTCACTTAACAACAGTCTCCCTTAGCAACAATAATTTGGGGGTCAATTGTGATCATAAATCAAGGGCTATCTGTAGTTTTTACATTGTTCAAAACAATAAAATCTTTCATCCACTTTAAACGTTTCTGATAACTGTACATAAGAAAACCATTGACAAGTATACATTTCTATAGCCAAATTTTCTCTTTATTATACAATCCCCTTGAGAAAATTCTAGTACATCATGGTAATTAAGCCAATTTATGTTTACCCATCATTTCTTGTTTATAAAATGCTTCTCATGCTGAAAGTCACAAGGGTGTTTTTGGGCTCAACTGAGGTTTCTATCTATTCCATATTCTCAACATGGCATATCCAAAGTAACAATTTTTAAAATCCACATTGACCTTGACTTTGCCGTGTCACAAATACTATGCCACCCAAATCTCAGGTCTAAAAGTCTTCTCAGCAAATCCCTCTTTCATCCAAGCCAAACAGCAAGCTGCAAAATACAATTTCAAATCAGGTAGATACAAACTTCCTCTTTCTTTTGCATCTTATAGCACCTGATATTTTAATTTGTAGGTTTTTTTCCCCTGCCCCAGAAATTTAGAAATATCTTTCTGCCGCTGTTTAAAAGGAGCATCAATTGTCAAAACAGGTATTGCCTGAAAGAAAAATAACATTCTAGCGAAAACATTAAGGTTAATCAGAAAAATTCTCCCCAACAATGGCAATTGTACTTTGTCCCCTCTTAAAATATTCTTTAACTACATTCCATGTCTTAACATAATTAATTTTAATTAATACACAATTCATATTTGTCATAGTGATACCCAGATATTTTACCTTTTTCTTAATCTTAAAACCCTTGTATTGTCATATTGTTTGTTAACATCTTCATTCTGTTAATTAATCTTAAAACTGTTAATGCACCGAAATTTTAATTTAAACATTAAAAGAAAGGATCTTCCAAAACCAAGACAAGTTATCTCCAAAAGCTCCTAACTTACAAGTCTCTTTTTTAAATCTTCACGCTCACAATCCTCTCATCCCAGTGGTGAAATCCAAATTTTTTTACTACCAGTTCTGTGGGGGTGGCTTGGTGTATGGTGTGGCTTGGTGGGCGTGGCTTGATGGGCGTGGCAGGGGAAGGATACTGCAAAATCTCCACTCCCACCCCACTCCAGGGGAAGGATACTGCAAAAACCCCATTCCCACTCCACTCTGGGACCAGCTAGAGGTGGTATTTGCAAGTTCTCTGAACTGCTCAAAATTTCCACTATCGGTTCTCCAGAACCTGTCAGAACCTGCTGGATTTCACCCCTGTCTCATCCTCTTATTTCTCTATTCAGAATTTCAATAATAAACAGGTGAGGGGACAAGGGGCAGCCTTGTCTTCTTCCTTTTTGTAACCTACATGGTTTTGTTAGATCTTCATTAACAAAGATTTGTGCTTCTGTGAAGTGTAAATCAATTACTCATTATATAAAATCTTCTCCAAAATTAATATCTGCCAGTACTTTGAACAAGAAAGCCCAGTTCATGACCAAAGCCTTCTCTAAGAAGATCAGTACAGTTTGTTTGCACTTCATGGTCTTAAATGCTATATAAGAAGTTTGCCAACAAGCTGAATGTTAGTTTGGTGCTTTGTAGTTGCCAAGAAAATTCTCATACAGTACTTGAATGATTTTCAGGCAATTTTCTTGCCTCCACTAACAGATCTTCAAACTTCAAACAAGCTTTTCATTGATGACATCTGAACTGTGTACCAACAAAAATGCCTTCCTTAATTTTGGCATCAGTTATTCATGTGTCTTGAGAAACGTGTCTCAAATAACTAAAATCTTCAACTTCCTTGTTCATCGCTTTCACAAAATAGATCAAGTTTTATGTGAAGCAAGGGCAAATGTATCTTTGAATCAACAAATGGTTCATGTGCCATGTTTTTCTGTCCTGGAACCAAACTCTTTTGGAGTGGCCATTTCTTTTTAATGTAATGTGACACTCATGCATGGCTGTCCCATTCAGATATGTAACAACAGAACAATACCAACAACAGCTTTCCAAGCAACAGAGCCACTACTTTTAGATCTCCACAGATAATTCCAGTTGTACTGGGTGTGCTTCAATAACCATTCTGTCAGATGTAAATGCCTTATTCTCCAATGTGTAAATAGTGTACAGACAGGGTATCAGGGGTTAACTTATTCTTCACTTCTTAATGTATTCATAATTCACCACTCCCACATATAGCTCCACCCATTGTATATATAAGGAGCTACCTACACCATTTCCCTTGCTTCTATCTGTGAATATTCAGTGAATATAGAATGCCTAATGTAAATAAAAGAATATATAGTTAAATCTTTAACTCTTGTTGATCTTATTGAGTCTGATCCTGAAAATATTGCAACAAACTGGTAGCAGAGGATGGTTAATTGACTCAATAAAAAAGCTTTAAAATGTCTAAGAAAGATAGGCCCAACACCAGGGCCTACAGCAAAGAAATGGAAACGGAACAAGAAATAATCAACGAATCCACGAATGCAATTTCGAGAGAATCCGAAGAATACACCACTGAAGACGAAGAAATAATTGATGACCAGGAGGAAATCGAAATAGAAAATAACGAACTCAGGTCAGAGATATTAAAACTATTAAAAAGCCAGAAGAATGATGAAAGCCTCATCGCGAACCTCCAAGATATGCTAAAGAACAGCGGAGCAGCGAGAGAGAAAAACATCATCAATGAAAAACCCAAAGATCCAAAAATAGTGAGTAATATGACTGCGGAGAAAATCATTACAAAGAAGAAAAACGATGATCCCGCGCAAAAATTTGAATGGCGGCCATCTTGGTTTCAACCGGCCTCCAAGATGAACGAAGCAGAGCCAATCAGCAAGCTCAATTCAAAATTTCTGGCGCGAAAAATATTATCAGACAACGAAAACGAAAAGGAAGATTCAAACACCTCAGAAGAATCAGAACCAGAAAGCGAGGAAGATCCAACGAAACACCAAATAAAATCAGCGATGAAAACGCTCTTTGCTGCATTTGGGCCAAAACTGAAAATTACTAAAAAGACACCAAAAAAGCGAACGAGCAAGCCAATGCCTCAAGACCTGCCCGCTCCCATCCTGACTACTAGAGCGCTGACGCCGGAACCCAGAGAGCCCTGCCGATACCGCCCTACGCCGCAGACCGAAGCAAGCACCAACGCTCTCAATAGAAGAGGAAGAACAGCCACCGTCGCCAGAACCCCCAAAGTCGAACCAGAGACCGACTCATCTGAAGAAGAGCAGAGCGAGCAAGCAGCAATGAGGAGAACCTTCCACGACGACGCCGAAGAAGAAATGAGCAACGCGCATGCGCGAAACTACGCTGACGATCCGGGAAGACATGAACAGGAGAGAAGATCATGCAGACTCGTAGCGAGCATCCCCACGCCGTTTTGCAATTTTCTGCATTTACGAGACCACGGACTACCTCAGGTTGTAAGTAATGGACCCAATAATGTCGGAAATTTACCCAGTGACTTCCCAAAACTAAGGGTTGATGGCATTAATTTACAAGAATGGTATCAACAGCTCCAGGTTGTCTTTATGAAGGAAAACTTACTGTTTTTTATCACTAGTCCCCCAAAAAGACCTTGGACACTAAAAATAGATTGTTTACACCATAGAGCTTTTTTCTTAATAATATCTAGTGTGTCTCCTGCAATGTATCACAGCATTAAGCCAAATTTGACTGTTTCAGAAATTATTCAATGCATGTTTAATTTGTTTCACAGTGACAGTGTAGCCATCACCACAAGGATATCTAAAGACTTCTTTTCATCTAGGATAAAACCAGGGGTTTCCATAAGTGAACATTTAATATCTTTGAACAAAATAAGAGCTGAACTGCATTTGAGGGGGGAGGTGATTTCAGACCAAACAATGAAAAGTGTCATTATCAACTCACTTGATCCATCATGGGACAATTTTATGTCACATTTAGACACAATCAATCTAGGGTATTTATCCATAGAAAGTCTATCTAACAAATTGATAACAGAAGATAATTCTAGAAGGAATCGTTCTAACAATCACACAGAACATAAACCATATAGGAAAGTAGCTTTCCAAGAAAAATATAGTGGAACATTTAAATGTCATAATTGTGGATCCAGGGAACACAATAGAAGAGATTGCCCAAAATTCTTAAAAGAAAGATATAGATCAGAATACAGAAACAAATACGATTATAGACAGCCTTCCATAGAAAGGCATAGATATAGGAGCCCACCAAATCACAGAGAGAATAGAGGGGGCAGAGACAATTCAAAGGATAGAAAGTCTGGTTCACTGAATGGATTAAATAAACAAGACAACACTAACACACAACAAAGTGAGAACAATAATTGGCTTATTGATTCTGGAGCAACTAATCACACCACTAATAACAAAAGTATATTGTCTTCATTTGCAGAAGATAAATTTGTAATTAAGGTAGCTAACCAAGAAAAGGTTCAAGTATTAGGTAGAGGAAATGTAACCTTGCCTGGTTTAGGAAAAATAGAGGGGGTATTACTAATACCTGAAATACCTCATAACATATTAAGTGCCATAAAACTAAGCAGAGATTCTGACATTAACATTGTCTTTTCAAAAGGAAAGGCAACTTTGGAAAAGAATAAAATAAATGTAGGCACTGTAGTGACTAAAGGAGGACTACCTTACCTAATAACAAAAGAAAAATGGTTACATAACATTGATTCAAATATGGAAGATTGTATTGAAATAGATGATGAGAATGTTAGCAACAGTGACAATGATGAATGTAAAATATCTCATGATCACACAGATGCACACAACGATAAGAAGCCAAAGATAGGTAAACCAATTCATGATGAGTGTGCTCACATATTGCATAGGAAGTTAGGACATGCCAGTTTTCCTGTAGTGCAAAAAATGACTGAACACGCAGAAGGTGTTAAAATAAAGAATTGTGAAAATTATCTGGAATGCTCAGTATGTAAATCTACAAAACTAAAAACTAGTCCCAGGCTAAGAAAATCTACCAGATCAACTAACAAAATTTTTGACTTAGTACACATGGACTTAGTTGGTCCATTAACTCCATCAATCACTTATAGGAAACGTTACTTCCTGACAATAGTGGACGATTATAGCCGCTATGGATTTGTTTACACATTAAAACACAAAGATGAAACATTTCAAAAATTTAAAGAATTTTACAAACGCATAGAAACACAACACAACATCAAAATAAAACAAATTATGACAGACAGAGGATGCGAATTCATGTCTAAAGAATTCTCACAATGGTTAAAAGACAAAGGAATGTTACATTACACATCTAGTCCATTTTCTCCGTTCCAAAACGGGATTGCAGAGAGAAAAAATTCCACATTACAAACCATGATTAGATGCACATTGGAAGATGCTGGCTTAAGCAAACAATTCTGGTCAGAAGCCTTACATTATTCAAATTACACACAAAATAGAACATGGTCCAGCATTATAAATAAGACACCATATGAAGTGATGTATAATAGAAAACCAAAATTAGCACACATGCATATATTTGGAGTCACAGCTGACGTACACATACCTAAACAATTAAGAAGAAAGGGAGAAAATGTGTCCAGGAGACTCAGATTTATGGGATATGAGACTGGCACTAAAGGATACAGATTCATTGATAGTAACAACAAATTTATAGTCTCCAGAACAGCTGTGTTCCATTAACAAGCTAACTGGTCTAAATTACATCTTAATGAGATATTCCCAAATAAACATGAAGATACAAAATCTCATGAGAAAGGGACTATAGAAAAACAAAATATCAACAAATATAAAAACAAAACCAAAACTTGGACAAATAGCCAACTCAAAATAAAGACAGACACACTAACAAAAAAGGAAGCAAGATATTTGCATGATAACGATAGTAAACCCGAGAAAATCATTAGAAACACCAGAAATCAAATGCCAAATAAATACAAGGATTATGTAATGCACATGAATGGTGAACCAACAACACCCAATACATACGAGGAAGTGTTAAAACTTCCTCACGAAGAAAAAGAAAAATGGGAATTAGCAATGAAGAAAGAGATGGAAAGTTTACAAGGACTAAATGTATTTACACCTGCATCTGCACCTAAAGATAAGACAATTATTGGTACCAGATGGATATATAAAATTAAGAATTTAGAGGGAGGAAATACTCTATACAAAGCTAGATTGGTTGCACAGGGTTATGCACAGAAATATCCAGAGGACTATACTGACACGTATTCCCCCACTGTAAGAACAGAGAGTGTCAAAACAGCTCTAGTGGTAGCTTCAGCACTCAATCTAGATGTATTCCAATATGACATACAGACTGCGTACCTACACGCAAAATTAGATAAAGAAATATACGTGAGAGCACCTCATAGTCCATACACAAACAGAAATGAGACTTGGTTGTTAAACAAGAGTTTATACGGGCTAAAACAATCTGGTAAACGGTGGTATGATTGTTTAGTAAAAGTACTTAAGACCATGGACTTCAACGCTACCACTGCCGATAATTGTTTCTTTGTCAAGAGGGGTGATGATTACATTGAATTTGTATTGATTTATGTGGATGACATTTTATACATAGGAAAACATAAAGAAAGAAGAGAAACTTTTGTAACTAAACTAAATGAACATTTCTCATTGAAATCTTTAGGCAAGGTAAACAAATACCTTGGTGTCCAAATTAATAAGACAAAAAGGGGATTCAAACTTACCCAGAGAGATAAGATCATAGATCTTTTAAATAAATGCAACTTAAACAATGCCAAACCTTGTGATACCCCTATGCAAACTGACTTTCTAAGGAATTCTGATGAATCTTCTCCCGAGTTCAAGGACAATACATTCTATAGATCAATCATAGGTTCACTCCTTTACATATCTAATTGGACTAGACCGGACATCGCTTTACCACTCAATTTATTATCTAGGCATGTCAGCAAACCAACAATGTACCACTGGGAAGCTGTTAAAAGAATTTTAAGATATTTAAAAAGTACACTAGACTTTTGTTTAATATTAGAACCTAATGATATTAAAGAACCAAAGCTTACGTGTTATGCAGATGCAGATTGGGCTGGAGACACCTCATGCAGAAAAAGCACATCTGGTTATGTATTTCTCTTAAATGACTGTCCAGTTTACTGGTACACTGGTAAACAAGAACTAGTGGCTACTTCAACAACAGAAGCGGAATATGTTTGTTTATCCAAGGCCGCAAATAACCTTGTATGGTTTAATGATTTAATTTCAGATGTCTGGAAAAAACCTGCTCTGCCTTTTGTTATGCATGAAGACAATAAAGCAGCCATTGAAATATCTAGATCTGATGCCATTGGACAAAGGTCCAGACATATAGATATAAAATTTAAACATGTGAGACAATTATCTCAGGATGGATTTATTAAAGCGGTGCATTGCGACACTTCAGAACAATTAGCTGATATATTAACGAAGCCTTTACCTTCTAAACAGCATAAATACTTAACTTCTAAGTTGTATGTTTTGTATTGTCCTGAATCTGAATGTAACTGGTGTTGTATAACGAATCGGCATTTAGAGGGGGATTTGTCAGATGTAAATGCCTTATTCTCCAATGTGTAAATAGTGTACAGACAGGGTATCAGGGGTTAACTTATTCTTCACTTCTTAATGTATTCATAATTCACCACTCCCACATATAGCTCCACCCATTGTATATATAAGGAGCTACCTACACCATTTCCCTTGCTTCTATCTGTGAATATTCAGTGAATATAGAATGCCTAATGTAAATAAAAGAATATATAGTTAAATCTTTAACTCTTGTTGCTCTTATTGAGTCTGATCCTGAAAATATTGCAACACATTCCATGTTTTCATATGTTTCTTTCTTTCATGTGTTCAGTATAGTTAACAAGTATTGAAGGGTGTACATTGTAAAAAATAAAGATTTCTATTAAATGGTATGTGATGTTATGTAAAATGTCTAACTTGTTTATATCTTGTCTGTATCTCTACCTTCTTACATTTCTGCAAGGGTTAACAATAATACACGCCCCCTCATTTCCATAATCCTACCTGATTCCTGACTCCTCCCCTCGGGTATAAAAAGGTCTCTCTGAGGTAAATCTGAGCTGTTCCAGTTGTGTATCTAAAAGAGAGAAACATAACGTTAAAGGTCTAATGATTAAAGAGGCCTAGGATCTATCCAGGTCTAAAATAAAAGCTTGAAAATAAAATACATTTTGATTAGTGAGTTATTGGGCTAGAACCATCGACTTTAACATGTGATAGGTTAAATTACAAGTCATTTTCTTGATTAGCAGTTAAAAAATCTATAAGATACACACAAAAATATTCAGGAAGCAAAATCTTTGTTGTCTGGTTTCCTGCACAAGCAGCCCAAAGCCTCTAAAGCAGGGGTGTCAAATTTGATTTCATTGAGGGCTGCATCAGGGTTGTGTTTGACCTTGGGGGTCCAGGGTGGGCATGGCCAGCTCGACATCACTCGTGTTGGGGGTGCCTTTGGTGGCCCAAGCGCTCTGCCAACAAAAACAGGCTCCCAAACTCTGGCTGTGACAGTCTCCTGCAACCCTCTGCCAGCGAAAACAGAGCCCGGGAGGTCCTTCGCTGTTTCCAGGGCTCCAGGGTGGCGCCGCAAGCCAGATTTAAGCACCCCGTGGGTCAGTTTCAGCCCCTGGGCCTTGAATTTGACACCCCTGCTCTAAAGGACCAATAAGAGTTTGCAAAAGTTGCCTACAAAACAGCCACAGGTGCACCTAGACAGGAAGGGGCCAGAATCGCAGAAGGGTTTTTGATTTCTATGAAAACAGTTTATAAATTCAAAGTTTCTTGGCCCTTTCTTGGTGATCAAACAAATTAACGGTAGCATTTTCATTGCAACTGCCACCATTGATGAAGTTTTATCTGGTTTTCCATCGGTCTGTGCTAAGGAAAATGGGATCTCACTGCACTCTACCTTCGTAGATAGCATCCCATCTCTCCTACTGATAAACAGGGAGGAACAGTATGAGGTCGAGATGCTGCTGGACTTTCACATGCAGAGGGAAGTGGGTAGAATACCTGATCTGCTGGAAGGGCTATTCAGAGTCAAAGAGGTTGTGGGAAGCATCAACAGATGGGGAGTGTAGAGAAGAGCAACAAAGATGTTTAGGGGACTGGAGCAGGGGTGAAATGCTCCCAGTTTGGACCGGATCGCCTGATCCGATAGCGATGGCGGCGGGTGGTTCGGTAGCAAAAATCCCTGCGCCCCCCCCCATGCTCAGCTGAGTTACATGAAGAGCCTGAGTGGCGTAGCAGACTAATGCTACTGTTAAAGGTAGTATTTAGCTTCCGGCTGCCTGCAATTACTGCGAGTTCAATTCTCACCAGGCTCAAGGTCGACTCAGCCTTCCATCCTTTCTAAGGTGGGTAAAATGAGGACCCGGTTTGTGGGGGCAATAAGCTGACTTTGTATAAATATACAAAAGTATGAAGGCTATTGCTTAACGCATTGTAAGCCGCCCTGAGTCTCCGGAGAAGGGCGGCACATAAATCAAAATAAAAAAATAAAATAAAAAATAAAATGATCATCAGAGACTTTTTTTTTTACTTTTAAAAGCATTTTTTCTACAACCTCTTCTGACAAAAAAATGCTTTTAAAAGTTAAAAAAAAGGCCTCTGATAATTGCACGGCTCAGCTGGGATCGTCAGAGGCTTTTCAAAGCATTTTTTTCTGCAACCTCTTGGCCAAAGAGGTGGTTAAAAGATGCTTTGAAAAGTCTCTTGACGATCCCAGCTGAGTTGCCTGATAGGCAGAGGCTTTTCAAAGCATTAGAAAAAATGCTTTGAAAAGTTAAAAAAAAAAGTTGGCCACGCCCACCCAGTCACATTCTCCCCCCAAGCCACGCCCACAGAAGTAACAGTAGTACACAGAAGCCCACGGTAGTAACAAATTTTACATTTCACCCCTGGACTGGAGGCTAAAACATTTGAAGAATGGTTACTGGGCATGGCTAGTCTAGTGAAGAGAAGGACCAAGGGAGACATGATAACACTCTTCCAATATCTGAGGGGCTGCCACAGAGAGGAAGAGATCAAGCTATTTTCCAAAGTACCCAAATGCCAGACAAAGAATAATGGATGGAATCTGATCAAGGAGAGATTCAACAAGGAGAAATTTTCTGACAGTGAGAACAATCAACCAATGGAACAGAAGTTGCCTTCAGAAGTTGTGGGAGCTTCATCACTAGGAGCTTTCAAGAAGAGATTGGACTTCCATCTGTCAAAAATGGCGTAGGGTCTCCTGCTTGGGCAGGAGGGTTGGACCAGATGACCTACAAGGTCCCTTCCAACTCTGTTAATTTGTTAAAGCTCTGTGACTGGTGCACCACTTTCATGACTGTCACCTGATAAGCTGACAAGTCACCCTGACAAGTCTTCAAGAATTACCAGCCTTGCGTAGGTTTGAGGCTGACCAAAATGGGCAAGAGATGTTCTTCCATGGTATGGTGGTCAAATAAGAGAACAAACAGGGGAAACTACCCAGATCCTTCTACATCAGGCAAGCAAAACATGTGGGAGGGCAGAACTTTCTGATCGGAAGGCAGAAATCCCCTTGAGATGTGCCTGGGTTGTGAGAGGCCTCCTGTAATCTGGGGGAGAAGAAGAGAGGGAGGGACACAGCTGCACTTCATGTTCAGTTTCCCCTGAGAACCTGGGAGGAAAGATGAAGGGGAAGGCGATGTGAGGGTATGTGGAAATGACCTTGGCAGGCAAGAGGAAGAGCTGTAGCCAGGGGAAACACTTGAGCAAGAGGCAGCTGAGCCTGTGAAAGCATTCCAGCAGTGCAAATATCTCAGAAGAGCTCCCTAGTCTCTTGGGCTGTAGAGAGAACATATGCTAGATTTGCAAGATTCTGTTGATGTAACCTTATAATAAAGTAGAATTAGTCCATTTGGTTACGTTTCAACTAGGACTGCCTCACTAAGATGGCACCAAGTGCTTCATTGATTATAGAAAGGTCTTCAAGCTGTGGGAAGTGTTCAAAAAATAGCATAACAGAGTTGGAAAGAGTGTTGGAAAGCTGGTGTTGGTGTTGTCTGACAGACAAGAAAACCAGGCGATGAAGCATTGAACAAATGAACCCAGAATTCTTCCTCAAGGCAGAAATGGTGGGGCTCCAGTTATCTTATTTCAAACACCTTATGCCAAGGTTCAGCTTTTTTGAGCAAGCTCTGATTCTGGGAAGAAAAGAAGCAGATGACTGGCAGCCAGGGGAAGGGACTTAATACAGTGGCAATGGCTGCACTGTTGGAAGACTTGAAGGACTAGGTTGGGGACAGATCCTCAACCACTTGATGGCACATAATCAATCAGTCTTCTCAAAGTGTGTCATTTGCACACATTGGGGAAGAGGGTTTTGTTGTTGTTGTTGTTTTGCAGTGCCTCCATTTGTGAACTTGGTTGCTGTCAAGGACACCATTTACAGTCAGCCTAACAACTTGATTTCTTCAGCAACGTCCCTAATTGGCCAGAAATGGGAGTCAGGTACTATGTGCATTTAATAAATTATTATTATTATTTGTTGCTTTGCTCTTTTTTTTTACTCTTATCATGTTAGCTGTTTTAACTATTGAGGGCCAGTAATTATAGGAATGTTTTATTATACATTTTCCGTACATTCATGTTAGCATTGCAAACAATCCTGGAAAGACTTCAACTTCTAAAAGTTGCCCACACATATTTTTTAATAAATAGACTATTAAAGGTTGAGAGCTAGGTTGTAGGAAAGAGGCTTTTATATAGATGCAACTAGCAGTTACTGTGGAAAGCTCTGAGTTCAACTTTATAATTTATGTTCATTTAACTAGCTTGGTGTAGCGAACTGTAGTATAATAGGTACCAGGCAAGAAACTGAGAAACTGTGAGTTCTAATCTTACCTTAGCCTAGAGCAGCTGGGTGACTTTGGGCTGGTCACTCTCCTTCAGCTCTAGGGAGAAGGCAAGGACAAAACACTCCTGAAATCTTGCCAAGAAAACTTCAGGGACTTAGCATTACAGAGCTGGAAGGGACCTTGGAGGTCTTCTACTCCAATCCCCTGCTCAAACAGGAGACCCTATACATTTCATACATGTGGCTGTCCAGTCTCTTCTTAAAAGCCTCCAGTGATGGAGCACCCAAACCTCTGAAGACAAACCAGTCTTGTCCAGGCAGCCACCAGGAGTCAACTGACTTGAAGGCACACACACACAATTCTTATTCAGATGTTATGTTTTACCTTCAATTTGTTTCTGTTTCGAGTTTGGTTCTCCTGCCTTCAACGAGAGTGAAACAACTCTTTGAGGTAATGCCATAGTAGATCGAAACCATTTGCTTCAGGTGTTTTAAATAAGTGCAAGTATAATTTGAGTTCATGTCTCTACAGATTCACAGCAGGATTGGAGCCAAGGAAGATGTTAACTAGATAAATGGGCAGGAAGAGAACTGGCTTCCAAGATCGAAGAAGTGCATGGTTTATGATCAGGGTCTGCTGTGGCAAAGGAGCCTTGAGTTCATCAGTGCACTTCAAACTGACCAAAATTAAATGTAGGTTTGAAACAGCATTCCAAGAAGTGCTGAAACAATTTTTTTGGCTGGGCAGAGAGAAAATCTTCTGGTCTAGTTCTGGCAAGGTCCAGCCATTTATATATCTCATCATTTACTTTCATGCATTTTAAAGGTATTGTTTTGTCAGGGCCAATAATTATGAGATTATAAATTACCCCATGAAGTCTTTCTATCTGTCTCCTACTGGGAAATGCAACAAAATTAATTTCTAAAAGTCTCGAGTCAATCTCTGCTGTCCTTGAGAGAAAATAACAGGGTCCTAAAACAGGTAACAAGGGAAAAAGAAAAAAAAGCAACCATTGGGACCAACTTGGACCTTTCAACAGTATCAAATTCAACAATCCTTAAACCATCCTGGTTTGCTTAGCAAAACCTGACTGACATCTCTACAATAAGCATCTTCAGTCAGACAAGAACTCAAGCCGATATGGAGAGAATGGAGAGAATTCCCTACCTCCTTGGGGTATGTCAGAAGGAGTTCAAGATACAGGGAGTCCTCGACGTACAACAGTATATTTAGTTGCAACGACACAGAAAAAAGTGACTTCTGGCTGTTTTTCACACTTCTGACTGTTGCAGCATTCCCATGATCATGGGATCAAACTTTAGATGCTTGACAACTGGTTCATATTTATGACCGTTGCTGTGCCCCAAGGTCACCTTTTGCAACCTCCTGACAAGCAAAGTCAAGGGGGAAGCCAGATTCACTTAACAACCAGATTACTAATTTATCAACTGCAGCAATTCACTTAACAACTGAGGCAAGAAAGCTCGCAAAATGGGGCAAAATTCACTTAACAAACATCTCATTTAATGTTGTGCTCAATTGTGGTCGTAACTTGAGGACTACCTGTAATCACTAGAAGTTCCTACTGTCTCAATCCCCATCAACACCATGCACTCTGTTCTATTCCTATTTTTGTATTCATCTATATTGGGAATTGAAGAAATACACATCAGGTTTGTTGGTCAAAAAATGTTGACGGAATGCAACTTTTCCCCAGCTTTGTTAGAGAAGCTGGTCCCTGGCTTTGAAAGGGGAGGTGTGCCTCTTGCTATCCAAGGTGGGTAATGGGGAACTCGATACTGCCACTATCACCTTGCAGGCTGTGGGCAGAGCAGCCACTTCCATGGAGCAGATAGACAACATCCAGAGTGCTAAGCCAGGCTTTGAGTGAGGTGCATGGCATGAAGAAGGATTTGAACCTGGCAGCATTTTTGTTTCTTTCCACCGAGCTGGTACTGGAGCCATCTTTTCCAGAGTGTATCTTTGGCCACCCACATTTGCTTTCAGGCAGTGAGGTAGGAAAATGCATTGTGCTTTTTACTGATCAGACACTTTGGCATTCACAGCATTAATTACCTGTCAGGGTATGTAAATTTAATAGCTGTAAGCTGATGAGAGGTTGTAAGCAGAGGCAACCAGAAGCTGATGCAAGGAGAATGAGGCAGCAGGGTTACTGCCACTTTAAGAAGCTGGGTAAGAAGCTGCCTATATAAGGGAAGCCATTAGAGGGCATTTCTTCTCCTCATGTTCTCTCTAGTCGTGTATCTCATTGCTCTCCTTGTGTCAGTAGCTGTACGATAAGGTATTTAACCACGTATAAGTCTGTATATATTCTGCTGTAGATAAAACCACTGTTATTTATCTAAAGGCTCTGTGTGCTGTGTGCTGTGTTTTGCTCCTGGGTTTATCTCATAATACTAGTCACACTGCCTAAACTCTGACATGAATTTTGCATTCTGTGGTCAGGATGCAGCCGGGGGGTGGGGGCAGAGTAGGGGGAGGCTCAGTATGGGACTCAGCTGTCCAGAATGCACAAGACCTTGGATGGGCACAGAGTAGATGGGTGGCCTTTTTTATACCAAAGAAGGCCACCCATTTTCCATTCCATACATATGAGGAATTCCCAGCAACCTTTTGTCAGACATCTGGGCACACTAAGTCAACTTAAAAGCAATTGTGTTCTTTTTGCCGATGACATAAAGTTATTCAATTCTACAGATAATTCTGTTGTTTTGCAAAGCGATCTCGAGTATGTGTCTGAACGGTCATCTATTTGGAACTTCAAATTTCGATTAATAAATGCTCTGTCTTACATATTGGTAAACATAATCAGAATGTCAAGTATAAGCTAGGTGGCATTGATCTAGCAGATGACCTCAGGGCTGGGCTTCAGATCCTTTAGCAATGGGTTTGCTGCCCAATTGCTGGGTGGGCGTGGCCATGGTGAGTGTGGCCTAGTCAGCCGCCTGCACCTCAGCGGGGGTGGGGGGTGGGGCATTTTGCCCTCCCCAGGCTCTGGAGACTTTCTTCAAGCCTCCGGGAGGGCGAAAACTGCTTCCCCCAGGGTCCGGAAGCCCTCCGGAGGCCGGAAACTGGCCTGTTTCCAGACTTTGAGAACCTCCAGTAGGCCTGTTTTTTGCCCTCCCAGACCCTCTGCATGGTCCCTGCACTTATCTGGAATGATGAACGGGCCGTGTGGAGACTCCTGGGTGGGGCAGGGTGGGTGTGGCCATCCAGGGGTGACATTTGGAGGTTCGCCGAACCCCGGCAATCCTTAGCTAGAGGATCGCCCGAACCCTGCCAAACCCCCAAGAGCCCACCCCTGGACAACCCCCTCACTTTGTTAAGGACCTAGGTGTACTTATCTCTGATGGTTTATGTTCCAAAGCCCACTATAACAACGTTGCTAAAAAAGCATTAAGAGTTGTAAACTTAGTTTTCAGAAGCTTTTTTTCTGGAAACCTTGTATTGCTAATTAGAGTTTATAAAATTTATGCTAGACCAATTTTAGAATATTGTTCGACTGTTTGGAATCCCCACCATATATCTGACATCAGTAAAATCGAGCGGGTTCAGAAGTACTTCATGAGAAAAGTCTTGCACTCTTCTCTACACAATAGAATTCCTTCTGCTACTAGGCTCGAAATTCTCGGTTTGGATAACGTAGAACTGCGTCGCTTGCAGTCAGGCCTAGGTATTGCATACAAAATTATACGTAGTAATGTTTTACCTGTAAATGACTTTTTCTGTTTTAATTGCAATAATACACACACGAACAACTGCTTTAAACCCAATGTAAATCATTCTAAACTTGACTGTAAAAAAAATATGATTTCTGTAACAGAGTTGTCCAAGTCTGGAATGCCCTACCCGATTCAGTTGTCTCAGCTATAAATTTTCACAGTTTCAGTCACAAATTGACTTCTGTGGACCTTACTTCATACTTAAGTAGTCAGTAGAGGGGGTGTGCATAAGTGCACTAACATGCCTATCGTCCCTGTCATTGTATTTTTATTCTCTTATTCTTGTTCTCATTTTTGTTTGACAAATTCCAATAAATAAAATAAATAAATAAAGTCCTACTAGACTTAGCCAAACTCACGCCTGAGGAGTGTGTCTCTTGCACTCGTGTTCTGCAAGTCTGGCAGCAAATCTGACCACAGCCCTGCTTTCCTTGCCTCAAAAAGGTCCAGGTTCTGCTCCCAGGACAATCTGGGCTCCTGACTAGCTCCCTGGAGAGCAGGGAAGGTCATCAGTGCCTTGGTGATTTTATAAAGGCCTGGACATCATTGTCCTTTGATGATCACCCTTGGTCAGATTGATGTCCTCCCCTTTCCTCAGAGAGCCCTGGTGGCTTATAGGTCACAACAGGCTGCTAAGGCAGGCTAGCCAGACCTAAAGACCACTCCTAACCTTTCATGTCTGAAGGTGAACTTCAAACAGGGTTTCCTAATCCTGATCTAGCCTTTAGCTGGCTTGGCAAGCAGGGCTTGGAAAAACAATTTTGGGTGAAGTTGCATATATCTCAGTGACAAAAACAACTACTGAGAAATACGTCAGCCCTACCAATAAGCTAGAAAGCCTGCACATTTGGCTTCCAAAAGAATATGGAGTTCCAGCATTGCTTTTGATGACAATAAACCTTCCACCTCCTATAAATTCAACGGTCTTTCAAAAAACGGATGTTTGTTCCTGCAGGTTTTTATAGCTGCTTGGTAACTTTAATCATTTTGTAAAATGCAAACCCTGGTTATAAATCCTCTGTCAAGTACAGATTTAGAGAGATCTAGAGGACTGCAGTGGGCTGATAGGTGGGTTTTAATCTGACAAGGCCAAAAAATCGATTAGATTTATACCAATGCAGGCGCAGCCGCCTTATAATTGCAATTGAGCAGACTTCAGACAGACATTAAAAAAAGGAATAGGTAGAAGAGGTGGCATGGTGCGAGAAGGGGGTTGAGGGGCTTTTTGACTAAGATTTTAAATAGTATTTTAAGGGGTTCTGGGAGGGATAATTTATGGGGGGTTGGGACTAGCCCGGCGAGGGATGGCGTTACAGGGGATGTGGGGTCCGGGATTAAGGAGGGGGCCAGTGTCCATACTGTGGAGGGTTGTTCCATCGGTACTGTGGTTGGGAGGGGCAGATATGGCAGGAACAGGGGGCCACATCATGTTTGGGGAGTACGCACTCACTATCTCCAAGTGATTGCGCGCTCTGGCCCCCAAGGCTCCTCTTGTTCCCTGGGTAGTCCAGATCCTCAGGGCCCAGGTTTTCAGCTGATGTTGTGCAATGCCAGGTCCGTGGTGAATAAAGCCCCCCTCACTTGTGATCTCATACAGGAGGGGTGTGTGGACCTGGCGGGTGTTACAGAGACCTGGTTGGGGCAGGAGGGGGGGGTCCCCCTCGTTGAACTGTGTCCACCAGGTTTCTGCACGTTCCATCGGCCAAGGGCTCAGGGTAGGGGCAGTGGGGTGGCAGTTATTATTAAAGAAGATCTGAGTCCAAGGGAGGCCACTGTTCCTTAGATAGCTGGATGTGAGTCCCTCCTTGTGAAGTGGGGTTATGGGGTTCAGATGGGCCTGTTGACTTCCTACCTGGCTCCCTGCCACGTAGCAGCGGCCCTGCCCGAGCTGCTCGATGTGATAGCCGGGTTGGCGGTGGATACCCCCAGATTTATGGTCATGGGGTATTTTAACCTGCCGTCTGTCGGCGAGATGTCAGAAGCGGCTCGGGAGTTCATGGCTTCCATGACGGCTATGGACCTGACCCAGGTAGTTCATGGCCCAACGCACATGGGGGGGACACACTCTGGACCTGATTTTCATCTCAGGTCAGTGGCTGAATGATCTAGATATAGGGGATGTAGTCATCGAACCCTTGTCATGGTCTGATCATTCGCTCCTCCGACTGGACTTCTGTACCGCTGCCCCCCACCGCAAGGGAGGCGGAACCGGTTAGGTGGTTCCGCCCCAGGCGCCTGATGGATCCTGATGGATTCCAGAGGGAGCTTGGGCCATTTCCTGAGGTTCTGGCTCACAATTCGACCGAGGACCTGGTAGCCGTCTGGGATAGGCCGACCATCGGAGCCTTGGATTGCGTCGTGCCTTTGCGGCCTCTGACCCAGTACCAATCCCGTGTGGCTCCCTGGTTCTCCGAGGAGCTCAGGGAAATGAAGCACCGGAAAAGACGCCTAGAGAGCGGTTGGGGGGCCAGCCGATCTGAATCCGACCGGACACCGGTGAGGTCTCATATTAAGACTTACCTAGTGGTGATAAAAGCGGTGAAATCTGAGTATTTCTCTGCTCTTATCGCATCATCAGATAATCGCCCAGCCACTCTGTTTAGGATGACCCATTCCCTACTCCATCAGGAAGCGAGGGAAGACCCCTTACAGGGAAGAGCTGAGGACTTTGTGCAATATCTGTTTGACAAAATTGCTCAGATTCGGGAAGGATTGGATTCTGACTGGGTAGCTTCAGGTGGGGTGACGGAGGCAGGCCTTGAGAATGTCATCTGGGAGGAGTTTGACCCTGTGGCTCCCGAGGACTGGACAGGATTCTGGGCAGGCTTAGCGCGGCCACATGTTTACTGGACCCGTGTCCCTCCTGGTTGGTACTGGCCTCCCGGGAGGTTACATGAGGCTGGCTCCAGGGGATTATCAATGCTTCTCTGAGTGAGGGTAACTTCCCCGCCGCCTTGAAGGAGGCGGTGGTGAGGCCCCTCCTTAAGAAGCCTTCCCTGGACCCAGCTATATTAGCAAATTATCGTCCTGTCTCCAACCTTCACTTCATGGTGAAGGTTGTTGAGAGTGTGGTGGCGCGACAGTTTCCCCAGTTCCTGGAGGAAATGGTTTATCTGGATCCATTCCAGTCAGGTTTCAGGCCTGGGCACAGCACAGAAACGGCATTGGTCGCGTTGGTGGATGATCTCTGGAGGGCTCGGGACAGGGGTTATTCCTCTGTCCTGGTCCTATTAGATCTCTTGGCAGCTTTTGATACCATCGACCATGGTATCATGCTGCACCGACTGGAGGGGTTGGGGATAGGGGGCACCATGTTGCGGTGGTTCTCCTCCTTCCTCTCCGACCGGTCGCAGTTCGTGTTGACAGGGGGACAGAGATTGACCTCGAGGCGCCTTGTGTGGGGGGTGCCGCAAGGGTCGGTTCTCTCGCCCCTTCTGTTCAACATTTATGTGAAGCCGCTGGGTGAGATCATCCATGATTCCGGGTTAAGTGTCATCTGTACGCTGATGATACTCAGCTGTACATTTCCACCCCAGACCACCCCAACGATGCCCTTGATGTGATGTCCCGGTGCCTGGAGGCCGTGCGGATCTGGATGGGGAGAAACAGGCTCAGGGTCAACCCGTCCAAGACCGAGTGGCTGTGGCTTCTGGCATCCTGAAATAGTCAGTTTGTACCATCGCTGACTTTTGGGGGTGAGTCGTTGGCCCCCACAGAGAGGGCTCGCAACTTGGGTGTCCTCCTGGATACACAGCTGTCTTTGGAAGAGCATATGACAGCCATGGCCAGGGGGCTTTTTATCAGGTTCGCCTGATCCACCAGTTGCGTCCCTTTCTGGATTGGGATGCCTTACACTTGGTCACTCATGCCCTCGTCATGTCCCGCTTGGACTACTGTAATGCTCTCTGGTCCAACTGGTCCAGAATGCGGCTGCGCGGGTGGTGATGGGGGCGACTCGGCGCTCCCATGTAACACCTCTCCTGCGCGAGCTGCACTGGCTCCCAGTGGTCTTCCGGGTGTGCTTCAAGGTATTGGTTACCACCTTTAGAGTGCTCCATGGCTTAGGACCCGGGTATTTGCGAGACCGCCTTCTGCTGCCAGTAGCCTCCCACCGACCAGTACGCTCCCACAGAGAGGGGCTCCTCAGGGTGCCGTCAGCCAAACAATGTCGGATGGTGGCCCCCAGGGGGAGAGCCTTCTCTGTGGGGGCACCTACCCTCTGGAATGAGTTGCCCCCGGAGATATGGCGGATCCCGGATCTGCGCACTTTCCACCGTGCCTTAAAGACGTTTTTGTTTCATCAAGCTGGGCTGACCTGACCATACTTTTTAAATTGCTTTAATTTTAAATTGCTAAATTATGGGTTTTAATATGGGGTTGTTTTAACAGAGGGCCAAATTAATTTAATTGGTTTTTAATATTGTTTTAATTTTTATATTTTCTGTATTTTATCTGCTGGCTGTTCACCACCCCGAGTCCTTCGGGAGAAGGGCGGTATACAAATATAATAAACATAACAAACATAACATAACAAGCAATGGAATGAGCAGCAAGGCCTGTCTCGCCCACCCAAGCCTTTCCTTGGTAAAATAATTCAATCTTGCAGGTATATTGCAAAGAAGAGTGAGAAAGATGATTAGGGGACTGGAGGGTAAAACATATAAAGAACAGTTGCAGGAATTGGGTATGTCTAGTCTAGTGAAAAGAAGAACTGGAGTGACATGATGGCAATGTTCCGATATTTGAGGGGCTGCCACAAAGAAGAGGGGGTCAACCTATTCTCCAGAGCATCCAAAGTCAGAACAAAAAGAAATGGATGGAAACAATCAAGGAGAGAACCAATCTAGAACTAAGGAGAAATTTCCTGAGTTAGAACAATTAATCAGTGACCAAGTTGCCTTCAGAAGTATGGGTGCTCCTGGAGGTTTTTAAGAAGAGATTGGAGAACAATTTGCCTGAAAGGGCATAGGGTTTTCTGCTTGAGCAGGAGGTTGGACTAGAACACCTCCAAGGTCCCTTCCAACTGTGTTATATTTATTTATTTAGTTATTTAGTTCAATTTATATGCCGTCTTTCTCCGGAGACTCGGGAGATATATATACATGGGGAGAGCCTGTTTCCTTTACAGCTTTGGTTTCTGCTGAATATGTAATTAGCGAGTGAAGCCGGGAACATAGGCTTCACTCAGGTCCGGATTTAGCCGGACATTAACATACCCACCATGGATTGGTCCGTTCAAATGGAGGGAGAATTAAAGCAATTGGTCCATTCAAACTGAGGGAGTATTAAAGCAATGTCAGTGGCTAGGCTGTTGGACAGCTCCCTTTAAAAGGGAGCGCTGCTGGCAGTCTGGCAGAAGTTTTACTAATCTTGAAATAAAGAGCTGAAGTTATTTGCTGGAGTCCTGCCTCTTTTGCAATTCCCCCACTTAATAGTTTCTATATTTGTGGATTCTAGCACAATACGGCAACTCCATTAATATACAGGAGCATGTGTCCTCCCTGCAGAGGAACTGCCTGTATTGGCTTCCCCTGCTCCTCCCTGCATGTGGCTTCAGCACGATCATAACCACAACCATAGACAGACTGAAAAGGCTTCTGTTGGATGGTCTCAGAATTTCCCACAGAACCAGCAGCCTTTTGTACCTCTGGGTGAATGGAGAAGTGTGTCTGAGATTTGCAAAGATATCAGAATAGAACTTCACTCGGCATGTGCAAAAGGTGAAGGTTAGGATCAATGGGGCACATTTGTACATTTATAGAGAGACTTTTATGTTTTTCATTGTTCATACGTCCTGCATCACTCACATATTCCACAGAAATATATATGTGTGTGTGTGTGTGTGTGTGTGTGTGTGTATTAGCAGATGATCTCTTAGTTGATTCTAAAAATGATATAGATGCTTTCTTCCTTTTTCTTCCCTTCTGGTTTTGTTTTCTTTGTCATTGATCTTCTGTCTTGTGCTATTTTTTGTATTTTTGTTCATTCTTAAATGTTTTTAACAATTGTAAACTGCCAGAGTCACTGTGAGTCAGGCAGCATGTACATTATTATTATTTAAGAGTTAACAAATGCTCAAAATTTTCTGACTGGCAAATTAACTAAGCATGGGAATTTTGCACTGCTCTGTCCCCAGCCCAGCAAGGGCAGGTTGCAGGTTCTACTGATATTTGTGGGTTTGGATGCAACAATTACACCCATAGGAATATTTAAGTCTTTATTTCAAGGTAATATAAGAAAATAATATGATCACTTAACATGGCAAAGTAATCCAAGATCAGGGGTGAAATCTAAAAATTTTCGCTACCGGTTCTGTGTGCGTGGCTTAATTAGTGGGCATGGCTTGGTGGTAAAGTGGCTGGGTGGGTGTGGCTTGTTGGTCAGGTGGGTGTGGCCAGGTCGATGTCACTTCTTTGCCCTTTTTTAACCTACAAAACACAACACAACACAACTGGCTCACACAATGTAAAAGCAGCTGTCCTAGACCCAAAATGGCCCCTGCAACAAGCAGGAACCTCACACAGCCACAAAAAGTCCAAAAAACCAACTATCACACTTTACACACACAAAATTCCACATATAGCTTTGTGAGATTTTGTATGTTTGTGTAGTTAGAGTGAAACCCTACAGAAACACACAAAATCTCAGAAACCTGCACAAATATTATTTTATTTTATTTTATTTTTATTTTTATATAAAAGCAGCTAAATTTAAAACTTCCTAAACTTTAAATGGCTAGGTCTAAAAAAAGAACAACTAAAAAAAAACCCAATTAACTTTTTTTTTTTAAAGCTCCCAAAGGGGAAAAAAATTTACCGGGACAAGGCAAGCAGGCAGGCAGGCAGAAAGAACTGCTCACCGATGAGCTTGATTGCAGGTAGGGAGATTCAGTTGCTTGCTGATGCAATGGATTGCAGGGATTAAAGCAAGCGAAGCAAGGCAGGCGTGCGAAGGTAAGCAAGCTGGAGGCTGGGGGGGAAGGGATTTTTGCTACCAGTACTCTGAACTGCCCACCGCCATCGCTACCTACTCACCCGAGCCGGTCCGAACTGGGAGGATTTCACCCCTGTCCAAGATGATGCAAGACCAGTGAAGGCTGCATCATAATCCGAATGAGCAATCAAAGAATATTAACTCCAGACAACAATTTAAAATATTCAAGAATATAAAAAGACAAAGAGAAAACTCTGCTAGCCCCCCCCCCCCCAGCCAGGGATCCTCAGAGAGATGACAGCAGGCAGACATCTTCGAAGTCAACAAACAAGCAGCCCCCTCCCAGTTAGATCTGCATAAAAGTTCCATCCCATGGAGGGTCTCTGATTAGTTTAGGCTCTGAACCACAATTAAGCACAACTGGTTTTCAATGGCCTCATCTGACTGGGCTTCAACAAAGACAGGAGGATAAATCTAATCTATCTCAGATTAGATTTATCTAATCTCTTATCTCTTTCCAGGAATGGGATGGTTACAGTTCAAGGTTGAGAAGTCTTCCCAAGAATGAAACCATCCAAGTTAAAGAATCCTTCTTTATACCAGGTGGTGATGACACCCTTTCCAAGTTAAGGGATGTCTGTTTCTCAAGGTTAATTGAACGGAAGATGCCAAAAACATTCTACTCTACACAGATTTCTCATCAAGGACAAGGCAGGAAAAATTGATATAGCGGCAGCACTGGATTGATTTCAAAATGGAGGCACATTAATTTTGCTGAATGTCAATGGATTAAGTTCACAAAAATGTAATAATTTTTAATTTTTTTAAAAAAAAACCCAAAGTGCTGTGATTTTCTATCTACAAGAAATACATGTAAAAATAGGACATGCTCAGCAATGGAAATTAGGACAAGAATTTTTTAAAAATATTTTTTTTATTTTCTTTTAATACAAACATTTCATCTTTCATTAAACAGTGTGTCGTCTGGGTACAATTTTTTTGTGCAATAACCATTAACATTGATTTAACCATTAAAAACCAACCATGTTCATTATCTATTTTTGAATTAATACTAATACATAACATCTCTACTATTGTAACATTTCTCTTCTTAGCTTATTTAACTTTGTAATACATTTTCAATATTTCACTCCTCTGCTTTTATTTCTAGTTTTTATATTTATTCTCTAATGGTTATTCTCTAACCATTGATAAAATAACTCCCATATACTATAGTAGTCCGATTCTTCCTTTCCTTTAATTGAAAGTGTTAATTTATTCATTTCTGCACATTCTAATATTTTCTTAATCACATGTTCACCCGTAGGGATCTCTTCACTTTTCCAATTTTGTGCAAATACAATTCTAGCTGCAGTTATTACATGAATAATCAAATATACATTTATTTATTTATTTATTTATTTATTTATTTATTTATTTATTTATTTATTTATTTATTTATTTATTTATTTATTTTATTCGGCTTATATGCCACCCTATCTCACAATGGACTCAGGGCGGCTCACAACAATAAAACACAAGCCACAATAAAAATAAAGACTAAAATCTAAAAAATTTAAAATTAACCCATTAAAACCCTATCTTCTATTTATCTTCTAATTCAGGTTTGAGATCAATATGTTATTGTGTCACCTTCTCTAACCACATATGATTTTTTGCCCAATATTTTTTTGCTTCTATACATGTCCACCACATATGGTAATATGATCCTGGTATCTGATGGCATTTCCAATATCTAGCTGATTTGTTTTTAAACATTTTTGCCAATCTTTCCGGTGGCAAATACCATCTATAAAACATCTTGTACAAATTTTCCTTGTATGCAATTGACATTGTTAATTTATAATTTCTATCCCATAATTGCTGCCATTTATCTAACTTTTCCGGGTTCTGGTGTGCGCATGCGCATTGGACAGCTGGTCTGGTGTGCATGCGCACCGGCCAGTTGCTCTCTTCTGGGTTCCAGCCTGCAAAGATCAGCTGGCTGGTGCACATGTGCGCACCAGAACCCGGAAGAGGGCAGTTGACCAGTGCGCATGCACCCCAGACCAGCTGGCCATCATGCATGTGCATGGCAGAACCTGGAAGAGCAGCTGGTGAAGGTGTGCATGCCCACAGAGAGGACTGTGCATGCCACATCTGGCACACATACTATAGGTTCGCCATCACGGCCTTAGAGGATTCTGGTGCTGCTCTGTATTACAGAGATAATGCACTAACTTGATCCATTCATCCCAGAATTGATACACTTAGCTGTGTTCCAGATCAAGCTTGGTTTTATTCCTGAAGGTTTGTTACACAATCTGGCCAAAGATTTAGTTGCTTCCTAAAAGGAAATGATAGCTAAGACTTTAGACTGGATTGCACCTATGCAACTTTCTCCTTCTATGGATCCCATAGCTCTCTTTTGTTTACAAAGAAATAGATAAAACAGGAGAAGCGAGTCCTAGACAGTTGTTGGGAGGCTATGAGGGATGACCCTCCCCAGCACAAGCTAGAGTTGCTACCTCTTGGTGGTCATGCCAGAATGGCCCTGTTTCAGATGAACACCCGGCTGGGAATGGGTAAGCCAGAGCAGCATTTCACAGCCGCTGTGAGAAATATGCTATGCATCTGTCAGATACAATCACTCAATTTCATTCCAGTTTGAGGCAGTGTTGATGGAGTCCTTTGGAGTTGACTGAAGCTCTGTCTTGTGTGTGCTAAGTTTGAACCCATGAGTTCTGAGGAAGTAGATAGGCTCTTGGACCTGTGAACATAATCACATGTATGTCCATGTATTTTATAGTTTGCTATAGCCTCCCAGGAGATGATACATTGTTGGGTTCTGCCCAGGGGTGGGCTCCTGGGGATTTTCCAGGGTTCGGGCGATCCTCTAGCCAAGGATCGCCAGGGTTCAATGAACTCCCAAATGCCACCCCTGGTTGGCCATGCCCACCCCGCCTCTCCCCTCCCAGGAGTCTCCACGCAGCCCATTAAACATTCCAGGTAAGTGCAGGAGCCACACGGAGGGTCTGGGAGGGCAAAAAATGGGCCTACCGGAGGTTCCGGAACTCCGGAAACGGCCTGTTTCCGGCCTCCGGAGGGCCTCTGGACCCCGGGGGAAGCAGTTTTCACCCTCCCGGAGACTCAAAGAAAGCCTCCGGAGCCTGGGGAGGGTGAAAAACGCCCCCTCATGGTGCAGGCCACGCCCACCATGGCCACGCCCACCCAGCAACGGGGCAGCGAACCCATTGCTAAAGGATCGGAAGCCCACCCCTGGTTCTGTCACTGGTGAATGCATGCTTGATAAAGGGGGTGGCAGGGGTGAAATGCTACCAGTTTGGGCCAGTTCACCCAAACTGGTAGTAAAAAAATGCTTTAAAAAGTAAAAAAAAAAGTTCCGACGATCGCACAGCACAGCTTTTCACCAGAACTTTAAAAAAAAAATTTAAAGCATTTTTTTACTACCAGTTTGGGCAATAGGTAGTAAAAAAATGCTTTAAAAAAGTAAAGAAAAGGTTCTGACAATCAGCTATATCAGCTGTGCCGCACTCATCAGAACTTTTTTTTACTTTTTAAAGCATTTTTTTACTACCTATTGCCCAAATTCATTTTTGTGTAAAGTATGATAGTTTGTTTTCGAGCTCTCTGTGACCCTGTGAGGTTCCTGCTGGTTGCAGGGGCCATTTTGTGTGAAGTCCAGCTGCTTTTGCATTGTGTGTGAGTCAGTTGTGTAGCTTTTGTGTTATTTTTGTGTAAAGTGTGATAGTTGGTTTTCTCGGTCAATGACCATCAAGCCACACCCACCCAGTCACATGACCACCAAGCCACGCCTCCCCAGTTACATGACCACCAAGCCATGCCCACCCAGTTACATAAGTGACACCCACCAAGCCATGTCCACCAAGCTACGCCCACAGAACCGATAGGGAAAATTTTTGAATTTCACCAATGGGGGGTGGTCTCCCTAACACTTAAGGAGGTAATAATCTGCCTCAAGAAGCCATCAGTAATCCCCCATTTTGGATAATTTTCCTGTCTCCTACTCTCCCTTTCTACAGAGGGTTGCTGAGAAGGTGGCCATGTTGAAGCTTTAGAGAACCCTGAAAGAAGAGGATTAGAAGAGAATGTTTCAGTCCGGCCCAGACACAAGACCAAAATGGTACTGACTGCACTTATTATGGATGATCTCTGACAGGGTGGTCATCCATAGGGTGACATCTCAAGGGCTGCCACAAAGAAGAGGGAGTCAAGCTATTCTCCAAAGCACCTGAAGGCAGAACAAGAAGCAATGGGTGGAAACTGATCAAGGAGAGAACCAACCTAGAACTAAGGAGAAACTTCCCAACAGGGAGGACAATTAATAAGTGGAACAACTTGCCTGCAGAAGTTGTGAATGCCCCAATACTGGAAATTTTTAAGAAGATGTTTGGTAACCATTTGTCTGAAATGGTATAGGGTTTCCTGCTGGTGCAGGAGGTTGGACTAGAAGACCTCCAAGGTCCCTTCCAACTCTGTTGTTCTATTCTATTCTATTCTATTCTACTCTACTCTACTCTACTCTACTCTACTCTACTCTACTCTACTCTACTCTACTCTACTCTACTCTACTCTACTCTATAGGACACAGATTTCCACTATTCTTCCAGGATAGGTTCCAATGATGGGAGAGATCTTTGCTTTGTGGGATATCACAGGGTTTGATACACTCTCTGCTCCTAGTTAACAATTATATGAAACTGCTGGGTGAAAGATATTCCAAGTTATAACCTAAGAGACAACTTACATAAAATGATTTATAGATAGTATAGATGGAGTGGATATGGGTTTGTGGAGCCTCAGGATAAAATTCATTCATGTGTGTCATCCAGTCTGGAATGAGTCAAAAAGGGCTTGGCTCCTGCTCCTTTGAAAACCATTTAGGGCTTGAAAATGCTATCATGTTCCCTCTCTGAATATTTCCAGTCCCATCACAAATTGAGTAATCATTTCAAATTTTATTTCCTTCTCAAAAGTATAAAATAAACATCCAAATCTCACTCAGTTCTTGCCATACATAAATTCAGTAAGCATTCTCTCAATAATTTAATTTACCTTATTAACAGAAATGTTGAAGAAAGCAGAATCCCACAGTAAGTCTTGTTAATCCACTCAACAACGTCTCCAGTTTCATAAGGAATTAGTTGAGAAATTTTGGAGTACTCTTTTCAAGAAAACTGTATTTTGGAGTACAATACTTGAATCAGTTTATTTGTCATGGTATCCAGCCCCCATGCAATTATTTTATTAATCAGATTGTTATGTAGTCAATTTTGCTATGTACTTATGTTAGGATTGTTGGAACCCTTTCTTGTGTGCATAATATATTTGTTGCTAATAAATTTTATTATGTTGTTTATTCTTTTGATTGCATTTTCTTGTTTTTTTCCTGAGCCACCCAGAGCCACCCAGAGATTGGAGTTAGATGGCACCTAAATCAAATAAATAAACAATAATTTGTTGAAATCAAGATATATTATGTCTACAGCTTTCCCACAGTCTACTACATTAGCAGAAGAAAAATTGTTCAGGTATTTGTTATTGACAGATCAATGCTGGTTTCTAGTGTTATTGTAAAACTTCCTCAATATTTTATGTGAAATTTTGAAAGTAATTAAATACAGAAATATTTCAGAGAACCTTCCCCTAATTTGACCTGATACTGCCATCTTTTTATTCTCTTTGTATCCTTGCAGCATGAAGCATTTTTATTTTCTGTATGTGATTAGTTTAATACTGTATTTTTTTTATTTTGACTATGGTGGAATAGAAGTATGTTAAATAAATAAGATGCTCCAAGTATATAAAGTCATTTGAAAAGAAAGTATCACATAGACTCCAGGTAGATCCTAGGGTGATACTGATCTGCTCCTAATTTAGAGGAAACTCTTGTCTAAGGCATCTCTATGTTGCATGAATGTATCCTGGGACATGGCCAGCATAGACAAAATTAACCTCTGGCACAGAGGTGCACAGTGACACTTGAAATCCTATGGCAACAGGATGATCATATGCACAAGGGCAGAAGAGTATTGAAATTCCCACAATGTAGGAATGGATTGTAAAATTCTCAGAACTGACCTCTTTGGTCAGGGAGAAAACGACACATGCCTTTTTAAAAGGCAGGAATCCTTTTGTGGACTTTTTACTAAAAAAAGAAAAAAATGAAATGACTTATGGGTTTAGAAAAAAATAGAAATAACATTGGAATTTAATATGGGGTTGAAGAGATTTTTAGAAGTAGGAAGGAGGGGTTAGTCAATATCTGACGAGAAGGTCAGAAGTCATTATATTTCATAACTTTTTCCTTTTTTTCCTTCTATCTTTTTCTTCTTTGTTCTTTCTTTTCTATCTTTTTCTTTAGATTTATCTTTTCCAGTATGTAAATTTCTCAATAAATATAAATATATAAATGATGAAACTTGAAGTCCTAACCTAAAGGTGTAGCTGTCCGCCAAGATCAGGTAGCCTCATCAGAGTGGGAGGGGCTGAGGCTTGATCCTGGTGCCATCACCCTCCACACCTGAGAAACAGGTCAGCCACAAGGGAGACTCCAGGCAGTGCTAGCATCTCTTGAGGTGCTAGTATCTCTTGAGGTTCTCATCCAGTTCTGGGACTGGGAGAGGAATTGCAGGAAGGCGATCCCAGCTTCCTAATAGGCATGGCACTTTGTCAGTGGGGCCCATTGGCAGGCAGTTGTGGGCTCAGGCACACTCCAGCCCAGATTCCTACCTCAAGAAGGGACCTTGAGTCACCACAGGGGTTCCATCCCACTTGGCCCTTTGGTGAATCTGACATTGGGATGAAGTTAGGTACAGAGATGTCCTCCACCCATCCAAACTGCCCTGCCAGCGCTTTTCCTCTGTTTTCCTGGCCTGGCATTTCCATGCCCGAATCCCCCGAGGACTGCTGGATCCCCACCTGCCTCGCAGGAGTTTTGCCTGCAGCACTTAAAGAGCTGAAAATTCAAGCTCTGTGTTGGCTGCTGAGAAACCACCAAATAGGACACAACCATTTTGCAATTCCATCTCATTAGACACCTTTGGGGGTTTATGAGGAAGCTGCAAGTATAAATATTATATTTGCCTTCGGGTTATCTTTAAAAATGGATTCTCCCCCTCCTCTCTCTGCTAGTTTGTAACTTGCCAGCCTCCCCCCACTTCAGCAAATTCCCACCTCCCCGGGCCCCCGTGGCTCTGCTGGAAAGAGGCCTGCCTTGCTTATCCTCGCCTGCCAATTATCCTGGGCAATAGCCTGAGGCAGAGCTGGTGCTGAAGATGAAATGTGTGCAGGGAGCCCCGCAGGAAATGGAGAGCACTTGTTCTGGCTGGTGGACATTTGACCTGGGGAAGAGTCAGGCTCTTTGGGCCTCAAAAAGGAGGATGAATTTCTGAGGAGGAGTTGGACAACGACGGGTCCTGCTGAGTCAGACAGACACAGAGCTGCTGCCGTCCTTCGGATGAGTTGCCAGCTCCCTTTATTCTGGCCTGGCTTCCTCTTCCCACCTTCTGAAGACACCGTCCCCCTCCGTAGAAAAAGGCAGCCTAAAGAGAAGAAAAGGGTTTCTGGGGAAACTGAGGTTAAAGGACAGAAATCACTGCTATCCCCAAGCTGCTGCTTCACTCCCTCCTGTTTGTGCCCAGGGGTATAATCTGAAATAATACTAATAAGCATAATCAATAGTAAGTTTTTGCTGGCTTCTCACTCCCTCCAACTCTTGCCGGTGCAGCTCCCAGTAGCTCTCCTCCTTCCATTCAACATAGTCTGTCCTCCTATGGCTGACAGCCACTCCCTACTGCCCCTGTTCAACCCTCCAGGCTACAGCAGCCGCTCTCCCCCAACGTTTGCGTCAAGAACTTAAACCTTTCCCCATGCGTTCATGCATGCACTAAGCAGGAGATGCTCCCTGATTTATCTAGTTTACAATACATGAAGGAGAGGTCAGAAAGATTTCAGCTGAAGAAGAACCTGGAGCCAATGTAGGTGCTTTTCAGCAAGACTACTCCCTTCTGCTACTGATACAGGAGGGACTCAGTTGAGAGCTCTGGCAGAATGGGAGAGTCCCCCTATACTTTCTACTGGAACTCACAATCTCTTAGTTCTCCAAAACTGTTGAGTCCCTACCAGAAAAGGACTTGATGTGCATAAGTCAAGTCAGAAAAACAAAGAGACT
This sequence comes from Pantherophis guttatus, assembly GCF_059756535.1. Taxonomy (NCBI): domain Eukaryota; kingdom Metazoa; phylum Chordata; class Lepidosauria; order Squamata; family Colubridae; genus Pantherophis; species Pantherophis guttatus. The sequence continues at coordinate 26,990,968 of NC_142072.1, read as the reverse complement.
GACACTTGCTGAGCCAAGAGCATTTCTTCACTTGGCTGGTGTCCTGTCTCCAATTTCTTTCCAGATGTTTTTGGGGAACAGCCCCAGCACATCACACCCCAAGTGTTTTATTGGCTGAAGCAAAGATACAGAAGCTCTAAATTCAGTCCTGCTCTAAAAAATGCACCAAAGCTAATGTTTATTGGTTGATTCTGAAAGAGAGAGACAAAGACAAGGAGAGAGATCTGTCCATTTTACCCTTAAAGTAATCTTTCAGAGTTTTTAATAAGGGTTAGAGATAAGATGGGTTTAGAAATCATGTCGATTTTTCTCCCTGTTATCTGACAGAGTCTGGTATCTATAATAGTGTAGTACTAGTAACAGTTGTAAGTGGTAGATTCCAAAGCAGTCAGAACATTGGTAGAATTATAAAAGTAATAAGAGCACTTTCATAATTCTCAGAGACATTTCTTATTTATTTAATTCAATTTATAGCTTGCACCATTCCAAAGAACTTTGAGCAGATGCAGAATAGGAATAAAATAATAAAATAATAGGAACAATTAATTAATGATTAATTAACAAAAAGCAGTTAATAATAATGAACAGAAATAACCACCACTAGAGATTAATATGGTCTTTACTTCTCCCCGAATGTTGTCCCAAAAAGCCATGTTTTTGTAGCTCTTCAGAAACCCAACAAGCTGCAATGTCCAAATATCCGCGACTTGGCAGTTCCAAAGAAGGATGGTCATCACCAGGAAAGCTCAGCAAGCCTTGCAGATAGCCCTTCCTTCAGGCTGGGACCTCTGCAAGCCTGATTTTAGATGGATAGATTCAGCCCAGAGAAGATTATGTCAGAGACATCCAGGCCCTGAGCCATATGGGACTGTGTGGCCTTGATTTGCATCCAGATTTGCATCCACTGACAGTCAGTGCAGCTCCTGCTGCATTGAACTATCTGATGTTTTAAAGGATCTTCAAGGAAAACACTTCTGAGTGGAAATATGACAGACTAGCATATCTCCAGCAATACGAGGGAGAAAAAAAACGTGAACCTATTCAGAGCTGACCAGGAATAAAGCCTGCTGTTCTAGAAATTGCTGTAACTGGCACAAAAACTTGCAACAGCCCCCTTGGACATAGCTTCTACTTGCTCTTCATTCAGGAGCTATGATTCCAGCATGACTTTCAGTTTACAAGACAACTTTGTCCAGGGGAATACAACCTCATCCAGAGCTACAAATGGATTATCTCTACAATCAGTCCATTTTAAATCCATTGCCACTCCATTTTGCTGGGATTAGTGTTTATTAAATCATGTATGCCATTGCTATAGGCATATACTACAGGCCAGCCAACCAGGGGTGGTATTCATTTACCTTCACTACCAGTTCGCAAATGTGTGTGTGTGTGTGCGTGCGCGCGTGTGCTACGCTCGCACATGCCTCCTCCACGCATGCGCAGGGGGTCAAAAATGGGATGTGATGACATCCAGGCAGGCGGCCGGAGCCTCCCACCGCCAGCGCTACCAGATCACACTATCCAGATAGAGCCAGCTGAATTTCAGCACTGCAGCCAATCAAGCAGAAGAAATAGATGAATTCTTTGCTAATCAATTGACAAATGTATGTAGAAAACATACCACGGTAGTAATGGGAGACTTTAACTATGCTGAAATCAACTGGGAGACAAACTCTGCAGCAAGTGGGAGATTGAACAGATTCTTAGAACCAACCTAGTTATCCAACAGGTAGAGGAGGGAATTGCAGGAAAAGCTATATTGGACCTTACTAATAGAGAAGACGTGATAGAGGGCGTTGAAGTTGCTGGAACCTTGGGTGAGAATAACCATGTCATATTGGAATTCAACAAATGCAAACAAAAGCAATAGAATATAATCCAATCAGTGTCTTAAACTTGGGTGAGAATAACCATGTCATATTGGAATTCAACAAATGCAAACAAAAGCAATAGAATATAATCCAATCAGTGTCTTAAACTTTAAAAGAGCTGATTTTAACAAAATCAGAGAGAGCCTAAGTAAAATTTCATGGATAAAAATCGTAAAGGGGAAAACAATTCAAGAAACATGGAAAACACTGAAAAATGTGATCATAGAAGCCCAGTCCAACACAATATCACTAAAAAAGAAAAACAAGAAATCCAAGAAGAAACCAGTATGGCTGCACAAAGATCTCTCTAGTAAACTGAAAGACAAAAAAGATAAGTACAAAAAAATGGAAAGAGGGACACACAGCTAAGGCAGAATATCAGCAGTTAGCCCGAATCTGCAAAGATGAAATCAGGAAAGGAAAGGCTCAGAATGAACAAAGACTTGCAACAACAGTCAAAGATAATAAAAAAACACACCCCACTTTCTTTCAACATATAAATAAAAAGAAGAAAAGTCAAGGAAACACTTGGTCCACTAAAGAGAGAAGATAGCAAGGAAGTAATAGGCAATAGAGAGAAAGCAGAGTTGCTTAACTCATTCTTTGCATCAATCTTCACGCAAAAAGAAACTATTGCCTAACCTACCAAAAACATAACTGTAAAAGACAGACTAGAAATAAAAATTAAAATAAGCAAGAAAATGGTAAGAGAACACCTGTCTGATCTTGATGAATATAAATCACCGGGACCTGTTGGATTACAGTTCTGAAAGAGCTGTCAGATGTTATCTTTAAAAAGTCCTGGAGCACCAGGGAACTACCAGAGGACTGGAAAAGCGCTGTTGTGGTTGCCATCTTCAAAAAAGGGGGAAAAAAACAGATGCAGGAAACTGCAGACCAATCAGCCTAATATCAATACCTGGGAAGATTACTGGAAAAAATAATCGAAAAACAGATCTGTGAAAATCTAGAAAAAAATTAAGTTATTAGTAGCCAATACAGGTTTGTTAAAAACAGATTTAATTTAATTTAATTTAATTTAATTTAATTTAATTTAATTTAATTTAATTTAATTTAATTTAATTTAATTTCCAATTTATATACTGCCCTTCTCCCTGAGGACTCAGGGCGGTGTACAGCCAAGATAAGAACATAGAATACAAATATTAAAAACAGTTAAAAATATATATAAATTTGGCCCGAAAGTTAAGAAGTCACAAACTGATTAAAAGAATTTAAAAATTTCTTCTTAAGCCAGCCCGGCTTGCTGGAAAAGATGGGTTTTAAGGGCATGACGGAAGGCATTGAGGTCATGGATTCTCCTTATCTCAGGGGGCAGCTGATTCCAGAGGGTAGGAGCCCCCACAGAGAAGGCCCTCCCCCTGGGGGTCACCAGCCTACATTGTTTGGCTGATGGCTGAGGAGGCCCTCTCTGTGGGAGCGCACGGGTCGATGGGAGGTCGTCGGTAGCAGCAGGCAGTCTCGCAGATAGCTAGGCCCTATGCCAGATCATGCCAAATCAACCTTATTTCATTCTGTGATAGAGTGACTAAATTAATAGACCAGTGAAATGCTATGGACATAGTATACTTAGAGTTCATCAAGGTATTCAACAACCTACTTCTTGATAAACTAGAAAAATGTGGAATAGACAGCATCACCACCTGATGGATTTGTAACTAGCTGACAAGCAGTGCTCAATGGGTAATTGTAAGCAGTCCCATCTCAGGCTCCATCTGGAACCACAAGGTTCCATTTCAGGCTCGGTATTCTTCAATATCTTCATAAATGACTTAGATGAGGGCACAGAAATGGAATTCATCAAATTTGCAGATGACACTAAGCTGGTAGGAATAGCCAACACCCCAGAAGACAAGCTCAGGAGCCAAAAAGATCTTCACAGACTTGGACAATGGGCCCTATCCAACAACATGAAATTTAATGTGGAGCAAAGCAAGGTTTTACTCCTGGACAGAAAAAACCAAAGGTACAAGTACAGATTAGGCGAAATCTGGCTCAAAAACAGTAACTGTGAGAGGGACCTTGGAGTCCTAGTGGACAATCATGTAAACATAAACCAGCAGTGTGCAGCAGCAGCCAAAAAAGCTAATACAATCCTTGGTTGTATAAACAGAGTCATTGAATCAAAATCACATGAAGTATTAGTACCACTTTATAAAGCCTTAGTAAGACCACACCTGGAATACTGCGTTCACTTTCGATCACCACATTACAAAAAAGATGTTGAGACTTTGGAAAAAGTGCAAAGAAGAGCAATTAAGATGATTAAGGATCTGGAGACAATAACGTATGAAGAACAGTTGCAAGAATTGGGTATGTCCAGTCTAGAAAAGAAGGACGAGGGGTGACATGATAGGTGTATTCCAGTATTTGAGGGGCTGCCACAAAGAAGAGGGGGTCAACGTATTTTCCAAAGCACCAGAAGGCAAGACAAGAAACAATGGATGGAAACTAATCAAGGAGAGAAGCAACCTGGAATTAAGGAGAAACTTCCTAACAGTGAGGCCAATTAACCAGTGGAACAGCTTGCCACCAGAAGTTGTGGGTGCTTCATCACTGGGGTTCTTTAGGAAAAGAACCTATCCACCTATCTGAAATGGTATAGGATCTCTTGCTGGAGCAAGTGGTTGGACTAAAAAACCTCCTAGGTCCCTTCAGTTCTATTCTGATTGAATAAGTAGAACAAACTGGTTCTTCAGAGCTTGGCTTTCTGAAAAGAGATCCTTCATCCCACACGCTATGACAAGCTCAACTGTCATAGTATGTGGGATGAAGAATCTCTTTCCAGTAACTGAAATTGGAAAACAGAGCCACAGTCTCAGGTGTCCAAGTGCCAGAGATGGGGAAGATTGCTTATCACCTGTCAGAGCAAGGCTGTCAGATCTAGGTCCTTCTTCTAAGGAGATTTCCTGGATTTCAGACTTCATGGAAGGAAAGCATTGTACTGCCAGTGATAAAGCATTCAAAGCTGGAAGCTCCCAGCTTGCAGCTGGACACAAATGGCACTGGCTGCAGGATCCAGTTGACTCGGGAGATTTCTTGCCCCCCCGTCCATGGCTCTCCATCTGACAGGGAAGACTTTAATGCCAGCTATGAAGCTGAAAGAAACATTGGCTCTGTGCTATAAGCAGTGAGGCCTGATTCTGCATCATCTCCCCTCCACAGGCACATAACTGGCTCCATGGCACCTGCTCTGCCAAGGTGTTTTTTTCCTCCCTTGTCTCCTCATGCTCCCAGTTGAAATGTACTGTAAAATAATCCCCCACAATCTTCTAGGCCAGATGTTTGGAGATCATCTCTTCTTTTAGCGCTATTCCAACATATTGATGATTGTTGACTTCCATATGGGGATTTTTCCAGAAACATAGCATTGCCACTGAAAAACAGCTCCTGCATGAACCCAGTTTGTCCAGTTCTTTCTCACCACTTCTCACCGAAACCCTCTCCTAGGGAAGAGATAGCTTTCAATCCATCCTCCTCAGTTTGTCTAAGGAGATCCCATGGTGTATCATATCAAAAGCCATTGAGAAAACTAAGAGGACCAGGAGAACCTCGCTTCCTTCATTTATGTCTTCATAGAGGCTATCAGCAAGAGATATCCATGCTGTCTCAGTCTCAGTTCCATACCCCAGTCCAAAACCTGATCAAAAAGTGTTCAGATAATATATTTCATCTAAGGTGCTACACAGCTGCCTCAACAACAGGAAGGTTGGAGACTGGGAGCTACTTATCCAAAACCATTGGCTCAAGGCACAGTCTCTTCATAAGGTGGTTACACTACAGCCTCTTCCAGGACTGCAAGCAGTTCCCCCACCCAGAAGGAATCATTGAAAATCTTCTGGATTGCAGAAGCCAGAAGAGGCAAAAGTGACCATGCAAGTGGTGGTGGTGGGGGGGGACTCCATTTTCGTATAGTTCATTGGCCAAAAGGAGTCCCAAATAATATAGCCAGACAGTGGCTTATTTACCGCCAAAGAATCTGGCCCTGAGGAAGTCAGAGCAACCAAAAAGAGATTTTAGTGTTGATTTCATCCTAAAATAGGTTTAGTCGGCCAGACAAGGCTGCTGAATGACAGCAATAAGGGTAGGTAAATAATGGCGCTCTGTCTCTCTTATTATCATAGTAAAGTATACAGAATAACAGAGTTGCTAGAGACCTTGGAGGTCTTCTATGCCAACCCCCTACCAAACAGGGGACCCTACACTATTCTAGACAAATAGCTGTCCAATCTCTTCTTAAACACCTCCAGTGTTGGAGCACCAACAACTTCTGGAGGTAAGTTGTTCCACTGATTAATTGTCCTCACTGTTAGGAAGTTTCTCCTTAATTCCAGGTTGCTTCTCTCCTTGATTAGTTTCCATCCATTGTTTCTTGTCCTGCCTTCTGATGCTTTGAAGTATAGCTTGAGCCCCTCTTCTTTGTCATAGAGCCTTAAATATTGGAACATTGCTATCATGTCACCCCAGTCCATCTTTTCATTAAACTAGATGTACCCAATTTCTACAATTGTTTGTCATATGATTTAGTCTCTACATTCCTAATCATATTTGTTGCTCTTCTCTGCACCCTTTCTGGAGTCCCAACATCTTTTCTATAAGCCTGAAAGTTAGCATTTTTCCGTGTTTATGGAAAAATGGGGGGGGGGGTAATCTGGAGTCTCAAAATCTCTTCCCCCAAAGTAATGGTTGATATGGTATCTAGGGATTTTATGTGCTCTTGAAGGCCTCTGCCCAAGTGTAACCCTCTAGTTGTTCAAGGTAGATTGGAAACAGAACTTTGAATCAGTGATCCTGAGAAAGGAACTATGATCCTTCCTTCCAGTCAGCTCTTTCAGATAATGCAGCCTAAAGTCCATAATATATCTTGTCTATACCTAAGACAGCCATAGGAACTGTGAAGCAATCAACAGAGGGAAGGAGGTATCAGTGTATATTTATTGGCTTTGAGAAAGACAGTTTGATTGAATTTGATTCCCCATCTTTTTACACTGTTATATAATTAAAATAAATATGACAACCTGGAAATTTGAAAAAACAACAACAAATAAAATAAGAAATTAACAAATACAGTCCAGGTTAAAAAGATTAATCTTGAATGTTCTTAGTTTGGGAGTGGAGGGCCATAGAAGGAGCAAATGGATCTTGGGAGCTAGTGGGGTGAAAAAGACCCCGGAGGAGAGTAAGAATTGTCTCTGATAGCTTCATGCACAGCAGAGCCTTATTCGTCTGATTTAGGACATTTGTACACTGCTGCATAAGACAGTCCTGTAGTTTTCAGGCAGAGGATTCACCTTTCAGCCTTACCAGCGCAACCTCTGTGACCTAAATGCTTCTGCAAATTTCTTCTCTGCCTTAAGAGGCAACAGAGGACCTGTTTCAAACACTGGAGACAAAACGAGCCTTCTGGGGTTTGGATTAGGGTGGGGCTATGGCTGCCTTTTGTATTTCTACAAACAGCAGGAGTATGATAGCTCAATTTCAAGTTAAGACTTTAATCTAATTCTGAATTAATTCCACCATTGTGGTTTATTTAATGAGGCTTATAGGCCCTAGATAAGTGACAGCAGAGATTACTTTCCATGATCATTCTTCATTCCTAGTCTGGACAATGTGAACTTCTCATTACAATTTCACTATATCAGCGCTTGTCGTCTGAATAGGAAATGGCTAGGGAGGGGCACAGAAAGGAGAAAGGGTCTATTCCTGGAGGAGGGTCCTGAAGCCTGAGCCAGCAGTCCAGAGCAGGGCTGGCTGCCAAAAGGCATGACGTGGCAGCCTGTGTCAGTGTCCTGGCTGCAGTTCCAAAGCTGACCGCATCCTGTCCTGCCCCAGCTACAGGATGGCACGCGTGCAAGGAATTTGTTAACAACTGTATTTCCACATAAGTTTACTCTTCATATTCTGGATCCTGGTTAGTTCTACTGTGGCTTGATGCATTGTTGGTTTGATTCATGGCTTTGTTGCAAATGCAGAAGATGGGTTAATTCAAGAACCAGGTTAAATGACAACGGGTTAGGGCATTTGCAGAGCCATTCTGGTTGGACGAGATCTGAGGAGATGGGGGTTCGGGACTGCCAGAACCACAGAGGTTTCTGAGGGCTTCTGGAAGGGAGGGCTAGCCAGTCGTTTCCTCTTAGCCTAGCCTACCTCTAAGGGGGAACAAAGCACTGTGTCTGCTGCCTTCAGCTACCGCAGAAAAGGATGGTATAAATCTAAATAAATATCAATCAGAAATGCACCCTGAATTTAGAAAAGGCTCCTAAATTATGGTCTGATAGCCTACGATTAGGATTTATGGGACAGAAGTGACTCATTATCTGGTTGTTCCCGCTTCAGCCAATTCCTGTAAAATGAACCATCCCCATCTTTCTCTCTCTCTCTCTCTCTCTCCCTCCCTCCCTCCCTCCCTCCCTCCCTCTCTCTCCTTTCATTTGGGTTCTCACTGACACCAAACATTGTAAATGGTCTCTTCCAATTCCGTGATTTTCCCTCTAAATGTCCCCTTAAATATTACAACAGGCTGGCAAGCATGTAAGGAAAACGTTGTTTTTCATAAAGTAAAAGGCAGCTTGAACATTTTCTGTCCTTTTTCTGCCACCATGTGGACCATAAGACTACACTGAAAGAAATGTAAAAGGAAGAGTAAAGACCAATGCAGATGTTACCCTGGGTGTAAACACATCCAGTGCTTCCTTTTGAAAACTGGGATTCTGAGCAAAGTTGCATCTCCTCCACTCAGAGGCAGGCGGTAAAATTAGGGCGTCCAACACAAGTGAGCAAAATGCCAGGTTGAAACTGCCCAGGTGGCAGCTGTGAAGCTGGACCGTCAGCTCCAGTGATGTGCTCAGAGCTTTCTGCTCCTGCAGAATAAGAAAGCACCTTTTTCTCAAAGACACCAAGGTAAAAATGAACTAAACAAGGAATCTCTCTCTCTCTTCCAGATGTGGGGAGATGTGTCTTGTTATTGTGGTCATGGGATGCATACATTTACCATTGTACATAAATGGTGAGGAGGTGGAGAGAGTTGGTAGTTTTAAATAGTTTAAATTTCTGGGCATTTATATCTCGAAGAACCTCTCATGGACTATGAATGTTAACATGCTTGTGAAGAAGGCACAGAAGATGCTGTACTTCCTGAGAATGCTCAGGAAGATAAATCTATCTCGGCATCTACTTCTGTCCTACTATCGCAGCACCATTGAGAGTGTCCTGACATACAGCATTCTTGCATGGTATGGGAGCAGCTCTGTAGCAGACAAAAATGCTCTATAGAGAATCATTAAAACTGCCCAGAATATCATTGGGCTCCAGCTACCAGCCCTGGATGACATCTTCGAATCTCGCTGTTTGAGAAAGTTGCATAACATTCTCAGAGACTCTTCCCATCCTGCTTACAATCTTTTTGGACTGTTGCCTTCTGGCAGAAGATACAGAACAATTAAAACTCGGACCACATGTTTTCTGAATAGTTTTTATCCCAGAGCTATAATTGCACTCAACAATGAACTAAAGGGCCACCATCAGTGAGCTGTTGGACAGCATTACTTGGTCTGCTGTGTGGGTATTTGGGTGGTTTAGGGGTGGAGAATTTGTGGTGGATGGGTGGGTGTTTGGGGATTGTTATGTGTGTTGGACCTGGTCTTTGGGTGTTAAGTGAATTTCGTTGTATGAGTATACTGGGTATATACGTACAATGACAATAAAGTTATTATTATTATCATACGTACAATTCTTCTCAATTGAAGCATCAAGGTCAGAGAAGTCTCCTCCATTGGCTCCATGTTTGGAGAATGTTGGGTATGTGTAGAATTAAGGCCACCAACCCTCTTCTTTTAACCAAAGGATGACCTCTCTGTTTTGTAGAGAGGTCGTTCCTGGAACTGAACATGAAGCAAGACCCCGCACAACCTGGATCTGTATCGAAGAGGTTTCTGGGTGATGCCAAGAGGGGTGACTGCAGCTCTCCAAAAAGACTTTGTGAAGCCACCATACAGAAAAGCTTACTTACAACTCTCCTAACCATGTCTCAAATCCTCCAACTTCCCTGAAGAATGAGTGGAATAGAAATGACATTATCAACTATCTGAAAAACAATAAAGACCTTATAGAAATACAATTTTTATAGTTTTGGGCCTGGGGCTTCACCAGCATAAGAATTACAGGGCACAGGAAGAACAGGGAGCCACAACTAAGCTCTTTGACGCACTTGACCATAAAATTATACTGGGATCACAAGGATGAATATAGTCCACCCCTGTGCAATATGCAGGGGAAACAGTTAAGCCATTCTTGGATGCTGCATGACTCACCTGTACAGATGGAGAATCCACCATACTTCTACTGCTGAAGAAATCTGACTGGCAGGCAGTTTTTTCTTATGTTTAAACAAAATCTAGATAACGGTAATTTCAATCCATTATTTTGGATTTTGGTTTTGTAACAATGGAAAATAATTGATCATCTTTCCCATCACACTCTTTTATGAAACATAAAAACTAATGCTTAGTTTTCATTTTTATATCAAATAGAAAACTAAGAACAATAACAACAACAATAATCCAGGTATTTTCCCCAAGTGTTTTTTTCACCTGACATTCATTCTTCTGATATTCATAAGACAGATCCTGAAATCCCTCTATTATCTTGGTTGCCTTCCTCAGAACCTGTTCTAAACTGTCAATATCCAACTCGAAATGTGGCACCCAGAATTGTACATAGACTCCAGGTGTGGTCTCCACCAAAGGCCAGCTCCTTCCAAAGATGCACTTTCTTCCCTTTGTGAGATGAATCCCATCTCTGTATTGTGACCCAGGCCCACGTAGTTGATATTAAATGCAAACAGTTCCAAAAAACAAACAGATTTTATTAAAACAGCTGAGAATTAACTCATTCTCAGCGTATTCTAAATGAAATGAAAGCAAAGTCCTTAAAACACCAGTCTTTAATTTATCTCTGACCTTGGGATAATTAGGCAAACTGCCAAAGGCTTTTCTTGGCAATAGTTCAGGAACAGAAGAAATAATTACAACCAAACAAGAAGCAATTCTCTCAACAGTTGTTTTCCGGCAAAGAGTCCAAGAGCCGTTGCTGGTCTTTTAAGCCTTATGGGAGGGGCCAATCATCTCTTGGCCCTACTCCCGAGTCGTCCTCTCTGCTTTAGCTGCTCCTGCCTTCTGGCAGCTCTTCTCATGCGTGCACTAGGAACAGGTTCCTCCTGTTCCTCTGCCTCTCTACTGTCAGCCTCTGGAGGCTCCGAAGTCCGTGTATCACTCCCCAATGGCCCCGGCCCCATCTCTGCCTCCGACGCAGAGCCCTCATCCGGGCCTTCCTCAGCCTCCAGGACTGGCCCATGTTCTTCCTCATCCTCATCGCTGTCCGACTCCGCTGCCAGCTCCGCAGGCTCCTGGCAGACCACAACACTCTGCCCTGTAGGTTCTCATCTCTGAAAAACCCCAATTTTTTCAACAAAAAGTTTACTTCGATATTTTTCAGTTTCCTTGCTGTACTGTTTCCTTTGACAGGATATGCAGGTGAGAACATTACCATCATGAGTTCTCTCGCCCTCTTCTTTCCTTCCTTCCTTCCTTCCTTCCTTCCTTCCTTCCTTCCTTCCTTCCCTCCCTCCCTCCCTCCCTCCCTCCCTCCATGTAGTCCAACATAATATAAACTTTAATAAAATAACATGACTATCTGAAATAATGTACTTGGGAATGGCTGCAATATTTTCCTTTGCTAGTGGTTTACACAGAGGAGTGAAATGCAATGCTCCTCAATTCTCCCAAAATAGAATATTATGATTTAAAATATATTTACGTATTCAACTAACTAACCAACTGTTCAGGGTTTGCTGTTTTAATGTAGGAAGGATCTTAATTAGCTTGGGAAGATGGGCTCGGCTGCATTCCCACTTTGCCAGAGGAAACATAAACATGGAATCGTCCCTAAACATAAAAAAGTAGAGAAAGTGTACCAAGTCCATGTTGTATTTTCAGCGCAGAAATAGCCCCATACATGCTGCCCACTTTTGGCCTTACTCCCCAAGGCCATCAAAGGTTCTCACTCATGTGGAGCCCCAGAGCAAGTGGGTGCTCTCTTAGGCATGGGGGCAGAGGTGAATGGCCCCTCTCTCTAGTGGTACTCAATGCCACTAATCTGGGCTCAGGGACCTTCCTTTTAGCAATTGGCTCTCTGTGTGCTTTCTTGAGTATCATCAATCCCGCTGGCTGGAAACCTGCTTGTGGGTAGAAGGAGCACTGCTCTCTTGCCACACTGCATAAATGTTTGCAGAAGACAAGGAAGTTTTCCATCTTCTTCTCTGTCCAAGTCTTGAATATCAGGATGAGATCTTGATTAGGCTTGGAAAGGCTAGGAAAGGGACCCGAGAATGGATGTCTGTGCCAAAGAAGCTTGGATCTGAATTTTGCAGCTCCTGGGCCTTCCTGGATTAATGCTGTGAACTGACGGTCTTAATTGCACTCAACAGGGGATCTTTCTTGGTGATGAGACACAAATATTCAACAACCTGCTCTGCAATGATAGCAGAGAGAGGAATTGTTGAGGGGGGGGAGTGGAGGGGAATTACATTAGTCTTTTCCTATTTGAGATTCTCAAATATTTGAATTAGAAGCTTTTCCTGGATAGAGATGAAGAATTCTGCTCCAGAAGGTAACCTGTTTCAAGGTGGTCTTGCACAGTTCCCTTCCAGCAGATCCTGGAGCCACATGGAAGCCACATTGTGGTCAATCTGGTTGTGCCTTGATCTACAACTGAATGTATTCCATGAATCAAGCTGCTTCTCCATTGTTAAGCAACAAGTGAAAAGTGTCTTTTGATCAATTCCACTTTGTTGTCAGTTTACAGTTTTTTTCTGATTCACACCATAATTTGGTGTTTTCCTCCAAACCCAGACAGGATCCACTCTGGGGATGTCCTTTCCATCCCACTCACGTCCCTTGCCAAGAGAAAGAGGCAGAAGGTCAGAGCTGCACTAGAAACAGAAGAGGGAAAAAAACCAAATCATTTTCATCACAGGCTCATCTTAAAGTAGGATTAGTTTAAATGCTAACGAACAATGAAAGGTTCTTGATTTGGATGAAGTAAAAATGTGTGCTTTGCTTTCTCTCTCTCATCTCCCCATCAGCCTATTGGATTCCCTTTGATTTCCTCTTATCAGGACAAAATGGAGCAGCTGGAGCATCCCCTGTGCAGCAGAGGCCACTGTGCCATTCCTCAGCCAGAGGGGCATGGCTCTACCAGGAACACCAGCAGTCCAGAGCAGGGAGGACACTTCAGAGAACTCACTTTGCCCTTTACAAATCCTTCTGCAGAGAGACAAGAGCCTGAAGACCTGGCTCTGCTGGTTGGCTTGAGGGGAGTTCAACTTGAAGGAGGCTGCTAGATTGATGGCAGACTCCCCACCCCCCATGGTCTCTGCTCTTCACCCATCCATCTTTTGGGTTATCATATTGATGTATTATTCTCCTTGTTTCCTTTGTTATTATTTATTTTATTGTTCTATTATTTTACTTCTGTTTTGTTTGCACTCCTTTCCCTTTTCTCCCTTTTTATTATTGTAAGCTGCTTGGAGTAGCCCCACAGTGAGATAGGCGGCAAATATATTTAACATATAAAATAGGAAATTGTTTTAGGACAATGTTTAGTGTTTTAAAATCTTTGACACCTAAAAGGTTTCTGAAGTGTTAATATAATTCAGGGAAAGAAATGACGACAGCCATAAAAATAAAAACTCTAGGGGTTCGGGGTAGAAACAAACCACTGAGAAGTCCAGAGAGCTCTCAGGAGGAGGCTGGGCCACCCCATTTTAAGAAGGACCAAGAGCCCATAAACTGCATGGCTCGCTCTCCCCTGCCTGCTCCTGGTTTGGGGTGGTTGGAGTTTTCCAAATGGGGCAGGTCTCTCTGGGCTGTGCTGGGGCTGCTGCAGTGTCACCCACCCCCTCTACAGACACAGACAGCCCCCCCCCATGGTGTTTCTGCATGTAGCCCCACCACAGGGAAGCCCCGGCAGGCTCTCTGCTCTCCCCACACCCGACATGGGCTACGAAGGGCCCTGCTGTCTCCTCAGCTGTTCTTCACGCTCCTCTTGCAAGTGACTCCCTGTTAAGCAACGTGATAAGAACAGGCAGTCACACTTGCAATGAAGTGTCTGGTGTGTGTATTTTAGTTTGCTCTAAAAAGAGAGCTGGGTTGCATGGTGTGAACATTTGTACTTTAAACCTTCGCACAGGAGCTTTGTAGAAAGGAAGAACAGCCGAGGGGATTTAGCTGGAGTCCCTCTGAAGGCTTCGGAGATGAAAGTGGTTTGTGGCTCAACAAGGAAGGGAAGAAAGACATTTTAAAAGAAAAACAAAAACCAAAGTTTCACCAATGCCTGACTGCATGGACTAGACCAGTGTTTCTCAACCTTGGTAGCTTGAAGATGGGTGGACTTCGACTCCCAGAATACTCAGCCAGCAGCACTGGCTGGGGGATTCTGGGAGTCGAAGTCCACCCATCTTCAAGCTTCCAAGGCTGAGAAACACTGGACTAAATAGAGGCAACCAAAGATCCGGATAAAATTATTTTGTCCTTATTCCTTCCAACACTTCCCTTAACATGTATCCCCCTACTGTCTCCTGGGATGCAAACCCAATGTTGCTCTGCATGCATGTTGCCGTGCAGTTGAGGGGAGCTAATGGCTGCTTCACATGTCCTGTTTGTGCTGGATCAAGGACATCTCACTCCTTCTTTCCTGAGAGGAGCAGTGCGTGGGATCCTGAACCCAACCCAACCCACCTTGAAGGCAACCTCTTCTTGCTCCATCCAGTTGGGTTTTCTGACTTCTTCCTGCACACAAGGTGCTAGGTGGGCTGACTGCTATGTTTTATTGCACTCTAGGCGACTGGTTCAATGTGCTGTGGTGGAAACACTCCTCCGGTCGCTAGGCTCTCCCTTCCACTCCTATCTCATTCTCTGGCTGCTGGGCTGCCTGTCCCCCGGTGCACTGGAGAGACATTGGACTTTTCCTTTAAAAAACAAAGGACATTGATAGATTCTGCCCCCCCCCAGTCCACTGATGCACACAGAGTCGGAGAGGGGAGGGTTCTCAATAGAAAAGGTCTATCAATTGAATCAGATGTACACAAAGAACTATCCACAGAAAGGAACAACTGGGAGTTGCTTTTCTGGGGCTGTTGGGCATGTGGGAGGGTGGGAGGAAAAGTAAAGAAGCAGGAGTTTTTATAAGCCAGGTCATCACCCAGTTCAAAGCAGGGGAAGGATTTAAATCTGAAAGATATTTCTACAGCTAGCATTTTTTCCAGCCATTTTCTGCCCAGAAATGAAGGCCACTATCAGAAGCTAAGTTTCTAACTGAGCTACTGCTGCATGTCTTCAGTTCTGAAGAAGCTTCTTGGATGAGAAGCAAAATGTTTTCAAGACAAAAAACCAAGGAAGTCTAGTTACCTTTTGAAAAAAGCACCTTTGGAACAACCATGACCTGGATGATTGAGAATCTCCATAGGCAATTTGCTCAAGAATTCTGCCCAGCATTGACATCAAGCTCACCAACTGGTCATAAAGAATTGTCCTTTTGCTGCCTCATTCCGTGTCTTGAGTGTGGCACCTGCACAAATGTGAACAGCCTCCTTCCAGTACGTGCTCTTTGTTCCACTGGTTCCCTTCTTTTGCAGGTGTCACCATGAAGGTAGCAGCAAGAAGTGAATTGCTGGAGGCTCGGACTGAGATGGGGAGGGAGTCAGGGAGTCCTAAGGTCATACCCTTCCATCCCTCACTGACCAAAGCACTTCAGAAGACATAGAACAGAGAATAATAAAGTTGGAAGGGACCTTGGAGGTCTTCTAGTCCAATCCCTTGCTTGAGCAAGAGGTCCTATATCATTTCAGATAAATTATTGTCCCGTCTTTTTTGAAAGCCTCCAGTGATGAAGCACCCACAACTTCTGAAGGCAAGCTGTTTCATTGCTTATTTGTTCTCACTGTTAGGAAATTTCTCCTCACTTCTACTGTAGTTTGCTTCTCTCCTTGGTTAGTTTCCATCCATTGTTTCTCGTCTTGCCTTTTGGTGCTTTGGAAAATAGTTTGACACCCCCCCGTAATGACTAATGAGTAATGACCCCCTAAAGTCAAATGGAATAAAAAGGAAATAAATATCATATCATACATTTGCACAGGTCAAATATACTCAATACCCATTTTCAAACAAGGGGAAATTCAATCAAAAACCCAAAGAGGTTGGGTGATGGTGATAGTGAAAGTGATGGTGAGGACGATGAGTTTTTTAAAATTTAAAATATTTTTCTAGGTTGTCTTTCAGAACCGCAACCTTCCCAGATCAGCTTCTAAGAATATAGTAAGTATAGAGAAAACATGGGAATAAAACAGAAATAAAACTTTCAAAAATCAGCAGCTAAAACATGTTGCCATTTAACTAAAATAGAATGCAGTTATAATTAAAACACAATAAAGAGCAATGCAACTTATTTAAGGGAAATCTTGAAAGAATAAATAAGGCCCTTTCTAGAATTAAGAATCAACTTGATCCTAGATCAGTGTTTCTCAACCTTGGTAGCTTGAAGATGGGTGGACTTCAACTCCCAGAATCCCCCAGCCGCTGCTGGTTGGGGGATTCTGGGAGTTGAAGTCCACCCATCTTCAAGCTATAAGGTTGAGAAACACTGTCCTAGATGTTTGTCTTGCCCTCATTCTACAGCCTTCCTCACAAAGGACCTTACAATGGAAGTCACATTGTAGAAGATCAGAACTGCTATATATGCATCACTGTGTGAACTTCTGCTGCTGAATGGAAAACAAGAGTGGGGAAGACTACATGAAGATTAGGCAAGAGATGGATTAGTAAAGTTTGAAGAGAAACAGAGATGGAGAGGGGGTAGGTGAAAACAAGACAGGAGTAAAGGGCAGGTGGATGGAAAGTCCAGAAGGAGAGAGATAGGGGTAGCTAAGTAAGATGGAGTAAAGATGGCGTGACAAAATAAATCTTGTTCACAACCTACATCAGGATATTGTTCTACACCAAGATATTAACGTAAGTTAAGGTTCACATAAATTCCTTCAAGTTGAAGTCTGCCTCTGTCTCTCCCAACAAATACAATTGATATTGATATCATATTGATATTGTTTCCTGATTGCTTATTTGTACCCTATGACTATCATTAAGTGTTGTACCTTATGATTCTTGATGAACGTATCTTTTCTTTTATGTACACTGAGAGAGTATACACCAAGACAAATTCCTTGTGTGTCCAAACATACTTGGCCAATAAAGAATTCTATTCTATTCTATTCTATTCTATTCTATTCTATTCTATTCTATTCTATTCTATTGTGAGGTGATGCTTGATGTCATCTGCATTTGAATCAGACAAACAAATATCATTTGTAGGGTCCCCCCTTTTCCATGGTCCCCCCAAGGAGGGCAATTAGTGCCAGTGTTTGAGGACCCAAGGTCAGTATGAGACTCGGTTGTAGCAATTGCAACCTGGAGGCTTTCTCCAGGTTTTCCATCTTAGGTGTTACATTATTATGTTCATTTCTTGGCAGGAAACCCAAAGCACTGATCTAGCCGGGGAATCTGAACAGCTGAATCTGACACATCTTCATTTAGTGAGACTAGCCGACTCCCACAGACTGGCTTTTTCAAGGCCAGATGAGGAAGAGAGGATGGCATCTGGTAATGTCTGAGACTTTCCACTATCAATAAAAGGAAGCTCCTACTGATTCAGTTGCTTTACTCAAATACCTCCCTGGGAATCACATGGACTGCTTGGGGACATCGATCTAAAGCAGTCCCAATTTATAGAGTTTAAAACAAGTTGACATATTAGTTCTGTTTCTTTTTCATGTCTAAATTCAAATAATCTAAGCGCTTGCTAGTTTAGCCCATCGCCCACCTATTTTACCTGATCATGCAACTCTATAATGGTACAAATTTGGGATATAGAACTCCAAACAAATTTAAGCAAGGTGTCACACCAGTGGTGCAGGGGTGGGTTCTAAAAATTTTTACTACCGGTTCTGTGGGCGTGGCTTATTTTGTGGGCATGGCTTGATGGTTATGTGACAATTCTTTAGGATTTAGCAGAGGTACTGGTCTACCAGGCTTTTAACTGCTTGCAGAGCTGTACCGGTCTTCTCATTTGTTTTTGGAGGCACCAGTCTACCCATTTATTTTTGCAGGCACTGGTTTACTCATTTATTTTTGCAGGCACTGGTTTACTCATTTATTTTTGCAGGCACTGGTATACCCATTTATTTTTTCAGACACCGGTCTACTCATTTGTTTTTGGAGGCACTGATCTACCACTATACTGCCTTTTAACACTGATCAGCTGTAGGGCGGCTCTTTGAAGCCCCACGGCAAGAGTTTAAATTGCTTTTTTCCTTCTAGCAGACCAGCTGGGACTTAGGAGGCAGTAATAGATTGGGGATGGGGCCAAATAAAAGGTAAGAATAACGCGGGGTGGGGGGGCGGGGGGCGGGGGGTGGGGGAGGGCAGAACTGGTTTGCTGACATCATATTGTCACTGCTACCGGCTCGGTAGAACTGGGCAGAACCGGGAGGAACCCACCACTGCAGTGGTGGGTTGCCCCCAGTTCTGTCTGGTTCCTGCAAGCCAGTAATAGAAGCGGCAGGAAGCTCCGCCCACCCACCCAGACACTCCCGTTGCAAACTGGTAGTAAAGGTAAGTAGAAGCCACCCTGTGTCATACCCTGTTATTAATCAGATTCTTCTGAAAGGTTTTGCTCCAGCTTCTTATTTATCATCAACCATCACGATTCTGAAATCCCGTAAGGCCTTCACTTGAGCCAGGCTGCTCAAATGCCTCCAGCAGTCATTTCTGGTACGTTTTAAGGATATTCCCATGTCTCTCTGGTTACATCCATGTGGAGGTAGCTCAAAAGGAATTTGAAGCCACATCCAGCTCTGCCGTTCCTTACAGAAGTACTCTGGACTTTGTTCATCCAATCTTGAAGAATAGTCTGGGCAGGCAGTGGGATTTCTACTTACTTTTTTAAGGCAAGGACTTTTCTGCTAACACCTGTACAATGTCCACACCACTAATTAAACTTGGATACTTATTTATAATGCTATTTTTGTTATATATGTTCTTTATTATTGTACTCACTGTTTTTCTGTTATAGAGAGAACATGTACCAGTTCTATTAGATATTTTACTATATCTGGCCTTATGGCCATAATAAACTAATTTCATACAGATAGTCCTCGCCTTACAATAACCCATTTAGTGATCATTTGAAGTTACGACGGCACTGAAAAAAGTGACTTATGACCACTTTTCACAGTTACATCCGTTGCAGCATCTCCCTGTTCACACGATCAGAACCCAGATGTGTAATAAATACACGCAAGTGGCATGTATTTATACCAGTCGCAGTGTCCCAAGGTCATGGGATCACCTTTTGCGATCGTCTGACAAACAAAATTAACGGGGAAGCCAGATTCACTTAACAATCTTGTTATTAACAACTGCAGTGATTCACTTAACAATTATGACAAAAATGATCACAAAATGGGGTAAAATTCACTTCACAAGTAGGACTTCACATTGTCCTACTTAGCAGCAGAAATTTTGGACTCAGTTGTGGTCATAAGTCAAAGTATGCTACTGCTGCTACCGATCTCTGCATCTCAAACCCAGACTGAACAACAATCCAGTAGAAGTCCTGCCTCCATCCTTTGAAGCCTGGGAAATGTGGAGTAGAGGTTCTTCACTTTGGAACAGAAGATTTCCTAGGGTCAGGGGTGTCACAATTGTGACAGTGCTCTTCTGGAGGACATTGAGATAGAAATAACTTACCTACTGATAGCAATGGCTTTTATTAACGATATTTACTAGTTTCATTTATTATTAATTATTTCGCTGAGGTTTTATGGGTGCTTTTGAGTTTTGTATATTGTAAGCCACCTGAAATTACGTAAGTGGTATTCAAACCAACCGACCAATACCGCAAAGCTCAAGAAAGGGCATTGCTAAATAACTACAAGCCACAACACTCAAGGAGACACCAATTAATGAGCCATCCCCCACACCAAGCAGGGTGAAAATTTGTGACTGAGAGTTCAGCTGAGTGCAGACCAACCCAACTGTGCCAATCCTTGTTCAGTTTGCTAGGGGTGGGGGGTCTCATCTGTGCTCTCCGTGAAGATTCAAGAATGTGGAATGTACCCTGTTTTCCCCAAAATAAGACATCCCCTGATAATAAGCCCAATCGGGCTTTTGAGTGCATGGCAATAAGGCCAAGCACTTATTTCAGGGTTCAAAAAAAATAAGACAGGGTCTTATTTTCGGAGAAACACAGTAAGTTTTGCAAGGAAAAAGACTGCATTGAGCAAGAATTATCTTATCAGATGGCATATATATATGTAATAAATAAATACATAAATAAGTCTGCTGCTTAAGCTCCACTAGCCTGAAACCAAGGAATTGTTTCAAAGAGCTTCATAAATGTGAATGTCTCAGCACAATGGACATCGGCAACTGTATCCCATTCAGAAGGCTTCCAATAAGGGTTTCAAGATAAGGTTGTGCTTGTAACATTTTCCCAGAAGCACAAATTGGAAGTTGACTTTAGATCTACACTATTGATGATCCATTTTCATAGGACTCTCCTCCCAGGTTGTTGAGGCTATTATGTCTTCTCTGCAACTACAGCAGATTATGGTTGATCTTGCTGGAAGCTGCAAAGTTCATCTCTTTCCAAGAGAAACTTTCAAAAATGTCCAGAAATTATTCTAGGAACTGACAGGTTCTTAATAATAAGATTTGGTGTCTGAGGGGTATCAGTAATCAGAATAAAATGAATGAGCTGGAAGGGACCTTGGAGGCCTTCTAGTCCAGACCCCTGCTCAAGCAGGAGAACCTATACCATTTCAGATAAGTGACTGCCTGTAGACTCTTCTTCAAAACCTCCAGTGATGGAGACCCCACGATTTCTGAAGGCAAGTTGTTCCACTGGTTAATTGTCTTCACTGTTACGAAGTTTCTCCTTAATTCCAGTTTGCTTTTCTCTTTGATTGGTTTCCAACCATTGTTTCTTGGCCGGCCTTCTGGTGCTTTGGAGAATAATTTTACCCCCTCTTCTTTGTGGCATTATAAACCTTCCCTTCTTAGAAAATGTGGAGGGAATAGTGGACCTACAACAGGGGTGGGTTCTAAATTTTTTTACTACCGGTTCTGCAGGCGTGACTTATTTTGTGGGCGTGGCTTGGTGAGGGATAATGTGACTGGGTGGGTGTGGCCAATTATTTTTTTTTTACTTTTAAAAGCATTTTTTTCTACAACCTTAAGAGGTTGCAGAAAAAAAATGCTTTTAAAAGCCTCTGATGATCAGGCAACTCAGCTGGGATCGCCAGAGGCTTTTAAAGGCATTTTTTAAGAAGCCTCTGATGATTAGGCAACTCAGCTGGGATCACCAGAGGCTTTTAAAGGCATTTTTTTAGAAGCCTCTGACGATTAGGCAACTCAGCTGGGATCGCCAGAGGCTTTTAAAGGCATTTTTTTTAGAAGCCTCTGACGATCAGGCAACTCAGCTGGGATCACCAGAGGCTTTTAAAGGCATTTTTCTCCTACAACCTCTTTGGCTGAAGAGGTTGTAGAAAAAAATGCTTTTAAAAGCCTCTGACAATCCCAGCTGAGCTGCGCGATGATCAGAGGTTTTTTTTTTTTACTTTTAAAAGCATTTTTTCAGCCAAAGAGGTTGTAGAAAAATGCTTTTAAAAGTAAAGTAAAAAAAAAGCCTCTGATGAGGTGGGCAGGGTAAGCGAGTGGCAACTGGGCCAGGGACTGGTTAGGGGGCGTGGCCAGCCAATGTTATTACCGGTTCTCCGAACTACTACAAATTTTTACTACCGGTTCTTGCGAACCAATGCAAACCGGGAGCAACCCACCACTGACCTACAACCCCAGAGACCAGTGGTGGGTTGCTCCCGGTTTGGCCCAGGTTGGGTGAGCCAGTGGTGGTGATGATGTGATGTCAGAGAACCAGTTCTCTATGACTCTGAGCTGGGCCCTCCCGCCCCCCCCCCCGCCCCCACGTTATACCTACCTCTATTTGTCATTTTTTAGCCCAGCTGATAGGCGCGGCAGAGTGGATTGCTGCACCTCAGCTATGCAAAGCCCGTGCACAAAGAGAACTGGTGGTAACACAGGTTGGAACGCACCACTGCCAGAGACCCCTGGAGGGAGAAGATGATACGGAGCTCACGCAAGGCCATCCTGCTGAACTGCTGTCATGAAGCTGCAAAGAGCCAATAGTCATCAGAATTAAGTTGTTGTCATGGTAGAAGAAGAAGGAGGGAGGAACATACTGACTGAACCTGCTGTTTTGTGAAATATGCTGCCTTCCAGGAGCATGGAACATACATATGATGGAACAGCTGCCAAAGCTCTTCAAGACAACTGATTGAGACTTCATTCTGCTTGTCCACATCAGCACAAATGATAGCCCCAAAGGCAATGCTCTCTCCATCACTTGAACTTCAGAGCCCCAGAAAAGAACCTGAAGAATCTGAGGTAGTGCCTCTTTCCATTCTTCCATTTGATGGGAAAAGCTAGAAAGAAAAGGGGAATACAACAGAAGATGTGTACAAAAGTGAGCATTTACTGCCCATCTCAATCACAATAGCCCCAATTTCATGAGCCCCATTGACCTTCCAACTCCTTGACCATCTAAACAGACATGTCTTAAGGCTGGTTAGGATGCCTAAAGAGTTAGAACCACCCAGATCTTGGGAAAATAGGTACTCCACCCAAAAAGGCTCACTTCCTAGCTCTGTCAAGTGACCCAGAGCAGCCCTTTTTATTGGACCTCCTGGAGCAGGTAGTAAGCAAGCAGGAAAAGGTGATCCTGCAAATAGCCTGAGAAATACAGTAAGCAAAATAAAACAATATCACGAGAAGGGTTGTACCTCAAAACAAGTGGGAGAAAATATTGTTTGAAGCATGTTGAACTTGATGAGAGCTTTAAATTGAGGACTGTACTGGGTTGAAGAAACAGGCTGTGAAGTAATAAATTGATATAAGTACCATGCAGTTCAACAGAGAGAATTTAAACTTGTGGACCCACTAAAAACATGAAAAAAATCAAGAAATTGATTCATAGGTTTTCACTGTCTATATATTTAGGTTATGAGAATGGAAAATAAGCAAGAGAGGCTTGAACCCTTACAGCAGGAACAGCAGGACAAGGCATAAAAGGCATAAAATGGCCAACTCCTGCCATGGTTGGAAAATAATATCTGAAGATTACAATTTATTGCAGAGAAACAGAGGCAATAGGAATGGTGGAGGAGTTGGAATCCATGTTAAAAATAGCTAGTTTTATAAAAATGCAACAGAATAACATTATGGCACTGCAGCAAGAATGTGTTTAAAATCATTACAAGAAGGAATAAATGCAGTACAGATTTAGAATTTACTAAGCAAGAATAAAATAGAGGTGGTGTTTTCTAAACTGAACACCAGATCTGTCAGCCACTCCAGGTAGTCCAAACCATGAAAACAACTCCACAGGATGTCCACAACTACTTTTATTGAGACTGCCTATAATAACAGAATCTTGCAGATCTGGTTTTATTGTTCCCCCTTCTCCTTCTTATAGTTCAGTTAATTAGAAAAGATTTTGTCTGAGTCACTTCAGATTTAACAGAGTTGGAAGGGACCTTGTAGGTCATTTGATCTGCCGCTGCACACTGTTGGCTCATTTAATTGGTTGTCCACTAAGACTCCAAGATCCCTCTCACAGTTACTGCTATTAAGCCTGGTTTTACCCAGTCTATATGTGTACTTTTGGTTTTTCTTGCCTAAGTGCAAGACTTTACTTTTCTCTACATTGAATTTCTATCTAATTTTATTAGATAGGCCCCAGTGTTCAAGTCTGTGAAGATCCATCTTGATCTTGAGCCTATCATCTACAGTAGGGTGTTGACTATTCCTGCCAGCTTCGTATCATCCACAAATTTGGTAAATTCCCCTTCTGTTCCCTCATCTGAGTCATTTATGAAGATATTGAAGAGTACTGGACCCAAGACGGAGCCTTGTGGTGCCCCACTGCTTCCTTCCTTCCATGTAGATGTAGTACCATTAAGGACTACTCGCTGAATACAGTTTGTCAATCAGTTACAAATCCATCTTGTGTTGATGCCATCTTTCCCACTTTTTTCTAATTTACCAAGAAGTAGGTTGTGGTCTACATTGTCGAATGCCTTGCTGAAGTCTAAGTATACTATATCTACAGCATTTTGCTGGTCTACTAATTTAGTCACATGTTGAAGAATGAACTTCAGAACATTGTCTGGATGTTCTGGACTTGTGGGATGTTCTAGTCCTTGCTGCATTAGCAATGTAGCCCGCATATCTCCATCAAGATCATCTTTCTTACTGTCTGCAAAAAGTAACAGTTAATAATAATTGTGTGAGGATTATTGTTTTCCTGATGTCTTTCAAGACAGAACCTACCAAACCCAGCCCCTCTTGCTGAGTACTTTCTCCATCAGAATACAGGCATAGGAGGACCAGTTATCCTTGACTAGTTCCAGACTAACAAAGAGCATTTACAAAAAGGTAAGTGCAATTTTAGGTTGCAATAGAGGCTTTCAAATCCTAGGAAGAGGAGTTCAAATTGAAAAGAATATTCCAAAAGTAAAACAGGAGTATGAAAGGCAGGCATTTAATTATGAAATTATATAAGTACAGGTAGTCCTCGACTTATAACAGTTCCATTCAAAGTGACCATTCAAAGTTATAATGGCAGTGGTGCTCCTAGGAGGAGGAGAGGGAGGAGGGGGAGAACAATGGACTCAATGGCACAAAGAATAGGGATCTTTTCTTTACTTGCTGTGCAGCAGAGGCTGGGCTGCCATCTGCCAAGGGTATTTTAATTTGGATTCCTACACTGGGCAAAGGGTTGGGCTCACTAAGCATCTTCTTTATAATTCTCTTACTTCATAGGATTATTCTTTGTGGGGGGGAAAGCTCAGTCTGCCTGAGCTGATCTTGTCTCACTTGCGAGGGGGCCTTCAGCAACATGCTCACATTTTGCATCCTCTTTCCATCCACAGCCTCAGCTCCCTCCTCCCCCACCCCACGTCCTGTGGGGACCTCATCAGGAGAGAGGCAAGGGGGAGGGGTGTGGGGGAGGGGTGTTGTTTTCTCTGCCCCCAACCCACATGTCTTTGCATGCACTACCTGACACAGCCTTCTGCCTCTCTTGAGCTTTTTTCTCTAATACACATTTTAACTAAAATTGTTAAAATAGTTCCACATTAAATATAGAATCAAACAGAACTAATGTTTCGTGTTGGGAGGAGTGGGTGAGAGAGAAGGTGACAAGAGAGTCTGGCTAGTACAGATTGCTTCAATCATGAATATTCATTTCATAAGGCAGGAAAGCTGGAATTGATGTGTCCTTTCTTCCCCCACTCCACCCCAACCTGCCCCTTTGCCTGCACAGAGCACAAGCAGAAGAGGGAGCCAGGGGAGTTGACGATGTCATGACCAAGATCCAATCCTTAGGATACTGCCCAGAGAATCTCACCTTTCCTCCCTCCCTCCCTCCTTCCATAGGATAAGCTAAAACGGGATTTTCTGCTAGTCTTGCAAAGGTTTCTCCCAGGCTCAACCAGTCATGGTCTTCATTGGAGAACGAAGAAAAGAAAGATAGTAAAACTGTAATAGAGCAAACAAACAAAAAAAAAAGAAACACTTTACATTTCTAGCTTCCAGACAGAAATGAGAGGCCTGAGGGGAAGATTCATGTTCTCCCTGTGAGAGAATCACAATCTCCCAGAACTGAAAGGGGACTTTGCAGCCATCAGACCCAATTCTCTGTTCAGTGCAGCAATCATGAGATCTTTCCCCCCCTTGTTTTAGATCTTTGTAACAGGCACCCAGAGCAAGAAAGTCTTCCAGAGATCCCTGTTGGATCAAAATGCACATACAAATGACCCATAACTTATTGAAAGTCAGCCCAGAAGAACCAACAGGCTAAATCCTGAAGCCAATCAGAAGTTGTAAGAAGCAGAGGGGCTAAGCCAAGGCTGCAAGGCAACCTTCTCAGCAAGCTCCTCTGTGGATCTCCATCTTGGGCAAAAGCTGGAGGAGGCTTCTGCCACAGACAGTGGTGCCTCTTCTGACTCTGAGAGGGAAGGCTTTGAGGTGATGCCAGAACTTTTATTTTCTGCCATTATCTCAACTAAGAGGATCCTCAGCCTGAACCTCTTTGTTGAGGTGAATCTAGGTCACCTCTCACAGGATAAGAGAGAGGGATGAGCCCCCATTTGGCAAGCTCATAGAGAAGCAGTCAGCTGGATGGGACAGTTCAACAAGAGTTGCTTGTGACACTGGGTGAGATCATCTATCACCTGGGGTAAGGTAGCACCAATAACCAGGTATACAATTTCCCAAGGATGAGATTTGGTGGGGAGCTCATTAAATGGTTGCATTTCTTTAACTTTACATCATGCTCTTCCATGTTTTTAACTATTTTAATTGTGTTCAATGGTCTTGTTTTTTAAATCGTGTATATTTGGGGTTTGAGTGTGTTTGTTTGTTTGTTTGTTTGTTGACTGTCTTCCAACACCTTCTTCCCATTTTTTGTGCCCTAAAATGGCCATCTGGACAGGACAGACATTCATTCAACAGGGAGAGCTCTTGCCACTCTTCAGACCTCCCTCTGGTTAGCAAGCTCATTGGCCAAACTATGGGGCTGTTCTCAGTCACCCCCCTCCCTTGTATTACTCCTATCAGAGCTTCTGGAGTGTGGGGAGCATCTATTGACTTCACATTTTAATAGAGAATCTGTATACCTTGTGCCTACCAAACCAAGATGCTGACCAGTATGTATTCATCTTTTCAATTTATTTATTTATTTTGCAAGTTTTGCCATTAGTTACCCCCAGATAAACTCATGATATGAAGTGCCCTTTGGAAAGGAAAATGCCCACAACAATTGTATTCTGGAAAATGTATTGTCAGTGAGGAGGACAAGCTAGGAGCAGCCAGCCTTTGCCATGCAGTGCTGAAGTTGATTTGCAATGGGCAGGTTGAAGGATGTTTCTTAAGGAAAAGGAATTTCCTTAAGGAAAAGGATTTCCTTTTCCTTAAGGATGGGGTGGGGGTGTTCAGCAGAGAAGGTGCATTAAACCTGGCAAAGGCTCAGCACCCCCCCCCCTCCACCCTTTGCTTGCTGTCTAGCTATCTAGTGGTCTAATTTTATTCATATCCTTTTGGGAGCTTGCAGGCTGCATCTTGGATGAGGGAGAACTGATACATGCAAGAATGTACATTTTCATGCAGGTCTTTAAAAATTGCAAATCAAAACAGGAATGGAATTCTTCATCATCTTCTGCTTGAAATTATGCTACAGATGTTCTCTTTCTAGTCTTCAGCAGCGGCCCAGAAGAGCACAGATGTTTCTGTCTTAGGAACAGCAGGAGGGCCCAGTGTAGGTTCCAAGGGACAGAAGGAGATGCTCCTAACCAGGGATGGGGGGGGGAATTCCAGACTGCTTTCCAGACTGCTGCCTTTCAGTTTGATCAGCATTAATATTTGTATCAAGAGCAACCAGCAACATGAGATGCACTTTGAAGCGCAAGACCATCTTGTCCCCAGGCAGCATCCGGCCTCTCTCGGGAAGACCAGGCTTCATCCTGAGGCTTCTGCAGTTGTGTCCTGCGATCTCAATTCCCCTGGGCCAGAGGACTTCCCTTCCTGGCCTTTGAGCCACCAATTCTGACAAATCAGCTAGAAGCTCACACGCTACATGATCTTGTTGTGGCAGCACATGCTCCTCCGTGTGAAGAAAACACCCTGGGTGGAGAGAATCTGCCGAATACTGGATTTCATCTCTTGGAAAAGCACCAACTGCCAAGGAACATCAGCTGCCAGGATGGGTAAATTGGGCCGCACAGAGTGAACTAGCTCACCTCTCATCACCCACCCACCATTTCTCACCTCCTTCGGGCAAAGGGAGAACTCGGTCCTGCCTGGGCTAGTCCTGTCCCCGTGATGTGGGAAAATCAGCTTGGGAAAGGGCCAGAAAGTTTCCAGTTTAGGTTTCTGTGGTGAACTTTGGAAAGATTCCCTTAAGCATAGACCAAGCTTGCTTCCTTTTCCTAAACTAATGGGAGAAATCCTGCTTCCCCAGTTCCTTCAGCAGACGATGGACAAAGAGTGTCCTGCACATACAGTGGGTGGTATCCTACTGATTTCTAGTGGAATCATCCCTTTCTCTGAGAAATGTTGGAGGTAGAAGTAGCACTAGTGGATCAGGGAAGACAAAAGGGAAAGAAGAGCCCCATCAGCTTAACACAGATCCTACATGACTCAATGGCACAGACGACCCAACAACAAGGAGACTTGATAGAGAATGTAAGAGATGGATGAACCCAGAGGAATTGGAGGCTGAGGTTCATGAGGAATTCAGTCCTGATCAAGTAGTCTAGCCCTAACTTCGTTAATAGGACACAGCAAATGACAAGCAATTGCCATGGGTGCAAGGGTGCAGTCCAAATGCAGTGGGATTGCATGCTGCACTGCAAAACTGATGCTGTAGATGACTGTAGGTTGCTATGAAAATGCCACTGTTATGATATGCACCTGCAAAAGAAAACTTTGGGGGGATTTTCTACTTGGTTATAAATGTTTTTAAATGGCCAAATATAGATTAGCCAATGGGATTGCTCCTGAGCTTCCTTGTATGAAATTGACTACATAACCTTGTACTTGGGTTCTTCCACCTAGCTACATTACTAAATGCATAAGGATGTGCATGTCTGACCAAGACTCTGCAGGACTCTGCAGACAAGGTAGGCCAGACCAAGAACCCAGGCCCATGTAGGTCTTCCAGTCTGAATGAGCTCCTCCCTCCTTTCATGTTTGTGTGAATTAAGGAAGGCGTTTTCTCAAGTTACTTTCTTGACCCAGGTTGAAGGCCCTCTACTCTGACTCTTCCTCCTGTCCTCCAGTTCCTATGCTGTCTACCTAGACATAGGTTTTTGGAGACTTTTCACTCCTGTCCTGAATGGAGAAACAGAGCTGAACCTGGGTGGTGGAGAAGGTGCGTGGGGAGTGGGGGAGGTCTTCAGAGTATTTCTCCAGCACTTGGGAAGAATCAGCAGGGCTTGTCAGGTGATGATGAAAAAGTAACTTTGCAACCAATCCTCACAATTGTGCCCTTTGCAGACCTTTGTAAAGCAAAGGAAAGCTGAAATATGATCATAAGCACAGCCACAGTTTCACTTAGTGACCACTTTACTTGATGAGTAATTGCTGGTCCCAACTGGCATTGCTAAATGAGGATTGTATGTCCTGTGCTTGAACAGTCAGAGGACTGGAATAACCATATATCAGGACCAAAGTAGTACAATTCATAATTCTCCGTGGAAAAATAAACGAAGCTCAATGTAGGTAGGTGAATGTTCAGAAACCACTTTTGAACCTTCACAGCATAAATTACACCTTTTAGGGCCACAGTTCACAAGCTCACAGCTGTACCATGGGCAATTTCACTATAGGCAGACCTTGACTTACATTCATTTAGTGATCGTTCGAAGTTACAACGACACTGAAAAAAAGTGACTTATGACCATTTTTCACTCTTATGACCGTTGTGGCATCCCCATGGTCATGTGATCAAAATTCAGATGCTCGGCAACTGACTCATATTTATGACGGCTGCAGTGTCCTGTGATCACATGATCACCTTTTGTGACCTTCTGACGAGCAAAGTCAATGGGGAAGCCAGATTCACTTAACAACCACGTTAAGAACTTAACCACTGCAGTGATTCACTTAACAAATGTAGCAAAAAAGTTCATAAAATGGGGCAAAACTCACTTAACAACTGTCTTGCTTAGTGAGAGAAATTTTGGGCTCTATTTTGTGGTTGTAAGTCAAGAACTACCTGTAATTGGAAAAAGCCACTGTTCACTCAGGAAGTCCTATCTTCTGCTCAGTGTCAAAATCCTAGTGGAAATGTCCCCAAATACTTTAATGCCTATCCAGCTTCAAACCATCATTAAAAGGGAGCCTGTAAATTCCTCAGATAAATGTTACTGCTATCAGTGGCACTCGGTGAGTGTACTCAACTGGTGACTCACTATTAATGACACATAGAAATGAATGGCATCTCCTAAAGTGTGTCAGGAAAAGAAAAGTGAGAGAGTTGCTACATAAAAAAAAAAATACCATCCATATTTGTCCTTTTGTGCAATCAGGGCATAGAAATCATGCTGCCAAGAGCACTACAATCGCATCAATGCTGTCTGAATCTACATTCTCCCCTCTCCCTTCTTTCCACAGAAAAGAAAGAAACAGTAATACAGGGGAACAGTTTATGATGGAAATACTCTTCACTTCAGTGTTTAGGGAACAACGGGGCTGCTTTTGGTGAAAGATGCTGTGCTCAAATTCAAATTCAAATCCAAATCTTTATTGTCAGTGCACAACATATGTGCAACGAGATTGGTTGAGCTCCCTCAGTGCACACACTCCCCCAACACAATATAACCCACAGTGAAGACAGAAAATCCCTAACCCAATAAATCATATTAACAAAACACCCAGTCCTATTGCACCACTGTGAATATGTTACACTTTGCGCCAGCCCTACAAATCCGTTGTACTACGTAGGTTACACACATATATTGGTTCTTCTTCTTCTTCTTGTGCCATATCCATCATTGGACGTTGGCAATCATGTTGGCAATCCTATTTTTGTCAACAGCCGTATGAAAAAGCACTGCTGAGTTTTGTCCAAAACAGTCCCTTAAGTTTTGAAGCCATGATGTTCTTCTTCTGCCTGGACATCGTTTGCCTTCCATCTTTCCCTGGGTGTCACATCACATGTCCAAAATATTCTAACTTTCGCTTTTTAATGGCTTTGATGATTTCCCTTTGCTTTCCCAGGCAGCTTGTCACCTCCTCTTTGTGATTTTGTTAACCCAGTTTATACGTAACAGCCATCTATAAATCCACATTTCAAATGCTTCTAGTTTCTTCAAGTGGTTTTCTGTCAGAGACCAACTCTCTACTCTTTAGAGCAGGATATATATTGGTTACACACATATATTTTATATTCTATATATATTCAATAATATATATTCAATTGTAAGGGATGTAAATTTAGGAAATGATACGGAAGTTTTGAAAGAGGTCAGGTGTCTGCCAGGTGCCACTGCCAGCAGAGACAAGAGGTGTATCTTTAAGAAAGTCAAAAATGCCAAATTGAAACCCACCACTGGTCTACCCTAGAGGAGTTCAAATCACCAGGACTGGATGGATTACACCCCAAGGTTCTGAAGGAACTGGCAGATGAGATCTCAGAACCACTGAACTATATCTTTCAAAGATCCTGGAGCACCAGGGAACTGCCAGAGGACTGGAAAAGAGCTGATGTAGTTCCCATATTCAGAAAAGGAAAAAAAAAAAATAGCTCCAGGAAACTACAGACCCATCAGTCTGACTTCATTACCAGGGAAGGTTCTGGAAAAGATAATCAAGCAACGAATCAGCGAACACCTAGAAGCAAACAAAGTAATAACCAAAAGCCAACATGGGTTTTGTCAAAAACAGATCATGCCAGACTAATCTTATTGCATTCTTTGACAAAGTGACAAAACTAGTGGACCAGAGGAATGCTGTCGATATAATTTACTTGGACTTCAGTAAGGCATTTGACAAAGTTAGACCATAACCTACTACTTGATAAAATGGAAACATGTGGGTTAGACAGCATCATCACCAGATGGATTCGTAACTGCCTGACCTCAACATGTAGTTCTCAATGGAACTGCTTCTACATGGAGGGAGGTATGCAGTGGGGTACCCCAGGGCTCTGTTTTAGGCCCAGTACTCTTCAACATATTCATCAATGATTTGGATGAGTGGATAGATGGGGAACTCATCAAATTTGCAAATGACACCAAGCTAGCAAGAATAGCCAACACTCTGGAAGATAGGCTTAAGATACAGAAAGATCTTGACAGATTTGAACATTGGGTGCTATCTAACAAAATTAAATTCAATGGTGAAAAGAGCAAGGTTCTACATTTAGGCAAGAAAAACAAAATGCACAGGTACAGTACACGTGGTACCCTGCTCAATAGCGGTAACTGTGAGAGGGATCTTGGAGTCCTAGTGGACAATCACTTAAATATGAGCCA
Source organism: Pantherophis guttatus (assembly GCF_059756535.1). NCBI lineage: Eukaryota > Metazoa > Chordata > Lepidosauria > Squamata > Colubridae > Pantherophis > Pantherophis guttatus. Next base: position 26,958,853 of record NC_142072.1, on the reverse strand, counting down.
GCAGTGTGCTGCAGCTGCCATAAAAGCCATCACAGTTCTAGGCTGCATAAACAGAGGGATAGAATCAAGATCACGTGAAGTGTTAATACCACTTTATAAGGCCTTGGTAAGACCACACTTGGAATACTGCATCCAATTTTGGTCACCACAATGTAAAAAAGATGTTGAGATGCGAGCGCGCGCAAGTGACCCCGTTGCGAACCGGTAGTAAAGGTAAGTAGAAATAAACACACACCCGGTACATGGAGTGATTGTGATTGTGTTTAGGAGTCTGACAGCCCAAGGATAGAAACTATTTTTAAACCTGTTTGTTCGAATGGCTATGCTTCGATGTCTTCTGCCCGATGGTAGAAACGAAAAGAGACACTGACCAGGGTGTGAATCATCCCTAAGTATCTTCCTTACTCTGCTGAGACAGTGAGACCTGGTGAGGTCATCCAGTGGTGTTAGAGGGCAACCAATGGTTTCTTGTGCCGAATTGATCACTCTCTGTAGTGTCTTCCTGTCCGCAGCTTACCATACTGTTATATGCCATATATAACAGTTATGTACCATAACCAGCGTTCCATACAGTTATACAGTATGTGAGGACCAGGGATGGGTTCTAAAATGTTTTACTACCAGTTCTGTGGGCATGGCTTATTTTGTGGGCGTGGTTTGATGGTCATGTGACAATTCTTTAGGATTTAGCAGAGGTACTGGTCTACCAGGCTTTTAACTGCTTGCAGAGCTGTACCAGTCTACCCATTTGTTCTTGGAGCGTCCTGGTCTACCTACTTGTTTTTGGAGGCACCGGTCTACCCATTTGTTTTTCCAGCGTACTGGTCTACCACCACACAGCCTTTTAACACTGATCAGCTGTAGGGTGGCCCTTTGAAGCCCCGCGGCAAGAGTTTAAACAGCTTTTTTCCTTCCAGCCAATCAGCTGGGACTCGGAGGCAGTGAATAGATTGGGGGCAGGGCCAAATAAAAGGTAAGAATAACGCAGGGGGGAGTGGGGGAAGGGCCCAGCTCCCAAAAAAAGAGAACCGGTTCGGTGACGTCATATCACCACTGCTACCGGCTCAGCAGAACTGGGCCGAACTGGGAGGAACCCACCACTGGTGAGGACACTTTCTATCGTGGACCGATAGAAAGAAGTCATCAGCCATTGTTCCACCTGAATTTTTTGCAGGACTCTAAGGAAATGAAGTCTCTGTTGAGCCTTACTAACCACCAAGGACGTCTTGTTTTTCCAGGTGAGATCTGGACCAATGAGCACTAATAACTCTGTTATTCTGTTCTATTCTTCTATTCTATATAGGTCTTAATTAAGAAAACTTTACTGTGAAATAGGGATAATTCTCTGCTATTTCACCTTGGCCATTGAAGGCTGCAGGGATGGTGTTGCGATTACTTATTTCCTCCAGCTACCTCTATTAGCAGCAAACAACATATATAAAAGGCATTAACATTCATCTAAGAATGAACCTTTTTATAATATCCCACCATCATCAAAAACCAAAGGCATGATGAGACCTGATTGTCCTTATGGAAAGCAAGGACGTAGAGCCCTGCATAGCCTTGATGACCAAAGCAGGTGGGCAGATTGAAATCTGGCAAGGTGTTGCCTGATGTATCTCACAGCTATGTCTTGAAGGCCTTTAAAGGCAACCTCCAATACTTTGAAGTCAGTCAGGAAGCAGACTGGCAACCTAAGCAGTGACTAGGAGTAGGTGTAATTCTCCATTATCAGGGTTATCCAACAATCATTTCACCACTGCATTTTATACCAGCTGCAGGTTTTGGATGATCTTCAAAGGCAGCCCCACTTACAGTACACAAAAATAATTAAAAGGTCTAGAGGTTAGGACATGAGTTAACACCTCCAGGGCATCAATAGAACTGAAAGAAAGTGAGTTATAACTCTTTTTCACACTACAACCATTGCAGTATCCCCATGGTCACGTGATCAAAATTCAGATACTTGGCAACTGGCATGTACTTAGGATGACTCCAGGGTCCCTGGGTCATGTGTTCACCTTTTGTAACCTTCTGATGAATAAAGTCAATGGGGAAGCCAGATTCACTTAACAACGGTGTTAATAGCTTAACACCTGCAGTGAGTCACTTAATAACTGTAGCAAGAAAAGTCATAAAATGGGGGGGGGAAACTCACAACAAATGACTCACTTAGCAACAGAAATGTTGGTCACAAACCGAGGACTATCTGTATTGGAAAAAAACAAGAGGAAAGAGGATGACAAATGTTGCGAAGACACATTTCCAAAGCAATAAAAAAAGAAATTTTGCTTGAGGCCAGACGATGGGGTTGGAGTATGAAAATGCCTCATGAATATAAAAGACAATCAGAATAAGGCTGGAAGGAACCTTGGAGGTCTTCTAGTCCAGCCCCCTGCTCAAGCAGGAGACCCTATACCTATGATGGCGAACCTATGGCATGGGTGCCACAGGTGGCACACGGAGCCATCTCTGCGGGCATGCGAGCCATCACCCTAGGTCAGCTCCACTGTGTATGCATGCATGCCTTCCGCCAGCCAACTGACTGGTCTGCAGAGACACGCGCACATGTGAGGGGGGGACGACTGGGGGAGTTATGCACACATGTGCAGGGGGCCATGTGCACATGTACAGGGGGCCGGGGGGATGGGGCGCACCCCCAGCCCCATTTTGGGCCTAGCAGACCTCTGTGAAGCCTCCTGGGACCAAAAACATGCTGGGGGAGCACACACATGTGTGGAGCGGGGGACCGTGGGGCTGGTGGAGTGGGGGGGTCACATGTGCATGTGCAGAGGGTCAAGGAAACATGGGGGGCACATGTGCATGCACAGGGGGACAGGGCATGTGGGAGGCATTGCATTATGGGTGTGGGCACGCATGCGTGCACTGTCACATACACGCATGCACTTCTGGCACCCGAGAAAAAAAAGGTTAGTCATCACTGCCCTGTACCATTTCCGACAGATGGCTGTTCAGTCTCTTCTTAAAAGCCTCCAGTGATGGAGCACTCACAACTTCTGAAGGCAAGCCATTTCACTGGTTAATTGTTCTCACTGTCAGAAAATGTCTTTTTAGTTCTAGATTGGATCTCTTTTTAATAAACTTTGCTTCTTGGAAAGAGGAAGAAGCATAATCATATGTGTACAACTATGTTACTAACATCAATCTAAATAAAAGCCATTTTTAGGAATTGCAGTTTTCCAGGGAATCTATTTCCTAATCTGATCTGCCTCATAATGGTAATCCATCATCAGTTATCCAGAAGAAGAAGAAATAGAAAGTTGTAGATATTGAGGGCTCTCGCTTGAGAGGTGCAGAATCTTAACACAGAATTTAAACTTCTGGTCCAACCGGAAGTCGGCAAACGGGGTGTTTCTGGCCTCTGGAGGGCCTCCAGGGGTTGGGGAAAGCCATTTTTGCCCTCCCCAAGCTCCTAGAAAGGCTCTGGAGGCTGAGGAGAGCAAAAAATGGGCCTTCCGGTCCCACCAGAAGTTGGCAAATGGGCCATTTCCAGCCTCCAGAGGGCCTCCAGGAGGGAGGCCATTTTCACTCTCCCCAAGTTCTTAGAAAGGCTCTGGAGGCTGGGGAGAGCAAAAAACGGGCCTACCGTACCATCACATGCCAGGCGTGGGGGGAGCATGGGGGATCACACGTGCATGCGTGGGGGTGGGGCGCATAGAATTATAGGTGTGGGCATGTACGTGCGTGACCCCCCCCCGGCACACGATGGCAAAAAGGTTAGCCATCACTGACCTAGAGCATGGGTTCATCGAACCATCAAGACCCAAGGTGGCCACCCCCATCCTTTTCCGGGAGAAGAAGGATGGCTTGTTACATTTAGTGTGGATTATAGGAATTTAAATGCTATTTGCAAGGAAAATTTTTATCCCCTACCCTTAATGAAGGATACGCTGGTCCATCTGGCGAAGAGGATAATTTTTTCTAAATTAGACTTGTGGGAGGCTTATTATTGGATCAGGATCTGAGAAGGGGACGAATGGAAAACAGCGTTTAATTGTCCGTTAGGATGTTTGCAGTTCAAGGTTTTGCTATTCGGACTCCAAGGGCCCCCCGCCATTTTCATGCAGCTAATTAATGAGGTGCTTGTATAAGGGAGCACTTGAGCATGCTATGAGCACTTGTATAAGGGAGTTTTGGTTTATCTTGATGATATATTGATTTATACTAAAACTAAGACTCAACACGTTAAATTGGTGCAGGAGGTTTTGAAGAAATTAAGGGCAGCTAAGTTGTTTGCCAAACTCTCCAAATGTGATTTTCACCAATAAAATAGATTACCTAGGGTACAGAATCTCTCACCAGAGGGTGGAAATGGAGCCTGCAAAAGTCAGAGCAGCCCTCGAGTGGGAAACCCCCAGTACTTGCAAAGAATTGCAGAGCTTCCTGGGGTTTGCTAACTTTTATAGACAGTTTATCCCCTCTTTTGCCCAAATAGCATTGCCAATTAGAAAGCTGTTAAAAACCAAGGGGGTAGATAAACAGAAACCTAGTCAACCACTGAATTGGACTATGGACTGCCAAGCAGCATTTGAGAAACTGAAAAAACTCTTTTCGACTGAACCTGTATTAAAACACCCAGACCTAGAGAAACCATTTGTAATCCAGGCCAATGCTAGTGATGTGGCAGTCGATGCTGTTTTACTCCAAGAGAATGAAGAAGACAAATTACAACCATGTGCAAACACCTCTAGGAAGTTAACTGAAAATGAACAGAGATGGGCAATATGGGAAAAGGAGGCTTTTGCAGTTAGGTGGGCACTCCTAACTTAGAGACATTTCTTGGAAGGAAGTAAAATACCTTTCCAAGTATGGACCGACCACAAGAACTTGGAAGCATCAAAACCCCATGGAAAATGTCTCCAAAACAAGTACAATGGGCACAGTACTTCCAAGGCTTTAATTTCACTTTGAAGTATTAACCAGGAGGGAAAAACTTTTTGATAGATGCTTTGTCCAGACTACCGCAATACAACAGTGTCAAGGCAGAAGTAATTAAGCCCATGATCCCAACCTCCCAATTAGCAGCTAAGGTCATCACATGCTTTCAGGCAAAGAACAAGCCCTCCATCTTAGACAATGCCACCACCACAGATTTCAAAGAAGCCTTAGAATTGGATGAGTGGTTTAGTGTCAATAAACATATTTGCATAATAAAAGAGGACTTAGCTTGGGTGGGAAATAAGTTGTATGTCCCAGTTAGGGAAAGGCTGAGAACTATGCAAGCTTGATACAATTACAAATTAGCTGGTCACTTTGGTTTTATAAAAACATTACATTTACTGAAGTAGCAATTCTGGTGGCCCTCGTTAAAAAAAGAACATAAAAAGTTATATAGCAAGCTGCCCCATTTGTGCTGCCATTAAACGCAGGCGGGGAAAACCCCCGGTCTACTGCAGCCAGTGGCCAACCCTTCAGCATCATGGAGAGAGATCTCCATGGATTTCATTGCTGAATTGCCCGAGAGTTCTGGAAACACAGTGATCTGGGTTGTCACAGATCTTTTCTCAAAACAGGTTCATTTCATCCGATGCCAAAAGATCCCTACAGCTAAAGCCTTGGCTAAACTGTTTTTGATCCACATTTACCGCTTCCATGAGGCCCCACAATATATTATTTCAGACAGAGGGGTCCAATTCACATCCAAGTTCTGGAAAGCTTTCTTGAATCTACTTGGGTCCGAGCAGGGACTTAGTTCTAGTCATCATCCGCAGACAAACGGGACAATAGAATGAACGAACTCTGTTCTGGAACAGTACCTGTGCTGTTTTATTAATTACCAGCAGGACAACTGGACCGAACTACTGCCTTTTGAAGAAGTAGCCTATAATAATGCAGTTCACGCTAGCACAGGTTTTACCCCTTTCAGAGTGGCCACAGAGCAAGAATTTAATGCTATGCCTGACATAGCATTACCCTTACATGAACCAGATATACCCTCCTTGAAACAGTGGATTGGTCATTTGCAAACCATTTGGTCGGTGGTCCATAAAGCCTTGAATGAAGCCAAGGCTGCCTATAAAGCAGAAGCAGACAAGAAACGAACAGAACCTAAGCCTTATAAAGTGAGGGACAATGTTTACCTTTCCACCAAGTTTCTAAAATCTTTGCAGCAGTCTAAAAAGTTGGGTCCTAAATATAGCAATAGCAATAGCACTTAGACTTATGTACCACTTCATAGTGCTTTTACAACCCTCTCTAAGTGGGTTTACAGAGTCAGCATATTGCCCCCAACAATCTGGGTCCTCATTTTACCCACCTCAGAAGGATGGAAGGCTGAGTCAACCTTGAGCCAATAAGACTTGAACTGCTGAACTGCAACAAACATGTGCATGCCCCTAAATTAGTACGTATATTTCATCAATTGTACCCTGACTAACCTCATCAATTTTATGTTTTCTTTGTCTCCCCTTCCCTCTTTTGTTTTCTTTCAGGTGGACTTCCTGTTTTTCTAGGGGGGTAGCATGTCAGGTCCCAGATATTTCTACAGGGATGCTGGCATCCCTGCAATGATGTAGTGTGGGAGGGGTTTGGTTAGCATTGCTTTAAATAGCTCGTTTTAAGTGAGAAGCTTCAGTTCTTGCCTAGATCTCTTGTTATCACAAACCTTTCAATAAAAGCTCCTTTTGGAACAACTGCAGTTTCAACAGTCCTGCTTTCTTGGGAAGATTGGAGAGGCAAAATCTTACAATTTGTAATCCACTCTGGAGTGCTATAAAGCACTATGAAGCAGTATATCAGTCTAAGTGCTACCACTATTGTACTGATATTAAGTTTCCTTCTCCTTGACTTGTGGTGAAATTGACCAATTTCACCATTGCAATCCAGTGGTGAAAAGAAGGGGACAAGCTCTACCCTGAAATACCCTTTCAGTTGCTATATAAGCGAGCAACAAGGCACCTGGTCTAAGCCCCATGACTTAGTTTGCCCACAAAGAAGGGTTCTTTCTATGTATGGCTACCATCCAAACATTACTGAATGCCTCCTGACTATCTCTCGTTACTGAGGACTCCCGTTTTTTCCATGGACTGAAAACCATACAGTGATTCATTCTTTTACAAGCATTCCACTGGTTGTCATCATTAACAATAGCACTACAGCAATAGCACCTACTTATATACTGCTTCACAGTGCTTTACAGCCCTCTTTAAACAGTTTACAGAGTCAGCGTATTGCCCCCAACAATCTGGGTCCTATTTTAATAACCTCGGAAGGATGGAAGGCTGAGTCAACTCTGAGCCTGGTGAGATTTGAACTACCAAATTGCAGTCAGCAGGCAATCAGCAGAAGTAGCCTGCAGGACTGCACTCTAACCACTGTGCCACCTCAGTTTAGGCAGTAATCTTGGAGAATATATGCTTGTATGTACATATTAAACAAATTTAAATGGCTGCCCACCTAGCTGCTGGAACACTTAGCAGTAAACAGAAAATTAAAAATCCTAAATCAGTTAAAAAATAGAAAAGCAGAATCAGAATAGAACTGGAAGGGACCTTGGAGGTCTTCTAGTCCAGCCCCCTGCTCAAGCAGGAGACCTATGGCATGTGTGCTGGAAGTGGCACGCAGAGCCATGTCTCTGGGCACGCCAGCCATCGCCCATTGCTCTTCTGGGTTCCAGCTGGTCTTTGTGCGCACTTGCATGCCAGAAACTGGAAGACCAGATGACCAGCAAGCATGCACACACCGGAAACCAAAAGCTCAGCTTCCCGGCACACACATGCGTGCCAGGGAACTGCTCTTCTGGTTTCCGGTGCTCCCTCATGCACACGCATGTGTGCAGTTTCTCCTCAATTCCAGGTTGCTTCTCTTCTTGATTAGTTTCCATCCATTGTTTCTTGTTTCTTTCATACTGGTACTTTAGAAAATAAATTGAGTCCCTCCTCTTTGTGGCAACCTCTCAAATACTGGAATATTGCTATCATGTCTCCTCTAGTCCTTCTTTTCTCTAGACTAGCCAAACCCAAATCCTCAACCGTTCTTCATATGTTTTAGTCTCCAGGCCTTTAAGTTAAGTCTCCTTGCCAAGATGAGAAATGCTTACAGATCAGGCTCCATTAACATCCTGGCCCTTGTGCCTTGGAGGAAAGTCAGATCAAGACCCCATCTGAGTCTCTAGGGGGAGTCTGTTCCATAAGACAGGTGCTGTGACAGAAAATCCATGCTTCCTTTCCTAGGAGCCATCAAGTGATCAGCTGACACTGCTTCATCTGGAAATCCAGATCTAGTAAGCAATAGCACTTAGATTAAATATACCACTTCACAGTACTTTATAGCACTCTCTAAGCCACAGCTGTCAAACTCGATTGTGTCATGTGTCATATCATGATTTATCATGACATTTTTTGCCTTAGCGGAGCCAGGGTGGGTGTGGCCTGTGTGTGACCCATCTGATCCAAGGGCTGCCAGTTTGACACCCCTGCTCTAAGCGGTTCACAGAGTCAGCATATTGCCCCCAACAATCTGGGTCCTCATTTTACAGACCTCGGAAGGATGGAAGGCTTAGTCAACCTTGAGCTGGTGAGAATTGAACTACCAAACTGCTGGAAGCTGCCAGTCAGCAGAAGTAGCCTGCAGTACTTCATTTTAACCACTGCGCCACCATGGCTTTTAGTAAGACAAGCAAACATCTCTGATGAACCACAAAAAACACCTGATCCTGTGCCATGTAGGCCTTTGCAATGGCAACCAGCTCCTTAAATTGCCCCCAAAAATCTACCAGGAGCTCGTATAGCTCAGGTAGCAGAGCATTACATAAGCATCCCATAATGTACCCAATGCTGCATTCTAAACCAGCTGAGCCTTCAGAATGTTCAAGGGCTGCCCCTTGTACAGCGTGTTGCAATCATTGGGTTGAGAAGTGACAAAGGCACAGGTGGCCTTGAGCATTACCCTCCACATGTAGAAATGGGCAGATGATTAAAAGCTGGCAGGAATAGCCAACTCCCTAGAAGATAGGCTCAAGATCCAGATGGATCTTGATAGACTTGAACACTGAGCCCTAACTAACAAAATGAAATACACGGTAGAGAAAAGTAAAGTCCTACACTTAAGCAAGAAAAACCAAAAGTACATACCCAGTTTCCCTGAAAATAAGCCCTGGCATGCTTTATGTGTGCTCCTAATATAAGCCCTACCCCCCCCCAAATAAGCGCTACTTAAGAGCCTGTGCAGCCAGCTGGCCACTCATTCCATCTGGTTGTTTGCGGTGCCGCAGCCACAAGGCGAGGTGGGGGTGTAGAACTGCACCAGCTTACCTCACGGCGTCCGCAGCCAGGCCACCCACACCCCAACACCTGCTTCATGGCGGCAGCACTGGCAACCATGTGCAGCAGGAACCCACATGGCCGCCAGCCCACTTCTTCAGCTTGCTCGCAGCCACAATGGAGCAGGAGGCTGAATGGTGTGATGGTGCTGTGGCCGTGAGGTGAGGCAGGTTTCATGGCATCACTTGGATGGCCATTGAGGAGAACCCTGGAAATGACCTTGGAGAGGAATACAACAATTAGCAAGCCATGATTTTAAGCAGAAAAAAAAAGCACACAAAAAAATTTAAAATTCTCTTAGCATTATTTGGTATAAGGAGGAAGGAGGGAGGGATGGAAAATACTGTTGAGCTTTCAAAGTTCTATTACTCTAGTCCAGGTTTCCAAACTTGACAAGGGTGGCTGGGGAAATTGGGAGTTGAGATCCACAAGTCTTAGTTGCCAAGTTTGGAGACTTTCAGTCTAGTCTATAATTCATACCAGAACAGAAACATAACCCCTGTTCCACCCCTGCCAGGGATCATCGACAAGAATGAGGCAAGGCGACTAGAGTGAAAGTGTTGTCCATATCATCAAAATGGGGAACAGGAGCATCTAATGATTTATCAATCATACACATCAATCCTTAGAAAGATTCTAGAAAAAGACTTTAAGACCTTAAAAAAAATGTGGTTATCTGGTTCAGGGGTTTGTACCTTACAGAAATCTATTGTGGTAATTTTCATAGGTCAACATGGAATTTATTTATTTATTTTATTTTATTTTATTGAATTTGTATACCGCCCTACTCCCGAAGGACTCAGAACAGCCATAGAATAAAACATATAAATACAAAATTTAAAATAAAGTAAAACAAATTAAATAATTTGGCTGAAAATTTAAAACCCCAAAAATTTTAAACCAAAATTTTAAATTTCCATTTAAAAAGGGGAAAAACTTAGGTCAGGCCAGCTTGATGAAATAAGAACGTCTTGAGCGCGCGACGGAATGTACGCAGATCTGGGATCCTCGTATCTCCGGGGGGAGCTCGTTCCAGATAGTAGGTGCCCCCACAGAGAAGGCTCTCCCCCTAGGGGCTGACAGCTGACATTGTTTGGCCGACGGCACCCGGAGGAGCCCCTCTCTATGGAAGCGTACTGGTCGATGGGAGGCTATTGGTGGTAGCAGGCAGTCCCGTAAATAACCAGACCCTAAGCCATGGAGCGCTCTAAAGGTGATAACCAAGACCTTGAAGCGCACTCGGAAGACCACCGGGAGCCAGTGCAGCTCACGCAGGAGAGGTGTTACATGGGAGCGCCACGTCGCTCCCATTACCACCCGCGCGGCCGCACTCTGCGCCAGTTGGAGCCTCCGGGTGCTCCTCAAGGGGAGCCCCATGTAGAGAGCGTTACAATAGACCAGACGGGAGGTGACGAGGGCATGAGTGACCGTGCGTAGGGAGTCCTGATCTAGAATTATCAATAAATCTGCCTAGTTTAATTGTAATTATTTTTTCTGTAATAGATTGTGAGAATAAAGGAAAAATAATAACCCTAATGTATTTGATGAAACATCCTCTGATATTCTAGTTAGGAAGTTAACAATAGGCTGGATGGCATAACAGTTGTATGGATGCATCACTTGCTTGAAATCATTCTTAATTGTTTTTTCAATGGTTCTTCATGAGGCTTGATTGAGGTACTGAATAGATTGTCAGGTGCTTCAATTCTGACCACAATACACTTCAATATCTTTTAATAATGACGATGAAGCGGTAGCAACAATGCTTATCAAATGTGTAGATAAAGGAGAGTTTAATGGCAAGAAGACAGAAATAACTTTCAAAACTATCTTAATAGGTTAGAGAGATGGGCTGAAAATAACAGAATGAAATCTAGCAAGGCAGGTGCAATGTTCTTCACATAGGAAACAAAAATGATTCAGCAGTGTGAGGTGGTTGCAAAGGGGAGAGGGGAAATTTTAGGTTGCATCCACCAAAATATCCAGGGAGGTTCCACTTTTCTCCGATTGGTCAGGTCTTATTTTGAGTCCACCTTAAAGGACAAGGGAGCGAAATTAGAGCAGATTCAGAATGGGGGAAAGAGACAGATGAGTCATAACCAAGGGGATAGGATCACACTCTGCCAACATCTCAGAGAAGTCAGAGGTGTTCTGCTCGAGGAAGGCAATTCCAGTTGGAAAGGGGGACTTTGAAAAGCAGGAGAGACCATCCCAATTCCTGCCTTTCTCCTTCTTCCATTTGACCAGCGAGTTTCAATCCTGGTCCTTTTCCTCCTTAGATGGCACAAGGAATGCAACTTCCTCTCTCTTTCTTGCTTACAACTTCCCTGGATGGGAAAAAGGCAGGTGAGGGGCTTCTCTTTCATCCAAGAGTCCCAGATGAAATAACCCCCTTCAGGTGGGCAGGAAGATGCCCCTCCTCTTGACAAAGCAGGGCCCAGATGGCCTGCTTCCTTCTTTCCTTCCATGGCATCCCCAGCCCTCTTTTGCTCTGAATCTGCCAGGTCTGCACAGAGTAATTTACTGGCAAAATCTCTCCCAGAATCCAGCTTGAAACCAAGCTGTAAAAACAGCTGACAGTGTAAATAATTCATGCCGACAATATGACTTTTTTATGTAAATTCAGTGCATTAACCCTCTATTATAATGATGGATGACAAATATAGGGAGCGTTGCCTTGGTAAGAGCTAATGGATGGCCACCATAAATTCACTGCACATTTTATTGTGTTGCTGGAAATTGCGCCTTCAGGCAGTGCTGTTTACTTTTATGTAAAACTCTGGGTTCCCTAAATATTACAAATATTTTACATTCAACTCCTCAGCATTTCAGAGGAGAGCACAAATCAAGCTTTCTTCATGCAAGTTGTAATTAAAGGTTTGCTGTTTTCTTTTCTAGGGACAATTATCTAGAACTATAAAGAGATATATTTCCTCTCCCAACTCTTTAGTCATTGGCTGATCCAAAATTCATTTAAAGAAGAAGAAGAAAAAGCAGCTGACAGGCACTTAAAGGGCTGTGCCTGATATTGGGCATCCTAGGACACACAGCCCTTTATTTCTCTTTGGTTTACTTATTCCTTTATTACGCACAAAATATTTTTAAAAAACATTATCAATACAATTTATACCTAGTTTTTAACATATACATTTTTGGAATGTATTAGTAATTCTCTTAGTAATGAACTGAAATGGATTACTAAAATTGAGCTAATTGGCAAAATGTTTTGATCAAGATATCCCAACTGTCATCTCTGAGTGCAGCTGATAGCAGAAAGATGGGGCAAAACCTGGAGAAATCGAACTCTGATATGAGTGAGAGACTGGGGATGTAGCTCCCTGCTTCTGAACTTGATGGCAAGTCTTCAAAGGGCTAAAGAGGATGGAGAGGAGAGAAGGCTTAACTATGTGTTTTCGACTCTTTTCATTCCTTTTCTTTCTTTCCTCTTATATATCAGAATAGAGCTGTAAGGGATCTTGGAGGTCTTCTAGCCCAACCCTTTGCTAAAGCAGGAGACCCTAGACCATTTCAGACACGTGACTGTCCAGTCTCTACTTTAAAAATCTCCAGTAATGGAGCACCCACAACTTCTGTAGGCAAGCTGTTCCACTGGTTAATTATCCTCACTGTCAGGAAGTTTCTCCTTAATTCCAGGTTGCTTCTCTCCTTGGTTAGTTTCCATCCATTGTTTCTTGTCCTGCCTTCTGGTGCTTTGGAGAATAAGTTGTCTCTCCTCTTCTTTGTGGCAAACCCTCAAATATTGAATACTGCTATCATGTCACCCCTAGTAATTCTTTTATCTTGACTGGCCATTGGCCATCCCCAATTCCCTCAACTGTTCTTCATAGTTTTAGGCTCCAGACCCTTAATCATCTTAATTGCTCTTCTTTTTTTATCTTTTGTTTCTTTTGTATACTTTTACTGTGTCAAAAATCACTTTTAAATGAGGAGTAATTATGAGACCGTAAAAATATTAATCAATGGAACAGCTTGTCTCCCAGAGTTGTGAGTGCTCCGTAGGTGGAGGTTTTCAAGAAAAGATTGGACAACCATTTGTCTAAGCCTGAGTAGACTCCTGCTTTAGGCAAGTGGTTGGACTAGAAGACCTCCAAGGTCTCTTCCGACTTTATAAAATGGACAGATAACATCAAAAATGACATCAAAAAAGCACAACAAAGAATGTTCTTTCTGAGCCAACTCAGGAAGCTCAAACTTCCCAAGGAGTTGCTGATCCAGTTCTACAGAGGAATTATTGAGTCTGTCATCTGCAGCTCTATAACTGTCTGGTTTGGCTCTGCAACCCAACAAGTCAGACACAGACTTCAGAGGATAATTAGCAGAAAAAACAATTACTACCAACCTGCGTTCCATTGAGGACCTGTATACTGCACAAGTCAAAAAGAGTGCTGTTAAAGTATTTACAGACCCCTCACATCCTGGACATAAACTGTTTCAACTCCTATTCTCAAAAGGACATTATAGAGCACTGCACACCAGAACAACTAGACACAAGAACAGTTTATTCCCCAATGCCATCACTCTGCTAAACAAATAATTCCCTCAACATTGTCAAACTATTCATTAAGTCTGCATTACTATTAATCTTCTCATCGTTCTTATCACCCATCTCCTCCCACTTATGTATGATTGTAACTTGTTGCTGTATCTGATTGTTCCTGGTACGATTTGATTGCTTATTTGTACCCTATGACTATCATTAAGTGTTGTACCTTATGATTCTTAACAAATGTATCTTTTCTTTTTATGTACACTGAGAGGATATGCACCAAAGACCAATGCACCAAATCACACTTGGCCAATAAAGAATTGTATAATTCTATTATATATAATACATAATTATGCACCCATACATCATACATACATAATACACATACTACTAAAGCTCTCTTGTGTGTTTGTAATCTTCAATGGGATTAAATGGTGCACTTTGGGGTAACAATTTTTGAACTAAGGTACTCAAATGGGCTACTTACAGATTTCACCCAAAATCCACACTTCATCACTCCCATGGATGTGAGATTTGGAAAAGTTCTGGCCACTTCAGTGCTGCCATGTTCAGATGAAGTCACATGATAGGCATTTCCAATGCTCCCTGTCAGCATCTCACAAGTAACATCAGTAGAAAAGGCAGCGGAAGTCCAAGGCCGGGGCCAGCAGGTAATTGGCTGCTACTAAGTGGGGGTGGGAGTGAGGGGTGTGCAAGAAGTGTGCCAAAAATTAGGGAGTGTGAGTGAGTGAGTGTATTGCATGGGCTGTGTAGTGTGTATGGGGGTGCTTGAGTGGCTGGCGCAGCATGAGCTCAGAGGGATTGGGGGAGGATGCACGGGTAGGAAGACTTACCCATGCAACTTGCAACCTTCCCTGCCGGCTTCCCCATTAACTTTCTTTCATAAGGCAGGAAGTCTTTGCTACCACTCCCACTGTTTTTTGGCCCCCTGTGGTCATTCTGTTGATCTGTTTAGCTCAATAAATATCTCCACTACAGTGATGCAACAGGTCACAGGTTGTCTCTCTCTCTCTGTGTGCATGTGTGGATATACAAACAAACATTGATACATACATACTTGTTCTGAAGTAACTGTGAATTCAGCCTTCATCATCTCTGCAGAGAGGGGCCTTTGTCTTCAAATGCAGCTTCTGTCTTTTTTTTATTAGGTGCCCAACTTGGAGTGGGCAAGGAGTTATATCATTCTTGATACCATTCTTTCTGTTTCTCAGAAATCTGTTTCTGAGAAGCTCTTTCCCATTTCCCTTGCTAGATTAAGATCAAGGATCTAATCAATTTACTGTTATCTTGTCCCTATTTGCTGACACTCATAGTTTTCTCCTGTTTGCCCAAGTTCAGAGCATGAATGAATTATTCTTGCTAGCTGCTTGGGTAGATATACTTACTTGTTCATATTTATCTTATATTTTAAATCAGCAGTCAACACTTTGTTCTGTGACACGGAGTTCCAGTGTCTGTCTGAAAACAAATGCCTACACAGGTTTGCCTCATTTTTCTTCCTGTGATTCCACTTTCCACTTCTAGATTCTCTCTTGCCACTTGCTCTTTTAAGTCCAGAGTGTCATATCCCCTCTACATCTTCCCGTTACTCCTCACATGACTTCTCCTTGCTCAGCCCCTGTCTCTGAACTGTTGTCTCCTTCTTTCCTGAGTAGACAGTCAAAGCCACCAGTATCCCTGCATGTTTTATTTCAAGACTTCAGGAGGCCCCGTATGCCCTGAAGACCAATGCTAGAAGCCAAACAGTGGAGTTGACCTGAGCATTAGTCCAAAAGAAGAGGAACTGAAGAGTGCTAATCACTCAGAAAGGTCTGTTGGTGAGCACAAAGGGCATGGGTTGACATCTACTGCAGTGAGAAGCATCTGGGTCTTTTAAGCAGGACTACCAAAGACTACCAAAGTGACTTTAGCAAGGTGCTAAAGCCACTTGCCTAGAAATTATATTGAGTCAAAAAGTGCTGATCTTTAGAATCCTTTTTCAGTCACCCCCACAGGCTTTGACTAAAATTAAAGAAGAACTAATTGGAGACAGTTTCCATATGGTGACCAGAATGACCATGAGCTTTTCGCACCAACAAAACCATCTGCCAAGAATACAGCTACTGGGTGTCCTATCTCCTTTCAGATCTGATTTAGATGCACCATCTCAGAGAAGGAAGTGGAGCTTGGTTTCTCTCTCCAATAATTATGACTACTGAACACTGAAGTGGTGCACTTTCTGGAAGTACAGAGTCTTTAAAGAAAAGCAATTTGACAAAATGTTGTTTTAGGCTGCACCAAGCAATGCATGGCTTTCTTAGAAGGGAGCAGTTCCAATTATATTGTGGTGGTCAGCCTCTCCTTGTGTCCAGTTCTGGGCACCACACTTTAAGAAAGATTCAGATCAATTTGAAAGGTTTAGAGAAGGCAATGAGGAAAGTATGAATTAAATCACAGGAAAATATATTGAAGAAACTGGAAATGTTTAGGCTTCAGACAACAAGACTTAGATGATAGTATTCATCTAAGGTTTGTTCACTAGTCTGAGCAGCCTCTACCTGACCCTTTGTACATGCCTACTCTGAGTGGGCATATATCACAGAAACTACTGCAACCATTTCCCCCCCAAGTTTTTGTCTAGAATTCCTCTAGCTTTTTGTGGATGTAATTTGTAATTTTATAAACCTATCCTAAGTCTTGAAATATCTATTTAAACAATGGAAGATGATGCCACCAATTCTCAGTATTTTGACACCAAATTGTGGTGCAGTTAAACAGGATCCTAGGACCTGCAAAAATGCTATTCCACCCGCCCCCCCCCCCAATTGTGTAGCATTTCTTTCTCTAGAGGAGGGCATTTAGGGTCATGGCCATAGATTTGGAGGAAACGGGGGGCTAAATGGTGGGTCGTAGCCCAAAGTTCTCTGCTTAAGTCTTGAGCAAGTGGAGGACTTCAGAGGCCTCCCTGCCCCCTCAACCTGTTGTTCCAAGCAGGAGGATACTCCATGACTTCCCAACCCCCATTGCTTCCCACACTGGTGGCCTGCTGAAGGTTGGTTCTTCCTGCATTTGCTTCCCTTCTGGAAGTGTAACAGGCTGCCCCGGTGGGGCTGTTTCAGAAGGATGCTTAATTGGAAGAGGCAAAAGCTGTTACCCACCTAGTTCTGGTCTATAACGATCACTCGTTGATGCTAATTACTGTTCTTATTGTACTGTAGTCATATCTGGTTTAAGAAATAAGTACAGGTATTTCTTAATGAACCAAAACAAACTCATGTTTTTCCACAATGCAGTTTACATACTATAAGAGGAGGAGGAGGAGACAAAGAGGGGGTGTCCTTCTTGGGGGTGGGGGGGAGGAATGAAAAGCTTCCCATACAGAACAAAAACCTAAGAAAGTAAAAAAGCTGAGAAGAGGAGCACAGAAGGAAAGCAGCTAGAGAACCATTTTTCAACATAAAGATGCATTTGTGATTTACATAATTTATCATTTGCATTATTTTGCTGCAGGAAGGGAATTGTGGCATTCATCTTGCAATGTGCCTAGAGACAGAAGGGGAGTGGAGGTGGGGGGGAGCCGCCCATGACTCTGGAAAGGAAAGAGGGGTGCCCTGGAGGGGTGACGATGCTCTAGGTCAGTGATGGCTAACCTTTTTTTCCTTGGGTGCCAAAAGTGTGCGCATGTGTGTGAAAGTGCATGCACGTGTGCCCACACCCATAATGCAATGCCCCCTGCGCACTCCGCCCCCTGTGCATGCTCACACAACTTCCCTGCGCTGCCCCGCCCCCCTGCGCATGTACATGAGAACCCCCTGTACTATCCCACCCACCCCCCATGCATGCACACGCCCCCCCCGCACCCCATTTTGGGCCTAGCAGGCTTACCTTAAGCCTTTTGGAGGTTGGAAATGGCCAATAGGCCTGTTTTTCACCCTCTCCAAGCTCCGGATGCTTTTCTGGAGCCTCCGGGAGGGCGAAAACAGCCTCCCCCTGCCCTCTGGAGGCCTTCCAGAGGCTGGAAATGGCATGTTTCCAGACTTCCGGGATGCCCATTTTTTGCTCTCCCAGAGCCTCTATGCAAGCCCTGTACTTATCTGGCATCCAAAACAGGCCGCATGGAGACTCCTCGGAAGGGGTGGGCGGCGTGAGTGGGGCTAGCCAAAAATCAGCTGGCCAGTGTGTGCGCATGCGTGGTGGAACTGGCCTAGGACAACGACTTGCGTGCCGCAGAGATGGCTCCGCGTGCCACCTGTGGCAAGTGTGCCATAGGTTCGCCATCACGGCTCTAGGTTTTCATTCTCTGATGGACATGGCAGAGAGTGACCTGGCCTTTCCAGGGAGAACCTTTGACCATCTCCAGTGGCCTCAGGTAGACAGGTGCACCATTTTATTCTGCCACCTATCCTGGTGCTCTCCTCTTTCCAGCTGTGGAAGAAACTTCCTGTTTCCCATTAGGCTTTATTGCCAGAGATGAACCAGATAGCAGTTAAATGAGCAGTCTTTCTGATTTTGGTTCATTCTATCTCTTCTGTACAGATATGTAGATTTCTCTATCAGACTTGGTGGGCTTGGAGCCAGCGAAGAGGGCCGATGATGAGCAGCCAGCTTCAGAGCCACCAGACAGACTGCAGTCTGAGCAGACAGAGCAGATCCTGCTGCCATTGCTTTCTGAAGATGAGGGCAGGGAATTACTGCCCCTCCCAGCACAAGAGCTCAGTGGGCTGCAAACGAGGTAAAGCAAAGGCACTGAGAGGCTGTTCACAAGTAAGGAGTCCCACCCCACTAAATGAGCTGCACCAGGGCTGCTTCTATTGAAATGGAGCAGCAAGCACAAGTTGTCCTTTATTTATTTATTTATGTATTTATTTATTTATTTATTTATTTATTTATTATTTATTTATTTATGTATTTATTTATTTATTTATTTATTTATTTATTATATTTATTTATTTATTTATTTATTTATTATTTATTTATTTATTTATTTATTTATTTATTTATTTATTTATTTATTATATTTATATACCGCCCTATTCCTGAGGGACTCAGGGCGGTGAACAGCGAACGATAAAAATACATGTAATACAAACGTTAATAAAAAAACCAATTAAAATATACTAAACACTCTGGTCCTAGATAATTCAAGACATCCCAGTTTAAAATAAAATCAAAAAGCAATATAAAGGGAAAGTTAGGCCAGGCCGGCCTGCTGAAACAGGAATGTTTTGAGGGCACGGCGGAAAGTGCGCAGATCCGGAATCTTCTGTATCTCTGGGGGGAGCTCGTTCCAGATGGTGGGTGCCCTCACAGAAAAGGCTCTCCCCCTGGGGGCCGCCAGTCGACACTGTTTGGCTGACGGCACCCTGAGAAGACCCTCTCTATGGGAGCGTACTGGGCGGTGAGAGGCTTTGTCGACAATTGCCTGTTAATTCTTCCTCCGTGTGCCTTGACTCTTGAACCTCACAATCCTGACTTGAACCCAGGCCAGCTAACAAACTGCAACAAGCTCTGATCCTCAGACTTGCCTGATAATCTCCTGTTTGCCACTGTGATTTAGAACTCCAAACTTGCTGAACTTTGGGGTGAGCTTAGCTCTATGTTGCACATGCATGTGTAGCAAATGTCATTTATTTATTTATTTATCATATTTGTATACCGCCCTACTCCCGAAGGACTCAGGGCGGTGAACAGCCATAATAAATACAAATACATATAGAAGTTAAAAACTATTAAGAAACAGATTAAGTAATTTAGGCTCAAAGATTAAAAACATCCAAATTTATCTAAAGAGGTTTAAAACCCAATTTAAAAGCCAGTTTAAAAGCCAATTAAAAAGGGAGAGTTAGGCCAGATTTATCATTTAATAAAGAGAACAAAACTACCTCTGAATATTTGTGAGTGCTTGGGACAGGACAACAAAATAATCTTAGGAATGTGCTTGAGATTTGGCTAAAACCAATTCCATGACCAAGCATAGTAATTTGGAAGAGACAGTTATGTAAAATGAATGGTCAGGTAGATCTGACTTCATTCTGTTTCAAATCTGGACATCCAGAGACTTCCAGTAAAGATTTATGGCAAACTACATGTCTCCCAAGGAACAGAAGCAGCATTGCAATGAGATTGGAGAGTGGACAACCAACCGGCTAGAACAGTGTTTCTCAACCTTGGAAGCTTGAAGATGAGTGGACTTCAACTCTCAGAATCCCCCAACCAGCAGCGCTGACTGGGGGATTCTGGGAGTTAAAATCCACCCATCTTCAAGCTACCAAGGTTGAGAAACTCTGGGCTAGAAGATTTTAAGGTTCCTTCCAGCCATATGATTCTATTTCTGTGTTTCTGGCCAGACAATGATTTCTGGCTGGCCAAATCTATCTGGATGAAGGAGAAATTATGAGATTGCCCACTTGTACTTCAGACAGCTTGTCCTCATGAGTAAACTGCAAGAACTGAGGTTTTGCAGTTGGCTCATGAATTGAACTGAATGATTTCCATCAAGCTTGCAGCCACAATGTAGCCTTTGTCAGGTTCCAAGAAAACCCCAACAAAAGAAGACTCTGAGGCTTGAAGTTCCTCAAAGTTCCATTTTATTAGAGGTGTCATATTGGCACATTGGGTAAACCTGAATCTGAAAGCTTCCAGGTTTTCCCCAGCCAAAGGAAAGTCCAAGTCCCTGCCCAGCACCCACATGTCCATCATATGGTCCAATCAAAGCACTGTCCCAACTGGAGATGCCTCCCAGTCACACTCCTCCAGGTGCAGGGCAAGATGTCCTTGACTCTCTGAGAAAGGAATGTTATTTTGACTATATATCACCCCTGCTCCGTACAATCCCTCCTCCCAGTTTCCCACAGCACTAAATGTGGCAGGCTTGAAGGCCCAATGCAAAAGATGTCTTCCAGGCCTGACAGCCTTATGGACACAAAGTTCTGCTGACCATCAGTTTGGAAATTGCTTCTTATTTATTGCTTTTAAACTAATAAACTATTAACTATTAATTATTTTTCAACTATTAATGTATGAGCAATGTATCTATTAAGAATGACTGCCATTATAGGCAAACTGCGTTCAAATGCTAAAGAAGAAGAAATTTTACCCAATTAAAACTTGCATTGATCTGAAAGTGGATTTAAAAATGACAATCTACAAGAACAATATGGAAAAGGAAATTGATATTTCTGAAGGATTTTGTCAAAAGAGATGAAGAAAAAAGGAAAATTAAATTAAATTAAATTTTAGGACAATATTTGAAAGGATTAAAGATTAAGATTGTTCAAAGTGAAAAGAAATGATATAAAGTAGGTTAAATAGATACTGTACTTTGTTATTACTGGTAATCCTTTTGCTGACCAAGATTAAGTGAAGAGATTTTAAGGATCTGTTTATACATAAGAGATGAATTGTGCCATGAAAGGACCATTTGTTTTATTTTAAGAGATGGTGATGAGTTATTAAAATTGTTTATATTTGTAGTAGTTAGAGGGGAAGTCATTGCTTTATATATTTCTTTTCTTCTTCTATGCTATGTTCTTACTTTTTTCTTTTCGGTTTTTCTCTATATATATTTTGCACTTTTTGCACTATATTTGTTATTCTTTTTTGCAGTTTAAATTAGTTTTTAATCGGCTTAGGTATAATGTTTAATAAAATTATTATTTTTTTAAAAACCTCAGCATTCTAGGTTTTCATTCTCTGCATTGTAATTCTATTGTGTGATATAAATTGCGATACCCAACATCTACTTAAAAAAGAGAAGAAAAGCATTGGCATGTATTGAAAGCAAGGTAACTCTCTTGGGGGATGGAGGAATATGGGGTTTAGTGACTGACAGGTCACAGGCAGGTGACAGTCAGATTAATGGGGTTACTTCAGGCATGGAGTCTTCTGACTATTTTTATGGCAGAAGAGTAGTTCAGCTGAAATTGTGCATTCTAAACAGACGGGAGCTACATAAATTGGGCCCCAGGTTGACTGCATACCCCAGAGAGCCTTGAGTACAGCCTCCCAAAGAGTAGTTACCAAGTGTATTTGACTAATTGTATGTAAGTAGCACCAGGAACCTTCTACCATATGTGGTGGGTGTGTCTGAAAGCTAGGGATTTTTGGCACCAGATAAAACGATGGCTGGAAGAGATGTTAAATCAAATCATAGATCTAAAGCCAGAACTCTTTCTATTGGGTATCACAAAGGACAAATATAATAAAGGAACAATATCTCTAATGTTGCATATATTAACGTCAGCGAGACTGGTCTTTGTGCAAAATTGGAAAAGTAAAGAGAACCCCCCTGAAGAAGAGATAATAAATAAGATATTGACTTGTGTAGAAATGGACAGGCTGACTCTGGAACTCAAAGACAAGCGTGAAACGGAATATCATGAAATCTGGAATAAAATGTATCAGTGGTTGGAGGGGAGGAAAAATGTAGTGATAGAGAAATATGGATAAATCAAGAGTTTAAGAATTATTATGTTAGTATTATGTGATAGGTAGGAATTGTATTGGTATTGAAGGAAATTTCTATAGATGAAGAGATTTATGTAGCTGAATTTTGATAGATTGTATATATGTATATATTGAATATGAATTGTAGTTGTAAGGAAAAATTTGATGGAAATGTTGGAACCAGAGAAGTCGCCCTATGTCCAATGTTTTTAATTGTATATTTAATAAAAAACTTTTTTTAAAAAAGTGTAATTGACTAATTGAAAAGTTTAATATAATTAGCAAAATTTGTTAAATGCACAGTTGGAGAATAATTGCATACTTAATATTAATTCAAAGCAATTGTAAATGCAATTATAAAAATGTAACCTTTTTCTTGAATCCACCAAATGTATTTTGAAATGTGGTCATTGGTGTACCTCCCAAAAGCCTCGTGCTCCTGGGAAAGAGAGTGAATTTTGATTCATAGTTCATACTTTGGAATACATGAGAGAGAGGGGGGGGAAGGGAGGGAGAGAGAGAGAGAGAGAGAAATGAGAGAGGGGGGAGGAAGAGAGAGGTGGAGAGACTATATTTATTTTGTTCATTGACCTGATAAATTTTATAATTGTTCTCCAGAGTGATCCAGAAAACATTAAATCATCCTCAAACCCAAAATTTGGAATTAGAATTGATTATTTTTCTTTTTCACGCACGTCTCCTGACAGAGACCCGAAAATCAGCTGGCCGGCGGGAGGCGTGCAAGCATGTGTGGTAGAGCTGACCTGGGTGTCAGCTCTACCACATGGCTCGGCATACCATAGGCTCGCCATCACAGCCCTATACCATTTCAGACAAATGGTTGCCCAGCCTTGGTGGCGCAGCAGACTAAAGCGCTGTTAAGTAGCACCAGCTGCCTGCAATTACTGCAAGTTCAAATCTCACCAGGCTCAAGGTTGACTCAGCCTTCCATCCTTTCGAGGTAGGTAAAATGAGGACCCGGATTGTGGGGGGAATAAGCTGACTTTGTATAAAAAAAGAACACCGCTTGGGGGGGGGCGAAAGCCCTACTAAGCAGGTATATACAAAAGTATGAAGGCTATTGCTTAACGCATTGTAAGCCGCCCTGAGTCTCCGGAGAAGGGCGGCATATAAATCAAACCAATAAATAAATAAATAAATAAATAAATAAATAAATAAATAAATAAATAAATAAATAAATAAATAAATAAATAAATAAATAAATAAATAAATAAGCCAACATATGATGTATTTGCACAAAAAAAAAAGTGCAATCCAAGAAAATTTCTCTCTTTTGTTTATTGATCAGATCACCTAGAATACAACTTCCAGTTTGGGCACCATGATTTGTTTATTTATATCCCACCTTCGTTATTTTTACACAGGACATTAACAAACTGAATATGTCTAGAGGGGGATGCTAAGGAGCAAGGAGGGAAAAATTAGAAGCAACCATTAGAGGCAAGTATATTTAATCTGGAGCAGAGAAGAATGCAGGAAAAGATGACAGTCTACAAACATCTGAAGGGCCATCATGTAGTTTTTTCACAGCAAAGTTGTGAGATGTTAAGAGATTACTTAGAAAACAAGGAACAGGGGATTAAAATTATAAGGAAGGAGATTTCAGTTGGAATCAGAAAAAAACTTGACAGAACCTCAGAAGTAGCTAGGATCTCCGTTGCTGGAAATCATAAAATAGAGGTTGGATGACCATCTGTCAGGGGTGCTGGGTTCTAGCACTGAGCATCATGCTGGACAACATCTCCCAGATCTTCTCCAACCCTTCAAACAATGAGGCAGTGTAGGACATGGAGGATCAGGTCCAGACGTGTAAGTTCCAATCACACTGATTTATTACGACTCATGCCTATGCACAGGAACCTACTCAACTTTTTTAAAGTGTTTTTAAGTGTTTTGTTTATTATTTTTAATTAACGGGGTCAAATTTATATATATATATATATATTTTAACTGTATTTTAATATTTGTACTTGATGTTTTTACTTGGCTGTTCACCGCCCTGAGTCCTCAGGGAGAAGGGCGGTATACAAATTCAAAATAAAATAAAATAAAAAATAAAACTAATAGTTAGCACCGGGGTGAAATGCTACCGGTTCAGGGTGGTTTGCCTGAACCGGTAGTGAAAATGCTACTGGTTCACCGGAACCGGTAGTAAAAAATGTTCTAAAAAGTTTTTTAAAAAGTTCCGATGATCAAGAGGCAGAGCTGATCGTCTTAACTTTTTAAAAACTTTTTTTTGCATTTTTTTTACTACCAGTTTGGGCAATAGGTAGTAAAAAATGCTTTTAAAAAGTTTTTAAAATGTTCTGACAATCAGCTGTGACAATCAGCTATGCCGCACTCGTCGGAACTTTTTTTTTTTTTTTACTTTTTAAAGCATGTTTTTAATACCTATTGCCCAAACGGGTATTTTTGTGTAAAGTGTGATAGTTTGTTTTTGAGCTCTCTGTGACTCTGTGAGATTTCTGCTTGTTGCAGGGGCCATTTTGTGTGAAGTCCAGCTGCTTTTGCATTGTGTGTGTCAGTTGTGTAGCTTTTGTGTTATTTTTGTGTAAAGTGTGATAGTTGGTTTTCCCAGTCACATGACCACCAAGCCCCGCCCACCCAGTCACATGACCACCAAGCCACGTCCACAGAACCAATAGGGAAAATTTTTGAACTTCACCACTGGTTAGCACTATTTTGGGGCTACATAAGGGCCAACAGAATTCAAGAGAAATTAGTCCATTTGTACTGTAGCTACATAGAGACTCCAGGCTGATTCCTCTTTTGACACCAGCCTCAGGTTCCACCACCCCTTCTCCTACAATTCCATATACACAAAACACTATCCAAGGTTGCAACTAACCGAACTCAGCTTGTGCAGCCACGATCTCTTTTTGTGGCATGATCAGGCCAGAGCACATGATGAACATACTTTTGCTTTCTTTCATCAGCTCCACAGCCTCATGTTGTGATTGAGGCCCAAGCAGTGATTACCAAACACAATTCAGTCCTGAACAAACTTATTTTATTAAAACAGTTGAGAATTAATTCATTCTCAGTTTTAGTCCAAAAAAAATTATTCAGCCTTATCACCAACCTTTGATGTCTTTGGCAACCTGTGAAAGGCTTTTCTTGGCAAAACCCCCACAAAGTTCAAGAGACGCTGACAAGAAATACTGGAATCAACGTTGCTTTTCTACAAAGAACCCAATGGCTCGTTGCTGCTCTTTTAAGCCTTATGGGAGTGGCCAATCATCTTCCAGCCTTACTCCCGAGTCGTCCTTTTTGCTTCAGCTGTTCTTGTCTCCTGGCAGCTGTTCGCATGCGTGCACTAGGAACAGGCTCCTCCTGTTCCTCTGCCTCTCTGCTGTCTGCCTCTGGAGGCTCTGGAGTCCGCGCATCACTCCCAGATGGCCCTGGCCCCATCTCTGCCTCCGATGCAGACCCCTCATCCGGGCCTTCCCCTGACCAGGACTGGCCCATTGTCCTCTCCAGCCTCCTCACTGTCCGACTCCGCTGCCAGCTCCACAGGCTGCTGGCGGACCATAACACCTCAGCCCAATCATCACTGGGAGGAGGAAGCTTCTCTGGGAACTTTGCAACCTCTTGGTCTTGGCCAGTGGTGGATGGGCGCATTCAGCAGAACAGAGCTTGTCTCATTCAATGTCAGCAAGAGAGAAATTCCCTGGGAGCTGCCACTTTCCTTGAAGCACATTCCACATCCAGTCTGAGCCTGCTGAAAAGGCAGCTGGAGATAGCCACCTCTGCAAAAGATCAGCAGCAATTCTGCCTCAACCAGCAAACCTTCCACAGGAAAAATCCACCTCAAATAGCACCAGCAGGAAAAGCCCAGCAAATGGGGACCTTTCAGATTAGCCACTGCTCAAGGCCAGTTAGAGAAGAAGGTATCAACACAACAGGCAATTGTGTACAATAAAACAAACTCTATTACAAAAAAAACCTGTAAAGTTATCTGTTTATCAAATGGACATGCCACCCCACTGCTAATGAAACTGGGTGGCTCACAGTTGAAAATATAGCTTCAGTGTAACATAGATTAAGAACAGAATTGTTTCAAAGTTCAGTTGGAGTTAACAAAGATAGAGTCATGCATGTAGTCCCAAGGAGAATGTATATATGGACAAGAGGTTAGAACACATGACACAAAACTAGCAGTGATAGCAAACAGCATAGAATGACAAAATCAAGGAAGATCTTGACAAGCTGAAACAACAGGCAAAAAAGCCCCAACCAGATCAAATTCAACAAAGACAAATGCAAAATTCTACATTTGGGTAGGGAAAAGAAAGAGAGTCAAGAAAGTTGCCAAGGATATGAAGGACGGTCTTGTAGAAGAAGGAGCAGAATTAGTCAGAGTTTGTCCAGCAGGCAGGACAAGAGATAACTTTCCTAATGAATGTACAACAATGGGACAGGTGTGGAACTGCCAAAGGATTGGAACAGAGCTTTCAAACCTTCAAAAAAGAAAAAAAAGGAGGGGGAATCTAGGAAACTACAGACCAATCAGCTTGACATCAATACTTGGAAAAAAATCATGGAAAAAGTACCAGTATTCAAACAGCAGGTTTTTGAGCACCTAGAAACAAACAAGGTGATTACTAGAAGCCAGAATAGGTTTGTTAAAATCGTATTGCCTTCTTTAATAAAGTGATTAAATCTGTGGATTTAATATACTTAGACTTCAGTAAGTCATTTAATAAAGTAAACCACAACCTACTTCTTGGTAAGATAGAACATTGTGGGATAGACAGTACCAACACTAGTAGTCCTTGATGGAACTACATTTAACTGGAGGGAAGCATGCAGTGGGGTACTTCAAGGTCTTTGCTCCTCAACATCTTCATAAATGACTCAGTTGAGGGGATTGAAGTGCTGCTCATCAAATTTGTGGATGAAACAAAACTGAAGAGAATTGCTAGCACTTTGGAAGATATGATCAGAAGGATCTTGACAGACCTCAACGTTGTACCCTGTCCAACAAGATGCAGTTCAGTGGAGAGAAAGGTAAGGTCCTGAACTTAGGCAGAAAAAAATCAAATGCACAGAGTACAAGATAGGCAGTACCCGGCTCAACAGTAGTGCCTCTGAGAGGGATCTAGCTGTTTTGGTGGACCATCACTTATGTATGAGCTACATTTCAAAATTATGGGCCTATCACTGAAGAGGCCACCTATAAATGGAGGATTTGCTGAAGCCTGTAAGCAGAATTCCAGACTCAATCTGGAGATCTGGTGGTTCCAGACAGGTGTAAGTCTTTGCTAGGGTGTTGGTCTGACTCTTGAGAACTACAGTTTTCAGATGATGAAGGAAGATAAGGCCAGAAAAGTTCCCTCTCTTTCCCTCAAACAGCTCTAGGGACTTCTGCCACCTGAGAGCAACAGAGAGCATGGGAATGGAGCCGTTCAGAGCACTCCTGCAGTTTCTTTTGGCGGACCAAGGTCTCAGGTTACTAGGAAGCTTGCTCTATCAACTGCCTCCTAGTCAGTACAAAACTAGTTTTCTTCCCTTTCTCTGGCTTCTCCATCTTCACAATGGAGACTCACTCTCTTGGCACATGCAGTGATCGTAACCAAAAGGCTGAAAGTAGGGGAATAAACCACTGCAGCATTCCGGTCTCAAGACCCCCAAGCACTGATGGTTTAAAAAGTACAACAAATACTCTCTATGCTTCATACTGTTCTTGCCTTGCCAACAGTTTGTTCATAAATGAATGGAGCCCCAGAACCAGGTGTCAGCTCCAGCAAGGAACTGCAATACTGGTCAACCCAAGAGGTACTGAAAAGAGCAGCAGGTGTAAGGCACCTGGGACCTTCCTGGAGGTAGCTGGGTGAGAAGA
This sequence comes from Pantherophis guttatus, assembly GCF_059756535.1. Taxonomy (NCBI): domain Eukaryota; kingdom Metazoa; phylum Chordata; class Lepidosauria; order Squamata; family Colubridae; genus Pantherophis; species Pantherophis guttatus. The sequence goes on along the minus strand of NC_142072.1, from coordinate 26,930,757 downwards.
TTGTTTCTGCCGGCAGCAGCCGCCGCTCTTTGTATGTGTGTGTGTGATCTGCCCGCCCTTCCTCTGGCGAGCGGCTTCTCAAAGGCGCGGCTCCCTTTGCCTGCGTGTGTCCTGAACTCAGCTGCCAAAGAAGTCCCACCAAGGGCTGCATGAGGATCGGAGATTCCCATAGGCAGGACGCTGCTGAACTGTAACCAGAGGCTGCCTGCATATTTCAGCGGGGTGAAAATCAAGTTTCAGGAATCCAGCTCAGTCATGGTCCAGCTGGCCATGAACTCCAGTCCCTTAGAAAAGGTGCTTTCCTGCTATGTTTTGCCCATATTTACCTCAAAGAAAGTGAGAAACAAAACGGTCCTGTGTTGGGGAAGAGTAGTTGCCTTAGTCAGAAGAGAAGCTGAGTGACAGAAGCAACAGTGATTTTGCTCTCTTTTGCCCTGGGGAGAAGAGGAAGAAAAATCCAGTGGGATCCCGGATCTCTCTGGCAAACTCCCCCAGCATCTGGGCACACCAGATGGACTTCACACATCATGTTTAACCAATGCAGTTAAAGCTGCACTCACACCTGTTAGTTTTGTGGATTAACTTAATGTGTTATGGAAATCCAACCCATCTGATTAATTTAAGATCATGGAAGGTCATCCTATTCTCTGAACCCAATTGCAGTACCTGTGAATTTTGTTTTCTTAGTGTTTGTGCCACACTCAGTCTCATTCCTGGGATGGAAATTGCATGGCACTTTCTTTGCAGCTGGGTAGTCTGGGAGCCATTGAAGGTTTAAGGAACCCCCATCTCTTTATCTTCAGAATTTGTGGGTGCTCCATCACTGGAGGTTTTTAAGAGATCGGACAGCCATTTGCCTAAAATTTAAGGGCCTTGGTACTACAGTGGTTTAAAGCACCCTGTTATTAACACAGCTGCCTGCAATTTACTGCTGGTTTGAATCTCTCCAAGGCTCAAGGTTGACTCAGCCTTCCATCCTTTCTAAGGTAGGTTAAATGAGGACCCAGTTTGTGGGGGCAATAAGCTGACTTTGTATAAAATATACAAAAGTATGAAGGCTATTGCTTAGCGCACTGTAAGCCGCCCTGAGTCTCCGGAGAAGGGCGGCATATAAATCAAATTTTAAAAAAAAAAATGGTATAGGGTCTCCTCCTTAGGCAGGAGGTTAGACTAGAAGATCTCCAAGCTCCCTTCCAACTCTGTTATTCTGTTATTCTATCCTGTTATTTTTCCTAGAGTATTCCATTACAAGCCTATATGACTTCTTGTGCATATCTGTTCATCTAGAGCTATTTTTGTTTGATGCATTCTGACTCAAGATTCATGGTTGGCTTTTATTTATGCATTTGTTTTATTAAAACATTTATCTACCCACCCATCTTATAACCAACTCTGGCAGCTCCACCTTTCTGCTCACTCCCATGATTCCCTGTGGCTTCCTCTCCTCCCTTTTTCACTCTCTGCACAGCCATTGTGACTTTCCTACCACATGGAAAGCTGTATCCTTCTTAAATATGTTATTTTATATCACTTGGTGGTGATTTTTTTACCAGAAAGCTGCAAACAGCATGCAATATCAAATAATAAATCATAGAAAGCCATGGAAATATAAACACTGATAATAAGCCATCCTAATCACAACAACCCTTTCATGGATCACTGCCTTGTCATGGTGAAGAAACTCGTGCAGCGCAATGAAGCTATGAGCTATGCCGTGCAGGGCCACCCAAGACGGACAGGTCATAGCAGAGAGCTCTGACAAAATGTGATCCACTAGAGAAGGAAATGGCAACCCTCGCCAGTATCTTTGCCATGAAAACCCCATGGACAGTACCAAAAGGCAAAAAGATATGACACTGAGAGATGAGCCCCTCAGGTCGGAAGGTGTCCAATATGCTACTGGGAAGAGCAGAGGGCTAGTACTAGTAGCACCAGAAAGAGTGAAGCGACTGGGCCAAAGCCGAAAGGATGCTCAGCTGTGGATGTATCTGGTGGTGAAAAGAAGGTCCGATTCTGTAAAGATCTATACTCCATAGGAACCTGGAATGTAAGATCCATGAATCAAGGTAAGCTGGACGTGGTCAGACAAGAGATGACAAGACTGAACATTGACATCTTAGGAATCAGCAAACTAAAATGGATAGGAATGGGTGAATTTAATTCTGATGAACATCAGGTATACTACTGCGGGCAAGAATCCCTCAGAAGAAATGGAGTAGCCATCATAGTCAATAAAAAAATAGGAAAAGCAGTACTGGGATACAATCCCCAAAATGACAGAATGATCTCAGTTCGAATCCAAGACAAACCATTCAACATCACAGTAGTCCAAGTCTATGCCCCAACCACTGGTGCTGAAGAGGCTGAAGTTGACCAGTTCTATGAAGACCTACAACACCTTATAGAATTAAAACCAAAAAATGATGTCCTTATCATCATGGGGGATTGGAATGCTAAAGTAGGAAGCCAAAAGATAGCCAGAATAACAGGCAAGTTTGGTCTTGGAGTACAAAATGAGGCAGGGCATAGGCTGGTAGAATTTTGTCATGAGAATACGATGGTCATAGCAAACACTCTTTTCCAACAACCCAAGAGACATCTCTACACATGGACATCACCAGACAGTCAACACAGAAATCAGATTGACTATGTGCTCTGCAGCCAAAGATGGAGAAGCTCTATACAGAGCTTCAGTAAAGACAAGACCAGGAGCTGACTGTGGCTCAGTTCATGATCTTCTCATGGCAAAATTTAGGCTTAAATTGAAGAAAGTAGAGAAAAGCACTAGACCATTCATGTATGAACTAAATCCTATCCCTGATGAATATACAGTAGAGGTAACAAATAGATTTAAGGAATTAGATCTGATAGACAGAGTGCCTGAAGAACTATGGATGAACATTGTACAAGAGGTAGCAACTAAAACCATTCCAAAGAAAAAGAAATGCAAGAAAGCAAAATGGCTGTCTGAGGAAGTCTTACAAATAGCTGAGGAAAGAAGGGAAGCGAAAGGCAAGGGAGAAAGAGAAAGATACACAGAATTAAATGCAGAATTCCAGAAAATAGCTAAAAGAGATAGGAATGCCTTCTGAAATGAACAGTGCAATAGAAGAAAACAATAGAATAGGGAGGACCAGAGATCTCTTCAAGAAAATTGGAGATATGAAGGGAATGTTTCATGCAAAGATGGGCATAATAAAGAACCAAAATGGCAGGGACCTAACAGGGGCAGAAGAGATTAAGAAGAGGTGGCAAAATTACACAGAAGAACTATACAAGAAGAAGCTTAACGTCCCTTATAACCACAATGAGGTGGCCACTGACCTCAAGCCAGACATCCTGGAATGAAAGTCAAATGGGCCTTAGGAAGTCTGGGCAACAACAAAGCTAGTGAAGATGACAGTATTCCAGTTGAGCTAGTCAAAATCTTAAAAGATGATGCAGTAAAAGTGCTACACTCAATATGCAAATTTGAAAAATTTGCTCAATATGCAAATTTGTAAAACTCAACAGTGGCCACAAGATTGGAAAAGGTCAGTTTACATTCCAATTCCAAAGAAGAGCAATGCCAAAGAATGCTCAAACTACCACACCATTGCACTCATTTCACATGCTAGCAAAATTATGCTTAAAATCCTACAAGCTAGGCTCCAGCAGTATGTGGACCAAGAACTATCTGTTTCAAAACAATGAAACACTGAAAACAATTTAAACCACCCAGTGGAAAGATGTGCTTAAACATATAGCACTTTTCTTTAAAAAATGGGGCATGGCTGGCAACTCTAAACAAAATGCATTCCACAGAGTCACAGAAGAAAAAAATCTCACTACAATCATTTTGTTTTTCAAGGAGGGGGAACCACTAGTTTACTTGTGGCTGGTGTTTCTCCCACAATGGCTCCCTCTTGCCCTGAAACCCCCCAATTCACTGCCAGAAGACTTTCAAGAAGAATTCTTGGACATTCCCATTGAAAGCACCTCTCCTGCAGTCTTAATGATCAAAAAGGATTGTGATGATTAGGACTCTCCAAAATTGAAGAGCAAAAGTGATTCTAGGGACTCAACAGGTGCACACTCACAGGACACACACTAAATCTGTTGGCAACTTTCTTGTAACTACTGGAGTACGTGAATATACAGTCTATTAGTATAATTTTACATAACCCTTGAAAGAAGTTGCATTTTTGTGAGCTGCACCGCGCTGACTCAAAAAATTATTACAGAAGATTAACAAAAAATAATTTGCAATAATTTCTTTCCATCGTGGTCACCTCAAACTCCAAGGATAACAGAAGGTTAAATGTCCCCTCTAGCTACAAAGCTGATATCTCAGAAGGAATCTCATTTTTCCCCCTAGAAAGAGCATTCATGGCAGTTTACAAGCTTAACTTTTTAGAGACAAACAGTACTTATTTTAAATTTATTTGCATTTCAAATTCTTCAGCCTCACCTATAATTGAACTCATACTAGTCAGAGATATGTGTTGCATACTTGTTGCTAAAGCACCAAGAGCTGAATATCATCAGCTTATTGGCATTCCCATCCTGTGAAATCCCAAATGAATTTTCTAGTGTCATCATATAGATTTGTTATAACATAGAGGACAAGATAATAAAACTATGTGGCCATCATAATCAGTGATAAATCAAATTCTTCTAACACCTTTTTTTGATTCAGTCCAACAGAGAATATGTGCTTACTCTACACCAAAATACCATGAAGAAGGATCCAATCCAGCTCCTGAACAGGTTATCTCTAAAGAGCCTGAGATCTCAGCTGCCTACAGCCTATTTTCTCAGTTTTACCATCCCAGCCTTCCAATTACTAGATATGAAGGAAAGTCCCAATTTTTTCCATATATAACTGTAACAAAGCATCACCTGATTCATTTACCCACTGATTGTTGGCTTGCTTCCTAATATTATACATAAAGAATAATAGCCCTGAAGATTGTTTTTCTGGGAAAATACAAAGTGAAGGACATGGGGGGGAGGGCATGGAATGTGAAAATTAGGGACACTTCCCTATATAATCATCAATAATTAAAAGTCTTGTTAAATTATTGCAGGGTTCTACTTCAGAAGAAAAGTAGCTACAGTATAGTGCATTTCATGGTTAATTCAGTGTCAATTAACCCAGTGGTGAAATCCAATTTTTTTACTGTCAGTTCTGTGGGCGTGGCTTGGTGGGCATGGTATGGCTTGGTGGGCGTGGATTGGTGGGCATGGCAGGGGAAGGATATGCAAAATCTCCATTCCCACCCCATTCCTGTGGGAAGAATATTGCAAAATCCCCATTCCCTCCCCACTTCTGGGGGAAGGATATTGCAAAATCTCCATTTCCTCTCCACTCTGGGACCAGCCAGAGGTGGTATTTGCAGGTTCTCCAAACTACTCAAAATTTCTGCTACCGGTTCTCCAGAACCTGTCAAAACCTGCTGGATTTCACCCCTGAATTAACCAATTGCAAAGTTCCCTCAAGCTAAATCTTATTTGGAATGGAGGGGAGAAATCAAAAGCAAGTTAGCTTTAACAAGCTTGGTGTTCAATGCCTCACTCATCTCTAGCCACAGGCTTAGAATCCATGTCAACAGATGTTCCATTGCCATTTTGTCATGTCACTGATTTCTTGACATTCTTCTTTCTCTCATCCACCCACCCTCAGAAATTTTTCCTGGGGCAAGAATGTTGTTCAGTGCAAACTGAGGTAGAGCTCACTTTACCATGAATTCCTTTTTTCTGCAAAAAGCCACTGTCTTCCCCTGGCCAAGCTGAGACCAGCAACTGCATATTAAACAAGGGTTCGTTTCAGCACCATGGCCAGATCCAGGGGGCAGGCAAAGGCCAAGGACTGCCCCAGGCCCTACCTGGCAGGGGCTCCTGCTCCAAATCCTGTGGATATATCCCTATATGTGGAAGATACAACAACAGAGTAACTTCCAGGTCAAGTCAGTTAAATGAACATTTAGAGCTTGTTATCCTTTCCGGAGAATATTTCCTTGCAATAAAACTTTCATGAGCAGAATGGAAGGAGGGTGGGGAGGACAGTTTGTCAAGTACCTTTATTTATTTTTTTCCCCCTTTTGGAACACTTTTATCAGAGCTTGAGGGGGGAGGGTGATGTATTTGCCTTATTATTGTTGTTGTTTTTAAGGTAAAAATTAAACTAGGGCTGGCTGTGGGACTCAAGCAGAACCTCAAGCAGGGAGAAAAGGGAAGTGAGAGATCCACTGTGTTGGAGAAGTTGTGTGTCTGGGGGAGGGGGTTATCCTTGTGAAAGCTGAGCAATTCCTAAATGCCGACTTCACTTTCATCTTTTCCCCTAAAAGGCAACTGTGTTCAAATAGAACTGATAAAGGGGAATTGTGGCAACCCAAGGTAAAGAGAGAGACACTTGGGAACACCTGATTGGCATAATGAATTGTCAGTCAGCAGAACCAGTTCAATGATAGCTGAGAGTAGGAAAGACCTGCTGGATGTCCCTTTGGAGCCCTTTTCTGTGATCTTCAGCAAATCATGGAGGATGACCCAAAAGACTGGGGAAGAGCAAATGTCATTTCTAGCTTTGGGGCAGGGGGAATGGGACAGGGTAACCTGGGGATTCACAGACTTCACTCCTTGACAAAAGATTCTGGGCAAAGCTCTGAAACAGACTGTTAAGCAGTTTGTGAGCAATTAGAAAAGCAATGTTTATCCAGAACAAGCCATACTAAACCATCAGCTCTTCAAGGTAGCCCAAGTCAGGAAACAGATTCCACAAGAAATACTAGAAATCTCCTTAATAGAGACAGGCTCTAATAACAGAATCCTGAAATCCTGATTTTTTTCTCTCCCTATTTTATTTTATTATTTTATTTATATAGCCACCCATCTCACTAGAGGCAGGGAAATCTTTTATTCTTAATCCATTCTGCCTGAATAATTTGGACCTTTGAATTTCATTTCCATGTAAATAAGTTATTCACATGGCTTATTTTGATGGGGTGCAGGATACTATCCTTCTGTATCATGTGAATATTTTACCTCTCTGAGAATTTGAAATGAAGAGCCAATTATAAATTCTAATAAAATTATTGCAGCAAATGTTACTTTCAGTCTAGTGAGGCTTTGTAGAAATATGTCATTCCTTTAAAAAAAAGTATGTGTTTTTTAAAATGAATTAAACAAGACAGTGTTCATTTTATTATTATAACTTTATTTTTTTTCAAAAATACAAGATTAGAAGATAAACAGAGATGAAAAAATTGAAGAAAAAACATCAAGAAAGAGAAAAGAGTGCAAAAAGGTAAAGAAAAGAAAAAGATAAACAGAAAGAGAATGACTTCTGACTTTCTCTGGTATAAAATGAATTTTTAAAACCATCAAATTCTTATTCTAAGGTTAACATTTGTCTATATAATTTAAATAAACCTAATTCTAATTATTAAATCCCATTAATCAACATTTCATTTCTTTCAGTTTCTACAACAAATCCAAAAATGGTTTCCAAGTGGAAATAAATTAGTCAAACTCTTTTCTTTAATCAAAGCTATCAATTTTGCCATCTGCACCAGTTCCATCAGCTTCAGCTCTTCCACTGTAGGTATCCTTCCACCTTTGAGCTGTGGTTAGGCAGCTACTTGCAGATTAATTCTGCTGACTGCCAGGAGTTTGATCCTCACTGGCTGAAGGTTGACTCAACCTTCCATCCTTCTGAGGTCGATAAACCGAGGACCCAGATTGTTTGGGGCAATATGCTGACTCTATAAATTACTTAGAGAGGGCTGTAAAGCATTGTAAAGCAGTATATCAGCCTAAGTGCTATTGCTATAAAAGTCTTGCTGTTGTTAGCATACGTAAAAGCAACTTTCCATAAAAAATTCCATTTGTTTGTCCATTAATTCCAATAGAAAAATCTCTAATTTCAATTATACTTTCACTTTTAAAGTCTTCTGAATCAGAATATGTATGTGGTCCCAATATTTTCTAGCTTTATTTGCCCACCAAGGATGAAAAAACGTACCCTCAGTGTGATTACATTTCCAACAAATATTTGAAATTTCCGTACAGATTATTCGCATGCGGGGTCCTTGGTGCTCTCTGAGCTTGCTTGTTTTCTTGCAGAGGTTTCATTACCCTAAATAGGTAACATCATCAGTGCTAGAGTAGGTGATGAAACCTCTGCAAGAAAACAAGCAAGCTCAGAGAGCACCAAGGACCCCTCATTTCAACCCGGAGCTACAAATATTCTCCTTTATTGGTACATTAAGCACAGTTTATCTCATGTCATGTATCAGTGATTCATCAGTTTATAAAAATTCTCTTTAAGTTTATGACTCAATGTAAATGTCAACCCTGTGTTTTACATACTCTCCAACTGATCAAACTGCATATTATAACCAAAATGTTTTGCCCACTTTATACTGTCCAATGTGTTCATCTAATTTCCCTTTTCAATGTTTATACATCTTAGCAAAAATATGATCATTTGTACTCAACTCCATATCAAATTCACTTACTATTTTTAAATTCATACTTCTTACCAAATTTAAATATTTTTATTAAATGAGCATAGGGAAATCAATGGAGCCTTCCAACTGCAGGTTTTCTCTTGTTTTTAACTTAAAATTCTTCTTGGGAAAAATTCTGCAAATCAGCATAAGTTAGACATTTTTTATTTAAATACCATTTCTCTTCTAAAAAGGGTTTCTAGGATTGACAATCATTAAGGGATTTTAATTATACTTATTCCAAATTCTCGGTATGGTACATCTAATAAAATGCTTTTTGAAATCTACATTAACCATAATTTTATTGTACCACAAATAGCAGTGCCAACCAAATTTTAAGTCAAGTCCTTCTAGTTCCATTAACCACCTATTTCTTAAGGTCAGTCACTCTTTCATTCATAGTATAAGTAGTCCTCAAATTTACGGCAATTCATTCAGCAACCATTTGAAATTATGATAACACTAAACAAAGGGACTTACAATCTGTACCTGAACTTATGGCTGCTGTAGCACCCTCTGCCCCGCATGGTCACATGAAAAAAATATGGGCACATATCAAACCAATCTCCCTTACAACCAACCGCAGGAGCGTTGCATCTGCCCTCATTCACCTATCTTTCCCCATCCCACTGGGTCCCGCCTCTTGGACGTCTTCTACCTCACTCCACTTACCTCTTCTGAACATCGCCTTCCCCTAGGAGAAGCAGCCGAGCACCGCGTGGCCATTTTGGAAGTGGTCACGATCCAGCATCATTCTGGGCAAAACACCTCCTCACTACAGTGGCTAGATCCCAGGGATTTACATGGTGCAGTCGATACAAGTAATGAGGCCGGAGCTGCTTTATTTTTGCACTTGAAACTGGGATTCAACTGGGGAGCAAGTTAACATTTAGATTTCAGTCTGACTTCAGAGGTTATTCTTGTCCGTATCAAGTTTCTAAAGTGATGCCAACAAAAGGTGAGGAAGTGCCAGGGGCCTGTCACTTGATACCAGAATAAAATGGGATTTCTGGCTTGAGGTGCTGCTACCAATTCCTGCCAGGAAGTCTTAGTGAATTCTCTTTTCTTCTTCTGTGATAAATATTTGTATTGTTTTTTTCAGCAACACAAAGTCCTGGATGGAGTGCTCAATTAATAGAATAAGAGCTGTAAGGGACCTTGGAGGTCTTTTAATCGAAACCCCTGCTCAGGCAGGAAGTCCTATACCCGTGATGATGAACCTATTGCACCTGTGCCCGAAGTTGCACGCAAAGCCATGTTACCTGGCACACGTGCCTTTGCCTCTTTGTCCTTCAGGTTTCTGCATGCATGCATGCGTGACGATCAGCTGTCCTTCGCGCACATGGCAGTGCCAAAAATCAGTGTGTGCATGTGTGCCAGCCGGTTAATTGTCAGGTGTGCATGTGCGCCAGAACTTGGAAGTTCAGCTTTTCTGGAGTGCGATCTCTTCGTGCGCGCAGCAGTGCCAAAAAACAGTGTGTGCATGCATGCCGGCCAGCTGATCATCAGGCTTGCATGCGTGCTAGAACCCGGAAATTCATCTTTTCCAGAGTGCAGCACCTACGAGCGTGTGCATAACATTTCTGCACGACTTTTTTGGCACTTGGTGCTGAAAAGGTTCGCCGTCACTGTCCTATACCATTTCAGACAAATGGCTCTTCTTAAAAACCTTCAGCACCCACAACTTCTGGAGGCCAACCATTGCACTGGTTAATTCTTCTAACTGTCAGCAAATTTCTCCTTAGTTCTATGCTGGATCTCTCCTTGATTAGTTTCCATAGACTGTTTCTTGTCTTGCCTTCTGGTGCTTTGGTAAATAAGTTGACCCCCTTTTCTTTGTGGCAGCCCCTTACATATTGGAACACTGCTATCTTGTCATCCCTAGTCCTTCATTTCACTAGACTAGACAAACCCAATTCCTGCAGCCATTCTTCATAGGTTTTAGCCTCCAGTCCCCTGATCATCTTTGTTGCTCTTCTCTGCACTCTTTCCAGAGTCTCAACATCTTTTTTTATATTGTGGCAACTAACAGTTAGGTTCTCTTTATATCATTTGAATTTCCTAATCAGTTCACTCTCGGCTTGGGAAAATTCAACATAAAACAGGGCTGAGGAGGATGAGCTTTGCTACACATTTTACGCTCTTCCTTTGTATCGGAGTGGAGAACAGCTGATTATGTTTGGCAAATGTCTGCAGAAGGGAGTTCCTGGACCTACGACTAGAATGAAATTCCATTGCTGCTTCTGAAAAAGCCATGTGATATATTTGTTTGCTGTGTCACTATTTAGCCTCTGCTCCAAGTCTGGTTCCAAGGTAAAAGTAGGATGTATTTCCAGGAAGGAATTATCAGTTCAGACAACTGTGAAAATATATGGTGGTGGGACCACCCATCCCACACCCTTCCAATGAATCAGGAACCTTTTTTAAAAGTACAGGTAATCCTCAATTAAGCACCATAATTGGGACTGGGAATTCCATCATTAAGGGATGTGATGGTCACTAAATGAGGACTACCTGTATACAACACCCACAGCATTGCCTTGGTATTCTAGACACATTGTCAAAGAAAGCTAGATGTCAAGCTGAGTGGTCTACGGTTTCCTGGGTCCACTTCCACCCCCCTTTTAAAATATTACAACGATGTTGGCTTTTCTTAGGTCCTTTGGCACCTCCCCAGTCTCCAAGATTTATTATCTCCTGTTTGAGAAACTTCCATCTATCTTGAGCTCCTTTTCCCATTACTTCTCTTGTGATCTTAGTTTCATGTCTCTAGTTTATTAAAATCCACTTTTGATGCCAAAATATTAAACGTGCTTAGTTTCACTTTGCCTTAAAATCAAGAATTCTAGCATTGTCAGATCATTTTCTACCCCTCTGCAACCTACAGTATATACGCTGCTGTGGATAAGCATTCTCCTTCTTTGGCCATTTTGGCTTGAGCTATAGAAGGGACTAGACATCTCACTTTAGTGGCCAGAGATTTCAGCATTTTTACTAATGACCTGAATGAAGGGGTTGTGGGGATGATTATCAAATTTGCAGATGATACAAAATTCTAAATAGTGGTTAACAAGCGTTCATTGGGAAAAATACAAATTACTCCTGCATAGGGGGAGAAAAAAGGGGAAGCAAATTACAGGATGGGGGAGAACTGGCTTGGCAATGGAAAATGTGAAAAGGATCTGAACATTGAACTTGAGCATGATTGAACGACGTGATGCAGCTGGAAAACCAAATGATCCCTTATGGTATATTAATTGAAGCGTAATTCAGCATTGTCCCACTCTATCTTGGTTAGATTCCCCTCCCCCACAATAATGTGGCCAGTTCTATACACAGAAGTCTATAAAGGATACTGTTGTGGCCCGTCAGCAGCCTGTGCAGATTGTAGCTGATTCCGACAACGAGGAGGCTGGTGTGGTACTGTGTCAGCAGCCTGTGCAGCTGGTGCTTGAGTCGGACAGTGAAGAGGCTGGAGAAGATGTGGTGCCAGAGGCAGGGATTCAGCCAGGGCCTTCAGAACCTCCAGAAGCTCCCATAAGTGAAGAGGATGAAGAGGAGGAGCCTCTTCTCAATGCACGAGCGCGCAGAGCTGCCAAAAGGCAGGAGTGGCTCCTCAGGAGGAGGTCTCCTCGAGAGTAAGGCTTGGGGCTAATTGGCCACTCCCTTAGCCTATTTAAGGAGGAACGCCGCTTCAGCAAGCTGTAGGGAACAACTTTAGTTCAATCTCCTTCGGGTCTGGATTCTCTGCAAAATTGTTTCTGGGCTTTCTGCCAACTCTAGTAAGACTGTGATTACCTTATCTTAGAATTCTGGTAGGCTGTTAAGACAGTTTATTAACAGCCTTTGGTTGATAAAGACTAAGTTATTTGAGTAAAATAAGCTTTGTATAGAGTTTGTGTGTGCTGCGTTCTTTGGGGTCTGTAGCTGGGGCAGAAGAGATACTGACAAACTGGAGTCCATTCATAGGATGGCTAGCAAGGCAATGGGGGAACTGGAAACCAGATCCTATGAGAAATAATTAAGGGAACTGGACTGGCTGGGGGAGCCATGATAGCAGACTTCAGCTATCTAAAGGTTTATCAAACATAGCAGGGAATAAACTTATTCTCTGTTGCCTTGGAGGACAGGAACAAGTTAGAATTATAAGAAGATTCAGAGTAGACATCTAGAGGGATGTCCTGATGGTAACAGCATTCAAATGGCGGAAAAGGCTGCCTCATAGAAAGACTTTCAGAGGGGGGATAGCCAGATATTGGGCCAAGAAGTGTGTTTGACTAGTCACTAGACTTCTCTAGGATTTCTTTCAATCTATTGTTCTACAAGTTTTATGAACAACGACATGATGCGATTGCGTGAAGTCTACCATGCCTGGTTCAAAACCAGAGCTCAGGAAGGTTGGGTTGAGGAGGTTTCTAGCACCAGGAACAGCCTTTTGTCCACAAACGCTGCCATGTGTGCTAGCTGTCTTGGTTCCAGCAACTGATTGGGGAGGGGAGAGGGACTTTCTGCTGGGGCCCCTATGAATCGGAATGCAAGGAGCCAGCTCAGGAGTTGGCTGTGGGTGGCCCTTCCTTTGCCCATTCACACCCTTGACCTGCAGGAAGGTCTGAGGCTGCCCAAAGATGTTGAGCCTGACCAGCCAGTCTCAAAAGGGGCGATGCTCCTGCAGTCACAACTGCCCTTCCTTCCACAGTCAGATGCTGGACATGACAGCAGTGTCACTACCCAGCTGTGAGCCTGCAGGTTCTCCTCCCTTGCCAAGGAGGGGGAGAGGAAGCTGAAGAGCAGACAACAGGCCTGTAGCTTTGGGGAGAAGGCAAGGGTGCTGATCCGTCTCCCACTCCCTCCCTCCTTCCCTGGGTCCTGTCTCCCTGGCTAACCCACCCGCACCAAAATCACACCAAAGGCTCTTGCTGGGACACCAATTCTCTTGAAAGGCATACATCAAAGGAGACATTTTATAAACTCTGACTAGGTGATATATAAACAAAATTATAAATAAAATGAATAAAGTTTATTCCAGTAACTATTGGAACTGTCAGAAAGAATTTTGTGGGAATTACCTGATTATTTTATTTATTTTTTTAATTTGATTTATATGCCACCCTTCTCCGAAGACTCAGGGCGGCTTACAATGCGTTAAGCAATAGCCTTCATCCTTTTGTATATTTATACAAAGTCAGCTTATTGCCCCCACAAACTGGGTCCTCATTTCACCTACCTTAGAAAGGATGGAAGGCTGAGTCAACCTTGAGCCTTGGCGAGATTCGAACCCTGCAGTAATTGCAGGCAGCTGGTCTTAATAACCAGCTTAATAACAGGGTGCCTTAAACCCCTGTACTACCAAGGCTCTTTTAAAAAAATTTTTAAAAAAATCCTGAAAATTAATGAGCAATACGAATGAAAAAATGGGTTACGAAATTTTACATGACCTTCTGGTTTTCATCTTTAATTGCAACACTGAAGCAATGGGAAGAGTTGGCTTTTTATATGAAAACCGCAGCTAGAAAACACAACAAATAAAAATTACGGAGAAAATACTTACGTAAGATGTACTGTAGATTTACTACATTGACTACATTAATATGTTGTTAGAAATAACAAAAGAAAGAAGAATAAGTTATAGAAAACAATATGATTTCTTGATTTTGGGGGAGATAATTTAATGTATTTATTTATTAAACTTGTACGCCACTCATCTTACCAAAGGTAACTCTTATATATACCCAGTGTTGTTTTCATGGCCTTGTAAACAGAGATAAACTTGAATTTGGTATTCATTTGTTTCTGTGATTTATAAAATATGTTTATAAGATATATGGTCAATGAAACTTACTAATATAAATTGTGTTCTTTTCTTTGAATCCCTTATAAATGCATATATTTATGCTCCTGTTTAGGATGTGTATAGAGTTGATGATTTACGGTTTTCTTTCTTCATGAGAAGCAAACATAGTTAGTAAGGACATTCCCAGTCCTGAAACATTACTGAAATCCACAAACCCCCACCTGCATTTCGTAACCCATGGAACTAGAGATTTTCTAGTTTCCCAAGATTTCATGGCTTCAAAGGAAGCCACGGCAGGCCTGGCTGTTCTTTTAGTAGTGGGCTGAACCATTGTCTTCTTCTGAAAGATTTCTCACTTTCCCCACACTGGCTACAGCCCTGGGATTCCTCTCTAAATTGTCTCCCATCCACACAGACCAGGTGCAGCTCTTGCTCAGGTGCTGGTCACAGAGATCAGCTGGAAGCTGCCACCTCCTTTATACCACGTATGCCTTGGAAGTGGGCTGCCAAGAAAGAGGAAACAGTCCACACCTCTGTTTATGAAGAGCTGGCTTCACCCTTGTGCAGGACTCTGGGCAACGGCATCATTTAGAGTACATATCTAGAGAAAGGGATGCTGGGAAAAGGCCGTCTGCCTTGTGCTCCAAACTCTGCCCTTCAGGATCCTTCTTCCTTTCAGGCGATTCCCCCTTTTCTCCTTCTGCTCTGCAGTCATTTGACACCATTTCAGAAATCTGAAACATGAAAGCTTTTATACCGTTTAACTCTTTCCTTCCCACCACTTATCTTAGAATATAGAATGACAAGACCTTGAAGGTCTTGTAGTCTAACCCCCTGCTCAAGCAGGAGACTCCATACCAAGGTTGTCAAACTGGTGGCCCGTGGGCCGGATGTGTCACGCGCAGGCGACACCCACCCCAGCTCCGCGAAGGGGGAAAACGTCATGAAACGTCACCTGACGGCAATCTGACCTGGCGAGTTTGACACCCATGCTCTATACCATTCCAGAAAAAGGACTGTCCAATCTCTTCTTAAAAACCTCCAGTGATGGACACCCACAATTTTTTGAGACAAGATGTTCTACTGATTTATTGTTCTCACTGTCAGGAAATTTCTCCTATAACTCTATGGGGGGTTTTTTGTTTTTGTTTTTCTATTTCATTCTGGATGGCCCTCTCTCAAATCCCCTTAAGAACCAGCTTTAAACCAATGGGCTTAGTTGCTAATTACAAACAAGACTCAATAGGTATTGAGCACATAAGGAGAAATGTTCTGACTGTAAGCGAGAGGTGAATGTGGATGGCATCTTTTGTCCTCTGAGAAGAAAACACAGAGAGGAGCATAAAAATTATTGTAGCTTACCATTCTGGTAGGAAAGCAAAGAAAACGAAATGTTCCTGGCCCACCTAAGATGGTAAGTCGAGGGGGACTTGTCAAGACTTGCAAGATGAACTGCAGGGAGAAGGCTCCCAAATAGACTTAGAAAGAAGGTCTGTATTCTAAACTGTCTTTGCCAGATCACATTTGATGTGGATGACTCCAAATAGCTTTCGAGCTGTACTATCTGCTTAAATACCTGGAATATTAGATATAGCCCTCAAGTCCCCCCAAAAAAGGGCATGATCCATGTCTAATCAATTGATTGGCTGGATACGACTGCAGTCGTGCTTCTGCCTGCTCTCCCCCCCCCCCCCCCCACACACACACACACTATCTCTCTGTCCTGGCCTTGCCCCATTTTCTGGCATGTGGTCTGTCACTCTGCTCGATGGCCAACTACAGCCTTCAGCCCCCCAAATAGGCTGTTTTACATTCATGATGCTAGCCAGATTTCTCAAGTCCATCTTGTGAGGACCTCAAAGACAGACTTCAAAGTAACAAAGGCTCCATTTCTATAGGACAGAAATTACTTCAGTTTACGTATGTTCAATCCTGCACTCTGCAGCCATTTGTTTTGTTTTAATTTTCTGCTATTTTCATCGGAAGTGTGCTGTTCCCTCAACCCTACCCCCGCAATGCTCTACCTTCAGAATGCAAAGGAACACTGGCTGGAGGCAAGAAAGGTGGCAGCTGCCTGTTCTGGCCTGGTCCAGAGATGTGGCTTCCTCTTGATCCCCAGAGGCCCAGGACTGCGTGGGGCAGGGTGGCAGGCCTCTCACTTTCCCAGATGAAAATGATGCAAATCTTGTTCTCTGCCCACCGGATTGGAACTGGCTCTCAGCCAGCCACCGCCACCACCAAGGAAAACTGCTTCTCACAAAATTGCAGCAAGAGCAGCCAAGCAACTCGTTGTGGGCGAGTCTAGGCTGGAAGAAATCATCCTCAGGGCCTCGTTGACAAAAGTGGGAGTTGGTGAAATGCAACCTGAGCAAGACAAGTTGTGGAGCAGATTGTGGCTCCAGCAAGACGGGTTTAGGGAGTGCTGGACGTCGGCCAAGGAGGCGCTTGCAACACACAACTTTGGGAGACATAGCAAAGTGGACTTGCTGGATAAGGACTTGGCCGCTGACAAAGGCTCCTGTGCTGCTTCTCCAGCCGCATCATGAAAGATCCCCGGCCTCTGATGGAAAGTGTCAGAGATTGCAAAACACACATTAATTGATGTCTTTTTAAATGTAGTTCTGCCGCGGATGATCAGCATCTCATCATTTGGCGTGTTGCTCTGCTATTGATGATCAGCCCATCAATAGCGGAGCAACACGCCAAATGATGAGACATTCAAGCACCATTGTCATGTTCATTCTTCTTTGGAGGACCAAAAGCTGAGCAACTGAGAAGTGTCTCTTACTAGTCACTTAAACAAGTACCAGCAGAACACAAGTGGGCGCCGATGGAACTCCTACTACAGATCTATCTACAGGCAAACCTGTTCTTATCTTCGGCTTCCCTAACTTCTCCATGAATGTTTTTAACACAGGACCAAGATAAAAGAACAGGCTATGCTGGTCTAGAGCCCACACAGTGCCCAAAGCACAGTAATGATGTGATGAGGAGAAATAAAACAGCGATAGCTGCCCCACTTACAGAAGGAGGTTTTCTTCGAGTTAAGCTCAAGCATTGGTGGCTTGATGGACACGTTCAAGGCTACAGTATGGAAAGACTTCCCACTCTACTTCCAGGATGCATTGCTCAGATTGGCCAACTAATCTACAACCCAGGGATTCTGATGAAGAAACAGTGGCCAGGCCAAACTCCGTTTAGTTTCAGGGTTCAGAGTAGAATATACAATAGAAAAATATTAATTTATGAAGGAATAACTTCAAACCAAGCTATTAACCAAGGAAGCTTTGATAATTTAATTATGCTACAATTTTATGGTAAAATGAGGTGCAGGCTAAACCCTAGCCACTGAAATTAGGACCTAATTGGATTAGGGTCTTCCTTTAAGCGGCATAACTTATGGCTGGTGTACTGCTACCAGTCATGGTGGAATCCTCGGTGCCCCAAGTCCAATAATCTGTTCCAGGCAGGAACCCAAACAGAAGTCTAGCATCTGATGAAGGGGACCAGCCCTTCTCTGAAAAGCATTCCCCCTCTCAGACTGCTCTTACTCTTACGAATATTTTTCAAACATCCAATTGGAATCTGCCTTCTGATACATTAAGTCAACTAACGACAACAACAACAATCAGAATGAATTTAATTAATTAAAAAATTTAAAGGAGATAAATGCAAAATTCTTTAATTAGGAAACAGAAATCAAATGTGCAAGGATCATTCGCTTGGGGAAAAAAGATCTTAGTGGAGTAAGTGATTGCCATCATAGTAGTGTGAAATAGTGTGGGTGTGTGGGTGTGTACATACATGCACATGTGCGTAATTTTAGATTCAATCTACCAGGAAGAGATACTTTTCCAGGCTCAGATCCACAAAGAGGAGGGGGTTAACTTATTCTACAAACCACGAGAAGACAAGAAACCACGCAAGACAAGAAACAATGGACGGAAACTAATCAAGGAGAGAAGCAACCTGGAATGAAGGAGAAACTTCCTAACAGTGAGGACAATGAACCAATGGAACAGAAGTTGCCTCCAGAAGTTGTGGGTGCTTCATCGCTGGAAGTTTTTAAGAAGAGACTGGACAGTCACTTGTCTGAAATGGTATGTAGGCCAAAATAGGATGGTTAGTTTCAGGTTCAGTATCTTATGGGAAGTCGGCAATGGCTGTAGCACATTCGGTGAACCAGGCCATCGTATTAACAGATAGCCTGGCTTGTTTAGGAATCCCACATATGAAGACATAGGTTAGGCAGACATAGGTTACTGCAGCTGCTGCACTCGGATCTCTGTGAGAAGGCAGAGCAAAGGCCTGCCAGGATCCCTTGTTCACGAAGAAGCCCAAGGAAGCCACGACTAAAGCCCCTTCTCCAGGAGGGGGCAAAAGCATCATCTATCCAGGCGGTTCAGCCCCAAACACAGCCATCCAATCCTCTCCTGCCTCTGCTGAATTGCTTTGGAGCCTCTGCAGAAGAGCTACCCTTGGATTGTAAGGGGAGGGGGGCTTCATTCAGCACATCACCAGCCCAGGGAGGTTCCTGCTGCAGCTTCTTCTGGCTGCTATTTCTGCCCCACTTTTCCCACCCTATCTGAGCATCTTCCAGTTAAAAGAGCCTAAAATAAAAAAACATTTGAGAAACAGCAAGAAAGGCAGCTTGGCTCTTGGATAATCTACCCTTTTCCCTTATAGGCCTCAAAGAGGGCATCTTTTGCAGGTCCTGCCCTGAACACTTTTCAACCTAGGGCTGGAAGGGACCTAAGAGGACTTCTAGACAAACCAGAGGTGAAATCAGGGGTGAAATCCAGCAGGTTCTGGAGAACCGGTAGCGGAAATTTTGAGTAGTTTGGAGAACCGGCAAATAACACCTCTGGCTGGCCCCAGAGTGGGAATGGAATGGAGATTTTGCAATATCCTTCCCCTGGAGTGGGGTGGGAATGGGGATTTTGCAGTATCCTTCCCCTGCCATGCCCATCAAGCCACGCCCATCAAGCCACACCACGCCCACCAAGCCACACCACGCCCATCAAGCCATACCACGCCCACCAAGCCACGCCCACAGAACCGGTAGTAAAAAACATTTGGATTTCACCACTGGGTGAAATGCTACCAGTTCGCACTGGTTCAGGCAAACTGGTAGCGGTGGCTCCGCCCACCCACCCGGACATCATTATTTCCTGATTTTAACCAGGAAGTAACCTGTTTTTTACCCTCTGTGCACGTGCAGAAGGCTTTGCGCCAGTGGTGGGTTGCTTCTGGTTCGGCCTGGTTCGGCTGATCCAGTAGTTGGTGATGATGTGACGTCAACAAACCAGTTCTCTGTGACTAAGAGCTGGGCTCTCCTGCCCACCCCTGCTGTATTCCTACCTTTATTTCTTGGTTTTTAGCCCAGCTGATAGGCGCGGCAGAATGGATTGCCGCACCTCAGCTGGCCAGAAACCCAACGCTCTTGTGCAGAGCGCAAGTTTGCGATCACGCACAAAGCGTGTGCGCGAAGAGAACCAGTAGTAACACCGGTTGGAACCCACCACTGCTTTGCGCATGTGCAGAGGGTCCAAAATCGCATGTAACGCACTTCTGAACCGGTAGGGAAGGTAAATAGATTTCACCCCTGAGTCAAACCCCCTGCCCAAGCAGGAGTCCTTATACTATCCCAGACAAATGAATGTCCTAATCTTTTCTTGAATACCTGCCACAATGGAGCAGCTACTAATCCAGAAGGCAGGCTGCTCCACTGATAAATCGTTCTCACGGGTCAGGAAATTTCTCCTTAGTTTTAGGTTGGATCTCCCTTTAACAAGCTTCCATTCATTGCTTCTTGTTCTACCCTCAGGTGCTTTAGAGAACCCCTCTTCTCTGTGACAGCTCCTCAAGTACCAGAGGACAGTTATCATCTCCTCCCTCCTAACCCTCCTCTAGGATAGGCTAGACATACCTAGTTCCCTTAGCCATTAGTCATTCGGTTGAGCCTCCAGACCCTTTTCAACTTTGTTGCTCTTCTCTGCACTTTTCTTAGGGTCACAGCATTTTTTTAAATATCTTGGCAACCAGAAGTGGACGCAGTATGGCCTCACGAGTGCAGTATAACGTGGCACTATCACTTCCCATGATCTTGATGCTGTCCCTCTGTTAATGCAGCCTAGGACTCCACTGGCTTTTTTGGCAGCTGCAGCACACGGCTGGCTCATATGTAGATGATGATCCTCTAGGTAGGACACCTAGATCCCTCTCATGGTCACCACTGTTGAGCCAGGTACTCTCTATTCTATACCTGTACATTTGATTTTGTTTGCCTAAGTGTAAAACCTTACCTTCCTCACCACTCAATTGCAATTTGTTGAATAGGTCCAGTGGTGAAATCCAAATTTTTTTACTACCCATTCTGTGGGCATGGCTTGGTGGGTGAGGCAGGGGAAGGATACTGCAAAATCTCCATTCCCACCCCACTCCTGGGGGAAAGATATTGCAAAATCTCCATTCCCACCCCACTCTGGGGTCAGCCAGAGGTGGTATTTACCAGTTTTCCGAATTACTCAAAATTTCCACTACCAGTTCTCCAGAACCTGTTAGAACCTGCTGGATTTCACCCTGAATAGGGCCCAATGCTCAAGTCTGTCAAGATCCTTCTGAATCTATCTTCCAGAGTTTAAATGTAATTTCCAAATGTCAAAGTAAATTCTGCTCTTCCTATGCCCAGACTGAAGTTGATGGGAGGGCTTAAAACTTGCTTCTTTACCCTGAAAACAAACTCACAAAGCCCCAAAGAAGCACTTTGAAATATTCCACACACTGTGCACACTTTTTTTTCTTCAGTGGGGATGTTTTGGAGTTAGATGTTCCCTCCCTTTCAAAGACCAAGAGCCTTGGTAGTACAGTGGTCTAAGGCACCCTGTTATTAAGCTGGTTATTAAGACCAGCTGCCTGCAATTACTGCAGGTTCGAATCTCGCCAAGGCTCAAGGTTGACTCAGCCTTCCATCCTTTCTAAGGTAGGTAAATTGAGGACCCAATTGTGGGGGCAATAAGCTGACTTTGTATAAAATATACAAAAGGATGAAGGCTATTGCTGAGCACATTGTAAGCCGCCCTAAGTCTCCGGAGAAGGGCGGCATATAAATCAAATAAAAAAAATAAAATAAAATAAAAAAGATCTCACCAAGTACTTACGACGTCACCAGGACGGTGTGATCCCCAGTTTTAGCCCCGCCAGAATGAGGTTGGCTGTGCCTCCTTCCTCTCTTCTGCAGACTACAACACAGGCTATCTGCAAAACACAGAGGAGATCAAAAGCCAGGACAAGGCATAAGAATCAAGCTGGTTGGTTTTTTCCCCCAGTAGGCACAAGGCAGTTAAAAAGCAAAGAAGAACACATATTAGAGTTTGTTACACAATCACCCAGATGTTTAGGCTGGATTTGGCATTTTTATCCACTTCCCAAGGACCTGATGTTCCACGAAGGGTGCCATCACAAAATGTAAGCTGTTCTGAATAAATGTGCCTTTTTCCAATTGATGGATGGGAATTTCTCAATGCCAATGGGGTTCCAGTGGTTGTTCACAACAATGTGAATTCACAGCTGTGGATTTTTGAGCTGCTGTTGGCCTTCATGCATGTCTACTAGCTCTTTCCAAGAATCTAGGATGACCTAATGCAGTGATGGGTAACCTTTTTGCCATCGCGTGCCAAAAGCAAGGGGAGTGCAGGGTGGTTGCGCGCGTGCGTGCCCACACCCATAATTCTATGCACCGCCCCCCCCCCGCATGCACGTGCAACCCACCCCCCGTGCTCCTCCCACTTTTGGCATGTGATGGCACGGTTGACCCAGTAGGCCTGTTTTTCGCCCTCCCCAGGCTCCAGAGGCTTTCTAGGAGCCTGGGGAGGATGAAAACAGCCTACCCCACCCCCCGCAGAGGCCCTCTGGAGACCAGAAACAGCCCGTTTGCCGATGGGCCCAAGAAGGCCCGAAAATCAGCTGGCCAGCGCACACATGCATGCTGGACCTGAGCTAGGGCAACGCTCGTGTGCCCACCAATATGGCTCCGCGTGCCACCTGTGGCACGTGTGCCATAGGTTCGCCATCCCGGACCTAATGTATCAGCACAATTAAGCAATGTGGTCTCTTGCAATTGACAAATGGAAACGCTGTCAGGATACAGATTTTTAAAACACCATCCAAGACCTTTTCAGTATGGCACCCAGAATGTTAATAGTAACCACTGGGACCACCACAGTCAGTTTACACCATAAATTTACAACTTCAATTTCAATCTTGATACTTTGTGACTTTCTCCAATTCTTTTGTCTTCTATCCTACCATCCCCTGGCATTGCCACCTTAATTATCCACCTTTTCTTTTTTTCAACCACAGTTAAATCTGTTGTGTATCTACCAAGAGTTTATCAGTTCATTCAGTTTATATCAGTTGTTATAGTTGTCAGACAGATGTTTAGACTGGATTTGGCACCTATAAATTCCTTCTGATTTAGCTTTATTACAGTCACCTACTCCCAATGATTGTGGATGGCTTGCCACATATCAAATATAGAATTAAAGCTATTAAAAAACATATCAGCCGAGACAAAACAGACCTAACAGTCAAAAGAGGGGCTCCATGACAGGGAACAGAGCTCCCTCTTCCAGGCCCCAAGAGAACAGGCACAGAGCACTTGCAACAGAGAAGGCACAAGATGACAAGTTTAACTGAGGGCACCAGGGGCACAGCCGCTCTGCCCGAGTTTGCCAGGCGAGCCAGGACTGCCCATCTGCGCAGAGGGACACGCAATCCCATCCGGGACTGTGTTGTGCTGCCTGGTAGGATTCACCCCAACACACACGGGGGGGGGGAGGGGGAGAGAGAGAGAGAGAGAGACTTTCTGGACATTACTTTTATCCTTATTAAAATTCATTGACAAATTCATTATTTACTAGGTATTGCTGCATGCAAAGGCTGACTTGCTGGGATAATCCTTGGAGTGGGTCTTTCCATGTGAGCCAGCACAAAACAGTGGACATGAAGTGGACTGCCCTCCATGCCAACTCCTCTGGGGGTGGAATTGCACCTCTTCCTAGGAACTGCGAGGGGGGGCTGACAGGCCTGTGGCGGATGAGGCTCCATTCTGGCTGAGCTGCCCCTCCCTACCTCGGTCACTGGGAAGCAGGCATGGCATCCACCAATGGGGCCCCAGTAGGGAAAGTTTCATGGACTCCCAGAGAACCAAACTTAAAATCCAACTTGTAGGGATGTTACCTTCATGCACTGGAGATAAGCGGAAGCAGGAGGATGAAATGTCAGTGTGGGGATGCTAAAGAAGACTGCAAGGGAGGGAGAGGAAGGGGGTCGGGGGTACTGACTCTCTGTGCCCTTTAACCCTGATGTTGCCTCCCCCCACCCCCACCCACCCCCACACACACACACGCCTTGTCTACCAACATCATAACTTGCTTTTTGTGTACCAATGATTGTAAGGAAGGATTATAAAGAATTGCAACAAATAGATAAATGGATAAAATATAATCTTTAAATCTTAGCTTTGACACGAAGAAGGTCTCAAACCTACCGACCAAGCAGCACGCTGGGTATTCCCACGTTTAACTTTATTTATTGGATACTCTGTTTTAATTTGCCTTTTAACTTTTGTATTTTCTGTTTCTTATTGTTGTGAGCCGCCCTGAGTCCTTCGGGAGAAGGGCGGCATATAAATCCAATAAATAAATAAATAAATAAACCACAAGCGCGGGGAGGGGGCGCTGAAAACCCCATCGCTTAAATCGGAGACCGTCATCCTGCAGTCCAAACCGGGCACTTCTAACCCCTTTCCCGGGGAATGAACAATCTTTAGCCCTTCTGAAGGACCGGAGCGGGGACGGAGCTGTTCTGCAACAAGGGCAAAGCCCGCCCAGGCTTCGGGGGCCTGGAGCTGTTCAAGCTCGCCTCAGCGAGCGTGGCCGGGAGCCTCTGCGCGGAGCTGGCGCCCGGCGGGAGGAAGGCGGACGGGCAGCAACTCCCTTGGCGGCAGCATCCCCGGAGCAAGCGGAGCGGAGCTTTCCACGCGGGGCAGTGAGGCCAAAGCCGGTTGGTTCGCGGGTTCCGGGAGACTCGGCCGGGTGCGGGACGGTCAGCGACCGCCGCCGCTGCGCTTCTGCCGAGGCCGGGGGCTCCAGCAGCCCGTCTCACGTCGGCCGCGGAAAGTTTTCCCCGTTGGCCAGGCCTCGGAGCGGCCAGAGGAATCCCTGCTCGTCAGCGGTCCAGAAACGCCGCCGGCCGACAGCCGCAAGCGCCGCCGAGCCCGGGGGAGGGAGGGGGTGGGCGGGAACGGGGGAATCCCACACTCATCGCCCCTCGCGGCTGGTGGCGGGGTGGGGAGGGTCATCCGGTGGCTAAAGGCCAGGAAAAGAGGGTGGGGGCTTTTCTCGCTGCCCGAGGAGCCCTTTGCGCACCAACAACGCCCGCGGTGGCGGCGGCATCGAGCACCGGCAGCTGCTCCGAGAGGCAGTTCGGATTGTCCCCGAGCGCTGAGAGTTGTCCCAAAGGTTTCCTCCCGGAGACCCCCCCCCCGCCACTAAAGAGGCGAAGCCCACTTCGTCCGTCGGGGAAGGCTCTGCGTGCGCCGCCGCCAATTCTCGGGGGGACGCTGGGAGAAGATAGAATAACACGGTTGGAAGGGACCGTGGAGGTCATCTAGTCCAACCCTCTGCTCGAGCAGGAGACCCCAGACCATTCCGGAGAAATGGCTGCTTCTTCTTGAAACCCTCCAGTGACGGAGCCCCACAACTCCTGGAGGCAATTCCCGTTCCACAGATTGTTATCATTGTCAAGAAATTCGGCGGGGCGTTTGGACCTCCCGCCTCCCCGCCCTGCCGGGAGAGACTTCCAGAGGAAGAGACCGAGTAAACTCAGCTCGCCGATCCGGCGGAATCGGAAAACCCGAGAAGGGACCGCGGTCGTCCGAATAGGGGCAGGCGCCAACCGCCGGCCAGAAGCCGAAGAGGAGCCCGGGCCGGGGACGAAGCCGCTGAGCAGAAGGCAGCCCTGGTCCCGCGATGCTCGGGCTCCCTTGGCCTCAGCGACGAGGCTGCAGCGGCCGGGGAGGCGTCAAAGGGCGACTGGGGAAAATGCGTGTGCGGGGAAGTGGAGCCGGCGGCGGTGCTGCTCCCAAAGCGGCTTCGCGCTCCCGCGATTTGGCTCGGGAGTGGGCCGAGCGCGCAACGCAGCCTTCGGGAAAAGGAGGACCTCGCCGGGCGCGCAACTTCTACGGCTCCCCATAAAGAGTTCGGGGCGCGGCTCCTCCTGAGGCCCGGAGTCCTCGCTTTGCCGCCGATGGGCTCACCTGGGTCGCTCCCGGTTCCCCGCATTGGAGTAGCGAAGACGACGAGGGCCACGCAGGGCCCAGCCACGGCCAAAGTCCGCTTGCGCCCTGCCGTCTCCTGCAGCGGCTGCGGGCGCGCTTCTCCCCTTCCGCCCACGCGCCGAGCGCCGGAGCCCCACGGAAGAAGCCCCGCCCGCCCCGCGCGAATCCCGGGCCGCCGGTCCTGGACGGGGCGGGGGCGGGTCCCTCGCTGGGCGCCCTATGGGGCTGCGGGACTGCCTGCCACTCGCGCGCGACGGAGCCAATGGGGCGCGCGGGGGGGAGTGGCCGCGCGCTGGGCCGAGCGGGGCTCTAAAGCGCGCCCCGCCGCCGAGGGGGTCCCAGTGAGAGCCGCAGAGCGGAGCGCGGCCCAGCCACCTCCCGTGCGCGACCCGAGCGGCGATGGCCACCACGGCGCAGTATTTGCCGCGCGGCGCCTCGCTCCTGCCCATGTCGGCGCCGGAGACCGAGCGGCTGCACCAGGGTCCCACCTACCGCGAGGTCCAGAAGATGATGCACCACGAGTACCTGCAGGGGCTGGCCGCCACCCCGGGCCACCCCATGGGGACCCTCCCGCACCACCAGTGGCTGCCGGGCGCCACGGGGGACTGGGGCGGCGGCGGGACCCACCTGGACCACGCCAAGGCCGGCGGCGGGCCGCGCGGAGACTTGGACGGCGGCGGCGGCGGCGGCGGCGGCTTCCACTCGCGCTCCCACCTGGTGCACCAGCAGGCGACGGGAGGCGGCGGGGCTCACTGGGGCCAGGCCGGCCCGACGCATCACCTGGGCGGCTGCCCCGCCGCCATGTCCCCGACGGCTGGCGGCCCGCAGCCTCTGCTCTACTCGCAGGCGGCGTACCCGGGGCTCAACGGGATGCTGGGCCCGCAGCCGCCCGCCCTCCACCTGCCGCACGGCCACGACGAGGGGTCCGAGGCCCACCTGGAGGGCTCCCCGACGCCGCTGGGCCACGCGGGGCCCGAGCCGCCCTCCGACGAGGACGCGCCCAGCTCCGACGACCTGGAGCAGTTCGCCAAGCAGTTCAAGCAGCGCCGGATTAAGCTGGGCTTCACGCAGGCGGACGTGGGGCTGGCGCTGGGCACCCTGTACGGCAACGTCTTCTCGCAGACCACCATCTGCCGCTTCGAGGCGCTGCAGCTGAGCTTCAAGAACATGTGCAAGCTGAAGCCGCTGCTCAACAAGTGGCTGGAGGAGACCGACTCGGGCAGCGGCAGCCCGGCCAGCCTAGACAAGATCGCGGCGCAGGGCCGCAAGCGCAAGAAGCGCACCTCCATCGAGGTGGGCGTGAAAGGCGCGCTGGAGAGCCACTT
Organism: Pantherophis guttatus; assembly: GCF_059756535.1. Taxonomy (NCBI): domain Eukaryota; kingdom Metazoa; phylum Chordata; class Lepidosauria; order Squamata; family Colubridae; genus Pantherophis; species Pantherophis guttatus. The sequence continues at coordinate 26,903,811 of NC_142072.1, read as the reverse complement.
CCTCCGCTGCCCCAAGCCCTCGGCCCACGAGATCACGGCGCTGGCGGACTCGCTGCAGCTGGAGAAGGAGGTGGTGCGCGTCTGGTTCTGCAACCGGCGGCAGAAGGAGAAGCGCATGACGCCGGCCGGGGGCCCGCACCCGCCCGCCATGGAGGACGCTTACTCGCAGGGCGAGGCCTCCCCGCCGCTGCACCACACGCTCCGGAGCCCGGTGCAATGACTGAAGAGCGGCGCCGGCGGCTGGGCAGCCGGCTGGTCTGGCTGGGACTGGCGGCAGGACTCGTGCGCGGCCGACGCCTTGGGCATCGGGGACGGCGGGGAGCCTCGGAGCTAGGAGAGCCGCCTTCGGCCCGGAGCCCGGGGCCTTCCCGCCGCCACTCGGCTCTAATTGAAACTCCATATTTATTGACCCCCTCGGAAAAGCCCCGGCCGAGCCAAGCGCGGAGGGCCCCGCTTCCTTGAGGACGCCTCCGGGCTGTGCCTGTCTCCCTCGCCCGGAGGACCGAGGCGGCGCTTCCAGGCCCGGGGGTGCAGACCGCCTCCCTCAGCCGAGCGGGTCCCCGGAGGCTTTCCGAAGCGGACTGGTGGCCAGCGCCCTCGGAGGGGCTCCGCGCCCAGCAAGCGGTTGAAGCCGTTGTCTTCTCCCTTATTTATGTTACAATCAATTATTTTATTACTCGCATAAAACATTTATCCGGAACCCGCCTCTTGTCTTTGTTGTGAACCACCGACCGAGAAAGCCGGGGGGGGGCGCAGGGCAGGTTCACGGTGGGACCGGGGAAGGGGCGCGGCGGAGCCCTACTTCGCCCGCCGGGCTTCCTTTTGTTCCCGCCGCTGGGCTGCCGCGGCCCGTGCAAGACCGGGCGGTCCCCGGGCGGCCGTGTAAAGCCCGCCCTTAGGGCCGTGCTCTCAATTCGGCCCCGAATCCCCCGCCGCTCAGCCGGGAGAGTCGCCGTTCTCCGGCTTGCGCTCGAAGCTCCCCTCTCGGGCTAGTCCCTTCTTCCCCTGCCGTTCAAACGGGAAAGGGAGGTGCGGGGAATGGCAAGTTGGCCCCGGGATATCCTGCTGGACAGCCGCCGTCCATCCGTCCCCGTCCAGGACTCGGCTTCCGAGATCGGCTTCCGCTGGCCGCCTTAGGAGAGGAGGCCGTTTTCGGTGGAAAGCCTCCAAGGAATAGCCTGAGACGTGAAAATAATCGGGAAAACGTTCGCCTTTTTCCTGACAGGGGAGCCGCGCTTCCACCCGAAGCCCTTTCAAGGAGAGCGTTCAGGTTAGGCCGTGATAAAGGGGTTAAGCTTTAGGGCTCCAAAAGAGTTTTTTCTTTCTTATTACTATTTCAAAAGCACAGCGAATGATAGCTAAGTAGTGTATTTTCGAATTATGGCCGTCTCAATTTTACTCCGTGCTTTCGTTATTTATTTATTTAATCCACTTAAGTGCTTGCAATCAACTTTTATTACAAGAGGACGACCAAAAATGCTTCCATCCCTTTATGGCACTTGGTTAGTTTAAACACTGCTGGGTGCCTGAGATGCTTTCTCATTTATTTCTTCGACTTCTTGAACTGGGCTCTCGAGGAGAAGAGAAAAAGCCGGAAGGGGAGTCCGGCCAGACTGACCACCTCCACTGCAAGCCAAGCAGCCTGCTGAAGAATTTGTGAGACGGGGAGGAAGGAGCATCCTTTGGCAATGCGGTGAGTGTCTTAGAGGAACTTCACCATCGTCCATCATTGTTGTGGTTGCCATGCAGACAGTGGAGTCAACTGCAAATGTCCACTTTTAGAGCAAGTTTTTTTTTTTTTTGCTGTTTAGATCACAACTGTTCTGTGCGTAAGTGGCGCAGTTTTAAGACGGTGTTCTGGATGCTGCTTTCCTTCTTCATCCAGACCTTGGGGGTCCCCCCTCAGAGCTACCAGGGTCTTTATTAGGCCATTAGTTGCCAGTAGACAGTTGGGAGCCTTTTGCTCTGCTAGCACAGAAGGGCCAGCCAAGCCAAGCTCTCAGGAGACGCACCACCGTCCTTCTGGATCCCAAAGGAAGAAAGTTCCTAAAAGCCAATTAATTCACTAGGCTGGAAGAAGGAGAGATTAAGCAATCAGCCTAAGAAAGGGGGCTCCGCTCCGCTCTTCTCTGCTAAAGAGACTGTCAATTTGCACTGGCCAGAGGGGGAGGGAATCTTCTCATCCAGGACAGTATTTTTTCCAGCAGAGCATGAAGGGAGCAGCCAAGGGAAACAACAAGAATGTGGAGGATTTCAGTTGCATTTTAAAAAACGCATCTGGTTAGAAAGAGCTGGGCTTCCTGCATGTGAAAAGTTGGAGAAAAAGGCAGGATGGAACCGGTCCTTGCTGACTGCTGAGGAGCACTAGTAATCTTTAACCTTGGTAGAAAGATCCTGGGGAGTCCTTGGTGCTCTCCGAGTTTGGTGTTTGCTTGCAGAAGATCCTTCCCTTGGGGGGTACAGGTGTCCTCCATTCTCTCCAGAGGGGCTTTCCCCCCCCCCTATGAGAGCATCCACTCTCTTCAAAAGCAGCCAGGCTGCACTGCTACACACACACCCATCCATACCTCTTCCAACATCTTTCCCGGGTGGAAATCGGAATCTAGATGTTAATCTACTTGGGTTTTGTACACAAAATAGAGAGGAGCCCATCCTTTGCCCCTGGGTGCAAAATGGATAAATGCCCATAGTGTGATGGTTGTTTTCTGCATGACTGGGTCTCTTCTTTTAAGGAACTAATGGGATAAGCCAGAGATGTTCTCTTTCTTTCATGGGCAGGGGTGGTGGTGGGGAAGGAGATTATATCAGCTCTTACTAGGGAAGAAACTGCTTCTTTTGAGTCTACTATTGGGGAAAAGAAGTTGTATATTTATCACGAGAAAAACCCAATTCGTTCTGCTCTTTGGTGTACTATATAAAGACTCCACCAGTAATTAGACCAAATCAACAAGTTCAAGGAAGCAGCCCGCTGGCATTCACAGGGCTGCTGCCTTGTTTCTTCAGCATCTGCTAGGCATAAAAATTATCCCTGAGATTTCTCTCTCTCTCTCTCTCTCTCCCTCCCTCCCTCCCTCCCTCCCTTCTGTTTCCCTGTCTCTGTCTGTGTCTCTGTGTGTGTGTGTCTCTCTCTCCTCTCTCTCTCTCTCTCACTCACACACACACACACACAAACACACACGCACACCTCACACACACACTGCATGGCTCCATGCCGCATGGAGTCTCTGAAACTGACTTACTGATACACAACAGGATACGACTCAGCCCTTGAGAATGCTCCTTCCAATTGTGTCCCTGTGACTCTGCTAGGCACCTCAAGGGGATGCCCAGGGCAAGGCATCCCTGGGCAAGAGGGAGAGTTATGCCAATGGCACGTGGACACCAGTCTGAGAGAGAGAGGGCAGAAGCCCAGGGGAGGGGGACGGTAGGAAGGGCTTTGCCTCTTCTGGAGAAAAAGTATACATCAATGAACTTGCTTCTTCAATTCATTGACAGATGAGAGTTCAGGTTTCTGACTTACACAGAAGATTGATTACTGGTATTTGGTACTTCAAATAAAGAACATTATTATTACAGTTCAGATCCTAAAATTTAAAATAATTAAATGGAATTTCCAAATGCAATGCAATTTCATTAATTAAGTAACTCATTACTTAGTGAAGCTTGGTAGCTTGGTGCAAAATTTCATTATTGCATGGACGATTTCAAAGTGCTCTTCTTCAAGGGAAAATTCCAAATTTGTTTGGTCTGAACAAGCCAGCAGTCTTTGTTTTATGGAGAGGACCTTTCTTGTACAATCTACACCCCAGGTGGCTTTAGGAACTGTTCTCGGTGTCATCTAAAAGGCTCTAAGTGATATAAACATCCATACAATTTTGAAGGAGCCGTGTCAAAAAGTGACTGAACAGGGACTCGGGGAAAGAAATGGTTTGGGCTATATTGGTCCGGGAAGACCAGGAAACCAGTGAGGGCATAGCCAGCCTCACTGCCCAAGGCTTCCCCTGCGTGTCAGGAAAAGGAGACCAACTCTGATAGGCAGGACGCAGAAAGCGACCCCAGGGTGGTGAGCCATGGTGCATTGTATTGGCAGCTGCTTATCAGACTGAACCGCACTACTGAGCTCCAGCCATGAGCAGGCCAAGAGAAAGAGAAGCAGCCACATCTTGTTCAGGTATTTTCTAGGGTAACTCATGACCATGCGATCTGCAAAAGCTTCCTTCAATTTCAATGGGATCTAGCGGCCGTGAGAAATGCAAGGAACCAAGAGAGAGCAAAGGCAGCATCTGAGGGGCTACCCTGTCCAACTTGGAGAGGAGGAGGAGGAGGAAGAGGAGGAAAAAGCAAGCTTGAGGGGGATGGAGTCTCCTGGCACAGTCCCTCCACCTCAGCACTGTGGCTGTTACAGGCAGGTCTGTGCCAAGGTCCATTAACAAGGCCACTTATCCCCTTGTCCAGCCCTCAGTTTGTACCATTTACACAAGGCCTCCTTTTCATAAAACGTTTTTATTTTTATTTTTCAACTGCTTTGGCTAAAGAATATAATATAATAACAGAGCTAAAGGAACCTTGGAGGTCTTCTAGTCCAAACTCCTACACAAGGAGGAAACCCTATACCATTCTGGAAAAACGGCTGTCCAATCTCTTCTCAAAACCTCTGGTGATGGATCACCCACAACTTCTGAAGGCAAGCTGTTCCACTGATTGATTGTTCTCATTGCCAGGAAATTTCTCCTTATTTCTATTCGGATCTCTCCTTGATTAGTTTGAAAATTGAAAGAAAATTGATTTCATTTCACCACTATTATTAAAGACAATTTTCTACCTTCTAACTTTCATAAAATGGTTAGATAGCACACTGAAAAGGATAAAAATTTCACCTATGGCCAAGTTTAAAACAACACAATTTGTTTTCAAACGTCACTGTAAACAGAGAGATTTATGTTCAATATTTTCATGAAATGTGCTAGAAAATATGAATTTACTCATGAGAATGAAGTAGATTAAAATGAGGATTCAAAACCATTCATATACAATAGTTTAACTGAAATAAAATGTGATTGGATGGCCTACGTTAAAATAAAAAGTTTCTTTGCAATAACTACAAGGGGAACAGTTAAAGAGGGAATACGGTATGATTTCTTTGGCTTAACCTTAGAGAAACTTGTGGTGAAACATGAATTTTATTTTCTGAAATATTCACTTGAAATTATACCTGAAGCTTTCATTTCAGGGTTAAAGTTTTATTACAATATCATACAGTACATGAGGATTTCCTAAGATAATGTTACCTTTATGTTGAGCAAAACTTCACCAGTAATTTTTGACCATCTCCTGAAAGTGGTATTAGTTAAGGAGCATATATTGCAAAAAGAAGGTAACAATCTTTTTGCAGTGACACATTTCTAATGGGATTTTTTGAGGCATCGAGGGAGAGAGAATTCTTGGACAGCAACCCTGTACCTACTTAGCTGTGAGAAGCTCCCCCTGAGCTCAATGGGTCTTATTTCTGATTAGAAGTGCATACAATTCTATTGCAAAAGTCTGCATAAAAAGCATATGCTGCCATTATTAAAATGCATCCTGTTTTTATTTTAACCTTGTCTACAGATTCCCGGTGCCTGCTTTGCAGCAAAAGGGGAATGGGGAAGGAGACAATCTTGGTTTACCTTAGCCATCATGTTTACCACAGAGCAAATTGGATCATAACAGACAAGTATTTTCAGTGGTGGAAGTCAATACATGTAGGTTCTGAGAGATGGTGTTTGTTAGTAAATATAGTACTATATATCGTACATAAAGGACAATATTTGTAGCTCAGGATTGATATGAGGGGTCCTTGGTGCTCTCTGAGCTTTTTTTAATCAAAAACAATTAAATACGTCTAAGCCAAATATATTTGAGGCAGGGGTGAAATGTAAAATTTGTTACTACCGGTTCTGTGGGCGTAAGCTTGGGGGGGTGGTAATGTGACTGGGTGGGCATGGCCAACTTTTTTATTTTATTTTAACTTTTCAAAGCATTTTTTCTGCAATGCATTTGCAGAATGCAAAAGCCTCTGACAATCACAGCTGTGTTGCCTGATCGTCAGAGCCTTTGCAAAGCATTTTTTAAACCACCTCTTCCTCGGAAGAGGTTGCAGAAAAAAATGCTTTGAAAAGCCTCTGAGATCCCAGCTGAGCCGCCCGATCATCAGAGGCTTTTTTTTTTTTTACTTTTAAAAGCATTTTTTTCAGCGGAAGAAGTTGTAGAAAAAATGCTTTTAAAAGTAAAAAAAAAAAGCCTCTGATGATTGTGTGGCTCAGCTAGGCATGGTGAGGGGGGGGCGCAGGGATTTTTGCTACCGGTTCTCTGAACCACCCGCCACCATCGCTACCAGATCGGGCGATCCGGTCTGAACTGGGAGCATTTCACCCCTGATTTGAGGGGTCCTTGGTGCTCTCTGGGCCTGGTTATTTTCTTGCAGACATATTATTACCCAAACTAGCTAACATCATCAGTGCTAAATGTCCATGGAAGTTCTCAGTCATCCATGGTGGTTGTCCCAAAGCTGCTTTTCCAAAGGCAACTGGACTTTTTAAAAAAAAATTCCTTGAAAGCGTTTCACTTCTTATCCAAGAAGTGTCTTCCGAAGCAAGGAAAGTCCAATTGTCTTCAGAAAAGCACCTTTGGGACAATCTTAGTGCTAGTAACATCACTAGCACTGATGATGTTACCTGGTTTGGATAATGAAAACAACCAAACTCAGAGAGGACCAAGGACCCCTCAAATATATTCATCTTATACATATTTAAATGTTACTGATTTTAAAAAATTCCTACGAGTGTCCAACAATACAAAAAGCAATGATTAATCAAATATCACAAAAATATAAAATGACAGTGAAAATGCAACACGCAGCCTACCAACTTCCAAGATCAGAAATGGCTAGCTTCTTGCCAGCAGCAAACTAATCGAAGCCACGTTAAAATGGGAAACTAACCCAACTAACCTCTTATCCCCTAAAGCAGTGTTTCTCAACCTTGGTAGCTTGAAGATGGGTGGACTTCGACTCCCAGAATCCCCTGATTCTGGGAATTGAAGTCCACCCATCTTCAAGCTACCAAGGTTGAGAAACACTGCCCTAAAGGAGAGAGGGATCTCACAAGCATGGGACTGGCATGGGATTGACTGCCAGAATGTCTCATCCTACAAGTTCATTTATTATTTGCTAGGTTTCTATGTCCCTCCAAGAAAAAAGTTATGCTTGATGTTTCCCAAACCTCATGCAGTAATTGAATAAAAAAAATAAAAAGATAACAATAAGAACAACAATAAAGTAAGACTAATAATCATACTAACAAGAGAGAAAAGGTTTAGGGAAAAAGAACATAACCAACCAACATCCCCCTGTCCGAAGGGACCGCGCCAACTTTCAGGTCCCAAAGTCTGAACCCAAAGTCTGAAAATTTGAGGACAGTCTGATCTCAGAGAGAGGCTCTGTTTCAGAGAAGTTCAGAGCCACAGAGAAGGCCCTTTCTTTTCTGTTTAACTTTTATTGAAGGTTTTTTAAAGATAAAGATTTTTATACTAATACAAACTAGTATAAAGTAAGAAAAAGATGAAAAGAAATCACAAAGAAAGAAGGCCTATTCTGAAAAGCTTACTTTAAACAGGGTAGGGGGCCCCCAGGGAGTTCATCCTCTTAGATGTTATTGGACCACTGAGAGACAGCCAAGCCCACAGCCATGAAGGGCTTCCAAGTACCCCCTTGAATTACACCCCTTGAAGCCAACAGGTATCTAGGGAGCCTCCCATAAATCATCCATTTAATACTCATATCTAGCTGAGCCACTGAATTCTGCATCAATTGGGGGCGGGGAGAGAGAGCAGGATTTGCCATTGTGAAGTTAGTGACATCCACTGATTTCATCCTGTTTAAAGAGGAAGCAGACAACTTCTGATTGTAGGAGCAGATACCTTCCACTGGTGACTAACCTGGTGACTATTCCAAGATGTCAGAAGCACTTAGGTGGCTCTCAGTGGATATGGCTGTGTAGCTGCACCTCACCCCACCATCCTTTTCTGGCTTTGGGATAATTATTTGGATTCAAACCTCTTGTGCCCGGTTGCTCTGCCTCCGCAAACTCCATTCCAGAATTCAGCTTCAGAGGAAGCAGCAGCAGCAGCATCTAAGTACATCTGTGGGTGACTCTCTCTGTTTCCCGGCATGGTCCCTCCAGGGGATTTCCAGCCTGCCTGGCTGACAACTTCCTTCTTGAGTTGATTATCCATCCTTACCTTGATCCTCATCTGCAGAGAGAGAGCTCTGTGGTGAAAGGAAAAAAAGAAAATCCAGTGAAGAAGCCACGTAATGCCAGAGAAGCAAAAGCCACATTTGTCAAGTGCACACTTGGAGTTTAACAAGCGTAAATCAGAGGTAAATGGGAAACAAGAAGAAAAAGTGCCTTGAGTTGGCGAAGGGTCTGAAAAAGGAGATACTAACACTCAAGAAATTCCAACCTGAAAATAATAGAAGGCAAATAGAATAAAACAGCTGTACATCAATATAATAATGCTCTCTAAACAACAGGAAGAAAGCATATCCACAAGGCAGGGAACAAAGACAGATTGCCAAGGAAAAGTGTGTGAGGCTGCTTGGAACTGTAGAGAGATTGGTGAGAGATGCCCAGGGAAAAAAGGGAGATCCGAGGCTTTTGCAAATGCCTAGGAAAACCAGCCAAGAGATAGCTAGAGTAGCTCCCCAGTCAGCTTGACGTAGCCCTAAGTCATGGCTGGATTGCCAGAAGGGACCCTGACTGACTTCTGCCTGCCAAAGAGGGGCAGAAAAGGTGCCCCACCAGGTGTGGAGCCTGCTAGTCTGCTGGGGCCCAGACAGCAGCAAGAGGCCCACCAGCATCTTCTCTTTGTCCACATCAGGTAATGATTTCGGGATTCTGCTGAGCTCAGAGGAGGATCCATTTCTTTTCATTTGAGTGCTTGTTATCTCAGAAGATTTTGGGAGAGCTCCTCTGCAGGTGCACCCACGGCTTTAACGGCACCTGAGATATCTGACAGATGGAAGTTAGTATTCTAGATTTCCAAGGTTGATGTGCAAAGCTGATTGCAATTCAATTTCTTCTACCTCTATTTCTTTCCTTGTACCTTGTGTGCCTAGTCATACTTGGCCAATAAAGAATGTTCATTCATTCATTCATTCATTCATTTATATGGCAGCTCTGAGTCAGGCAAAAAGAACTGAGACATCATCAGAGCAGCCTTAAACTGATCCACAGCTCTGGTTGGCAGGTACTGAGCAGAGAGGAGACACACACACACACACACACATGGGATAATTTGAAGAAACAAGGCAGCAGCCCTGTGAATGCAAGGGGGCTGTTTCCTTGAACTTGCTGACTTGGTCTAATTACTGGTGGAGTCTTTATATAGTACACCAAAGAGCAGAACTAACTGGGTTTTTCTCATGATAAATATATGGCTTCTTTTCCCCCAATAGTAGGCTCAAAAGAATCAGTTTCTTCCCTAGTAAGAGCTGATATAATCTCCTTCCCCACCACCACCCATGAAAGAAAGAGAACATCTCTGGCAGAGGGGGGAGGGGGATACAGGCAAGTCGGCATGGTGGAATCTGCACTAAGTTGCAGGAAGGAGGGCTATGGGGAGGAAGCAATAAAGGAAACTACCTGAGCAAGTGCTTGTTTTGTTCCTGGTTCCTGACCAAGACAGTAGACCAGCCATGCATACACTCTGCCTGGCCTTAGCAACACTACCACTGCTGCACAAAGCTGCAGCCAAAGCCCAGCCTTCAGCATCACTTGCATGGGCCATCTCTCTCAGTGGAAGTGGGTCTCTTACTGCTCTCATTCCTGCAGCTCAGAGCTCAGTCGATGGGTATAGAATGCAGTTACACTCCGGCTGCTCCAGCTCTGGAGGTTCTTGTAGTTCCAGTAGTGTTGCAAGAAAAGAGGCTTCGCCCATCCCTGCCCAACTCACAGAGCCCACTGGAAGAATGGCATTGGCTGACTGGCTTGGAAACAAAATGGCCCCTCTGCCACAATGCTGGAATTTTGTGCCAGCATGTTTCTCATGCCGTAGAATCCCCTCAGCAACCAGCTGCAGCCTTGACATGACCGGATTGAGGCAAGTTATCCCCACCCTCCTGGCATCCATATGGGGACCCTGCCTGCTTGATAGCAATTGTCCCAGAATACAATGGCTCTTCTGGGCTCAGATTTCATCCCAAAATGAGGTGTTTGCAAAATTAGGGGCCAGGAGTGCTTCCCCAAAAGGTGGGAGAATTGGAGTAGATGAGATGCAGGCTCCTTTTCACCTGAAAATTAAAACTAGAGTTTCACTCACCATGTTCACAGCAACAAAACAACACAGCAGCTGCTTTGTTTCTTTACTTTGCATGCATTCCCTTGGAAGAAGCTGCTTATTTCTCACCTGAGTTTAAGTGGCCACAATCTCCGGCATAAGCATCCTTGACTTAAACACCAGCAGTAAGAGCCTCACAGGCTCCAAAATATTCTTTATGACCACTTTCTCTAGACCAAGATTGAAGGTGGAGGGATAACTAGGAAGACTGCCAAGCCCTCCAGAGAGTATCTGAACAGAGGGAGCTCCAGCTTCCATGGGAAGCCTCAGGGGAAGGGAGAACTAGGGAAGAAAGGGTCATTTTTCTACTTTTTCCCCACCTCCTTCTGGAACTCTGCAACTCGGGAGGAGAGAAATATAGTTTTTGAGTTTCCCAGGAAACTGTCTTCTTCCTTAAGTACCTGGAAGGATCCCTGCCATGCCAGGAGAGTTTTCTGCCAAAAGCAGCACAAACCCATATACTACTCTTGCCCCTTTTGCACCTAACATATCTTAATCAGATACTGAAATGGTGCCAGTTTACTTTTGCCCAACCTTTGGCAACCAGGTGAGATAAGGAAACCTCGTGTTTGGGTGGCCATAGCAAGACACACAATGCTGGACTAAGATGGACTCAGACTGGACACTGTGTTATTCTTTACAGTTTTATTCTTGTGGATAAAATGAGCCTTCCATAGGCTTCCATTGGAACAGAATGCAAAAGTCCCCGCCTGGCTATAGCTCTAGGAAGTCACCCCTGGGGCTTCTGCTCCCTGCTGCCTGATAGTCCACCACAGCTCGGAAGCCCTTCTGTTGCTGTACAGAAGGCAGATTAACAGAATAACAGAAAGGGACCTTGGAGGTCCTCTAGTCCAACCCTTTACTCAAGCTGGAGACCATCTATCATTCCAGAAAAATAGCTGTCCAGTCTCTTCTTGAAAACCCTCAGTGATAGAGCAGAGGGACCTTCTGGGGCCAGGCCTCCCTAGGCCTGCAGCAGCCACACCTGGGCATTGATCAAGGACTATACATCCTTTGAGTGAGACCATGTGGGAGGATGTCCCAGTTCTCCATTGAAGAAAACAATTTGCTTTCGAAGATGAGCCTGTAACGTGGTAGCCATAGGAAGGGGAGATGCATTCTCCAGCTGGATGATCCAAGCTGGCTTCAACTGCAAAAGATCCAGAACCACCAGCCAGGAACAAGCAGCCAAAGTGACCCCCCCCCTTCCATTTGCACTTTCTTGTGACCTTGAAGGACACTGTCCCCAAGTCTCAACAAGACACCCTTCATCATCTTCCAGCCCCTCATCAAAACCAAGATTCTCTCTTCAGGACATTTATCCCCTGAGGGAGACCTCCAAACTAGATAGATCTCCTGGAAAAGCTGCATTTCGTCCCCTTGTAGCAATAGGACCCCTTTAAAGGAGGGGAAGTCATGGGCAACACATCTAGATGCACCACAGACCTCCAGACAGGGGGACCAAGGACTCCAAAGGGGGCTTCCCTTCACTCACTGGGTTCAAAGGGAAGCCAGAAGGCCATCTGGAGAAAGCATGGGCTGGTTTGGGTTCCTACAATAAAACCGAGGATTCACATGCCTTGCCTGCCACTCCATTTCCTGGGATGGGGCCAGGAAAGAGAGAAGGGGGCATTTCTTTTTTGCACCCAATTCCAGCAACAAAAGCACTCCGGGCATTATCCCAATTCCAGCCTGCCAGCTCCCACATGAAAGCCCATGGACAGTTCAAGCACTGGCTGGTTCCCTCGGATCCTCTGCCACATTATGTGCTCCTTGTGCCCTGGAGCTGATCCCCCCGCCCAAAACTGACCAAATTGGCCATGTGAAAAAAAAATGTAAAAATCACACGTGGTGGCTGCAGAGGAGGGGGAGGGGGAATCGTTTGTATTTCTCAATTTTCCGAATCCCACTTTTTTTTAAAAAAAACCATTTATTTAATCATCTGCCACCTTCTAGAGTCAGCTCCATCACAGTCACCAAAAGCTACAGGGAAGCACTTGCTCAGTGCTGATAGTTGGGGAAACTCTTGTTCTGTTAGGTGCCCGACGAGGACTTGATCCAGGTCTGCCGGGGAGCAAGAGTGCGACTGAGGAAGAGAGGAGGGCCGCTTCAGAGGGGAGTCCACCAGCCAGGAAAAAAAAAGGGAGAGGGACCCCACAGGTGGTCCCGCTTCCTCCCCATCTGGGAAGAGGCTCCTGCAGCAAGAGGGCGGGGGGGGGAGGCGGGAAACGGAGGGCTCCCACACCTTTCTCAGGGAGAGAAACCCGGCGCGGTTGCCAAAAGCCAAGAGCGGCGGCGTTCCCGAAGCAGCTCCGAGCGGCCCGGCTCATTAGAGACGCATCTCGCTTGGCTGAGGTCCCGCGCCTTCCAGCTCATTAGAAAGATGCCGTTGCTGCTGGCTGCACCCCAATCATCTCTGCAATCAGCGCCTGTAATTAGGTTAATTAAATTGTATCAACCTCGCAGGGACACCGTTCCCAGATGCTGACGAGCAGCCAAACCGGCCCCTGCTCCGGCTGCCGCCGCCCTTCCCTCTGCTCACCGGCGGGCTCCTGCCAGCCCCCGGAGATGCCTGGGGAGGGGGCTTCTGCCCTGGGGGCCCGCGGTTTAAGCAGCTGCTGGGAAGAAGAGCAGCTCGCGGCTCCGAGGCTGCCCGGGACGGGTTCCGCTTCTCCGTGCCCCGAGGCCGGGCTCCCACGAGGAGCCGCAGCTACTGGCGTCCCGCCCGGCGCGCGGTTCTGGGAAGCCTCCCATGGCCGGTGTGGGGCTCCAAGGCGATGGGCTGTCCGGGGCGGGCGCCGCTCGCTTCCTGGCGGGGAGACAACCCGCTCCCCGAATTCCGGCTGGGAAACGAGCGGGGAGGCCACGCTGCCTCTCCTGCCCCGGCAATAGGCTGCACCCCCAGCCATTTCCCCATCTCCCTCCGTTTCTCGCCGAGCGTGGAGAGAAACCGCCGTTTTTCCTAGGTGGTCCTTGACCATTTGGCCGCCTGCAGTTTCAGCTTTGCCAGCCCCAAGCTGAACTGCAGTCAGAAGCCTCCGCCTAGTCCTGTCCTGGCTGTATTCTAGATTTGTGTAAAAGTGTGACACAAATAAATAAAGATCCAATTTTATTTCCAACCTTTGGAATGATGTCCATTACAGAATTTGCTTTTTTCACAACTCCTGCAACTGAACTAATCAGTTAGTTTTCAGTTTTTGATCCTCCCTGAGTGTCATTTCATGTTTTATTAGAATTTCATCCCAGCTTTTTCAGGTAGAGGGGGTGTCACCTTCTCCTGGTTTCTTTTTTTTTTTTAAACAAAACTTTATTATTAAAAAAAACATTTAAAACATACAAGTTTCTCTCAATCAAGAAACAAATTTACATATACAGTGCATAAACTTCACCTATTGACTAATTTCCATTATTCTATATACATATATTATGTGTATTATATGTACATATATACAAACATACAGTAAGATATTCCATATTCTATCCCTCTGCCTTCTCCTGGTTTCAAGGCATCATCTGAGGTGCCAGCCAGCCCATTGTGAGGTTTCACTGCAGCTCTTTGCAACTGCTTTTGAGCTCACTGTCCCGAATCATCAGCTCCTTATGGGCTTGCAAGACAACCCTCCAACTCTTCCCCTTCCAGCGGGAACATTTCCCAACGCCCAACAGCCACAGGAAAACAGAAATGGAGAAACTGTAAGCTGGTCAGAATGCTGCCTCTCTGCTCACACAAAACCCTCTCTTGGCCCCTCACCTACCCTAGGAGGACTGGCATCGTACCAGGAACCACAAATTACCCAGCTACCTGTTAGCCTTGCACACTGCAACAAACCACCAGATTGTCTCTCTCCCATCATCACAGCCGTTATCTTTTAGGAACAGATACTTTGGGGGGGGCAGGGGGGGCAGCAGGATAAACCAACCAGATTACCTCCAGTGAATCTGCTTGGAGAAGTCTAATAAGCCCCCACCCCCCACCCAAAGCCCATTCTAGTTAGCCCTGAAATCCAACCACAGCTGTCAAGCTCCCAGCCAGCCTTCCGTGAAACAACACTGCCACCTGCTGGGCATCCATTCACAATACCGACCTTGACATTGGAGAGCACACCTGTACGCAGCAACTCCCCTCTCTCACGCTGAAGCCTCCAGGGCACGTAAGCCCAGGCACAGCACCAAATTCTACAACAGGCAGAAGTGCCCCACAAGCTCCACCTTTTTTATACTTGCATCACAACCCTGGAATGCACATTTTATCCCTCCATTTCTGCAAGTCCCTTTCCTCCCTCAGGAGCTATGAGAACCCGAGCCAGGTGGGAAGCTGTCAAAGCCCAGCCTGGCCCATCTGCTCCCCACCTTCAGAGCCTTTCAGGAAGGCAAGAGGCAGCTTGCCCCAGTGCTTACCTTCCCCTTCCATCCGACCTGGGAAGGAGGGGGGGGGGTTCAGAGGCTTCTTTCTTCCTGGTCATTCTGTCTCAGAAGGGGAAAGAATGGGACAAGCGCCTGGATGGGCAGGATGGAAAGAGCAGCAACACACTCACAACCGTTCTTATCGGGTTTATTGAACAGGTACCAGGTAAAGCTAAGGCAGAGAAAGAAGCATTTGTAGGGTTTGCAAGACAATCAAGAGAGGAGATCCCTCTTCACAGAAGAGTCAACGCTTCCGTCTAAACTGGAACTTATAAATTGCTGGCTGATTTACGGTTTCCTTCTTCAGCTTCACTCTCTCGGTTTTGTCCTGAAATCAAGAAGAAAAGTTTCCCTAAGCAACGTGGTCTGCCAAGAGTGTTTCCAGAAAGGCCCCAATAGCTTCCCCACAGGAAAAAAGCACAGGGCCCTCAAGCTGAGCTGGTGGCCAGAGGCATCCCTGAAGGACAAGCTGCCACAAAGGAAGAGAAGGAAGGTCCCGTTGCCTGCAAGGGAGAGCAGAGGCCGCCTCCTGCAGCGCCCAATAAGGAGCTCTGCTCACCAAGAGATCCTTTCGGGTCTGGAGCTTCTGTGCGATGACAAACATCTTCCGTTCACGCTCGATGCGCTGCCTCAACAGGCTGTACTGACCCTTCCTCTGCCGAGCCAACCTCTGGAGATGGAGAAGAGAGAGGCCGTTTTTCCACCCAGGTGCTCTCAAAGTGACACAATCTTCAGAGCATTCCCTGAGGCTGGGCAGGACTGCCCTCGCACCCAAGCCGTCCCTGCAAAGGCCTTCTGCAACCAGCCCTCCAATTGTGCCAGTCTGCAGGAAAAGAAGGCTGGGGCAGGACCGCCTAACGGAAGAGCTCTGAGGCTGCAGCCAAGGGACGCTGCTCTGGCTTTGCAGGAGAACCGGAGGGGGGAGGGGCCGGGCTCACCCCAGCAACCGGGCTGTCCACTCCTGCTGCACCCGTGCCTCAGCCCAAGCATTCCTGAGCACAACCCATCATGGCAGGTGTGAGCTAATTAGCACCATCACTCAGGACAGATCCAAACTTGTTCCCCCGTAGATGACGATGACTCAAGTCTCCCGGGAGAGAAGAAAACCCACCAGTCTAAACTAGTCTGGGGACGTCAGCAATAAGACAGCCAGAGGGAGGGGGACCTTATCATCATCTGTTGAATTTCCCTCCCCCTCAGTGGTTGTACGCAACCTTCGCATGTCGCCACACCGTATCTCCCTTCGGGTCCTACCCAGCCCAAAGGCAGCCTGGTGCAACTCCATTGCAACCTCTGGAGCTAAGTTCCCTCCCCTCCAGCTCTACAGGAGACCAAGTGAACAGCAACAACCCCAGACGCAGCGGAAGCAGCTGCATTCAGCCGTGAGAGAGGCTTCCCTGGCAGATTAGCCTGAAATCCACAACAGGAGGGAGAATATTTTCAGTCTTCTGTAGCTCAGCTGTTCACGCCAGCTGCCATGCTAACTGGCTTCTGCCAATGGAGCGATAAGAGGCCACCATTTAAAAATTAAATCTGGCAACGGTCCCGTTCGCCTGCCACAAGCTCATTGAAAAGGGTGAACGGCCATTTTCCATCGCCTCCCAGCTGCCACCTAAGACACTGGAGTCACTCACTTCCTTCTGAAGCATGTTTTATGAACAACAAAATAGTCAGAGTCTAAGTAGGACTGTCAACACTGTGGAGATCCAGAGTGGACTTTGTCCATCCTGACCTCTTCCTATATGTTGCCCCATCCAGGAGGAAGGGGTTGAAAGCACACTAGGAAGAGCATAAACCTTTTCCAATAGAAGGAAGGCGAGTAGCCATTCAGTTCTGGCACACACAACCGAGGCACCCTGTCCACTCCAACAACTTCGAGTATCTGTACAAATTTGCTCCTCCTCCCACCCCTGGATGCAAACTGAGCCCAAGAGAAGACTCTAGGAAGCAGAGAAGCTTTAGCAAATCAGACCTGTAACTGTCCATCAGTGGTGATCCCGGAAACTGCGTTTTTCTTCAGGGTTTCAAGGGTTGGCCTGTTGTAGACTCTGCTGACCAGCTCCGGAGCAGTGTTCAGATGGAGAGCAACATCAAACTCTTGCACTGAGAAAAGGACAGGTTGGTTTCTCATAATTAGTTGGACCCTCCTCACTGACTCCCAGCTTACAAACCAATTGAGGCCAGCCTTAGGTTTACAAAGGAAATGTGCTGCATGAAGGGGAAAAGGCCAAATAACCAGCCAGGGATACTACTTAACTTAGAAGAGCTGCAACAGAGGGAGGGAAGAAGCTGGTTGCATTCTTCCTTCGGCGGTGGGGGTCCCCTCTCTTCTTAAAGAGGCTCACCACCTCAAGAAGCCATTATTCTGGACACATTTTTGCTGATATCAAAGTCTTGGAAGTTTCACCAATCTATTCTAAGTGAATTGCAATTCAGCCAAATTAAAAAACTTGATAGTTCTGAGTTTTGGCTGAGACAAAAGGGTAAATACAGTAGGTAAATACAAAAGGGTAAATAAAAAGTCCACACACTCCTGTTAAATGCCAGAATTTTTAAGATGAAAAAAATTAGACCGAGATAAATCACTTCAGAATTTTTTTCCACCTTTAATATAACATATAAGCTGTGCAGTTCAATTGAAAAAAACAAATCTTTTAGGAGGAAAAATAACAATAAAAAGATACAACAATGTGGTTGCTTAAGTGTGCACAGCCTCTTGTAAGTAGGGATTTGGCTGTGTTCAGAATTAACCAAACATGTTCAAATTTATGGTAAATAGTACACATCTATCAATAGTGACTCTGATCAAACCCATATAAAGTTAGCTGTTCTTGCAGGATTTTTCTGACATTTACTCAATTGCCTCCTAGTAAAAGCCATGATCTGCAAAGAGTTTAAACAGCATCAAAGGGATCTCGTTATTGTAAGGTATCAGTCAGGAGAATGGTACAAAACAGTGTCCAAGGCATTGGATATACTCTGGGACTCAGTGAAGACAGTCATCAACAAGTGGAGAAAATGTAGCATAACAGTGACATTACTAAGAACTGGATTTTCCTCAAAAATTGATTTTTAAAAATGAAGAAAATTGATCCAACATACAGCAACATTAAAGGAGATGCAGGAATTTCTGGCAAGTACTGATTATTTACTATATGTGACAACAATCCCCTGTATTTTTCATACATCTGTGATGTGGAGTTGGGTGGCAAGACAGCTTTTTCTAACAAAGAAAAACATCCAAGCCCAGCAAGATTTTGCAAAAAACTACATCAAGCCTGAGAAAAGCATGTGGGAAAATGTGTTATGTTCTGATGAGACAAGTTGAACTTTTTGGCCATAACTCCAAAACATATATTTGATGCAAAAACAATACTGTGAATCATCAGACGTATATCCACAGCGAAGCATGGCTGGTGGCACCATTATGCTTTGGGGCTGCTTTTCTTCAGCTGGAAGTGGGACTTTAGTCAAGCGCAAGGAAAGAACAATTTCAAACCTCTGCTTAAATGCTGAAGATGAAGAGGAATTTCACCGTTCAACGCGATGACCAAAAGCATATCTCCAAATCAACAAAAGAACGGCTTTACCAGAAGATCAAAGTTTTGAAATGGCTCAGCTGGAGTCCAGACCCGAATCCAATTAAAAATGTGTGGGGTGACTGAGAAGGACTGTGCACAGGAGATTCCCTCACAATCTGTCATTCGCACATCTGCACTTTTGCAAGGAAGTGGGCAAAGATTCCCAGGGCAAGATGTACCATGCTAATAAGCTCCTACCCCAAAAGACTGAATGCTGTCATAAAATCAAAAGGTACTTCAACAAAATATTAGTTTAAGGGTTTTATACATTTTTTCTTCCTAAAATATTTGTTTTTCAATTGAACTGCACAGCTTATACCAGTGATGGCTAACCTTTTTGCCAGGGGGAGTGCAAGAGGGGTGCGCCCACACGTGCCCACACCCATAATTCCGTGTGCCCCGCCCCCCCCCACATGCACGCACGACACCCCTGCGCTCCCCCCGCTTTTGGCATGCGATGGCATGGTGGGCCCAGTAGGCCCGTTTTTCACCCTCCCCAGGCTCCAGAGCCTTTCTAGGAGCCCGGGGAGGGCGAAAACGGCCTTCCCCACCCGCCTGGAGGCCCTCCGGGGGCCAGAAATAGCCTGTTTCCTGACTTCCATTGGGCCTGGAAGGCCTGAAAATCAGCTGGCCGGCGCTGAGCTAGGGCAACACTCACGTGCCCATCGATATGGCTCTGCGTGCCACTTGTGGCACACGTGCCATAGGTTTACCATCACAGGCTTATACGTTATGTTAAAGGCAGAAAAAAAATCTGAAGTGAACTATCTTAGTCTAATGTTTTTACATCTCAAAAAACTGACGTTTTAACAGGGATATACTGACTCTTTATATCCATTTTATTTGCCCTTTTGTCTCAGTCAAAACTCAGAACTAACAAGTTTTTCAATTTGGCTGAATTACCATTCATCTAGAACATATTGGTGAAATTTCCAAGATTTAAGATATTTGTCTCATAGCAAAACCACACACTTTTCCCCTTTTGTGTACATCTCTAGTTTTCACTTCAGCTAGTCTTTATAATAATTAGTATTGGATTTGGAGTTGTTTTTTTCCTCCCCACCACTTTTCCATTTTTCTTTGTTATATCTTTTTAGATTGCAAGCTCAAGAACAGGAACCATCATATTGATATTTGCAAATCACTCTGTGCGAGTTGGAGATTGGAATAAAAAAAAGTTAAGATAAATTATGATTTGTTACAATTCAGTCACCTGTTGCTGACGGTCTCACTTCTGCTAAATGGGAATCATTTCACAGAAAAGGGTTGTTTTATTTTTAAGCAGCACCAACAAAGCAATCCTCCTCCCTTTCATTCAGTGATCTACCAGAAAGTCAAAGTCTAACTAGGGCAGGCTTCTCTGCCACCTTGATTTTTCATACCCAGTCAGTGGCAGTCCCACCACCCGTTTACCTTCCTTCTTGGTGTCAAAAAAGAACAGGTGCTTATTTGGCTGTTTTCCCTCTGCTTCCAGTAGGTGGAGCTCCGACTTCAGCTGCTCGATTTTCTGCTCGATTAAAAAGATGCAGGCACAGAATCAAAAAGATGCAGCCACAGAATCGAGAACTGAAGACTTGGTCAGCTGCCACCTCCCCCCCCCCTCCCCCAGCACAATTCTGAGGTCAGGCAACAGTTGTCGACTGGCGACCCCCAGGGGAAGAGCCTTCTCTGTGGGGGCACCTGCTCTCTGGAATGAGCTGCCCCCAGAGATACGTATGATCCCCGACCTATGTACCTTTCGCCGTGCCCTTAAGATTTTACTGTTTCAACAGGCTGGGCTGGCTTAAATAACGATTTTAATGGGTGTTTTAGTTTCTTAGGTTTTAATATAAGGGCCAAATCATTGAATATGTTTTAAACTGTTTTTAAATTTTATGGAGATATGTTGTTTTATTGTGGCTGTGCACCACCCTGAGTCCCTCGGGAGAAGGGCGATATAAAAATTTAAATAAAAAATAAATAAATAAACAAACAAACAAACAAACAAATAAATAAATAAATAACAGTTCCCTCCCCCACCCCCCAAAAAGGCACCCAACCTCCATCTCCCACATTGCTAGGACAGGGTTTTGGAGGCCTGCTAGATCCACTGGGGTCCAAGCAAGCCTAATCTCTGGAAAGGAGCCCGGTGCTATAAGCTCCTTGTGGGTTTCCTCCAACAAGGAGAGCGCGGCACGGCCTGAAGACCTTACCAGCACCCGGGGAAGGGGGAGTCAAGGGTTCCCTCTCCCTAATGACAGCGGCAAACTAGAGATATTTGGGTGTCAGGTGGGAGGGACAGCAACCTCAGCATGTCCAAGGGGTCAGGACGAGGAAGGGGACCCAAAGGTGCTTTTTCAAAGAGGCAACTGGGCTTTCTGGACCAGAAAGTCCAGTTGCCTCTTGAAAAAAGCACCTTTGGGGCAACCATGACCTGGGATGACTGAGAATCATCTCCACAGCCATCGACCAGGAGGGGAATCTTCTGACCTTGACCTCAGCTGCTCGCTTCATCTCCACGTACTTCAGATCCTGGGTCTTCAGCAGCTTCTGCTGCTCAGGCGTGGATTCTGCTTCCTGCTGGCTGATCACATGCACCCCGTCCTGCGGGCAACGCAAGTAGCGTCAGGCTCCAAGAAGAAGGAGGGCCGCCCGTCAAGGCAGGGAACGGGCACCGAGGCCCCCACTTTGGAGCCACTGTTGTGCAAACCCAGCCGGGAGGCCCGCAGGGAAATGGGGAAGGGAAAGCAGGCAGGCCTGGGAGGAAGAGGCCGAGTGACGGGGCCACCCAGCCACAGCCCTGCCGGACCCACCTGCAGCGGCGTGCGGGTCATCCGGAAGTAGAACTCATCGGGGTTCTTCTCCTGCGCCCGGCGGCGCAGCGCCTGCAACGCATCTCGCTTCTTGTGGAAGTCGCTGTGGGGAAAAGAGAAAATAAATAAACAAAATAAATAAATAAATAAATAAAAATTAAGGGACGTGCATAAGAGCACCAGCCTACCATCTGTGTCCCTAATGTTCCCTTTAATTTTATACATTTTATGTATTCAATTCATGCTTATACTTATATATATTATCTAATACAGGGGTGGGCAACTGTGGCCCTTTTACAATCTGTGGACTTCAGCTCCCAGAGTTCCTGAGACAGCCAAGCTGTCTCAGGAATTCTGGGAGCTGAAGTCCACAGATTGTTAAAGGGCCACAGTTGCCCACCCCTGATCTAATACCTACTCGACAAAATAAATAAGTAAAATAAAATAAATAAAGGCGCTCCCGCCCCCCCCGCCCCTCCCCCCAGAGGCCCTTCCACTCACGCGGCGCGCAGCCGGTAATCCGCCTTCTTCTCCAGCAGCCCCAGGGACTTCCGCGAGGAGAGCTGAAGGGAAACACGCAGTCAGGGTTGGGGGGGAAGGGAAGAGGGCCCCGCCCGCGGCCTTCCGACTCCCTCCCCCCGCCCCCCCGCCCCCCGCGCCGGCCCGGAGCCCACCTGGCCCCGCTCGAGGTGCTGCCGCTGCCGCGACTTGGCCGCCTTCGTGAACGCCGCCATGTCCCCCACTTCCGCCGAAGGACCCGCCCCTTCCGCTTGGCGCAGACCCGATAGGCGAGGCCCGGGTCGGTCGGTCGGTCGCTCCGCCTACCGGCCAGGGCTCCCTCGCGCGCCCCCAACCTGTTCGGCGGGGGAACGCCTCTGGCTCCGAAGCCCCGCCCTCCACGCGGGGCGGGGGCAGCGGCGGCCCCGCCCCCGCGCTTCCAAGCCCCGCCTTCGGGGAGGCAAGGCGGGCGGCGCGCGTGGCTGCTCAGATTCGGCGGGCTGCCTCCCACCGGCCCCGTGGCGCCCCGGACCGCTGCCGGTAAGGGCGGGCGGGCGGGCGGGCGGGCGAGGCTGTTCCCGGCGGCTGCCGAAGCGGGGCGGGCGGGTGGGCGACCGGGGTGCGGTGCGGGGGGAAGCCGCCCCTTCGTCCCTTTGTTTGGGGCTTCCCCTCCCGGAGAGGCGCGGGGCGGGGCGGGGCGGCTGGCGGGGGCGGAAAGTGGGGAGGGGGAGGCGGCCCCGAGGGTCTCTTCGGGCGGGGCGGGGGCTCCTTCGCCTGGGACCCCAGCAGCCTCGACGGCTTTGGAGGGGAGCGGAGCACGGCCGCTGCTCTGCCCGAGGTCTCCGGGGGCGGGTGGGGGTCGGCAAGGGCCGCTCTGCCCTCGGGGCTCCCACTTTAAACTCCGGAGACTCAAAGGAAACGGCCGCTGCCGGGGCAGAGCGGGGGAAGCCCCCCCCTCAGCGAGGGACCCTGTCCCACCGGCCCCGCAAGGCTGATCCGAGCCTTCCTGGAAGCGGCGGGTGCCAAGGGCCGGCAGGGCTGCTTCCCGACTTTCGCTCCGGAGCTGTGGCAGAGGTGGCACAAGTTGGGGACCGTCGCGTGGCTCTGGGCTGGGGCGGCTGCTTCGTTGTTCCACCCCGCTGCCCGCAATCCCGCCGTCTCTTCGCATCTCCTGGACCTCTAAGCCTCTCCTCCCCCCCCCCCGTCCGGTTTGGCTTCTTTCTTCTTCGTTCCGCTGGAAAACTGCAGCCGAAACTGGCAGGAGCGAGTGCCCAGGCAGCCCCCGTCCTCTCTGCAAAAGGCGCTCCGCTGCTCTGCACTGATAGCATCGAGGGGGAGACTTCCTGATCAAGGAGAAGGGGGGACTAAAAGGTTGAGCCCTCAAAGAACGGGGCCCATCTTCTCCTGGAGATGCCCACTTGGCATCTGACCAGGCGAGGCATCGGGCTGCCCGTTCCTAAAGTGGCTCCTGGAGTCCCAGCCATGGGAGCTGCTGTTGCCTCCGCAAAGAGCAGCAGTTCTGTGAAGAGATAATGGGGAGGGGGGTCATTTTCATTTGTGTGAATGAAACGTTCAGGCTAGGAGAAAAAAGCAAAGTGGGATTACAATACTTGACCCCCAAAGCATTTGCATGGTGTTTTTGTGCTGTGATGTGTTGAGTGTGTTAAGATCCTGACCAAGGTCCCCCTCTAGGATGTGGTTTTGGCAGTGGCTTTTCATTGGGAAGCAGGGGGATTTTAGTGGAAGACTTCACTTCCAGGAACCAGCTGTTGCTCGGAGGATGGAGATGTTCTTGTTAATGGCTGCTGTGCCTTTAAACTGGCTGGGTCAGCATAAACTCGGTGCCAGTAATATCAACCCATGATGACAGGAGACTATTTGATTGCCTCCCACCACCTGCTTTCTACATGGAGTGGTATTTGCAGGATTGACATAGAATACAGTTTGGTGACCAGAATCGGCCTTCAAAGGGCTCTCAGTAGATTTGATACTGGGCCCTCTTCAATAATATACAGTCCAGTGGTGAGAAGTGGTGTGGCATCCTGCACTTAAATAGGGAAAACTGGATGCAAGTAAGGCACACTTGGCTCACCAATTGTGTGTGTGTGCAAAGACCTGGGTGTCCTAGGAGACCCACAGATTAAACCAGCAGTGCATCCACTGTAAGCTTGGGATGCATTAACAGAGGGTTGAAGGAGTAGCTCTACTCTATGTTGAACTGGTCAGGCAGCACGAGGAAGAGTTCTGGCCGCTGCAATACCAGATACGGCCTTTCTATATATTGAATAATTTGTGACTACTGAACAAATACTTTGTTCTCACAACACACTGGATTCCAGTGTCTCTGGCAGCTGGGGGTGCCTGGAGGAGATTCCATGTGTGGTAGGGGCCAATCAGCTTAGCTGCTGGCAGAACTTTGACTCTCAGGTATATCTGCTGTTTTCTGTACAGTCTGACCTGTTTCCCTGGGAAAGGCTTGAGTCCTTTCACAGGCCAGGACCTAATTGCCTAATTGAAAACTGATCTACCCATATGCACATTAGCAAAATGAGTAATTTGCCTCCTGCCCGCTTGGTCTATTTATTTCAGAGTACCCAGTTCTACAACCCCATGCAATGTACCCTAAATGATGTACCCTGATGCCTGGGGAAAGATTGGGGATTTCAGAGTTCTTTCCAGTGCAGCCAGAGTGGGAGCCAATCATATTTGGGGTGAGGGCTCTAGTGGCCCATTGCCTTGTACTTTTGCTGCGGCTGCAAAATAGGAGCTGCCAGGGCTGCTGAACTGTCTGACCAAAGAAAAGGGTGGCTAAGTAAAGCTGGCTGGGAATTGGAGTGCAGCATCTATTAAATCAGATCTCTGCTATTCCTGGAGCAGCAGGCTCTTTCTATGGGGCCACGCTGCATTCCGTAGGGGATTCATCCCTAGGAACGGTGCCAAGGAGCAGCTAGCCTGGAGACGGACTTGGCTGCGAGGCACTGCTAAGACTAACAGCCTCTGGTTGCTGGCTTTCAAAGCAGAAAAGCCAGCTCAAGCCCACAGCCTCCTTCATGGCCTCTTTAGCATCTTGAGATGCCTTCCACCCACCTCCCCATTCTCTGGCAGCTCAAAGCCTGGTCTTTCCAAACCTGAAGCATGGGACTGTGGTGCGGGTACAAGTACCATATTTTTCAGAGTATAAGACGCACCTTAGTTTTTGGGGAGGAAAATAAGAAAAAAGCTGATTGACGGGTGGATCAGTCTCCAATCAGCTGTTCCCAGGGGTGAATTTTAGCAACAGGTTCCTTGGTTGTGAGCTCTGTGCCTTGCTTTTTTTTCTGCCTCTGAAACTTCTGAAACTGTTTCAGAAAAAACTTTTTTTCCCCTGAAGCTCTGTTTGGAGGCTTTTTTTCTGAAGCTTCATTTCTGGGGCTTTTTTCAGCCTCTGAAACCTGGGCGGGGCTACGTTTGGAGTATAAGACACATCCAGATTTTCACCCTCTTTTTGTGGTGGGGGGAAAGGTCTGTTTTATACTCTGAAAAATACGGTATTCCTTTATGATACTCTCTGGCCTGCTCGGTGCTTAGGATGAAGACTGGTCCACTTTTTTTCTGCTGCTGCTGCAGCAGCAGCAGCAAAGATTTTCTTTGCTGAGAGTTGGCTTCAGAAAAATGTCCTTGCTCTGCTTCTGGTATTCAAAGGGCCATGTCCTTCCAGCTGGGGGCAGAAGAAGTAGGGACAGATATTTTCCTAGATTCCCCTCGGGGGATGAGGTTGCAAAATCTCCCACAGTGTTTGGGTCAGTGACTCTGGAGGTGTGAATCATGGTCTCCCTTCTGTTTCTACATGGGCCTCATGCCAAGGGACCTGAAAATGGCTCTTGAGGTCCAGGCTGAATTGCAGGGCCATGCAAATGGATGGGCTGGTCTTTCCCCTCCCTCTCTGTTTCCTTTGGTGCAAAGGCCATCTGAACTCTCACATATCTTGGGTTACATCATAAAGCAATAGGAAATTGTGGTGTGATTCTAGGAGAATGGGGTCCGGGAGCAACCCATCAATCCTTTCTCCAGACACTCCCCTCAATCCCGAGGCACACGGTCTTTCAAAACCTGGATTTGCAACAGCAGTAACCATCGACTTCTTGTTTAAAAAGTTATCTTGCATTTATCCTACGCTTGTTTGCCAACCAGGTCTAAACCAAGATCCATGCAGTCTTCCATGAATCACCCAATGAAGCAGAGAGTTTACATCAGATGACCAGCGACCGAATGGGCAGGCTTGACAGAGGTACAGAAATGTCCTCTGAGCTTGGAGCTTCTCCCACCCAGACGGAGCCCCTGAGGTTGCAACCTGGGTGGCAGAGACAGGCGGCCTCTCCAGAGCCCCTTCTTTTCAGCCTTCTGGGGGTTGGGATCCCTGTTGAGCTGCTGAAGAAGCCACTGTATCCACCAGCTCACCCCCAGCCTTGGGCAGGTTGACTCAATGGTCTGGAATGTTCTCTTTCCAGATCTTTCCACCCCATCTCCCCCACCGCCAGCGCGCCTTCCCAGAGAAACCACCTCTTTTGTTGTCAGATGAAGCCATTCCCTCCAAGATTTGGAGAGATTCCCACGCAGAAGCCGAGCTCTTGCTCAGAGAGCCTTGGCCCAAGGCTGTGTGGCTTTGCTTTCGCAATGTGGCTTCCCTTTTCTCCCTTCCTCCCAGCTGTCGATTCATTTCACAATCTCACGGAGGCCAGTGTGAGTCTTAAGCTCTGGAAGGCAGCTCCCTGCATCTTCTGCCAGGCTCTGGTTCCCAGGTGGGGAGTGGGGCTCTGGGCTTGCTTTGTGCTGTATCTGCTGCCCTCCTGGGCGCCAGGCTCTGCCGGGCCTTGGGAAGCCTCCTGGGCTTGATCCCCACCAGGGGTGTGCGAATAGCTCAGGCAAAGGGAGAGCATCTTGGCGGTCTTGGCTGTGCCAGGGATCCACGTCAGCTGTCCCACGAGAGTGTTGGGAATGTGCTCTTTCTCCTTTTCCTTTTGCAGCACTGGATTTCCCAAAGGTCCCTGGCTGGGCAACATGAAAAGGAGAAAAAAAAACCTGATTTAAGTCATGCTGCATTTGTATGCCAAGAGAGAGGCCTCAAGCTTCCAATCCCGACCAACTTCCTGTGCATGGCTAAGTGGGAAGAAAGTGTGGGTTGCAGGGTGTAGAGCGCAGCTGCTTTCTTTTGGGCAGTCCAGAGCCTCAGATGCACAGCACTTACCCAAAGTCTTTGCTGTCTTCGGCCGGGTTGTTGCTGCAGGTTTCGTCAGAATGCGTGGGTGCCGCAAGGGAGTCTCTCTGCAGGGATCCCCTTGTCAGGGAGTCAAGGCAGCCGGGCGCACCGAGTTAAACCAACTGAACATGAATCTTTAGGGAGCAGCCCTCCAGCTGCAGTGGAGCCACTCCTCAAGACACCCCATTTCTCTGTGTCTGGGGGACTTGTTACAAATGCTCCCCCTCCCCTCCCAGGGTGCTGTCTTTTGCCAAGAGCAGCTGCCGGCTTGAATCCTCTGCTCTCTTTCCTGCTTTCACTAATGCCTGGCATCTCTCAGACTAAAAATACTGGTTCAGATTAGAAGATCTTCAGTCCTTCTGTGGTGGCCCATCATCATATGGGTGCCTGGAGGGTCCAAAGCAGCTGGCCAAGACCTTGGCGTCCTCCCATGTTGGAGCTGCCCTTTCCCACCTGCTCCCTCTGTCATCAACACATGCCTCTCTATTCTTTCCCAGGCTGTGCAGCAACCAAAATAGGCTTGGGCATTGTCACAGACAGCTCGGTTACTCTGTTGCCTTTGTGTGCCAACCATGCATTGATTCCGCCCCTTTAGGCTACACTTGGAAAGGAATTAGGGGGATCACGGGTGGTGTAACTATGGGGGGGGAGGGGGAGCATAAAGAAATGTCTGGGACCAAGAAGGATCTGCTCTTCCTTCTCCGTACAAAGCTGAGCCTCCCCCTGCATTTCTAGCCCCCATTTGGTTCACCCTTCTCTTCTCTCACTCAGCTACTGAAGAAGAAACCAGGAGCCAGGATAGAATTCAAAAGCAGATTTATTCTATGCAATCTATTCACCAGGATCGAATATACTAATAATAGTCGATGCAAAGATGAGAGTCTCTGGATTTCGAGGTCTTCAAGGACTTCAAAGTCTCTTTCAGGGGCATAAGGACTCCAGACTGATGGTGCATTTGACACCCCCCCCTCCTCAGGCTCAGCCTGATCATCTCCTACAGAACCGCCTTTCAAGAGCCCTAAATGGGTTTCTTCCTTAAAGCCACCTCTGTTCATGCTTTAATGCCTGCTCTTCGCCTCTTTTCTCGAAACTAACGCTGTACTAAAGTTTGGTGGAAAATGTATGTTCTGTGTGTCAGTTGGGAGCTGCACAAAATGCCTCTTTCTCCTCACTTTCAGAGAGAGATTTAATATTGTTGTACCTGTGTGTATTTTAAAGAGCAATCGGATGAAAGACTACAAGAATTCACATCAGACACCAATAT
This sequence comes from Pantherophis guttatus, assembly GCF_059756535.1. Taxonomy (NCBI): domain Eukaryota; kingdom Metazoa; phylum Chordata; class Lepidosauria; order Squamata; family Colubridae; genus Pantherophis; species Pantherophis guttatus. The sequence continues at coordinate 26,875,662 of NC_142072.1, read as the reverse complement.
ACCCACACTCTTGTTTAGAACGATAGGCATTTAGTTGTTCAGTAGTTCTGAGCATTGCAACTGACCTCATGTTGTGTGTCAGTCAAAAAAAAAAAATGTCCTGCACCATTGTACTGACCCAAGAAGCAGGTTTGCCCTTCTGCTTTAGACGGTGCATTCTTGTGCTTTATGACATTTGCTTAAACACCCTGACCTGACCCAACTTTGCAAAGAGGATGAAAACTGCTCAGATGCCTGGCTCCTTTTTGAAGCACAGTTTTGCAGCAACTGCAGAGGGTTATTGCTACTCCGTGGAGTGTTTGACACAGAGTCCCAAAGGTACCAACGGCTCGGGGGCTCAAATTGCCCTTGCTCTTTCAGCCTCTTGTTTGGAAAGCTCTGAAGCTGACTTGCCAGCTGTCAAAAGTCAGGACTAATTTGGAGATGACTCCGGTTGAATCCCAAGCACGGCAGAGCTTTCCAATCAGAGAGAAGCCTTTTCTGATAGCTGAAGAGGAGAAAGAAGGGGGAAGGTCAGCCGGGGTGGGATAAAGTCAGGCTATGTACCCAATGTTTTTTCCTGAGCAGCAGGTTTATACTAAACATGGCTGATATTTTTTTTTTTAATTTGGTTTATATGCCGCCCTTCTCCGGAGACTCAGGGCGGCTTACAATGCATTAAGCAATAGCTTTCATACTTTTGTATATTTATACAAAGTCAATTTATTGCCCCCACAATCCAGGTCCTCATTTTACCTACCTTAGAAAGGATGGAAGGCTGAGTCAACCTTGAGCCTGGTGAGATTTGAACTTGCAGTAATTGCAGGCAGCTGGTGTTAATAGCAGTGCTTTAGTCTGCTGCGCCACCAGGGCTCTAAGATAAACAAACGCTGACATTTGGTCTGTAAAGGCCTTTAAAAAAACGGAGGCAGTATGCGGGCCCACCCAAATGCAATCCTCCTCATCCTCTTCTCTGAAAACTCCCGTGCTGACCAAATGAAAGCGGGCAGATAGATGAGGTTGCCCCTCTCCCCACATTCTCCACGTGCTTGTTTTAAGGTTGTTGAGGGCAAAATATTTGGGATAGATTGTCGTGGGGGGATGACTTCCTGCCCTGGATTCAGAGTGGCTCTTCTCTTCTGCCTTTGCCTGTGGCTGTCACCTGCCTGTCCAGGTGAAGGAAGGAGGGGCAGAGCAAAGATGGAAAATCCCACTCGCCCCTCTTCCTATACCTGGCGTTTAAAATATAAGTTAATTTAGCTTTTGCCTTTTGTGGCAAGGGTGCCTTATTCTGCATTTTCAGACGGTGCCGACAGATTTTGATACCCTGTCTCATACACGCCATCAAGCCAATGTTCTTCGTGACATAGAGGGGATAGGGATCCAAGAGGATCTGGCCTCAGGTCTTCCAGAGGTGCCCCATCACTCCTGTCACGGAGGCTGCCCCCAGCTTAGAATGTGGAAAACAATCTTGCTCTCCCTCAGATGTGTCAGCCTGTCTCCTCAGTGAACCAGGCATGGCGCCGGCAGGGTTGATATTTTGCAATGCTTCTCTGCCCAAAGGTGAACTTTCAGCAGAGCAGGAAGCTTCCTTGTGGGTTTCAAAATGGCCCTCCCTTGCAGTGTATCTGGCCCACCTGTTGGCTGACTGAGGCTCTAGAGCAGTGTTTCTCAACCTTGGGCGCTGGATGATGTGTGGACTTCAACTCCCAGAATTCCCAGCTCCGCTGGCTGCAGAATTCTGGGAGTTGAAGTCCACACATCGTCCAGCGCCCAAGGTTGAGAAACACTGCTCTAGACCATGTTCAGCCTCAGCTCAGTGGCTGTTTGTTGAGGGCATCTCCTCCTCCTAGGTTCTCAGCAGTCATGGAGCACCCAAGAATCCCAGTTACCTGGCAGAGCAGGCCTCTTCAGCAGCACACCCCAAGATTCCTTTATACCTTGGAAAAAACCCCTCCCCCACCCCCCAATGATGAGGATGTATGCAAGAAGGTGATGCCTAAGATCCCCCTCAGGGCATGTTGGAGGAGCCCTGTGAAAATTTAGATGTCGGTTTATTTAACAGTGCTTATATCCTGGTGGACTCTGGGCAGCACACAGTCAATCAATAGAAGTTGAATAATACAATAATGTAATAGAATTATCTGTCCACCCACAATCACATAACCACAAAAACCTACAGTCAGCTTGGGCTAAGCTCTATTGGAATCTTATTGGCTTCATCTGTTCAAGAAACGTAAACAGGGTGGAAGCTACTCGTCCATCCGGAGGACGTTCCAAAGAGAGGGGCTACCCCAGAAAAGGATCCCTGCCTCGTCCATTTCCTATTCAATTGGGGGGAGGGAATCCTCAGTGAGCCTCTCCTAGAAGCCTGGGCCAGAGGAGCAAATCCCGGTGCCATCTCCTAAGGGGCTTCAGGAATAGGAAGCAGCACTTTGTCCTGGGCTGGAACGTCCTGTGGTGACTTCAAGGTGGCATTTCTCAACCATGGCAGGACTCCAGTGCACTCACCAATATTCCTTTGCGCCAGCCTCCGTTCGGGATCATTTCCAAAGGCAGCCACACCGTTCCTCCTGGCGTGTTCCTTTCACTACCCAGTATGGCTGCAAGTTGAGCATAGTTTTCAACTGCTGTTTACGCAGGCACCACAAAATCAGGAGGGCCTCTTCCTGAGGGAGCGTGTTCCCCTGCCAGGGGCTTCCTGGAAAAGCAGGATTCAATCAGAAATTGTTCTTTCCCCCCGTCCAGACACAAACTTCCATCTTTGGCATCAACTTAGCTGCAGTGGGGGACCTGGGAATTCTGAATGTAAAAGGGGCCCAACTCCTTACTTCCAGGAGGAGGAATACTCAGGCGACCTCTCGGATCCAAGGTTCATAGTTGCACGTGGGTTTGGGGAGGGTGGGTGTTGTATTTTCCCACTTTCCTGAACTTTATAGATGGATGCGGAACTATGTTTCTTTTTTCTCCTCCCCCAACCCCTTTCATCGTAAGCACTTCCATGGCTCCTTCTGGAACTGTATTGGGGCAGTTTCGGTCAGCATGCTCTCTCGGGCCTGGCAGGCTGAACTCAAGGATGAGGCTTCAGCCAGTTCGCAGCACTTCGGGAGAACCGGTTGTTAACTTTCTGAGCAGTTTGGCAAACCGGTTGTTGGAAGAAATCATTAGGGCAGAGGACCGGTTGTTAAATTACTTGAATCCCACCACTGCTTCCCACCAAATCTCCCTGCGAAATGCGGCGGCTTCCCTCTGAACCGTTGCAGCAAAGAGGACATTTATGATGGGCTCGAAAGGTCGAAGGGCCTCTTCCTGGGAAAAGTTCTACACAAACCACCTCCCTTCCTTGAGAACACGGGCGGTTTTGATTGCTGGGAGTATTGAGCCGCTGCTGTCCTGTGGCAGGGTTTCAAAACAAGGAAAAAAATGGCTTTCTGTAGAGAGTTATGGTTGCTGGGGCTGTAATTGATACTGGATGGCCCGTGCCCAGGCTCTCTACCACTAAGGCAATTCTATCCAGCCTTCCTCTCCTGTGGAGAACACAGCCGCCCTCCCCCCACCCACCCACCCCGTCCTTCCCCCTTGCAAACACACAGCAGCAGATGGCCAGAGAAGAACAGGCTGAGCCTGTCAGCCGTGTGCCTTTTCGGACTGAAATGGGGGGTGGGGAGGAGGGGGCATTTCCTTGCTGGAAAAGAGATCAGAAGTTCTTTTTACTGTCAGTAATCAGGACACCGCTTGACTTGATTTCTCATCAGGGAGGGTTGCAAAGCCTTCACACCCTTAAACACCTGATTTATATCCTCCCCTCCCCTCCCCGTGGCAGCTCTCCAAACAAAGAGTCACCACCACGGAGCGAGCCTGTTTTGACCAAATTTGGGGAAAAAAGTTCCCTTGAGCAGTTGAGCAACATCGGTATGTGGAAGATGGAGAACTGCTGCCTCCCCTGGCTGAACACACAACCAGGTCCAAGGAGCAGCCTCTCCCGCCTCCAGTTTTCTCCTTTGGTTTGGCCTGAGCAGCTTCCTCTCTTCCAGCCCTGCTTGTTTTAGGCAGTGTTTTAGGCAGTGTTTCTCGACCTTGGTAGCTGCTGGCTGGGGGATTCTGGGAGTTGAAGTCCACCCATCTTCAAGCTACCAAGGTCGAGAAACACTGTTTTAGGGAGATATGCGATGAGGACGCGGGTTGGATAACCAGACCAGTAACTCTGGCTGTGGGGCATGGCTTTCAGGGCCCCCTCTGGCCTGCAAGGGGGGTGCTGTGCTCCCACAGAAGGAGCAGCCAGAAATCCCTTCGCGGCTGCCCTTCCTGTAAAAGGGAGGCCCAGCTCAGGATCACTGCAGTCTCTTCTTTAGAGGGTTATCCTTGGAGACCGTCAACTCTCCAAGGAAAACCAGGCTAGGAAATCAAAGTCATGCAAGATAACACGGTAGAGGTCGTGTTGGGGCCGCTTGTAAAATGCAACATCACGTGGCCCACATTGCTTAGCAGCGGCTGTTCCTGCAGTCCCTGTTGCTGTCATTGAGCAAAGATTGTGGGTCGTTAAACAGGCACCTCCTCACAATTTCCTATAAGGTTTCCAACAACCAAACTCAGGGGGGAGCCGGAAGGAAGTTGCAAGTCCCAGGTGGCTTGCGAGCAGGGTTGCAGGCAAGCCAGCAGCTGCTGACGGGTGGGAGAGGGTGCATGAGTGGGGGGGGGTGGCACAGTTCGAGCTCAGAGGGACAAGGAGGATGCAAAGATGGGGCAGGCTTACTCAGGCAACTTGTGACATTCTCTGCCAGCTTCCCGTTGATAACTTTGTTTGCAGGAAGCTGACAAGGAAGGTTGAGAAGGCCATCACGTGATTGTAGGGCACCACGAGCCATTTACCAAGCGCCCAAATCACAATAATAATGTGGCCGTGGGGGTGCTGGAATGGCTGAAACTCCTTGGACTCATATCCACCATTTAAATTCATGACCTTCATCGTAACTTCGAATGCTTGGTGTGAATGAGCGGTTGTTAACCAAGGACTACCAGTATTACTTTTATTATGGGGTTACAACACTTAACAGAAACTTGCAAGTCTGAACACTGCGCCCCTCCTCTTGCGTGAGATGCTTTCTCAAATGACATTTTTGCCCCAGACTTAGATTTCCTTTTTGTGACTGTTGTCTTGATTTGGGTTCTTCCTCCTGTCCCCCAAGGATATTCCTCTTGCCCATTACATCTAAAGAGTGCTTTTCAGCTGAATAGCCAGTTGTATTGGGTCTCCAGTGAAAAGGGGACCCATCACCAAAAGTCCCGTTTCTTTTGTCAGCTGAAAGTCATCCACTCATTCACAAGCCTGGGAGGCAAAACACTGCCTTCTCGGAGCAGCAAAACCTAACCCGCTATAGTCACACAATACTGCTAAAACCTGGGGGAGAGGCGGCCCCACCAGACCTAGACTGTCACCTATGCTGAGCTCATGGGGCCTGTCCTCAAGCAAGCATGCTGGGCCCTGGGAGGGCATAGAGCGGGGGGGGGCAGGCCTGCTCTGGCACTGAAGAAGGTGCTTTCTTTCGTTTTAGGCTGCCAGGGAACTGCTATGCTGCTTCTCCCCATCTGTCTGTCTGTCTACTTGGCTCTCAGCTCACTGAAATGGGAGTCGAATTATTCAGAAGACCCCCATGTGGGCAGTGGGCCACAATTTCAGGATTTGCTTGTGGTGGATGTTAATGATTTTAACAATTCTGCTCTTTCTGGAAGCCTTGAAACATGTTGTCTGTTGTGGAAAAATGCCTTTCAAATTGCTTATGGCCCCAGGGAGGGGAAGGAGAAGCAGACATTTAACGGAAGGTAGGATCTAGGCCAGGTCATATGGGAAGCATCTGTTTCCCAGCCTCCTTGGATGGTGGACCAATAAGCTTGATATGTAATCACTACCGGTAGGTTGCCTCCGGTATCCTGCAGGCCAAAGAGACCCTCCCAGGCCAGTGCAGAGTTCAAACTATCCGGACAGAGAGAGGACATGCCCATCACTGGAATGAATTGCCTTCAGAAGCTGTAGGTGTTCCATCACTTGGGAGGTTTTAAGAAGAGATTGGACAGCTTTTTGTCTGGAATGGTATAGGGCCGTCATGGCGAACCTATGGCACGGGTGCCACAGGTGGCACACGGAGTCATATCAGTGGGCACGCAAGCGTTGCCGTAGCTCAGCTCCAGTGCGCATGTGTGCGCCAGCCAGCTGGATTTGGGGCCTTTCGGTCCCACCAGAAGTTGGGAAATGGGCTGTTTCCAGCCTCCAGGGGGTGGGGAAGACCATTTTCACCCTCCTGAGGCTCTTAGAAAGCCCCTGGAGCCTGGGGAGGGTGAAAAATAGGCCTACTGGTCCCACCATGCCATCATGTGTTAAAAGCAGGGGGGCACGCAGGGGCTGGGCACATTGGATTATGGGTGTGGGCACACACTTGGGTGACCTCCCCGCACTCTCCCCACTTTTGGCATGCGACGGCAAAAAGGTTAGCCATCACTGGTATAGGGTCTCCTACTTGAGCAGGGGGTTGGACTAGAGACCTCCAAGGTCCCTGCCAATTCTGCTATTCTGTATTCTATGTCTGTATCATATGCCTTTCTGGAACAGAGTCCTTGCTCTGTAACTTGCCTTTGGGAATGAGAAAAAATAATCTGATGTTTGAAGGATGCTGTCCTCTCTCTCCCCCCCCCCTCCTTACCTTTTCTCAGCTCCTTCAGTTGTTCTTCATGGGGCCTACATTGACCACTGAATCTATTCCAATTTCTTTGAAGCTTTCTTAAAGTGGGGGGGGCGGGGGGAGCATCCATAATGGGACAGTCCTTGAGAGGCAACTGGAGAGTGGGATGACCGCGTCCTCTGAATGGAACACGATGCCACCTAAAACTGCCTGTCTTCTTTGCTGATACAGGACACTTCCTAACCTATTCAGTTGCATATCTGAGCATTATTTTTTATTCCTCATCTCTGTTAAATGTAATGTTCTTACTCTCGGCCCTTTTCCCTGGCTCTCATGTTCTTTGTGAATCTTATTACTGTATATTTCTGTCTTTTAGGGTATTAACTACTTTACATTCGTACAAATTTCACAAGCATTTTCTCCATCTTAATCCTCCTTGATCCAAAATTTTAATCATCCCATAAAAACGGTGAATAAAGGCCCCGAGACTGGTCTTTGGTGCATCCCACCCGGCCTGCCTCCATTTGGTGAGGAATAATTGATCATTTAAGGATGTTTTTTGGGCCAGGAAAATCCTAAGAATCCTAGAATCCTAATCGGCATGCCACAGTGGACTTCATCCAGTACTTCACTGAAAACAAGACACACATTTATAGCAGTGTGCAATGTATTGGGGGAAATTATCCAATCAAAAACATGAATCTGGCAGAAAGCCCGTGCCGATTTATCTGTAATGACGACTACTACATTTCCAAAGTGCCCTTCTGAGGCTGCTCTGTCATTTATGGGAATTTCCTTTCTTGCCTTTTCCTTCTGAGATAGGGACAATACCTGCCCCTCTTTCAGTCACCATCAGCACTTCCCTGTTCTGGATTTCTCAAAGGCAAATAAGACGCGTCAAGGACTGTCTAGACCTGCCCTTTGTTCCTTCCTTTCTTCCCTGCAGTTTAACTGGTCCTGGAGATTTAAGCTCATTCAAAACAAAGAGCTTTCCCGGATTAGATTTCTATCAAGTTTAAATCCTGTCCCTTTTTGTCTTGCTTCTGTTTCTTTCGAATAACTGTTGCATTTTGGTGAATCCACCTGATCTCCATTGTGCCTATAATGCTTTTTGCTATCCTTATTATTATTTTTCACACTGAACGTTACTGTAGAAGCAGCGAAGGCTGTGAACTTCACCAGCCAACATTCTGCTTTTTCTTTGAGTGGTTTAAAGACCATGGTCCCTACCCTTTCCAGCATTGCGGTGGGGGGAGGGAGGGGGGGAAGAGGAAACGATGCCTTGCAAGCACAGCTCTGTTTGCAAGAGTGGCGGGCACTCACACATGCATGTGAAGCTCTGCGTGAGTGGCGGGCACTCACGTGTGAGTGTGAAACTCCATTTGTGCCAGCGATGGGCTCTCGTGCGCATGCGTGAAGCTCTATTTGGGTGCATCTGCCACTCACACAAATGGACCTTCACACACACACCTGCGAGTGCCCACCACTTGTGCCAATGGAGCTGTGCACTCACCTGCCACTTGGACGGCCTGGTTCTGAGGGGGCCATGGCCCAGTACCAGGCCATGGCCTGGGGACCCCCTCCTTTAAAAGGCCCTCTTTCAGCACAATGCACATTTCTTTCTTTTTTTTAAATTTGATTTATATGCCGCCCTTCTCCGGAGACTCAGGGCGGCTTACAATGCGTTAAGCAATAGCCTTCATCCTTTTGTATATTTTATACAAAGTCAGTTTATTGCCCCCACAAACTGGGTCCTCATTTCGCCTACCTTAGAAAGGATGGAAGGCTGAGTCAACCTTGAGCCTTGGAGAGATTCGAACCAGCAGAAATTGCAGGCAGCTGTGTTAATAACAGGGTGCACTAAACCACTGTACTATCAAGGCTCTTTTCTTTATGTGACAGGGTTTTCATCTCCAGTTGCTACTTTAAGTCTCCCAAACTAATTTTACCATGTTAGCCGAACATTTTTTTTTTCTACCAATCTTTGTTTGATGCGGTCTATCTTGTGCCAACAGTCCTTGATGTAGATATTTCTGGCCCTGGCTCCAGAAACTACATTTTTCCCATGGTCGTCCCATTTGTGTAACCATGTCATGACTTGCAGGGATCCGATTTGCCTTTTCGGTCTGTCAAAGAGGACTGAGAACGGAAAGGATGAGAGCGCGCTTGAGGCCTTGAGCTTTCTTCCAAGGTCTGCATGCCTGTGGAGTCTCGGTTGCAACTATCTCTCGGTATCATTTCTTCCACACGTCTAAGCAAGAAGGGATAATTGCCTTGTCGGTGGACTGGAAAGGTCTTGGGAGTTGTTGTGTCACGTCCTTGATCTTTACTCCAGGCAGACAGTGTGTAACTCCTGAGCTAATAAGTCCAGTCAACAGACCCTTTGTTTCAATTCCTTCGGTAGTCATGAATCACCACTTACCATGATCCTCCTTTGTCTTCTTATCGGGTACAACCTCCTCCTTAGCACCCTTTGGAGGCCCATCCTCTCTTTCTGTTGCCGTGTTTGGCTTCTAAGAGCCTGAACAAGGCTTCTAAGTTTCTGGAGGGCTTCTAAACCCCTTGCTTCTGGTCATTGCCCTCCTTCACTGGGCTGCCCCCGGTTCATCATGCCTTCTTGTGGAGGAAGTCTTCGTTATAGCACCTCCTGCCTTTGCACGTCCACATCCTTTCTCACCAACTCAGGGGTGACCCTCTGCTGCTCCGGTTCTTCACAGACCGTCACCGACGTCCCAGTGCAACTGATGCACACCGTGTTGTTTTCAGGCAGGAAGACCAGCATCGCAGGTCACTTCTGCAGGCTCCTGTTTTCCTTTCTTCTCCTGTTCCCTTCGGGCTCTCCCATCACCCAAGTGCAAACTCTTGTTTTAGAGAATGAATTTGTTAAGGATTTGGCTCCCCCCACCCCACCCCCCACCTCCGCTGCTGTAGGAACTTCATCCTCACCATTTCTGGAGGTGAGATGTTGATTTACAGCAGTGTTTCTCAACCTTGGTAGCTTGAAGATGGGTGGACTTCAACTCCCAGAATCCCCCAGCCAGCTACCAAGGTTGAGAAACACTGATTTACAAGGAAGAGAGGCATAGCGAGGCCTAGAAAATAGCCTCTGTTTCTAAGCACACCAGGAGCACATCCGAGGAGAGCTGTTGCCTCTGGACACTGTTGGAGGTCCAGTTTCAAATGTAGGGAAATATTTTTTTAGTGTTTGGAGAAGGGACAAAAGACGGTGCTTGCTGAAGAAAGCTTGCAAGCTATCCACTTGGAATATTGCAGGAGAGCTGAATGACCCAGTGCTCTGGACTTTCTTAGATCAAATAATAAAAACTCTCTCTCTTATATAGCAGTTAAATGGGCGCTGTTGATTTTAAAAGTAGAAATTTTGTTCATATGATGGAGTATAAACCTAGCTGTTGGCTGGGAAGATTGCTATTGGAGAGCCAGGATTTGGTTCTTTTGCTCAAGATAGCACTTGTCCCAGGAGACAGGGCCCTTGGCTTGGCAAAGACCAGTGGAAGTTCAGCTTTTGTTGCAACACGGCAGCACATATGCTGCTTTTGCAGTTTTCCCTCTTCCTCATCCCTCGTCATACCCCCCCGCTCCTACTCCTCCTTCCTTCTCTGGTTTATTTCAAAAAGAAATGAAATGCTGGAATTTCCTGGAGGCTACAGTGATTGCTCACCCTCTCCCAGTTTCAGGACAGCTAGTCCAGGCATGCTAACGCGGGAGCTCCTGGCTGAAGACCAACCCATTGGCTCTCTTGTAAGAGGACAGCAGCTCCTTGCTCATCTGGTGAGGATGCTGTCGGTCACTGACAAGAGATGAGAGGTTTGGAGGAACTCCCCTGCTTTTGCTGCAAAGATGCAGCCTCTAGCCCAGTGTTTCTCAACCTTGGTAGCTTGAAGATGGGTGGACTTCAAGCTGGCTGGGGGATTCTGGGAGTTGAAGTCCACCCATCTTCAAGCTACCAAGGTTGAGAAACACTGCAGTCTAGCCAAAGCTTCTGGGGAGAATTGGCTTTCTGCTGGCAACAAATGTGGAGTGGTGGATTTACCACAAATCCCAGACGGGTGCCTGGCTGAGAGCCAAGGAAAGCTGGGGGGCTACCTAGCTAAATTTGAGAATGGACTTCTGGCATCGCCAGTGGAGGCCGAGAGCTGCTGGACATAGAGCCCATCCAGCAATTTAGAAAAGAAAACCACATCAAGAATTGGATCCTGGAAGCTTCTGAAACCATTTCTTTTATCTTGCCGTTCCCTCACCATTCAACACCAGCGCAAGGTGTGGCTTGCACAGCTCAGAGCGAACGGCACCCTCCTTTCCCCAGCCTGTGTGCCTCTGCATAGGAAACAAAAGACAGAAAGAGGACCACTTTCCCCAGGGGGAAGATCTTCCCCTGAAACTTGGCTAGGGAAGTCAACTGCGGTTTGTTTCTCTTGTTTCCCAGGAAGCGCCTCGACTTCCAGCCAGCAACATGACGGAGGGCTTTGACTGTGCCAGCTGCAAGGAGTCTCTTTATGGGCGCAAGTACATCCAGGGAGACGAGGGTCCCTTCTGCATCCCCTGCTATGACACCCACTTTGCCAACACGTGTGACGAGTGCAAGGAGCTGATTGGACATGATTGCCGGGTGAGGTGCCCCAGTTCTCCTCAGGCTGCCCCTGCTTCCCCCCACTCCCCACCCCCCGCTTTATATGGGACCTTTAAAAGGAAAGCCGGAGAAAATATAAAATGGTACCGTGTTTCCCTGAAAATAAGACAGGGTCTTATTTTCTTTTGACACCCCCTCCCCAAATAAGGGCTTGCTTGCTTATTGATTGAATGATTGATTGATTGATTGATTGATTGATTGATTGATTCGATTTATATGCCACCCTTCTCCGGAGACTCAGGGCGGCTTACAATGCGTTAAGCAATAGCCTTCATACTTTTGTATATACCTGCTTAGTAGGGCTTTTGTCCCCCTCTAAGTTCTTTTTTATACAAAATCAGCTTATTGCCCCCACAAACCGGGTCCTCATTTTACCTTCCTTGAAAGGATGGAAGGCTGAGTCAACCTTGAGCCTGGTGAGATTTGAACTTGCAGTAATTGCAGGCAGCTGGTGCTACTTAACAGCACTTTAGTCTGCTGCGCCACCAAGGCTCTTATTATCCAAGGCTTGGCCTTATTATCGGCAGGTCTTATTATTTTGAGGGTGCAGGAGGCAGCGAGTGTGGGACTGGAGGTCCCATCGCTGCCGTCACCTCCGCTCCCTGTTCTTCGCGCCAGCCGAGCGACCCAACACGTCCCACCCCACCCTAATGGCAACAGCTGCTTCCCTTCCCCGCCGTCTCTTTATCGAGAGGGTTGGCAGGTGGGGCGGGGGAGAAGTGAGATGCATGGAGCAAGACCTGGCTCCCCTTGCCCTCTCTTCTCTCCCCCTCGCCGGGCATGACAGGGCTCCTGCCCCTTTGCTTAGCTACCCACCCCCTTTAGGGATGCAATTTGGGGGTGGCAGGTGGGACAGGCGAGAAGCGGGATGCAGGTCTTACCTTTCAAGCTCCGTCGTTCTCCTCGCTGTTGTGTCCAGGGAAACACGCTGTAAAAGAAAACCTCCTCTCGAGTTCGAGAAGTTAGATTGAACTCGCGAGAAGGCTTTCTTTTACAGCGTGTTTCCCTGGACACAACAGCGAGGAAAGTGACAGAGCTTGAAAGGTAAGACCTGCGTCCCGCTTCTCACTCGCCCCACCTGCCACCCCCAAATTGCATCCCTAAAGGGGGCAGGTGGCTAAGCGAGGGGCAGGAACCCTGTCATGCCCAGTGAGGAGGGGAGAAGAGAGGGCAAGGGGAGCCACGTCTCGCTCCACCTGCCACCCCTCTTGATAAAGAGATGGCGGGGAAGGGAAGCAGCTGTTGCCATTGGGGTGGGGTGGGACGTGTTGTGCCGCTCGGCCGCCATGAAGAACAGGGAGGGGAGGGCATGTCCCCCCCTTCCCCCTCCCCCTCCAGCCTTGCCTCCTCAACTCATTTTGGTTGCGCGGCAAGCAACCAGAGGAAATGGTGGGACCGGCTGTGCATGCGTGTAAGTAGTTGGTGGGGGGGGGTATTTTGCGGGGGGGCTTATATTACCGCATGTGCTGAAAAGCCCGATTGGGCTTATTATCCGGACATGTCTTATTTTTGGGGAAACACGGTATCAGATGATCAAGACAGTACCCAAAACAAATCACAGTTAGAGTTCCATAGCATCCCCTGGGGCATGTCGTTGCTTTAATAGCTAAGGAAGCCCAGCCACCTCCTTGAGCAGCGGAGGGGCCCTGATACTTCCAGCCTTTTGGGCTACTGGAGAAGACCCATGGCCATCTTGGCCTTCTCGAGGCTCAGGATTTGCCCTTTTGACCCACCATCTCAGCTGTTGACCCCTTTTATTTATTCCTCTCTCCCAGCCCTCCCTCTGCAAGCTCTTTCATTGATCCCCTCCCCTCAAAGGCCCTTACTATGCCCACCCAGTTTAAATCTCTGGGAGCAACCTCTCCAGGTTTCAGTCCTGGGAATTCGTAGAAGGGGTCCAGGAGCTTCCCGACCGACACATGTTATGAAGTGAAATGTCTGCTCTCTGGAGCTGCCCTTGCCTTGGTTAGGTGGGGCTGGGGCTGGATTGGCAGGATTCAGACGAGGAGAGGAGAGGGAGGGAGGTGAGGTGGTGATGCGGAGACACATTAAGTATAAAATGGAGTTCAAGACCTTTATCAGGTAGGTGTGTGTGTGTATGTGTGACTGTGTTTAAAAAAAGCCTGTTGTCTTTATTAAGACAGCCTGAATGTCTGGCAGTCTGGTGTGTACAAATCCAGAAACCTCTTGCTCACCTGCCTTCGTTCCAAGACAGCTACTTTGAGATACCTGATGCAGTGTCCTGGGAGGATAAAAGGCTCTGAGATTGCTTTGTTGCTGCTGTCAGAGTTTGTCCCATTCATCCTGGGTAGAATCCCATTAGTGGAAGAGATGCCCCTAACCGTGTGTGTGTGTGTGTCTGTTGGGACCTGTGATGATGCTTTAGATCTGGGGGCAAAGGAAAGGTGGATTTGTTGGAGTCTGCTTCTGGGGTTAGCATCATCTCCTCTTGTCCCACCTTGCTTATGAGAACCTGCCTCAGGCTGGGCAGAGTCTTGTCTGCACGTGTGGATGAGCCTCCCGTGCGAGGGCAGCACCTCGTCTGCTTTGGGCTGAGCATACCGTGAGTGCATCTGAGTGAGCTGCAGGTGGCAGCCGACAGGGCTTGGCTCTCTCTTCTGTTTCTAGGGCTACCTGCATGGCACAGAGGGGCCACTTCGCAGGAGAAATAGAAACATCAATCCCAGGTGCCCGGAAGCGGTAGGCAACTGGCCTCTGACCTCTGCTTCTCACCCCCACAGGAGCTCTACTACGAGGACCGCCATTACCATGAGAGCTGCTTCCGCTGCTTCCGTTGTGACCGCTCCTTGGCCGATGAGCCTTTCACCTGCCAGGGGCAGGAGCTGCTCTGCAACGGCTGCTATTGCCAGGAGTTCTCCTCCCAGTGTGTGGCCTGCCAACAGGTGGTCATGCCAGGTGCGGTGATGATGATGCCCCTAGCCCCAGACCCAGCAGCCCCTGGGCTTTCAGGTGCTCACCCTCCCTCCATCTGCCCACAGGTTCTCGGAAATTGGAGTACAACGGGCAGACCTGGCACGAGCACTGCTTCCTTTGCAGCAATTGCCAGCAGCCCATTGGTGCTCGTTCCTTCATCCCAGAGCAGAACGAGTATTACTGCGTCTCCTGCTATGAGAGCAAATTTGCGCCCCGCTGCACCCGCTGCAAGAAGGTTGGATCTTGACCAGGGGAGGGGAGAGGAGGGGGATGCAGCTGGTAGAAGCGTCCTAGGGCAAGGGGGCCCAAGCCAGCCTCTGGGATGAGCTTCTACTCCTGTGCTCACAGACGCTGACCAAGGGAGGAGTGACTTACCGGGACGAGCCGTGGCACAAGGAGTGCTTCATCTGCACCGGCTGCGAGGCCCCCCTGGCTGGGCAGCAGTTCACCTCCCAAGAGGATCAGCCCTACTGCATCAAGTGCTTCGGCAGCCTTTATGCCAAGAAATGCAGCACCTGCGCCAAGCCCATCACAGGTGTGTCAAGAGGGAGGGGGACTCTGGAGAGCCGGCTCCCCGGCAGAATCGGGTAGAGGTGGGCCCCTGTCCCATGCCTCCTTTTTCTTCCCCAGGTTTCGGGGGAGGCAAGTACGTCTCCTTCGAGGATCGCCACTGGCACCAAAGTTGCTTCAGCTGCTCCCGCTGCGCTGCCACACTGGTGGGGAAGGGCTTCATCCCTGACAACGATGAGATCCTGTGTCGCGATTGCGCCGGCAGTCTCTGAAAGGGCATCCCGGGCAGTTGTCCTCTAGATTGTGTGTGTGCCAAAGTTCTCTCCTGGGGCAGCAGCAGGGCAGGGATGGTCCTCCCCTCCCTGGCATTGCTGATTGGCGCCAGCCGCCTCTTTCCTGCCAGACAAAAATGGTGGCTTTCTCACCCGGCCTGTCTCTGATGAGCTCAGGCCGCTTCCCTTGTTCACCAGCAGCGTGGTGGTGAAGTCCACCCCCACCGACCGTGATCTGCCTCGAGGGCCATTTTCTTCTGGGTCCGGAAGAGAGCAGGTGCGTGTCTCTCAGAGGGCGGGAGCCTTCCATTTCCCACCCAAGCCTCTTCCCTGAGATCCATCCCGGTTGTCCGACAGTTAGTAGGAGCAAGCTCAGCTGTTCCCCTTCCACCATCATGTTTCTTTCTAGCCTGCCCACTTTTGCAGGGGAAAGGAGGCCTCCGTCCCCCAGGCATGGAGTACCACTTCTCTCATTCCCCATCCCCACCCCCCCAAAGTTCTGGAGTGGCAGCCAGCCTTTCGGCATCCTTCCTTTGCTTTGGTCCCTGGAAATCCCTGAATGGCCGAAAAAGAAAGCTTGCAAGGCATCAGAAAAGGCTCCAGTTTTTTTCTCCCACAACCGCTGGGCTTGAGTTTTGAATCCCCTGACCTCCACTACCCTCCCCCCTCTGGGCCTGGACTTTCTACCCGCTGCTTTCTGTCCTGGGAGTCTCCCACCCTTCAAAGCCTGCCCTCCCACCTGGAAGAAAGGGGCTCTGTCGCTTTCTGCAGACGTTCTCTGTGGCCTGATTTTCTTTCCTGCTTTTCTTTGGTGAAATGCTATGCATGTTCCTTTAAATGCACTATGTAGCCATTCCCTCAAATGCTTTGCTGCCGGGGAGTCAGAGACCACAGCTGGGTGTCTGCCTGTTGGTGGGGTTGCTCACCTCTGGTCAGTGGTTCTCTCCCCTCCTTTTCTGACTTTCTCTAATAAATCATATTAATGGATTACTAAGGATAACTCACTTGGAGAACAGGGGGGATGAGATGGGTTTGCCGGGCTGGATCCGACATTTAGTCTTCTCACTGAGCTGCTTCCCAAATCCTAAAGAATTCAGCACTTCCTCCTGCAACCCACCATCTGATGCTGCTGGGTGTGCCTGGACCTCTGCTCCACCCAGGATTTAGTGCAAGGAAGGGGAAGGGTGCCCCATGATAAGGGTTGCTCCCGCCAAGGGTAAGCACTGCTTCGCACCCAGCCAGTCTGGCACTGCATCCAGCTGCAACCCATGTTTCTCCAGAGTGGAAAGGAGAGGAAAACATCTGCAACAGAAGTCAAGACTCTCTGGCAAGCAGAGCTCATAACAAGTGGATGTCAGCCAGAGTAGCTATGGCGTATTATGGCTTCCCCCACGCCATCCTTTCTTTCCCATTCAGGGAGGTCAGCAGCTTGGGAAAGGGAGTGAGTTCGGGTTAGACTTTTTCCTGCTTGCAGAAGACACTCAGCAACATTACGGGCTATCCGAAGACAGTGGCTTGCGTAGCATTTGAACGGGGGAGGGGGGGTGCTCTGCCCACACCTCCAGGCACTCGGCAACTGAGCGCCTCATACCTCTACACTGCTGGAATCCATTAGTGGTGGGGTATGTCTTCCCAAAAAAGGAAGCGGATCGTTTGGCCAGCAACATCTGGATTCTATCCCAAGGGGGTGGATGGGTCATAACCTGCTCGGTCTGCCTGATTTATTTGTGGGCTGAAATGAGATCATGTGGTAAGGCCTGGCAGAGAAGCAGTGAAAAGGCCTCCGAGCTGGATGAGAAACCGGATGCTCTGGGCAAGGAGCTGGAGCTCAAGGGGGAAGGAAGCCAGACACATAGAAGCCCCACAGGCGTCGGAAGAGGCTTCAGCCAGCTCTCCTAGTTCAGCATGGGCAGGGTGGGCCTAGTGCTGCACCCGTTCTTCCCTTTACCTTCATGGGTCTCCTGGAAAGATCACCCACTGCGGCAAACCACAGTGGTCTGGAATCAGTCCTCCTCCCGAGTCCAGTTCTATCCATCCCAAAAGATAATCAAGCAACAGCTCTGCAAACACCAAGAAACAAGCAAAGCTATTATTGGAAGCCAACATTTGTCAAAAACAGATCATGCCGGTCAAAACCATTTTGCATTCTGTGGCAAAGTGACTAAATTAGTGTACCAGTGAAATGCTGTGGACATAGTATACTTGACATTTGACAAAGTAGGCCATAAACTACTGCTTGGTAAAATAGAAAAATGTGGGATACACGGCATCACCAAAGTGTAGTCTTGAATGGAACTATATATGGAAGGAAGTATGCAGCAGGATACCCCAAGGCTTTGTCTTAGACCCAGTACTCTTCAATATCTTCAGAAACTATTTAGACAATTGTTTAGACTAGCCAATCCACCAGAAGATAGGCTAAAGATCTGGAAGGAACTCAACAGATTAGAACACCCGGCCCTATCTAACAAAATAAAATTCAATAGTGGGAAAAGTAAAGTTTTACACCTAGGGAAGAAAAAAAACAACAAATGCACAGATACCGAATAGGTGATACCTGGCTCAATAGCAGTGACTGCAAAAGGGATGCAGAAATCCTAGTGGACAATCACAAATATGAGGCGGGAGTGTGCTGTAGCTATCAAACAAGCCAGTGCAGTCCTAGGCTGCCTCAACAGTGGGATTATATCAAGGTCATGTGAAGTATCAGTACCACTTTATACTGCCTTGCTAAGACTCCAGTTGGAATACTGCATCCAGTTTTGGTCACCACAATAGGGAAAAAATGTTGAGGCTCTAGAAAGAAAGCAGAGGAGAACAACAAAGATGATAAGGGATCTGAAGGCTAAAAACAGGATGAATGGTTGCAAGAACCGTCTAGTACAACAAGGAGTAGAGGTGACATAGTAGTCTTCCCATATTTGAGTAGCTGCACAGAGAAGAGTGTGTTAACCTATCTCTAAAACACCTGAGGACAGGACAAGAAGTAATGAATGGAAACTTATTGAAGAGAGATCCAATTTAGAACTAACGATCAATGGAATAAATTGCTTTCAGAAATTGTGGATGCTCCATCACTGGGGGGGGGGGTTAAAAAAGAGATTGGACAGGTATTTGTCTGGGGTGGTTATAGGGGTGCTTGAGCAAGGGGTTGGACTAGAAGACCTCCAAGACCTTTCAACTCTGTTATTCTG
Source organism: Pantherophis guttatus (assembly GCF_059756535.1). Classification (NCBI taxonomy): domain Eukaryota; kingdom Metazoa; phylum Chordata; class Lepidosauria; order Squamata; family Colubridae; genus Pantherophis; species Pantherophis guttatus. The sequence goes on along the minus strand of NC_142072.1, from coordinate 26,857,451 downwards.
TATTCTGTAACTATTCTACCCATCGATAAGTATTCATGAACCACACTGGTCTAGCTTCATTTCTAGCTTTGCTATCTGCCAGGATGCCTTATATGTTTATTAAAGGATGTTTCAAGACATCTAAAAGACGTGAAGTAGCTTATAACATTCATAAAGATCAATAGTTCACAATTAAAATTCAGTGACTAAATAACAGGCATATGGAGCCAGTCATATTTCCATTAAGATCCACATTTTTCTTGCAGGAAGCGAGCAACAATTAATGCATTTTTCAGACTTCAAAGTTCTCGAAGCACGATGGCTGTAGCAACAAGCTGAACCCTTCGTGCCCCTCATGTAAAAATAATTCAAAGAAGGGCTTCAGCTAAGATCTTCCCAGAAGGGCACTGTGAGCAAAAGCACCTTTCGGAGGCTGTCCAGGGTGAAAAGCCCAGGGGGGTTAACTGACCTTACACTCTAGTTGCTGCTGCTAATCACTAGCAAGCATGTGGGCAGCCACATTTTGCATCCCAAAGCAGCTTTAAAACTAGCCTAACGATGACATGAACAGATTGCTTGCTGAAGCTATCCAGCCTTTCTGGGTCAGCTCCTTTCACCTGTTGTTCTGTATTCTGTATCCCAAAAACCTATTTATTTGATTTCTATTGCCTCCCATCTTTTCAATAGCTCTACAATAAAAAGGTAAAGGTTCCCCTCACATATATGTGCTAGTCGTTCCCGGCTCTAGGGGGCGGCGCTCATCTCCGTTTCAAAGCCAAAGAGCCAGTGCTGTCCAAAGATGTCTCCATGGTCATATGGCCGGCATGACTCAACGCCAAAGGTGCATGGAAAGCTGTTCCCTTCCCACCAAAGGTGGTCCCTATTTTTCTACTTGCATTTTTTACGTGCTTTCGAACTGCTAGGTTGGCAGAAGCTGGGACAAGTAACGGGAGCTCACCCCATTACGCAGCACTCGGGATTTGAACTGCTGACCTTTCGATCGACAAGCTCAGTGTCTTAGCCGCTGAGCACCACATTCCTTAGCTCTACAATATAAATAGATAAATACATAGCTAGGCATCAACCACTCAATTAGCTACACAGGCGATTGGCTGTATCCCAGGGCCCCAGGCTTGGGCATAACACCTAGTTTTCAAGGGCATGTAATGCCTCTGTAATCTGTACCAACAAAAGCTTCCAAATGCACTTCAAGGGCAACTCCATTTAAAGCACATTGCAGTAGTACAATTTCTGGAGGTCACAAAGGCAAGACCATAAACAGGAAACACACACACACACACACACACCAGTCCAGGCTTGGGTACAACTGATGCATGATCTGAAGTTGTGCAAATGCCCTCCTAGCCAGGGCTGCCACCTGCTTCTTGAGCAGGAGCCATGAATCCAGTAGGATCCTGGTTTGCACTCTGTGTCATTAACTTTGAAAAAGTTCAGAGAAGAGCAATTAAGAGATCAAAGCACTGGAGACTAAAACATAATGAAGAATGGCTACAGGATTTGGGTTTGGCTAGTCTAAAGAAAAGAATTGGGGGGGACATGATAGCAGTATTCCAGTAGTTGAGGGGCTGCCACAAAGAAGAGAGGATGCAATCTATTCTCCAAAGCACCTGAAGTAGGACAAGAAACTGGTTGGAAATTAATCAAAGAGAGAAGCAACCTGGAATTAAGGAGAAACTTCCTAACAGTGAGGACAATTAACTAGTGGAACAACTCACCTTCAGAAATCGTGGGTGCTCCGTCACTGGAGGTTTTTAAGAAGAGTCTAGACAGTCACTTATCTAAAATGGTATAGGTTCTTCTGCTTGAGCAGGGGGCTGGACTAGAAGACCTCGAAGGTCCCTTCCAGCTTCTATTCTATTCTATTCTATTCTATTCTATTCTATTCTATTCTATTCTATTCTATTCTATTCTGCAATAAGAATAAACGGGAGGAACAAGAGGAAGAGCCACAGCCGAGACAATGGTCAAACAAAAGAAATCTTTGGTCTCCGGCAGGATTTGAGAAAATCTCAGACAAAAACCACCCTAGTTCTCTTGAAGGGAGGAATAGATATGTTCAGAGTTGCAAAATAAAGTTACCATAACCTTGTAATAAAAGTAAATATTAGCATAATCTTGGCTTCCTGGTATGATCTGCCACAAAGGGCTGACAATTTTAAGGTGGTACCACTCCATTCTCAACCAAATACGGAAGGTGTCTGGAACCAGGTGGTCCAAAACCCCAGATCCATTCAATTTTATTTGAATTATGCTGAAGCCTGTTGTGCCATCCAGGCCCTCACAGCCTCCAGGCTCTGAGACAGAACTACCCCCACATTCAGACAATCTGGGATGGAGATATCCCAAAGTCATCCCCAACCATTGGACGACCTCACCCAGCAGTTCCATCTCCAGAATAGGAGAAGGGACTGACCCCTGTGACACCCCACAAAAGAAGGGCTTCTTTCCCAACATTACTAGAACCAACCCAAGGGAATGAAGACAACCGGCATAAAACAGTGCTGCCCACCCCCAGCTCCCAGAGCCAAACCAGAAGGATACCATGATGTCTAATTCATCAAGAGGAGCAAGGATGGGTGCACTACCCCCATCCTTCTTCTGCCAGTGAACATCCAAGAATGCAGTCAATGCCATCTACTGTATATCCAGGGTACATACCCAGACTTGAAGTCAAATTGAAAGGGGTCCAGATGATCCCCTTCTTTTAAGGTTTCCTGAAGCTGCAGCTCAACCCTTTCTGTACATCCTTTAACAATCACCTTATGAGATGGGAATGCACCACTATGACTACCCCCTCTCTCAATGAGGAATTGATCCCCACCTAGTCAGCCATGATGGGATCTAACATAGAGGTGGCTGAGCTAACAGTCATGGGCATCCTGTCCCCTTCCTGTCGCCTGAAAAGATCAAGCTTCCCCCAGATAAATAAGCCATCCCTAGGCCCCACGGAACCCACTCCAAGGCCAGGGTCCACCTTAGATCTGATCAACTTTCTCCATCAGATACCCAGCATATTCTTCCCAATGACCCTGCAAGTGGATCCCCAAACCACTTCCTTTCAGAAGGGCTTAGGTCATCCTAAACTAGTCTGCAACCAGGGCAGATAACGCCCAACGTAATGCCACGAGTTAGACTCCCAATAGCAGCTGTAGCTCATGTTTGATCAAGTTCACTCTTGATCAAACTTGAAGCATCTTTTCTTCCATGTCATTTCTCTCCACTCCTCCATGAAGGGGGGAAGTTCTGCAATCCTTAGTGGAGGAAAGGCCATTCAGGCACAATCCAATCTGCAGCCCCTGTGGCCACTTGAACCATCCAGCAGATGCCCTGAAACAATCCAAAGTCCCTCAGGAACCAACTGGGTCACTCATTGCCTGGGGCAGACCAATCTCATAGGTCCAGACTCCCTGCATGGAGGGGGTGTAAGAGAACTGCAGTGGTCTGACCCCGACAAGAGAAAAACTGCCCACTCCCCTAAATCCAAAGTACCTTGTCAGTGCTCCAACAGAAAAACCAAGTCAGGTGTAGGAGTGCTGATCTGTGTCAAACTCTGGAGGACTTGTGGCAGGTCCATGGATGTCATTGTGGCCATGAACTCCTGAGCTACCTCCAACCCAACCGCCAGGGAAAGCAAATTAAAGGCCCCCAAGATCATGAACCCGGGGAACACCGTTGGCAGCCAAGCCATAGACTCAAGGAGCTCAGGCAGGAAGGTTGTGACACAGCAAGAAGGTTACTACAATAGCAACAGTTGCAACTGAACCTTGGAGCCCAACAAACAAGGTCCCACACCCAGCAACCTGTAACTGACAACTCATCTGCTTTCCTAAGTACCTTGTTGTAGATCACCCCACCATATAATTAAAGATATCTTCTATTTGGTATAAAAATAAAGACTTGGCTGTTCTTTCCTTGAGCTGGAGCTATGAATCCAGAAGGACTCCCCAAATTGCAGCTCAGTCTGCAGAAATACCACCCCATCCAGAGTCCAAGATGAAGAATCATTTAGGCCTGGAGGTCCAAACACTCACGGCTACTCCATCTTGTAGGGTTGAGATGAAGCCAGTTCCTTCCCATCCAGACTATTACAGATCCCAGGCACTTGAGCAACACTGCCACATCATCACTTCTCTGGCTAGGAAAGGAGAACTATAATTGGGTATCATCAACATACCAGAACCTATATGGTCAGATGGCCTCCCATAGCAGTTTCACGTAGACATTGAAAAGGAGATGGAAAAGGTTCGAGCCCTGGGGCAGCCCACATTGTAGGGGCTTAGGGCTCAACAACCAGTGTTCTACCAACACTGACTAGAACAGGGGTATCAAACTCCATCTCATTGTGGGCGGCACCAGGATTATGTTTGACCTTGGGGGGGGGGGCAGGGGGCATGGCCAGCTCGACATCACTCGTGTTGGGGGCGCCTGTGGTAGCCTGAGCGTTCTGCCAGCAAAAACAGGCTCCCAAGCTCCATTTTTGGCTGCGACAGCCTCCTGCAACCCTCTGTCAGTGAAAAAGGAGCTCAGGAGGACTGCCCGCGGTCCTCCCGAGCTCCGTTTTCACTGGCAGAGGCACTGCAGGCCAGTCCTTTGCTGTTCCCAGGGAAGCCCTGCAGGCCAGATCTAAGCATCCCAGCCTTGAGTTTGACATTCCTGGACTAGAACCAGCCATGATGGAAGGAGAACCACCGTAACTCTGGGCCTCTTATCCCAGCCCCCAAAGCTGGTCCATAAGGATGTCACGATCGATACTATCAAAAGCCACCAGGAGGGTCAGAAAGGTGCACCACCTCAATCTCAAGTCCTCCAAAGGTCACTGACAAGCGCGACTACTGCTGTTTCAGTGCTGTGACCAGCCTGAATGCAGACTGAAAAGGGTCTCTAGAAGATAATCCATCCAAGGCCCTCGGATGTGCTGTGTGCCAACCACCTTCTCAATATAATCTCTTCCATACAAACAAGAAGGCTGGAGACCAATGAAAATTGTCCAAAACTGTGAAGTCCAAGGATAGTCTCTTGAGAAGGGGCACACCACCATCTCCAATTCAGGTGGAAATACCCCCTTCCCACAAAGAATTAGGACATTCTTTGGACCTAACCACATGCCACCTCCCAGGAGGTCTTAATCAGACATGGGTCCAGGTGGGCGAACTCCCAGCCCCAGGATCCTGTCCCCTTCCTCAAGAGTAACCAGCTCAAACTCCTCCCAGATAACAAGGTTCAAACATGTCTCCATCATCTCCAAAGGCTCTGCCCACCAGAGCCTAACTCTAAGCAGTCATGCAACTTTTAGTGACAGGTGTCACGAATTCTCCCCACAGGGATTCCCCTAGCTCCTCCTTTCCCCAGGAGGGATATGAGTAAATAGGAAGAGGGGTGGAAGGAACTAGATATTTTTAGATATTAGAAAGTTGGTAGCGAATATGATATTATTCTTATCTGGAGCCACTTTGGTCTAGTGGTTAAGGCTCCAGGCTAGAAAATGGAAGACAAGAAGTTCAAGTGTGACGTCAGCCGTGAAAACTATCTGGGTGACTTTGGGCCAGTCATTCATTCTTAGCTGTAACTCACTTCACAGGGTGGGGAAAACAGGAGGACTGTGTGTTGGATATGTCTGCCACGAGTTATTTGTATAAATAAGAAAGGCTTGATAAATAAATAAATAACAAGCTACCAGACGAAGGCCAGCTCTCTATCTCAAGAGTGCAGGATGTGGCAAGGTAGCATGATGTAACTCTTTGGTGCAAGATATGCTTAGTAAGTTCACACCCTCAGCAAAATACCTGCAACCCACAACAAACTGCAAAGGATATCAATGTGGGAATTGTGGACTTGGATGGTGCAAAAAAGTATCAACAGAAATAAATCTTTTGATATATTCCTTCTCGGTGTGAGTGCACCCATGGGTCACCTTCTCCTGTCCAAAGGAAGCAATAGGGTTGATTCAACTCAGAACAATTTGCAAATGTATTGCTGGATTCAGCTTAAAAAAACACTTGTAATACAGCACACTGCATCCTGGGTCTTATTGCTTAGGTGTGGCAGCATTTTGTTACAAGTTATATGGTGCCTGTCCTTTATTCACGTATGTGAGGTGCTGGGCCAGACACACTTCAATTTCACTGCCTAGCCCTAGGGGAAACTCTGCTTGCATGGATGTAGAATTTGTAAGAAGCACACGTGGCACTCATTTAATTTTTAATTGGTTACCCTTGGTGGACATTCAGTTCACAACACATGTATACACATGTGCACTATGAACCCACTCAGAATTGCACATAGAAGGGCTGGAGAATCCAATTCCAACTGTTGCCGAAGTACAATTCATGGCACTTTTGGCCACACTAACTTGGGGTTTAGCCAAGGCTTCAGGCTTCACCCCAAGTACAGAGAATGCTGTCTTGAAGGAGTGGACCAGCATCTGGCATGGGTCAATGTTACTTGGAGCAGTCCTTATTCCTGACTACCGGTAGTAGGTGCATAGTCTGCCCAAATTCTGTGCTCAAAAGATGAGCCAGACAAACTTCATAGCCAGAAAGCAAATGCACATAACAAGGACAGAAATAGAGCTTAACCCATTGACTGTGTGGAGATTCCTTCTTTGCAGCTCACATCTGACGTGCATGCTGCCTCAAAATGCGGGGGGTCATTATTTGGGCTAACTTTTCTTGGATTGTTGGAATCCATTTCTCTGATTGACCACCCTGTCCAAAAGCATTTTTGAGGTTCTAGAAGAGGAATTTAAAAGACAGAAAGGTGGAGAAAGTGTTACAGATAGAATTATTCATTTATTCAACATTTATTATGTTGGACAGTGGACTATGGATGGCAAACAAAACTAAAGAAAATATCAATAGGAGCCTGAGTGGCGTAGGAGGCTAATGCCTCCTATTAAGGCAGCATTTAACATCCAGCTGCCTGCAATTACTGCGAGTTCAATTCTCACCAGGCTCAAGGTCGACTCAGCCTTCCATCCTTTCTAAGGTGGGTAAAATGAGGACCCAGTTTGTGGGGGCAATAAGCTGATTTTGTATAAAAATATACAAAAGTATGAAGGCTATTGCTTAACGCATTGTAAGCCGCCCTGAGTCTCCGGAAAAAGGCGGCATATAAAAATAAATAAAAATAAAAATAAAATAAAAAATAAAACAGCTAAAAACATTGCATCAAACAGACAGCAAAGACTTTAATAATGTAACAGGACAGAAACAACAAAACAGGGACCATTAAACAAACCATAAATGTCAACCCCAGGTCTGGGACCCAAGTCACAACCCCAGGAAAAGGCAGGCTTCCCAGGTGCCACAAGATGCCATCTTTAATGGAGGGGGCCTGGAGCCCCCCCCTCTCCTGCTGAAAAAGACTGGGCGGGCAGAAGCCTTTGGAGACAAGAGGTTTCTCAGCTCCTAGGTATATTGGAGCCTTTAGCCCGGCACTCCCTACCCTTCAGAGGTAGCTAGGGTCAAACCCGGCTTCAACTAACCAAAGAGAGAAGCAACCTGGAATTAAGGAGAAACTTCCTAACAGCGAGGACAATTAACCAGTGGAACTGCTTGCCTCCAGAAATTGTGGGCGGTCTGTCACTGGAGCTTTTTAAGAAGAGACTGGATGGCCACTTATCTGAAATGGTAAAGGACGGTTCTCCTGCTTGAGCAGAGGGTTGGGCTAGAAGACCTCCAGAGTCTCTTCCAGCTCTATTCCTATTCTACTCTATTCCAGGGGTCTCCCACCTGGGCAACTTTAAGACTTGTGGACTTCAATTCCCAGAATTCCTCAGCTTGCTGGCTGAGGAATTCTGGGAGTTGAAGTCCACAAGTCTTAAAGTTGCCCAGGTGGGAGATCCCTGCTCTATTCTATTCTAAATTAGAACTTAGAATAACTTTTTAACTTTAAATGCACACTAATCAGCATACATTAAAATTTTGTTGCCTACAGCTCTCAAAGAGGGTCACCACCCCCAATATACACTCCATAAACATGACAAAAATATAAATAAATAAATAAATGATTATATATACCCACATATATATTATAGGGCAGAGAGAGACAACCCAGTCTAGTCCGATCAGACTCGTGATGAACCGCCCCCCCCATCCCAGCCCCCAACACGAACGAAGAAGGAAGCTTCCGCTGGCTCAGCCCGGGCAGCCAAATAAAGAAAGGGCCACATTGTAGCAAGTGAGACGGCGAGGCGCTCTGGGACTCTCGAGGGCTCCGTCTTGTCCACAGGGGCTCTCCGAGGCCGGAAAGGAAATTGCCTTGGCAGCTTTAAGACTTGTGGACTTCAACTCCCAGAATTCTCCAGCCAGCATAGCATAGCTTAGCATAGCCATAGCTGGCTGGGGGATTCTGGGAGTTGAAGTCCACCCATCTTCAAGCTACCAAGGTTGAGAAACACTGCCTTAACCAAACCACCCCGCTGGCCCCGCCCTGCTATCGCCTCCCTCTTCCTGCGCAAGCGCAGACGCGTCCGCCGCAAGCCTAGAGCGTCGCCTTCTGCGCGGCGCGGCGGGGCGAGGGGAAGCAGACGTTCTAGCTCGGCGAGACCGACTTCCGCCGCCAGGGCGGAACCTTTCTGCGCGGGCGAGGAGGGGGGGTGGGGGAACACCGGGGCGCTCGGGAAACGGCTTCCGGCTCCGACGCCGCCATGGAGACCATTCTGGAGCAGCAGCGCCGCTACCACGAGGAGCGCGAGCGGCTGATGGACGTGATGGTCAAGGAGATGCTGATCCGCAAGTCTACGGTGGGGCGCGGGGCCGGGGTCGGGGGGGTGGGTGGAGGGGGAGGGAGCCGGGCCGTCCTGAGCCGGGCCTAACCTTTCCTTCTCTCTGCCGAGCAGCTGCGGGACCAGATCAACTCGGACCACCGCACGCGGGCCATGCAGGACGTAAGTGGCGGGCGTGGGGGGAGGTCGGGGGTCGCTTGGCCTCGCGGGTGGCGGCTGACGCGTCGGGCTTCTTTTGCAGCGCTACATGGAAGTCAGCGGCAACCTGCGGGACCTCTACGACGACAAGGACGGGTAAGCGACGGGGGGGGGCGGGGACGAGGCAGAGGTGGGTTTCAGCAGGTTCTGACCAGTTCTGGCGAACCGGTAGCGGAAATTTTGAGTAGTTCAGAGAATCGGTAGTAAAAATTCTGACTGACCCCGCCCCCATCTATTCTCTGCCTCCCGAGTCCCAGCTGATTGGGAGGATTTTGCAGTATCCTTCCCCTGGAGTGGGGTGGGAATGGAGACTTTACAGTATCCTTCCCCTGTCACGCCCACCAAGCCACGCCCACCAAGCCACACCCACAGAACCAGTAGTAAAAAAATTTGAAACCCACCACTGGGGCAAGGGGTCTCCAGAGCGGCTGCAAGACCCGCTGACCCCCCCGTGCTGGACTCCCCCCCCCCCATCACCCACCCCTCCAGGTTGCGGAAGGAGGAGCTCGGCGCGATTTCGGGGCCCAACGAGTTCGCCGAGTTCTACAACCGGCTGAAGCAGATCAAGGAGTTCCATCGCAAGCATCCCAACGAGGTCAGCAGAGCCTCCTCCCCTTGCCCGGGCTTCCCCTTAACCTTCTCTGGCCATCGCTGTGCCCGAAAGGCGGTTTTCATCCTCTTGCATTTGTAAAAGGCTAAAGGTGGTTTTCTTTGGAGGGTGGGGGGGGGCAGGGTGGTTTGTCTCAATACAGTTAGTTTTTGTAGAAAACTGAGCTTTTTAATTTTTGTAACACTATACATTTCAGTTTTGGTTGTGTTAAAATGTTTTAAAACCAAGATAACTCCCCAAAGTTCTTGCGTGTTATTACACGCTGTAAACATTTAGCAATTGTTTATTATGTAGCACTGAAGAGCGTATGCACCAAGGCAAATTCCTTGTGTGTCCAATCACACTTGGCCAATAAAGAATTCTGTTCTGTTCTGTTCTATTCGTCTCTTGACTTAGAGGAGACTCTCAGAACCACTGGTATTGCCAAACAAATGGTCTGTAAGTTTGCCTCGGTCTGCAGAGGTTCTGGACTTCAGGCCAGCCCAATTCTTGAGAAAGAGAGTGGTGCTGGATGCCAGGTATCAGAGTCTGCTTCATCCAGGGCCCTGAAACAAGCCATCACAGGTTGAGCATAACTGGCTGTAGCTTTCCCTTCAGTAGAACTCTTTTCTTATCGCCAAGAGGTGAGAGAGGACAACTCTTGCTCTTAGAATTGAAGAGCTTGAAGTTACCACAAAGGTAACCTCATCCAAGTTGTAAGTCGGGGGTTACCTATGCTACACTCTCATTCTATTATCCCGGACATTGGCCAGACCTCCAGTGTTGTGTTATCTGCAGATTAGATAAGCAGTCCATCAAACTTATTGGCTGCATCTTAAAGGAAATGTGGAATGGTTGTGGCCTCAAGAGAGATCCCATCCACCGACTTAATGTAGAGCCACTGATGACTCTGAATTCAGACTCTCCTTACTGTTGTGCAGTCTGAATTCTCTCTAAGAGATGGTTGTATGGAATGTTGTCAGACACTGATTTTGAGGTTAATTATTTAACTTTAGTGCAGTTCCATTTTCAAAGGAAATAAGATTTATCTCATAAAATCTTCTTCACAAAGCCATGCTGATACTATCTTCAATTAATTCCTTAGTTGATAATGTCTAGAATCTTCTTTTTTTCTCTCCTTTCTGGAAGAGGGGTGCCATATTTGCTTTTCTCTTGTCCTCTGACACCTCCCCAGCTCTCCTGAAAAAATAATTTAAGATCCTGACAGCTCTTCAGTCTTTGGATATACAGACGGGCAAAAGGGGTTCTCTGCTTTCTCCATTTGGAATCAGCAAGTTCATAAGCTCATTTGTTGTCTTCTTACTGTTGACATATTTGAAAGAGCTCTTCTTACTGGGAGAGCCAGTTTGGTATCAAAGTTAAGGCATCAGGCTTGTCTTGGTTTGGGCACAAAACCAGGCTGGGTGACCTTGGCCACTTACCTGTCCCTCAGTCTAGGAAAAAGAAGGCGAAGGCAAACCATTTTGAAATTTAGCCAAAAAACAGCAGGAGCTTGTCCAGGCAGTTATAAGGAGTTAAGAGTGATTCAAAGTCATCCCCACTATCTTGCTGGGTTTTGCCCCTCCCCATCGCCTTGGCTCATTTCTGCCTTTGTCTTCCTGGCCTTATTTCTTGGTCCTTTCTACCATTTCCAGAAAGGTTGTTTGTGAGCTGCATCTTCAGCCACAATGACTTCTTCATGTGTCTCCTCGTTTTCTTTGTTGTTATTGTTGGAAAAAATGCTGTTCTTAATTTCCTCTACAAGAATTGGTCAACTCCAAAATCTTTTTCTTTAAGGTTTTCTTTCCAGAAGATTTTGCTTTTATTTCTCTTTATTAAAATTGAACTTCCTAATAACCATGATTTGTGTCTGACCACTTTTTAAACCAGACTTTTGCATTTGCAACCAAGTAGTAATGACTTTAATCACCCATTTCCTTAAGAAGACAAATTCAGTCTCTGCAGAGCAGCATTTCATTTGTGAACTTTGTACCATTGTTGCAAAAACCCAAACCTCTGTTGCTGACAGAAAAGCTCACTTGAAAGACTTTCCTTTCCTTTCTGCTTCCTCAGTCAAGAAGGGCCTCTGGCTATGACAGGGATCTTACCTCGCAGGATCCTTTGTGCTCGTATGGAAGGTGTTCAAACATGCTTGAGTGACTTCCTGCATGCAGCACTTTTGGGGAGGGGGATCATGAAGCAAAACCAAAAACCATGTGTTACCTTTGTAGATCTGTGTGCCGATGTCAGTGGAATTTGAGGAGCTCTTAAAGGCCCGGGAAAACCCAAGCGAAGAGGCTCAGAGTAAGTTCGTGTGGCAGGATTCACGCTTGGCTTTCTTTTTTTCAAATGAATAAATTATGTGCTGAAGATTTCATTCTTGGCTTCTCGTAGACCTTGTGGAGTTCACTGATGAAGAAGGATATGGCCGCTATCTGGACCTGCACGACTGCTATCTGAAGTACATCAATCTCAAGTCGTCTGAGGTGAGGCTCCCATACTGTTTTCTGGGCTTGGGGGGGCACAACTGATGCTCCCTTGTGTTGCACTCATCCTTGCGGATTCTGTCCTCAGATTTATGCTTAATAGAGCTACGTAAAAGGGAAGCGCCACTGAAGGGGCACAAAACGTTGGACTGGAAATGAGGGAGGGAGAAGAATAAAAGGACGGTTGTTTCTTGCTGGGCTGAAAGGGAAGGGTGAGGGTGTGTAAGGCTCTTCTCTCCCGCAGCCTCACAGCAAGGGCAGCCGTAGGAACCTCCAGAGAGCAGTTGCTTTGGCCTAGGGTTTCAGAGAATTGTGGCAAACCCCCTTCTCTTTCTTCGTGCTGTTGCAGAAACTGGACTACATCACTTACCTGTCTACTTTCGACCAGCTCTTTGACATTCCAAAGGATAGAAAGAATGCCGAGTACAGAAGGTGAGACTTTCCTATGAAAGGGGAAATGTGTCGTCCTCTGGGCTATTAAAACTGGTCAAATTAACAATTTTGCGTGAACAAAAGGAGGTTTACAGCAGAATTTCTCATTTCCCCACTTGGGTTACAGTAGCAGGCATAGGTTTAAAATGGTTTGACTTCGTGGTTGCACATTCATGTATGGTATGGTAGTTCTCAGTTGCTGCCAGTTGACAGACGGATGGGAAAGGGGCCCATTTGGGCTGGAGAATGCCAGGTTCTCCTGCCACAGTCAGTCTGGTTTTTTACAGGTACTTGGAGATGCTGTTGGAATATCTGCAGGATTATACAGACCGAGTAAAGCCTCTGCTTGACCAGAATGAGCTGTTTGGCAAAATTCAGGGAGATTTTGAGAAAAAGTGGGAGATTGGCACTTTCCCTGGTTGGCCGGTGAGTGTCGTTCTGTGGTGGGTGAGGCTTAATATGAAGCACAACTGTTTTAAATTATGTTCATTGTTGATGTTTCTGGGAGAGATGCCTCCTCCCAGCCTGTGCCTCTATGTCCCCAGTCAACCTAAATGGCTGGGAAAGTTGGGGCTAAGTACATCTGGAGGCCACTGATCTGCACAACCTTTGTCTACATATCCTCCTGTTGTCCCTTGACAGAAAGAGACTAGCAGCGCCCTCACACATGCTGGGGCCCACCTGGACCTCTCTGCCTTCTCTTCTTGGGAGGTTGGTAGCCATTCTGGAGTGGGAGGGTGGGAGGTTAGGAGTGGAACCCCCCCCCCAACTTGGCGCCTCTGGGAATCCAGGCGGCCACTTTCCTCCATGGCCCTGCAAGGAGGGAGTTAGCTTTTGGTACTTCCCCACAGGAGTTGGCCTCCCTTGGTCTAGATCGGCTGAAATCTGCCCTGCTGGCCTTAGGTCTGAAATGTGGAGGGTAAGTGGAAACAGCTTTAGCGTTTGTGGAGGCCTAGCAGTCTGGGAGGACATGCAGAGAAGTGGCACAGGCATATCGGTCCTGCCCGGGGCTTTCCTGGTGAACACGCAGACCCTTGCCTGGATGGGGGATGGCACCCTCTGGCGAGAACAAGCAAAAGCTCTTGTACAAAAGAATCAAACTCTTGTCTCTGCTTCCCACCCCAAAACACGTTCTGTATGTTCTTGGGTGCTTCTGGCTCTTATTTACAATGCTAAAATGTACCCTGGAGCCCGACCTGAGGGGTTCCTGCTCTCCTTCTTGCCCAGGACATTGGAGGAACGTGCTCAGAGGCTTTTCAGCACAAAGGGCAAGTCCCTGGAAGCCCTTGATCCCGCTCTCTTTGCCAAAAACCCAAAGACAAAAGGGAGCAAGCGGTGAGTCTGCTCTAGGTTGGAGGGGGGTGAGTGGTGCCTGCTCGGGCCCTTTTTGAGTTGGTCTCCTCCATTAGTGGTCTCGTGTCCTGCAGTGAAGAAGCAGGGCCGCCTTTGGTGCCAGCTGGGATTGCTCACTTGTGGGCACCATTGTTGTGTTAACAGGGACACAGAGCGGAATAAGGACGTGGCCTTCCTGGAAGCCCAGATCTACGAGTACGTGGAGATCCTTGGGGTAAGAGCCACCCCCTCCCCTGAGCATGGAGGTCCCAGGCAGGGGCTGCTGTCTTCACAGGCTTCACTGTCCCTCAGGAGCAACGGCAGCTGACGCATGAAAATGTGCAGCGCAAACAGGCACGGACCGGGGAAGAGCGTGAAGAGGAAGAGGAAGAGCAGATCAGTGAGAGCGAAAGCGAGGATGAAGAGAATGAGATCATCTACAACCCCAAGAACTTGCCTCTGGGCTGGGATGGTAAGGTAAGGCCTCTGGCAGGACAGAGGGGCCTCCGTCCCCTCCTTGGACTGGACTTGCACGTGGCATCCAGTGATCTCTGTGCCTCTTTGCCTTCCAGCCAATTCCCTACTGGCTCTACAAGCTCCACGGGTTGAATATCAACTACAACTGTGAGATCTGTGGGAATTATACATACCGTGGGCCCAAAGCTTTCCAGCGACACTTTGCGGTAAGAAGCGCCATGCCATGCTTCCATCTGGGAGAGGGTCAGATTCCTGAGGCTGGGGTAGGGGTGGGTGGCGGCGGTTGGGCTTTTCAGGCTGATTCCAGAGCAGGTTCCTTGCTGGTCTGGCATCTTGGTAGTTTCCTCCGACTTCAAGGGGCGGTGGCCCAGTAGTTAGAATGCAGTACTGCAGACTAATTCTGCTGCCTGCCGGCTGCCTGCAATTTGGCAGTTCAAATCTCACCAGGTTCAAGGTTGACTCAGCCTTCCATCCTTCCGGGGTGGGTAAAATGAGGACCCAGATTATTGAGAGGGGGGCAATAGATAGAATAGAATAGAATTTTTTATCGGCCAAGTGTGATTGGACACACAAGGAATTTGTCTTGGTGCATATCCTCTCAGTGTACATAAAAAGAAAAGATACATTCGTCAAGAATCATAAGGTACAACACTTAATGATAGTCATAGGGTACAAATAAGCAATCAGGAAACAATATCAAAATAAATTGTAAGGATCCAAGCAACAAAATTACAGTCATACAGTCATAAGTGGAAGGAGATGGCTGGTGGGAACGATGAGAAGACTAATAGTAGTGCAGATTTAGTAACTAGTTTGACAGTGTTGAGGGAATTAGTTGTTAAGCAGAGTGATGGCATTCGGGAAAAACCTCTCCTTGTGCCTAGTTGTTCTGGTGTGCAGTGCTCTATAGTGTCATTTTGAGGGTAGGAGTTGAAACAGTTGATGTCCAGGATGCGAGGGGTCCGTAAATATTTTCACAGCCCTCTTTTTGACTCGTGCAGTACACAGGTCCTCAATGGAAGGCAGGTTGGTAGCCATGGTTTTTGCTGCAGTTCTAATTATCCTCTGAAGTCTGTGTGTGTCTTTTTGGGTTGCAGAGCCAAACCAGACAGTTATAGAGGTGCAGATGACAGACTCAATCATTCCTCTGTAGAACTGGATCAGCAGCTCCTTGGGCAGTTTGAGCTTTCTGAGTTGGCGCAGAAAGAACGTTCTTTGTGGTGCTTTTTGGATGACGTTTTTGATGCTGACTCTGTAAACCGCTTAGGGAGGGCTGTAAAGCACTGTGAAGTGGTATATAAGTCTAAGTGCTATTGCTATGTCTTGTAACCTCAGCACTGCTCTGGGGCTGGGAGAGAGCTGCTTTTGCATCCTGCCTGCCTCGAGACCCCAATGCCACAGCATTCTTTCAGGAAGAGGCAAAGAATGTGTGCACGCATCTGTGACCCTTTAATTTGGATGAAGCTGGGGCTGGACTCTGTGGCCAAAATGTCTCCTTTAAACTCTAGGATTCCTAACTTCCCCAGGCCATTCTTGGCTTCTCAAGAGCAGTCCTTGTTTTAGGGGGCCGGGTCCTCGGTTTTATGATCCCTTGTGCTCTACAGGAATGGCGCCACGCTCATGGGATGCGATGCTTGGGCATTCCCAACACGGCTCACTTCGCAAACGTTACGCAGATTGAAGACGCCGTGTCATGTAAGTGGGTGCAAAGCCTGTTTCCCCTGACCTCAAGGGTGGGAAAGGGGGTATCCTGGCCTTGGCAGGGGGTGTTGAGTGGCGATGGGTGGGCTTGCATCAGGGAAAAGCCTTGGGGGGGGGTATTATCTCATAGGAGCTTCTGAAAGCTCCCCCTCAGCACCAAAGCAGGACTTGGCCTTCCTCTGTTTTTCAGTGTGGGCCAAGCTGAAGCAACAGAAGGCTTCGGAAAGGTGGCAGCCAGATACAGAAGTAAGTTGGGGTAGAGGGGGTTCTTCTTAGCTCTTCTTCTGCAGACCTGAGCCCTTGGACCAGATTGGAGATTCAGTATAACCTCAGGGGTTGACTCTGGCCACTGGGATAAACACCTGTTGAGCTGCAGTAAGAAATTACTTTATGTAACTCTTCCAATTTCATTTTAAATCATCCTTGCTAATAATTGTGTTACAAATGCACTACATCTTTTGAAAGGATATCTTTTAAAACTTTAAATTACTCTTAAGTCTCCTCTAGTGAGGGGCTCTAGGTTAAAATACTCAGTCTTTCTTATTTTCTTTCACTGCTGCTGTCCCCCCTTCCTGTCTAATACAAATGGTATTTTTTTTAAAAGCAGAAGGCACATACTCATCTTTACTTTGTATATATGACTTATAGTTTTGCCAGTCTTCATATACAATTGTAACTCCAAACTTGGGGCAGTTCATTCATTAGGATGGGAAGGGGCAAATTATCCAATTATTTCCACAGTTGTGCATATTTTTTTTCAAAGCTCTATTACATCTGATCAGTTTCTTCCTATTGTTGAAAGGCTGATTCTCCTATAGATTCCCTTTTTAATAACATTGATCAAAGATTTGTCTGTGGTTCTAGTAACAATCAATTTCCCCCAAAAAGGGTCTGCCATTATTTTTCTTACATTGACCAAAAGAACAAAAAAGAAGAAATTCTGTTTAGTAATGGAACGGCCTTCAGCATTTTCCTGCATGACCTCAGGGGGTTGGAAATGGCACCAGATTCAACACAGAAACCTTGCGACCCCCTCAACATCAACAGGGCCATTCGTGGTGGTGGGGGAGGCGAGGAGGAAGAGGAATGTCGAAGCCATCAATATACAGGGGAGACGATCCCTGTGTTGTTAAGCACAGACATGTCCCAAAAGTGCTTTTTCAAGAGGCAACTGGACTTTCTGGTTTTTCTTAGAAGACGTTTCACTTCTCCAGAATTGAAGAAGCTTCTGGAATGAGAAGTGAAACGTCTTCAAAGAAAAACCAGAAAGTCCAAGTTTTCAAGTTGCCTCTTGAAAAAGCACCTTTGGGGACAACCAGGACCTGGATGACTGAGATTCTCCATAGACATTTAGCACAGACAGACTTCAGTGGTGCCTCAACTTAAAAGCAGCCGATGCTGTTATGGCATTCCACACTGCATCTTATTGTCTCCTTTTTGTTGCAGTTTAAATATTTCCTTGCATCTGTGTATACATTTCCTTTTTCAACTCACAAACCATAGAACTTACTAGAGTCACCAGTATGCCACAAAAAGCACACCGGACAATTTATCCTGTGGAAGTATCACTAACATGTAGGAAATAATGTTAGCTACTGTATTTTTAGGATTATAAAACGCACCGGAGTATAAAATGCAGCTTAGTTTTTGGGGAGGAAAATGGGGGGGGGGGGAGGAAATCTGCCTACCAGGTATTTATCTGGCTGGCATCCTTAGTCTGGTCAGCTTCAGCACATTAGTTTGCTGGGTTTTTTTATCCCCTGCTTGGGGATAAAAAAGCTGAGGGAGCAGCAATGAGAAAAGCAGGCAAAGCACAGATCGCTTCACTAGCGCCTCGTTAGGGCTGAAAAAAAGCTTCTAAAGCACAGCTGAGGATCTAGAAGGAACAGGCAAAGCACAGAAGATTTCCCTCTCTAGCACCTCGTTAGGGCTGAAAAAAAGCTTCAGAAAAGCTCCATTCAGAGTATAAGACACACCCAAATTTTCAGCCTCTTTTAGGAGGGAATAAGTGCGTCTTATACTCCGAACAATACAATACTTTTTCCCTAGTACAGGTACACTTAGTAACTTAGTGACTGTTCAAAGTTACAACAGCACTGAAAAAAGTGACTTAATACCGTTTTTCACACTTATGACTATTGCAGCATCTCCTTGGTCACATGATTTACATTTGGATGCTTGACAACTGACTCGCATTTATGACGGTTGCAGGTCATGTGATTACCTTTTGCAACCTTCTGACAAGCAAAGTCAGTGGGGAAACCAGATTCACTTAACAACCGTGTTACTAATTTAAGAACTGCAGTGATTCAGAGAAAAGTCCTAAAATGGGGTAAAACTCACGTAACAAATTTCTTGCTCAAGAACATAAATTTTGGGCTCAGTTGTGGTTGTAAGGTGAGGAATACCTGTAACTGCCTCTCAGCTGTGGTCTTTAAGCAGCACCCCAGCTTTAGGCTGTAGAACCTTTCTATGTTTGCTGGTTGTTGGGGTGTGCTGGCACCAATAAAAGGTCATTACAACTTAAGGCCTTGCACATTGTGTAGGGTAATTAAAGATATCAAAGATATCGTGCATTCTCAAAGACGGCTCGACTCCAGCCAAGACACACATCTCAGTTTCTGAATGGTATCTTAACTTCCTAGTAATACTGTGTAACATTTAGTAGGGATAGCAAAATGAGAAATGCCCTGATGGAATGGCAAAGTAACTGCCTCCAAAACATTCAAAGGGGGAGAGGGGAGAAGAGATGTTTTTTTGGGGGGGGGGCATGAGAGATCAGTCAAGTGCAACTAAGTCATAAAAATGGTGCCAGCAGCTACACTACATGGGTCAAAATTAGGCATAGAGGAACAGCAGCAGGAAAACAGAGTTGGCTGCAGCAATGGGGTGGGACCAGGGGTGGGTTCTACTTAACCTTTACTGCCGGTTCGCAACGGGGCTGTGCACGCGTACTCTTCTGTGCATGTGCAGAAGCATTTTGGTGACGTCAGGGTCAGTGGGCGGGGCCTCCCGCCAGTTTTACTACCGGTTCTATAGAACTGGGGGCAACCCACCACTGGGTGGGACAGAAACCAAAAATGCCAGCCAGCAGGTGAGGAAGAGACCCTCCCGCCAAGCAAGTCTTGAACCAAAGGGGGAAAAGGGGAAACTGTATTCCTCACAAATGGACAGGCCCAGAGGTGTCATCCATGAGTATTCCGAGGTTTTACCTGCGGCCCAGAGAGAAAATAGAAGGGACTCCTGGTGCAGAAACTTTTCAGTTCAGATGGGTCAAAATCCTCGTGTTCTGTCACAGAGAAGGGGTGTCTTGCTGTTGTGTTGTGTTGGATGTTTGGCTTTGCATTTGGCTGTCAGCAGCTTCACTTATCATTCCAGGAGGAATATGAAGACTCCAGTGGGAATGTGGTCAACAAGAAGACCTATGAAGACCTGAAACGCCAAGGCCTGCTGTAAACAGAGACACCCCCCCGCCCATCTCCCCTTGTCTCCCTTTTGGTGACTGGAGTCCTTGTGGGCAGGCACTCCAGAGATGCTCCTAGTCAACAGAATGGATTCTGTAAGACCTTTGCTTTATGTTGAACTGATACATAGAAATAAACTACTTTTAAAGGCAGAGGAATGAGCATCTGGTCTGGTGGTGTAGCCTTGCTTGATGGAGACTTTCTCCCAATGTCTGTCACTGACCCATCCTTGATCCTCGGTATCTGAAGGCACACACCGTTCAAACCCAAGTTAGCTTCCCTCTGCAGAAAACGTGGAAGGAACATGGGAGTCCCATGCTTGTGTTCACAGCTTGAGGTGCTGCCTCCGGCCCTTCTCTTTCCTTCACTCTTTGCAGCCATTATTTCTGAATAGTCAGTCCCTCGTTGCCATTTGCTCAAGGGAGCAGAGAAAAGCAAGCATTGGCATATGGGACAGCCTTGTTGGAGAAGAGCTAGTAAGGTTTTGATGAAAGGCTGCCCTGTAGATCTTTTCCCAAATTCTGTTTGGTAGAAAAGCAGGATTCTCTTGGCAGATGCCATATAAGTTGGAGGGGGGTGGGGATAAAAGGAAGCTGCTGCCCTTCCAGTGTATTAATTTGGGGAGGCTACCCAGTACCTGCTACCATCAGTTAAGCCTGCACCAATCTGCCACTAAGCAGTGTTTTTCCTTTGTTGACACCTGAGCTGCTACTCTCAGCCCCCTGGGAATAGAAAGAGTGGATCATTAAGTCTAATTGGGGCGGGTTTGTTGTTGTAATTGTCCCGGGAAGCTGAGGTGGAGGCTTAACCAAAAGCAAGCCACAGAGGTGGAGACTTTTTTTCTGGGAAATGGGGCAAACTCTTGCTTCTCTTCCAGAAGCCACTGGCTAAACTCGAGCAGACTAGCAGGGCCTGTTATCCGGATACCCTTAGGGAGCAGCAGCTGTAAGCAAGGATTGGTTCCATTGTACATGGGAAGATCTCTCAGGAGGCTCAGGCTGATCTGGAGCAGAACAGTTGATCAGAGACGGCTTTCTGCCCCTAAGTCTAACACCGTTCCGGTGGGCCCTGGTTCTTAGTCTCTGAAAAATGGTCTTCACTGGGATTCGTGTTCCGTAAGATTGCCAGCCAGCCCAAAGAGCAGATCGAGCCATGATGCAAACTGGGATGCCCGTGGCCTCTTCTTGGCTTTCAGAAAGAGAAGGGTTTCACGCTTGGAATCAAGGAAGGGACCTTGTTTGGCAGAATTTCCTGTAGCAAATGGAGTTCTCGGACGCTCTGGAGGAACAGCAGTGCCAAAAAGATGTCTCTCTCTCTGTTTCCTGTCCAATTGACATAAATCAGGTGGCAAACTGGGAGGACCATCATAGAAAGGTTTGCCAGGGATGAGCCACAGTTGATCCAGAGGCAGGGAACATGTTGCCCAGAGCACCAGGGAGCCAGGTTCCTCTTTTCCCCCACCTTGGAGTGCTCTCGACTGGTTGGCTCCACCTCTACCTGGGCGGAGATGAGGGTTCTCAAGGGGACATTTCTGCCAGTGCTGCAGGCAGAAAGCCTTCAGACAGACACCAAGGCTCCCTGCAAGCGAGCAAGGTAAGTGAGCAGAGCAGGCATGGGGTCCGGTGTGGAACAGATTGCAGAAAAGTCAGAGGGGTGCTTGTGGACCTGCCAGTTATCAAGAGGGGGTGTATTGAATGTCTAAGCCAGGGAGGCAGAAGCTGAGCCAATAGCAAGCCAGAACCTACACACGCTATGCCGGAAGGAATTCCCAAGGAACCATAAGCCACAGCCAGGGAAGGAATGAGTTAGCCGAGAGACTGGTCCTCTTTCTTGTTCTTGGACTGTGCATGTCTGCAGATGAGCCAAAGATGGCTCATGTGTGGCTTCTGAGCAGCTGCTGGGCCATTTGTAGCCTAGAGCTCTAAGGACGGAGGCAGGTGAAAGAATAAGATGCTGTGCCTTCACCTGTGGCCTATTTACTCCAGTGTAGGTTTGTGGCTCCAGCAGGAAGTAATTCAGGACCAGGTTTTCACAAAATCTGAGCTGCGGCATTGGGAAGGGTCTGGAAGACCCAGATTCCAGGGCAGATCTCAGCCTGGTTCCTGTAAATACCCAGAGGGCTGGCTCAGAGAGGTGGCCATGAATTGGGAACTGGAAAAGGACCTGTTCAGTCAACCCAACCAACTAGGCGTTGGCTGACACAAGGCAAAGGGCAGATTTCTGTTTTTGATGCCTGCCTGGGCGTCCCTGGCTTCCCTCTGGGGCTGAACCAAACATGTGTTGCTGGGCCAACAATGCGTGTCATTAACCTGCAGCCCTGGGCCTTCGGGCTTGTCATTTTCCTGTCTCCCTGGCAGCCACAAGTCACTTTGGGGCCTGCCGGGCATCCTGGAAAGGAGCCCAATGCCATCCTAGATCATGCAGTACGCTGAGTAGATCGCAGGTTAGCCATCTTCTGAGGGGCCATGTCACCTCCAATCCCAGCTTCTGAAAGGGCAGTTTCCTTGTGCGGCTGCAGGCTGATGTACATGATACGTGAAGAGGCCAGAATGGTGGCAGCAGAAACCTGGAGAGGGGGGGAATGCTGGCCTCGATAATGGGGGGAAAATCTTAGAATTGGGGTTGATTGCAAACTGATCCAGCAGTGTGATAGGACTGCAAAAAAAAAAATGCAATTCTAAGCCACATTTAGAGATCAAAGGATGATTCCAATTTCTTTTGCTCTGGTGAAATTTCATCCCAAATATTTTTAAAACATGCATTTAAAAAAAAAACATTCAGAGCAGTGGTGATATCTAAAATTTGTTACTACCGGTTCTGTAGGTGTGGCTTGGTGGTGGTGGTGGGGGGTAATGTGACGGTGGGCGTGGCCATTTTTTAAAAAACTTTTAAAACCGTTTTTTCTGCAACCTCTTTGGCGAAGAGGTTATAAAAAAATGCTTTCAAGAGGCTCTGACGATCCCAGCTGAGTTGCCTGATCGTCAGAGGCATTTAAAAGAAAAAAAAGGGTTTTTTTCTTTTAAAAGCCTTTGATGATCCCAGCTGAGCCATGCGATCATCAGAAGCTTTTTTTTTTTACTTTTAAAAGCACTTTTTCGGCCGAAGAGGTTGTAGAAAAAATGCTTTTAAAAGTAAAAAAAAAGCCTCTGATGATTGTACGGCTCAGCTGGGCATGGTGGGGGGGGCAGGGATTTTTGCTACCAGTTCTCCGAACCACCCGCCGCCATCGCTACCGGATCGGGTGATCCGATCCGAACCGGGAACATTTCACCCCTGATTCAGAGGCACCAGAACAGGTTCAGAGGAGGGGCCACAAAGAAGACTCAATATGACCACTTACAAAGTGAGTTTGAAGGAGCTGGACACGCTGAGTGGCCTTAAGATTGAGTGGCAGGTGATACCATTTTTTTTTCAAGCAGCTGAATGGATGTCAAGCAGAAGGTCCAGCTTGGCTTTCTATCATACCAGAAATTGGAATTTATTTTATCAAATTTATAAAATGGAGGGCTCGGGAGAGGGGATGTTCCTCTATCCTGGTCCTATTAGATCTCTCAGCGGCTTTTGATACCGTTGATCATGGTATCATGCTGCACCGGTTGGAGGGGCTGGGAGTGGGAGGCACCGTATTACGGTGGTTCTCGTCCTACCTGTCTGACAGGTCGCAGTCAGTGTTGACAGGTGGACAGAGATCGACCTCGAGGCCCCTTACTTGCGGGGTCGGTCCTCTTGCCTCTCCTGTTCAACATTTATGTGAAGCCATTGGGGGAGATCATCCGTGGTTTTGGGGTGCAATGTCATCTCTACGCTGATGACACTCAGCTGTACATCTCCACCACAAACCATCCCAATGATGCCCTTGAAGTGATGTCCCGGTGCCTTGAGGCCGTACGGGTCTGGATGGGGAGAAACAGGCTTCGACTCCACCCTTCCAAGACTGAGTGGCTGTGGCTGCCGACGTCCCGGTACAGCCAGTTAGTCCCATCACTAACTATTGGGGACGAGTCATTGACCCCCGCAGAGAAAGCTCGCAATTTAGGCATCCTCCTGGATGCACGACTGTCTTTAGAAGATCATATAACAGCCGTGGCCAGAGGAGCTTTCTATCAGGTTCGCCTGATTCGCCAATTGCGTCCCTTTCTAGACCGGGACTCATTACACACAGTCACTCAAGCCCTCGTCATTTCCCAACTTGACTACTGCAATGCTCTCTACATGGGGCTCCCCTTGAAGTGCACCCGGAAGCTCCAACTGGTCCAGAATGCGGCTGCACGAGTAATTATGGGAGCAACATGGCACTCACATGTAACACCTCTTCTATGCGAGCTGCACTGGCTTCCGGTGGCCTTCCAAGTGCGCTTCAAGGTGTTGGTTCTTACCTTTAAAGTGCTCCATGGTTTAGGACCGGAGTACTTACGAGATCACCTGCTGCAACCGATAACCTCCCACCAACCAATACGCTCTCACAGAGTAGGCCTACTCATAGTACCATCATTAAAACAATGTCGTCTAGTAGTTCCAAGGGAGAGAGCCTTCTCTGTGGGGGCACCTACTCTTTGGAACAAAATACCCCATGGAATACGAATAATCCCAGATCTTCGCACTTTCCGACGTGCCCTGAAGACCTTTCTGTTAGCAGGGCTAGCATAAACATCTAAATTCTATGCCAAGGTCTTAGCAGATACACCAAGTTGACTCAATTTATTAGTTACACGTACGTATATGAAATCTTAACCTGTTCACCGCCCTGAGTCCTTCGGGAGAAGGGCGGTATAGAAATTCAATAAAATAAATAAATAAATAAATATGGAATGTTTAACTTCAAGCAGGCAGATTTTGACTGAATGGGGGTGGGGGGTTGGCCGATCTACCCTTTATGTGTTCAGGTAGGAGCTGAACAGCCTTTGTTGGGGGGGGCTTTGAGTCGGGCCCTGCACTGATCAAGGGGCGACTCAGCCTTCAGAAATGTCTTGGTCAGCAGCTGCCCAGTTAATGAGCCTCCTGGTGGAAGTCCTTGTCCTGGGCAGAGAACTTTGACTTTGGATCTCTCAGCATATATTGGGGTCCCCAAAAGTTCTTAGCAGTAACACTGGAGACCCCCTGGGGGAGGGGGAGCTTTTTGCAGGACCTGCTTGAAAAGGAAAGACTGTCAAATAAGGTGGTCTTTCCCTGTTTGACACAGACACTGTGTGGGACATAAGACTTATTGTAGCCTCACTTAGCAAATGCAGACACAAGTCATTCCCTCCAAATAATAGATATTCATGCTAGTAAAAATAGTTCAGACAGCAGATAAATGGGAGGGAGGGAGGAAGAGAGAGAGAACATAAAACAGTATAACAGAGTTGGAAGGGATCTTGGAGGTCATCTAGTCCAACCCCCTACTTGAGCAGGACACCATATGCCATTTCAGACAAGTGGCTGTCCAGTCTCTTCTTAAAAGCCTCCAGTGATGGAACACCTACAACTTCTGAAGGCAAGACATTCCACTGGTTTATTGTTCTCACTGTCAGGATTTTTTTTTCCTTTAGTTTGAGATTGCTCCTCTCCTTGATTAGTCTCCATCCATTGCTTCTTGTCTTGACTTCTGATGCTTTGGTAAATAGGTTGACTCCTCTCATCTTTGTGGCAGCCCTTCAAATATTGGAACATTGCTATCATGTCTCACCTAGTCCTTCTTTTCACTAGACTAGACTTACATAGACTACTCAGATAGACTGGACGTAAGCCCTTCCAAAAACTGCCTAAAGGAACACTCTTTTCTGCAACAGACCTTAGCAGCACCAGAGTGGGAGCACCACTCATCAGGTTTCCCAGGTCAGGGAGATTGATCCTCCCTAAGACTTTGAAAAAGCAGCTTTCTTTGCAGCTGGATGGGTCAAGAATGGAGAGAGAGCTTGGTCAGGTCTGGCCACCAGCCACTGACGGGATGGGAGAAGCCAGGCAGCTGAACTACTTGCTCTGGATTGTCCCCAGCTAAGCTGAGGAAATACAGTCATGACCCAACCACAATGAGGGCTCCTCCTTGACCCTAGTTGTGGGGGTTGCCTTGGCAACCGGTTCCCCACCATAACATGATGCACAGCTGTGGAGTACCCAGTGCCTGCGGCTGTAGCAGGCCACGCTGCAGGGATCAGGATTCAGCAGCCTGGGTGGGTGGGAGCTTTCCCATGGCTTTGCATGGTGTGTGGATCTTGTCTGCTTTTCCTCTGCAGCAAAAGAAGCACAATCTCTGCAGAGAACGCAGGGGCCTTCCTCCCCTCCATCTAGAGAAGTGAGTCCTGTGCTCCAGGATGATCCACCCCAACTTCCGGATCCTTTCAGCCCAAGGTAAGAGGGTCCTTAGAGAAGATGACTGGAGGAATAGACAGCCAGGCACCAATCAAGGTTGAAGCATGAAAACTGTCCTTCCACTTTACTTCCATTCTATTCTACTTCTACTCTACTGAATTTCTGCCTATCAAACACTGAAGTCTTGTCCCAGGGGATCCCAAAATATGTGCCTGGACTTTGAAAGAGAAGGCTCATGAACTGGGGTTCTGTAGATTACTTTCCAAAGAACTGGAAATGTTGTTCTCTGGTTCTCCTACCCTCCCACCCCTGAAAGCCCACATTCTCTGTTTGTCTGCAGGCCTCCTTCTCCTCTGCAGTCTTTCCTACTTTGGCACCCGAGGTCCTTATGCAGAAGCAGGTGAGATGGCTGGCTGTGGGAACCAAAGGAAAGAGCCAGGAAGGCCTCAATGGACCAGAAGGGGGACCACTAGGCCTCTCTACCACTATTTCCCTTGCCTCTCTGAAATACCCAATCTTGCTCCTGTTCTACCTCACAAGACCCCCCCCATTGGTCCAGCTGCTTATCCCTCTCTCTCTCTCTCTCTTTTTCCAGAGTCAGATGCGATCTCTGGAGCAGCCATTTTCTCCAACCATTCCCTGAATGGGACAGGTGTGATACCTGTAAGGAAACTGGGCTACTGAGCAGAAGTGGGAGCCTTTTTTTCCTTAGCTGGACAGCAAAATGGGGGCCCTTTGAGGGAGGGGGAGGTTGGTGTGGGTGGAGGCAGCAGTGAAGAGACATGGGGAGGCTTGTGGGATGCCATAGAGGCATAGCTGGCCCCCAGAGTGTTGGCACAAGAAGGACTTTGGTTCAGTCGCTGTGTACCTCCAGCTCCCTCTCTTTTCTGGCAGCTCACTTGCCAGAGTTTCCAGTGTTCGGGAGAGAAGTGCTACCAGGAGGAGGCCCATGGCAACAATTCCCAGATCTGCCACAATGCTTCACACTGTGAGGTAAGGATTCTGGGGATGCCTAATTGCGGGGGATGATGACAAGGGGTGCTCCTTCTTGAGCCCTAGCAGGGGTTCCTGAAATGCCAGCCCTGCTCATGCTCTTTGGCTCTCGCAGCTCTATCGTCTCAACAGCACCAGCTACACAGCCCGATGCAGTAGTGATTGTGGAAGTGCCAATGCCACGGAGATGTGCCTCCACAGCGGAGGACTGGGCCTGGAGCTCTGCATTATGGAATGTTGCAACTCGTCCAACTGCCTGCAGCTCAATGCCACGGCATACGGTAAACTCCTCTTCGGGTGGATTTGCTCAATGACGGGACAGCCCACCAGGGGCTTTCTGCCATGGCCAGTGGTCTGGCTTGATGGAACTGTCGGCAAGAGGCATTCTTGGTATGGCTTTCCCTGGCTCTCTCTCTCTGACCTCCTTGGAGCAGGAGCTGCCTGCCCAGTAGTTTCAGTGCTTGTATTGAGGGCCACCCTGGAGAGCTTCCTGGGAGAGCAAGGAGTCAAAGTTTTCTTCTCTCTTCCAGGTGACAGGGCACCCACCACCACCCCAGTTCCCACCACTACCACCAAGACCACCGCAGCACCCCCCCGCAATGTAAGTGTTCCGTGGGATGTCCTCTTTGCAAACTCATTTGAGTCGGATCGGCTGCCACGTGGGAATCTCTTCTGGCCCCTCAAATGTTTGTGGTTCTAGAGGAAGACTTCCCTGCTGCATGGCGGAGCTTAGCTTCTCTTCCTGCCTTTCTAGGGAAAGGTTTGCTCGAGCTTCACCTGCCATGGAGAAGGCTGCTACAAAGGTCAGAAGTCCTCAACCAGCTGCATTGTGGGCAACGACTTCTGTGAGGTACGATGTCTGCCAGGACCTTTGAAAGACAATAGCAATAGCCCTTAGACTTATATACCGCTTCACAGTGCTTCACAGCCCCCTCTAAGCAGTTTACAGAGTCAGCACATTGCCCACAACCACCTGGGTCCTCATTTTACCCCCCTTGGAAGGATGGAAGGCTGAGTCAACCTTGAGCCTGGTGAGATTCGATCTGCCAAACTGCTGGCAGCCGGTGATCAGCAGACTTAGCCTGCAGTACTACACTCTAACCACTGCGCCACCGCGGCTCATAGCAAAGACAAGCTTTGCTCCGTCTGCTGCCACTTTCTAAGGATAGATGCCAACACAGTGAAGGTTACTTTCTCTTGCAACCCCCCCCCACTCCCCGCCCAAAAGTTGATGGCAGAACAATGTCTCTGGTTGATACCGTCCAAAGGTGGTGCTGCTAGTGGGCTTTTCGTTGACTATAAAAAGTTACTGTTGTCTTGGAATTTCCTGGTTAATTAGACTTCTAACAACCACAGACTTTTGGCATTTTATGATTTAATTGTTAAATTAGCTGATTTCTTACTCACCAGCTGAGGGAGGGTGCGGCTTCAGACCACTGTATCTTCTGTTGAAGATTCGGCTGAAGAGGTTGTAAAAAAATGCTTTTAAAGCCTCTGATGATCCCAGCTGACTTGCCTGATCAGCAGAGGCTTTTTTTCCTTTTAAAAACATTTTTTCTATAACCTCTCCGGCCAAAGAAAATTGTAGAAAAAATGCTTTTAAAAGCCTCTGATGATCCCAGCTGAGCCGCACGATCATCAGAGGCTTTTTTTTTAACTTTTAAAAGCATTTTTTCGGCCAAAGAGGTTGTAGAAAAAATGCTTTTAAAAATAAAAAAAAAAGCCTCTGATGATTACGCAGCTCAGCTGGGCAATGGGGGGGGCAGGGATTTTTGCTACCGGTTCTCCGAACTACCCGCCTCCATCGCTACCGGATCAGATGATCCGGTCCGAACCAGGAGCATTTCACCCCTGGCCCGGCTTCCTGGAGAGGAAGCATTCCCCATGGTGTCTGCTCCTGCCTCACTCACCAACTGCAACTTCTCTCTTTCCTTCCAGATGAAAAAAACAGGCTCCCATTTTGTGGCAGGCTGTAGCCGAACTTGCAAAACCAAGGGCCACCCGTGCTCCCACAAATCTCCTGCTGCGTGCTACCAAGAGTGCTGCCAGGCTATGCCTAAAACCAGCTGCCTGAAGCTGGATGGGAAAGTGCACTTCAACAGGGCGAGCGGCCTGGCTTCGGCTTCTCTGTTCCAGCTCCTGGGCTGGGCTGCCCTGCTCAGTCTCAGCTGCTCCATATCCTTCTTGGCTGGGACCAACTGATCCACTGCTCAGTGCCTTCAACCCTAAGATCTGCTGGGCAGGAGGGAACTTCTTCCCCATCCTCTCCCTTCTGTTCTCCTCGGCTACTTTTTCCCAGGAAAGCAAGAGGCATTCAGGAAAACGTTTCTCTTCTTTCTATGCTGCTAGTGCTCAGGTTATTCTGTTTTCACTCCAAATATTAGCTGTGTGTGTACAACGGAGGCTCGGCAGAGGCGCGTAATATTCTTCAGCCAGGTTGTAGGGACTCTGGCATGGGCTGACTCTGAATGGCCCATATCCTTGGAGCTGGAATGAAGGGTTCTCTTGTGCCTGCAGGAAACCCTCTTCCAGGACAAGCTATCGCTGCTACCACTAGGAAGTGTTTTTCCTTGGGATGATTGTGCTGAGCCCCTCCAGGTTGTCCTTCTGACTCCCTTGATGGGAACACTTGGATTCAGGCCCAACAGCAGAAGGGACACTAAGCCAAGGGAAAGAAAAGGAAATCTAGCTAACTCTAGTTTATGCTTCTGTCTGTTTCACTCATCCTCCTTCTTCAAAGCTTTGCTTCTCGCTGCTTCCTTTATTCCTGTTAATTCTTTACCACTTATTTCCTTGTTCTTTTGCAGGACACCACCAACCTTTCCCAGCCTTCCCTTCCCTCACAATTCAGCCTTCAGTCATAACACTTTCCACATGTGACCATTCTTGCTGCATCCACTCCATATTCTCACAAGACATTCCACAATTCAAGCTTCTCTACTTTATCATATGCCTTCTCTAAATAAAGCAACATACAAATAACTTGCTTTCTGTCACTCATACATTTTTTCAATGACCTGCTGAACAGCAAAACTGTGATTTGCACACTCCCTGCCTGTAAGTGCTGCTTATGCACTTACAATCCAAATTGTGTTACATGCTTCCCAGGCTTGCTTAACAAGCTAATGCCCGTGTAAGTTTTCCATTCCCTCTGGTTATACTCCTCTTTGTATGGGGAAGTGACAATGGCATGCTGCAGACTGCCTGGCCGAGAAGCAGTCTTCACACACATTACACAATTCCCACAACTACTTTCCCAGGGTTAAAATCTACCAGTTACACAAAATATCTCTGTAGCTGTGCCATCTGTCAACATTCTCACAGCATGTGTGGCTTGCTTTTTACCTTCTGTTTTGACCCCTAACACGTTTATCTCAAATGTTTATCTGAATCCCATATTTTGACATACAGTATCGCTATTGTTGGAGGACTCCTAAGAGCAATGTCCTCACTCCACTTTCATCCCCAATCGTTTCATTCCTTCCATATTTAATTCCACTCACTCTGTCGAAGGCTCCTTCTTTGGCTGCCTTCACTCATGTAAATAACGTTTTACTTTCTGCAAAAATTGCACTGCGTTTTCTCTGCCCCTTTTAATCCGAGCAATCCCTTGCGGCCCTCTACTTTTATGCTTTATATAGCCTTCCCTCCATTTCATTTCCCGCAGCTGTTAATTTTGTTATTTGCATTTTTCCTCCTCGGGAGCCAATTTCATTCTGACGTTCCGCCGAGCGTTCTTTTTGCATTCGCCAGGAGCTGCTGCGACTGCCTCCAAGATTATACTTCCCACTCTTCCCCTTTTAGCTCCCTTTTCCAGGGGCTCAACGTGTTCCGTAGCGCTTTGGCAGGACGTCTCGCTGACCTTCCTCCTCCCACCGAAGGAAGCGGCGCTTTCCAGGCAGAAGAGCCACCCCCGCACCCCGGCCTCCGCTGCGCGATACTCCGGCCAGGTTCCTCCGCGGCCGCACCGCCAGAGCGGGGTAGCGTAAGGGGAACGGGAGGCGGATGCTCCCCCTCCTCCCTGGACAGGCTCTTCCCGTTGCTCGATGTTGGACGTGCGCTGCTTCCTTTATTCCCCTGTGCAAATAAAGTCTCCGACACCCTGCAGCGATTCGGGAGTGTGATTGCCTGGGAATCCGGGGGGGGGAGGAGGGGAGGGAGCCGCCGCACTATTAGCCTGGGGGGGGGGGCTCCGCTCGCCGACTCCGCAGCTGGGACAGGACGGCCGGAGAGGGGCAAGAAAGGGAGCCGCCTTCCCGGAGAGGCTGGGGCGCACGGAGGCGGCGAGAGGTCCCGAGAGCGAGTTGCTCTTGCCCGGAGTCCCGCGCCATCGGGGCCCGGATGGGAGCGCTCTCCTTCGAGCGAGGAGCCCCGGCGAGTCATTCCTCCGTCCCCGCCCGCTCTGCTCCCCGCCAGCCCCCGAGGCTTTCGTCAGCCTCTCCCCCCACCCCGAGGCCACCGCCCGGTGCCTCCCTCCGCCCTTGCTGTCCGGAGACGCCGCCGCAGCTGGGCCGGAGGCTCCGCGGTCTCGGTGCGCCCGGCGCCCCGCATGGACCAGTCGGGGGTGGTGCAGGAGGCGCTGGCCGCCGGGCAGACGTGCCTCGCCGTATCCTTGGCCGAGAGAGGCGCCGGCGGGCTGGAGCCGCTGCTGCGCTGGCCGGTGGGGGCAGGCAGGGCGCGGCTGATGTGGCGGGTGGGCGAGCGGCTCCTCCGAAGTCTCCCTTGACTGGGCGCCGCAGGCCGTGCAAGGCACCCTGGTGGTGGGGCAGGCGAGCCTGGAGAGCCGGTTGCTGGGCCTGGTGGAGAGCGGCGGGAGATGCCTGTGAGTGCCAGCCGCCGCGGAGGCCGGGGGAAGGGAAGCCGAGCCGAGCCGGCACCAGCCAGCCGGGGACGCTCGGGAAGGGGCGGTGAATGGAGCGGGGTGGTTTGGGGTGATGTCCCGGCTCGCCAGAGGAGCCTTTGCTCGCTTGCCCGGCCGCCCTTCGGATCTCCAGCAGCTTCTTGCCCAGCGACGGTGCCAGCCTTGGAGGGAGGGAAGCGACCATTTGAGCCTTGGCTTGGCGGGGCCTTTGACTCTGGCCGGGAGGGAGGGGGGTAGAGGCGGCCGCTGCCAGGCTGGAGCCGGGCCTGCCTTGGGGCCGAGGGCGACGGGGGCTGACGGGAGAGGGGCTCTCCTTGCTGTGCCCGCAGGGTCTGCCTCTACACCCACCACCGCATGGCCATTGCCGCCGAGGACCTGTGCCTGGAGCGGGTGCTGCGCCTGGAGGAGGGCTTTGCGCTGGAAGAAGGTAGGGCGCTTGGATGCCTGCTGCGTCCCTCTCGCCTGGATTTTGCCCGCTTGGTCTCCAGCCCTGGAGAGGAGACGAACAGGAACCCATCCTCCCCGGAATTGGGTCCACAGAACAACCTTAGCCGCTTCCCAGATTAATCCAGATTCTGGGCTTGCGGAATACATGAAACCAGAGGTGGGCTTCAGCAGGTTCTGACCAGTTCTGGAGAACCGGTAGCGGAAATTCGGAGAACCGGTAGTAAAAATTCTGACCGGCCCCACCCCCATCTCTTCTCTGCCTCCCAAGTCCCAGCTGATCGGGAAGAAATGGGGATTTTGCAGTAACCTTCTGCTGGAGTGGGATGGGAATGGAGATTTTATAGTACCCTTCCTCTGCCACGCCCAACAAGCCATGCCACACCCACAGAACCAGTAGTAAAAAATTTTTGAAACCCACCACTGCATTAAACCATAAACTAACCAGAGCAGCCTGCCAGCCAAGCCTGTTAAAACCAAAGCAAGGGTCAAGGAGACCAATTTTAATTTAATTAATTAAACATTAAAAACTTTAAAAACTCATTCACACCATTCATGGCTGGATCTCGCCAGATCACAAGAGCGAGATCAACGGCCCCAGGCCTGCCAGAAAAGCCAGGTCTTCACCGCTTTTCGGAAGGCCAATAGGTTAGCAGATCAAGAAAAAGCTGCTGCTACAGTTTTCACTGGCTTAGTTAGGCACACCATACATATCCAGATAGCTGGCTCTGGACAGACCAAAGGCAACATCTGCATTTCCACACGGGTGTGACTCTCATTCACCAGTGATCTGGTGGGGGAGGGGGCTGTGGCACACTTGTGGCACTTCCACTAATGCAGCCAGTTCAGACTAACTGTTCTCTCTCTTCTGGCAGTGGCTATGGAGACGGAGCTGCCCACTCTAGGTAAGCAGACTGCCTCCTGTCCTGCTGTAACCTCCGCAAACGAAAACTCTTTTTCTTTTTCTGGAAATCCCTTTGCACCTCCCTCTCTTGCCAGAAGGGCATCACTGTGACAGTTGTGCACCAGAATAAAAACCGGCCCCTGACACCTAAATTCTGCATCCAGGAAAACCAGCCTCTATTCCCAAGCGGAAAAATCCGGTTTCATGAATCAGGAGAAAAGAGGCAAGAAACGCTGAAGCTACAGAAGGAAACCCTCTTCTAGAGGGGAGAGACCACTCTAAACTTCACAAGCCCCCCCCTTTTTTCCCCCTTGTCTCATGAGGGCTAGAATCAATTTATATTCACCCCGTTTGTTTAGAGAGTCACTTTCATCTCGATAATTTGACTTATATTGTCACATACAGCATCACTCTTCCATACAAGTAATCCTCGACTTACAATCACAATTCAGCCAAAATGTCCGTTGCTAAGTAAGACAGCAGTTAAGTGAATTTTGCCTCACTGCAGGGTTTTGTTTTGTTTTTTTGCCTTCAAAATTTTATTTTTTATTTTATTTATTTCATCAAGCATGCATTTTATGACAGATACAAGTGTAAACGTAATTATAAATACTTGAAAAGGATATGAATAAAAGAAAACATTAGGACAGGGACGGTAGGCACGCTGGTGCGCTTATGCACGCCCCTTACAGAACTCTTAGGAATGAGGTGTTAGCAGGGGGTGAAATGCTCCCGGTTCGGACTGGATCGCCTGATCCGGTAGCGATGGAGGCGGGTGGTTCAGAGAACCAGTAGCAAAAATCCCTGCCCTCTCCCCCATGCCCAGCTGAGCCACGCAATCATCAGAGGCTTTTTTTTTAACTTTTAAAAGCATTTTTTCGGCCGAAGAGGTTGTAGAAAAAATGCTTTTAAAAAGTAAAAAAAAAGCCTCTGATGATTGGGCAGCTCAGCTGGGATCGTCAAAGGCTTTTAAAAGCATTTTTTCTACAACCACTTCAGAGGTTGTAGAAAAAATGCTTTTAAAAGCCTCTGACAATCCAAGCTGAGTTGCCTGATTGTCAGAGGCATTTAAAAGAAAAAAAGCCTCTGCCAATCAGGCAACTCAGCTGGGATCGTCAGAGCCTTTTGAAAGCATTTTTTTTACAACCTCTTCGCGGAAGAGGTTGTAGAAAAAATGGTTTTAAAAGTAAAAAAAAAATGGCCACGCCCACCCATTCACATTGCCCCCCCAAGCCACGCCCACAGAACAAATTTTAGATTTCACCACTGGGTGTTAGTAATATTGTCCCAAAGGTGGTTTTTCAAGAGGCAACTGGACTTCGAAGACGCAAAACATCTTCAAAGAAAACCAAGGAAGTCCAGGCTTCATGAAAAAGCACCTCTGAGACAGCCATGACCTGGATGACACAGAATCTCCAGAGACATTTAGTAACATGATTGTTAAGTGAATCTGGCTTCCCCATTGACTTTACTTGTTAGAAGGTTGCAAAAAGTGATCCCATGACCCTGGAACACTGCAACCGTCAAAAATACATGCCAGTTTCCAAGAGTGTGAATTTTGATCACATGACCACAGAGACGCTGCAACGGTCATAAATGTGAAAAATGGTCATAAGTCACTTTTTTCAGTGGTGGTGTAACTTCAGACAGTTCCAAAATGACCAGTTGTATGTTGAGGGTTACCTGTATTTCCTGGAAATCTTAAAGTATACAGTCAAAGAATGTCATTTTTTATTCACAGCACACAAAGGCTGACAACGATGAGTTTCTCTTTCGAGCTCTAGTTCTGTAGATCATAAAATCTCAGAATTTGGAGGCATCATTTAATCATGAAGCCGAATCCTTTGCTTCACAAATGATGGTTGTCTGGCTTGAACACGAACACTGGGGAATAAGAAAGAGCGCACCATTTCACTGGGTGATTGGTTTCCTGCCAGATTTGTTCTTTCTATTATTACACTTTTTCTAATCTTCCGTTGAAAACAGCCTTCCTGAAACTTAAATGGATGTATCTCCTGTTCCAACGTGGAATAGAATAAAAATCATGATTTCCTTTCAGATAATTGAAGAG
The DNA here is from genome assembly GCF_059756535.1 of Pantherophis guttatus. NCBI lineage: Eukaryota > Metazoa > Chordata > Lepidosauria > Squamata > Colubridae > Pantherophis > Pantherophis guttatus. The sequence goes on along the minus strand of NC_142072.1, from coordinate 26,822,486 downwards.
CGGTCATCATTTACTCCCAAGTCTTGTCTCTGAAGGCAAAACATTTCCAGTTTCTTCAATATCTCTTCAGAGAACTTAATTTCTGCTTTTCTGACCATCTTTATAGTTTCTCTGTGAACTGTTTCCAGTTTGTCCAAAATCTTCTTAAATACAGTGCTCAGACCTGGGCATAATTTTCTAGGTTGGGGGTCTAAACAAGTAGAATATAAAAGGACCATTGTATTCCGTGACTCTGTCCTCTTGTGCAACCTCTTGTTAGTGTGGGATCTGCAGCATGCCTTGGGGCAGAGAGTCACCAGAGTCTGCTCCAACATCTCCAGCAAAGGAAAGTCTATGGCCTCCTGAGGCAATCAGTTCCGATGTGTTTAATCTCTACTATTACAAAATTGTTTCTGATATCCAGCTGAAATGTACTTATTGTAATTAAAATCTTTGTCCTTGTCCTGTCTGCTGGAGCAACTCTGAATAGTCCTGCTGCATCTTTTTAGCCCTTCAGATGCTTTAAGACCATGACCATGTCTCCTGTAGTTGTCTCCTCCTCCTCCTCCTCCTCCTCCTCCTCCTCCTCCTCCTCCTCCTCCTCCTCCTCCTCCTCCTCAGGATAAGCATACCCAGCACCTTCAAGTGAAGCTCCTCTCATCTTGTTTGCTGTGGAATGCTCCACTTCATCTTTCCTTAAATATGGTACCTATCACAGGATAGTTCTCCAGAAACTTCCATGAACATAGGAACAAGAGAGCTATTGACACACTGAAATGGCTGCCATCATAGACCCTGGATAGGAGAGAGAGTACAGAATCTTATTGCCAAGTACCACCAGCACAAACAGAGACCTCTGCTTTTCTCTGCTTATGTTCCTCTTCTATCCATGGACAATGGTGGCACTTTGAAAGACTCCTGCTTTGCTACCTCAGTCTTTCTCCATTGGAAGTTGGATAGGGAAAGTTCTGTCATGAATGAAGCTGGGTCACGTTTCTGCCCTAAGGAGGTGCAAGTGGGAGAGGCCCCTATCTGGGGAGGCAACAGAACTGGTGTTCCTGTTTCTCATGCCAAGGTCTAAACTCTCCCGCTGGACTTCTTGCAGGAAGCTGGTGCACGTCTCTCTTTCTCCCCTGAAGGCCCAACTGCATCCTTTCCCTCTGCAATGTCCTTAAGAACAGTTTTGAATTCAGAGATTCTAATTGCAGAAATATGCCCCAGACTATTACCAGCATGACCTCAAACGTGTCACGTGCAAAGTTGGTCCTGTGCCTGATCAGACCCTGGCCTCTCTTTCTTCCCCAGTTAATTGAGAGGGGAAAATTGTTCCCTCGAAGTGCCCTTCACCTTTGCTGTATAACTTCCCTCCTTCCTCCTTCCTAACCCTCTTCCTCCTGCAGCTTCTCAGCAGAATTGGCTGCTCAGTCACTCGCTAGACAGTTGTTCACCTCTTTCTGCCAGCTGCTCTTCCTTCTTTGCCCTCCTACTTGCTCAGAGAAGCCCCAGCTGAACCCTGGAAGAGCACTCAGCTCTGCATGCTGCATTGGAGTCGTGGAGCCTCTCCTGCTTGGCCCTGATGGAGTAAAGGGAGCCGCGATCAGATGGAGCTGGTCTGCAAGGAAGAGGCAGAGCTCCCTTGCACACTGATGTGGTTGCAATGGAAGCCTCTTGCGCACAGCAAGGCCACTCTTGCCTTATTCACATGCAGGATCAGATGTCACCATCCGGATTGTCTCACCTGAGGCCAACTTGCTGGTGCGACTGCCTTTTGGCTCCCAGACCCAGATGTTCTTGAGGGAGGTTAGGAAACGCTGTGTTGCAGGTAGGAATTGTTGCTGCTGCTGCTGCTGCTGCTGCTGCTGCTGCTGCTGCTGCTGCTGCTGCTGCTAGAGGGACTTGGCTGGCATATCATTCTGCAGTGCAAAAAGGCCTCCCCTCCCCCCAGGTCCCAGTGCACAAGGGTGGCTGGTTGGACACAAGAGTGCCACAGATGCCAAGACGCCAAGCCATGAGAGTTGCAGGGTGCTTGTGTTGCCTTCATTCAGCCTTATAGCTTTTGGATGCTGGTGCATGAGAACATGGGGATGTGCATGGAGAGGGAGTTGGGGCTGCCGAAAAAAGCCAATGCAGTCCTAGGCTGAACGAACAGATGGATAGCATTAAGATCACAAGAAGTGAGACTGCCACTTTATATTGCACTAGTGAGGCCACACTTGGATTACTGCATCCATTTCTGGTCACCATGATACAAAAATAATGCTGAGGCCCTGGAAAATGTGCAGAGAAAAGCAACTAAGATGATAAGGAGTCTGGAGGCTAAATCCTACGATGAATGGCTAAGGGAACTAGGAAGTATGTCTAGCGTAACAAAAGAGAAGAATTGGGGTGACACGATAGCTGTTTTCTGGTATGTGTGGAGCTACCACAGAGAGATGGGAGTCGACTTATTTTCCAAAACTCCTAAAGGCAGGACCAGAAATAACAGATGGAAGATCATTAAAGAGTGATCCAACCTACAACTAAGGAGAAATGTCCTGACCATGAGAACAATTAATCAGTGGAAAAGTTTGCCGCCTGGAATTGTAGGTGCTCCTTTTCTGAGGATTTTCAAAAATAGACTGGACAACTGTTTGACCGGGATGATATAAGGTCTGTCATGGCAGGGAGTGGAACTAGAAGACCTCCAAGATCCCTTCCGGCCTTATGACTTTATGCTGTTCTCAACTCCTTTCTGTATCTTCTTTAAATAAAATCAGGAGTCCTTTGACCCTCCAGGAATCCTATCTCCCAAGCAGAATCCTTCCAATTTAAAAAGAGAGACCCACCCTCCCCACAGGCTCCCAATCTGGAAATGGAGGAAGAAGGCACACCTGAGGGCCAGGCTGTAGGTACAGGTCTGGATCTACAGGATGAAGTGCTGGGGTTACATATCACCTCTTCATAAAACTACTATTCCCACTTCCCAATTTATCTCCAGCCCTGAAGTAGCTGCCTGCCAGTTCCTGCTGTTTCCCCCAGGAGTTCTAGGGCACCTCATCAGATGTCACCTATTCACCTTTTCAGCAATATGATGGGGTCCCACATCCCATCCTGTTTTTCTGGAAAATAAAAGATAAATGTGGAGAAAATGAAATAGCTTCTGCAATGCAGCCTCCTGGCTTTGCTGCAGGTAACCAGAGGTTTCAGTTCTCCCTTGCAAATGTTAAAAAATGCAGCCACATTAAAAGTAAGAGACATGAAACTCAATTTACAAAAATATAGGCAATGTTTTGGGCAGACCAATGAAGGGTATTCGTTCACTATAATTGGTTCACTATAAAAAAGAAAAAGGGAGAGATGGATTGTGTTTTATAGCTTAGATTGCAAGAGATCAAGGAAAAGCATAAATCTTGAACTTCCCTCTGAAATTACAGGGAATGTCCTAACTGCAGAGAAATAGGACTAAGACCAAGTTCTTGAATGCGAACAGACATAAGACATTCAACTCAATGCAACATCTAACTTGAACAGTTACTTGCTTCCCAGAAATAAGTAAAATCCTAAAGGAAAGTTTTCTGCTTCTTTGTCCTCCTCTGGCTCCTTTGGGTAAATTCAGCCAATTATTACTTCTGATTCAGACATAGAGATCTCCTCTCTTGGGTGCCAACATTCAGTCTTTGCTCTCGAAAGAACAGAACTTTACCCAGAGAGGAAAGATTGAGGGAGTCTCCCAAGGATATACCATATTTTTCGGAGTATAAGACGCACCTTTCCCCCCCCAAAAGGGGGTGAGAATTTAGGTGCGTCTTATACACTGAATGTAGCCCTGCCCACCCACTGGCATCCACCCTTTGGCTTCTGCCTCCTAGCAGTTTACCTCCTTGCAAGCAAACAGCAAGAAAAAAACAGCTTTCAGCTTCAGCACAGCCTAATTAGCACAAGTTGATTGGATCAGCCTCCCAACTCTCAGCTGATTTGCTCTCAGCTGTTTTGCGCAGGGCTCTGCTGCTTGCTGCAAACAGGTAAATTGTTGGAGCAGTTTTTTTTTCTTGTGCTAATCAAGCTATGCTGAAAATGAAAATGAAAGTAAAGCAGGCTGTTTGCTGCAAAGAGGCAAAATTGCTGAGAGGCAGAGGGAGATTTCTTTTGTCTTCTTTTCCTCACCAAAAAAGGTAGGTGTGTCTTATACTCCGAAAAATACGGTATGCCCCAAGCATGCCTGAGGGATGCTGCCTGGCAGCTGGACTGACAAGAATCTTGGCAGTTCAGCCACCAGCCTACCTTCTGGTTTTGCCAAAGGAATGTGACCCGCTCCAGAAGCGGTAAACTACTCGGCCCTTTTTTCAGGGAGCGGCTCTCTATGGCTCCACTTCTTCCCCTCAAGAAAACCTTCACCCTCCACTGTTACATGCGGGCACCTGTGTCTGTCCCACAGAGCTAAACGTGGTTCAGGTATCCACACCTTAATTGCCAGCAGTTTAGATCTTGCACCGTTGACCTCTGGGTGTGACCCCTAGGTCAGTCAGTAGTTTCCACTTCCAAACCCATAAGGCTAGTCTAGAAAGATCCAATGAATGTAGGAGGAGAGCCGATTGTAGCCAAAACCCAGCCTGGGAATTAGCCATGAACAGCTTTGCTCTTGGGACCTCTGCTACCCATTTGCTGGAGTCCTGCTGTTCCTCTTCCTTCATGCATTTGCTCTTCCTCATTAAGGCACACATCTTCCCCCCACCCCAGGTGGAACAGTTCTGAAGCCTGCGTGGCCTGCAGGAAGATCTGACCACGCTTCTTCTCAGGGGTGTTCGGTTTTTCCAGGCATTGCTGGGAAAGAAGACCTCCCACCAGAGGGGGAGACGTGGCCTGGCAGGAGCAAAGGGCAGAGCGTGCCTGGTGGGGCACCCAGGTAGGTGCTCACAATCACCCAACCAGCCTTCCAAAGCAGTCTCAGATGGTGTGTGTGTGTGCGTGTACATGCACTTTACCCTGTTTTCACTGTGTCACTTTTTGCATCTGTCCAGAGAGTGGCTGTTGTTGGGCAACTTTAAACTGCCAGTTGAGAGTATGCAGATGCCTCTTTCTGATCACAGCGTCCATGGTTTTCTTGGAAAGCACACCTCACTGGCAGAACCACCCTTCCATCTGAGTGGTGGAAAGGCAGAGTCTCTGCGTACCTTCTGAACAAATCCAAGCAGAGGCATCCTAGCATTTCTGTCTAGCACTAGAAAACTTGCCTTTTCGTTGGTTTTCAGGGCACAACCCAAGCAGCTCTAGAGAAAGTTGGCCATTGCCTTCCTCCAGAATATTCCGCGTTCAACCTAGCCAATGGCTTTCCTGGTGGTCTCCCATCCAAGCAGGCCCAGACCTATTTAGCCAGCTGGAGAATAGCAGCAAAGGAGGCCCAGATGTAGCCCTTTTCCTGCCTCTTCCTTCACCAGGAAAAGTAGTTGCCCGCACAAAGCCCTTCCCGTCCCCCAGGCCCATGGGAACAGATGCAGGCAGGGTGTGTGTGAGAGAGGGAGGGAGGGAGGGAGGGAGGGAGAGAGAAAAGGCAGGTTCTTGGCAGAGGCCTTTTGAAGTCGTTATTGGGGAGCTCTTTGCTGGGTAGAAAACCCAGTTCCTGACCAAAGACGAAGGGAACAATCGTACTCTTGTTAATTTGCTGACCCAGGACCAATTTTAAGTCCATCTGTGCTTTGGGCTCCTCCTACCCGCCTTTTTGTCCTTGTTCTGTCCTCCTGGAAGACCCTCCCTCTCTCCCTCCCTCCTCATTTCTAGGCCAAGCAAGACCCACAGAGAGGAAACCCCGAATGTACTGGCGTCCAGCGAGACCCTGGGCCAGAGGCGACCCACCCTCAAGTCCCAGCTCCTGCAGAAGGAGGACCTATATACATCCCTCTGCCACTTCAAGTAAGGGGATGGGATGGTCTTCTAGTTGCTGGCCCATGCAAAAGCTGAGATACTTACTATAGATAAAACGGCAGCAGACGGGAATGAAATGCAAATGTCTAGCAGAGAGTGCTTGCCGGAAAATGCCGATTAGTAATAGTAATGGTAGTAAGTCCAAGAAGTCCAAATATGTTCCAAAAGTCATAGAAAGCCAAATCAGGTAATCAGCCAGTCAAAGAGTATGAAGAATCAGGAATGAGTTACAAACTAGTATTACAAATGGTTGTTTCCAACAAAAACCGCAAGCAAAAGACCTACCTAATTCTGCCTGCAGGCAGCTGGCGGCAGTTACCCATGCCTCCTCCTTTACTTAGCAAAGAGCCTTATGGAGTAGCATTGCTCTGCTCGCCTCTGCATGCATCTAGACCTGGGCTTGGGGTTGTGCCTCATCATCTGGCTGTGCCAACTGAAGAGGAGATGCCTGTGTCTGAGCAAATGCAGTTGAATCCTGACTTGCTGGGTCCAGAGGCCGACAATCGTGAAGCTCAAGCTGTGTTGGAGCAACATCGCTAGATTCAAGTTCAGACTCTGAATTGTGGGTCGTAGCAGGTTTTGGGAGGAACACTGGGTGAGCAGGATGGCCCCTTAGCTTGCTTGAAAGAGGCTGAAAAACTCCCAACAAAGGGCTGTGGTTCCGCATATTGCAAAAGGCAGAGGGAGCAGGCGTGAAATCCAGCAGGTTCGGACAGGTTCTGGAGAACTGGTAGCAGAAATTTTGAGTAGTTCAGAGAACCGGTATGGAAATTTTGAGTAGTTCAGAGAACTGGCAAATACCATCTCTGGCTGGTGAAATCCAGCAGGTTCGGACAGGTTCTGGAGAACTGGTAGCAGAAATTTTGAGTAGTTCAGAGAACCGGTATGGAAATTTTGAGTAGTTCAGAGAACTGGCAAATACCATCTCTGGCTGGTCCCAGAGTGGGGTGGGAATGGAGATTTTGCAGTATCCTTCCCCTGGAGTGGGGTGGGAATGGAGATTTCCTCGAGTGGGTGGGAGTGGAGATTTTGCAGTATCCTTCCCCTGCTATGCCCACCAAGCCACGCCCACCAAGCCACACCCACAGAACCAGTAGTAAAAAAAATTGGATTTCACCACTGAGAGTGAGCGATGGTCTCTCCTATCCAGCCAGATGGAGCAACAAGTGTTTCCCACAGGTTCTTTGTTGGTTCGTACAATGTGAATGGTCGGGCACCCCAGGAGAGCCTTCTGCCCTGGCTGAGTCATGATGCGGACCCTCCAGATGTCTACTGTGTGGGGTAAGCCAGCCTCTCTCTCCATGCTCCTTGGACCTTGTTGGAAATGCTTTGCTCCAATCTTACTTTTGCTTCATGGGCACATGTGCTGCTTAGCAGTGCTGGTCATAAGGCAACTTGATTACCTGACTTTCTTTTCGGAGCTGGGAGAAGACTGTTTCCTTCCCATAGAGAATCAAGGACCTAACCGTCCCTCTCTGGAACCCAGCTTTCAGGCTCTGGATCTGAGTCAAGAGGCTGCTATGTTTAATGACACACCCAGAGAAGAGGAATGGTTTGAAGCTGTGACCAAGAGCCTTCACCCAAGAGCCAAGTATGCAAAGGTAGGGCTGGGGGCTTTAGCTGCCCAGGGACTTCTCCTCCTGAGGTTCTGCTCTCTGCATGGTCCACCCTGTCATACTCAACCAGGAGGCTTCACTTCCTCCCTCCCTTCCCTTGCTGAGCTCTCAAAGAAGTCACAGGAATGTTGTGTATTGCTTGCTTCCCCCATCCCATGTGAGAGAGCCAGGGGACATACATTCAGGGCATCGGTTCTTCTTGTTGGAGTACTGGAATGCCAGGGCTGTGCTCTGTTGGCTGCTGGCAATTTGGTCAGTTGAACCAAAACCCTGAATAACCAGGAGGAATTTGCCCTTGATCTGTTGATGCCTTGTCTTCCTGAGTACTCTGGGAAATGAAGTTGCGGAAAGGTTGCACAAAATGCTGCTGAAGAAGGACTAGAAGCAAACTTCACCAAACCTGGTATCAGGGTAGCCCAATGCTTCTTTCCTTTCACTCATTGCAGCCCCAGGTGAGGCTGCAGCAACCTTGTTCAGGTGGTTCGACCTCTTCTAGGAAAGTTGAGAATTTGCCTGAGCTCCTGTTTTGGGCAACATTTCCCAGATGAAATTACTGAAGTCTCGACTTTGTAGGGCAGAATCTTTGCTGATAAGAAAGCTGAGATTGTACAGGATTATCTGGGATCTGTTCCATCCTGCGGATTCCAGGAAAGTATATAGGAATCAGCCCTTCAAAGTCAGGAAGCAGGCCTTTTTTCTAGAGCACAAGATTCTGGCTATGAGGACCCTTCTCACTTGCCCATTAGGTTACTGCCAGGCACCATGCATGGCACTGCTTTGGCGCCATGCTTGGAAGCTGCAGTTGGTCCCCCTTGTCTGCTTGTGGGAGGGTAGGAATAGCTTAACGCTGCGTGGCCAGAGGCTCCTGCTTAGAGTTGGAAGTGGCTAGCCCAGGTCAAGCGTTCACGTCCACCATGGGTGTCCCTACCTGGGATGCTCTGGGTTCCTCTGCCCCGAGAGTCTGGGGCATTGGGGCAAGCAAGAGAGCCTGCTTGCTTATCTCAGTGGCAGCACCACCAGGGATAGCTTCCTGACTTTTAGAAAGGCCTTAACCACTGAGCTCTCCAGAAGATCCATCGTCAGTATGCCTACTACTTTGGGTTAGATTTTACAATATGGTTTGGTGTTTTAAGGAACTTGTAGTTATCAAGAAGTCATGCCTTGAGCTACTTTTCTGAGCAGTTTAGTTGAGCATGCAAATGTGGCAGTCAAAGTCAATAATTTGACTCAGCAAAATATTCAACAAAACCTGTCGTGATTATTAGCAGAGAAAATGGCAGACTGTAAGTTGCTCATCTTCAAGGAGATTCAAGGTGCTGGTGATTACCTATAAGGCCCTACATGGCTTAGGCCCGGGATATTTGGGGGACCATCTGCAGCCAGCAACAGCTTCCCATCGCCCGGTGCTTTCCCACAGAGAGGGCCTCCTCAGGGTGCCGTCGGCCAGACAGTGTCAGCTGGCGACCCCCAGGGGGAGGGCTTTCTCTGTGGGTGCACCCACCCTTTGGAATCAACTGCCCCTGGAGCTCCGGGTGGCCCCCGACCTCTGCTCTTTCCGCCGCGACCTGAAAATGTGGCTGTTTTGTTTGGCCAGCCTGGACTGATGGGGTTTTAATTCTAATTTAATTTTAACTTGTTGTCTTAATTGTACTTTTAACTGTTAAATTATGAGATTTGGATTTAATTTTTTAACTTTTTATTAGATGTTTCTTAACTGTTGTGAACCGCCCTGAGTCCGGCTGGAGATAGAGCGGCATATAAATCTCATTAATAAATAAATAATAAATAAATAAATAATCTTAATTGGATGTGCTATTAGTTGAATGTATGACTGTAGGAATGAGAATATGTCAATGGCTCCATGTCTTGCTGGAGGGAAGCACTGAGTGATGTACTGCAAAGCTCTGTTCTCAGCCTTGCATTGGTCAAATTGAGTTAAATGAATGATTAGAAAACATGGTTTTCAGATGACACAAAGATGAGAGGATAGCAAACCCCATATTCTAAAGGTGCAAGAGAATGTAGACAAACTGGAAATAGAGCAAAGCCCAAAATATAAATTCCAACAGGGACACAAATACAGTGTCCATCATTTGGGTTAGAAAAATAAAAAGCATTTGCATGTGTTGGTGGTGGGGGAGGGGTGTCAGAAATCATACCAGCAGCATTATTGGTGAAAAGATCTGCGGGGCTTAGTGGAACATTAGTTGAACATGAGTCAATGGTGGGCTGAAGCTGCAAACAGAGCAAATGTGGTCCTAGGCTGCCGTGGCTGGACCACATCCAGATGCCCTCAAAATTTAAGAAGAGAATTGACAAAATGGAGCCTATCCAGAGGAGAGCAAGCGAGATGATGTACTTGGAAGAAAAAGCATGGAGCTGCTTGCTATATTTAGCCTAGAGATAAGAAGGCTGGGAGAAAGCCCGAGAGTGGTCTTCATGTATCTGAAAGATTGTCATGCTGAAGATAGGCAGAATTGCTCCAGAAGAATCAGAATCGGAATCGGAATCGGAATCAGAATAGAGCTGGAAGGGATCTTGGAGGTCTTCTACTCCAGCTCCCTGCTCAAGCAGGACATCCTATGCCATTTCAGACAAGTGACTGTCCAGTCTCTTCTTAACACACACACACACACACACACCCAGTAATGAAGCACCCACAATGTCTGAAGGCCAGCTGTTCCACTGGTTAATTGTCCTCACTGTTAGAAAGTTTCTCCTCAATTCCAGGTTGCTTCTCTCCTTGATTAGTTTCCATCCATTGTTTCTTGTCCTGCCCTCTGGTGCTTTGGAAAATTTATTTATTTATTTATTTATTTATTTATTTATTTATTTATTTATTTATTTATTTATTTATTTATTTATTTATTTATTTATTTATTTATTTATTTATTTATTTATTTATTTATTGGTTCGATTTATATGCTGTCCTTCTCCAGAGACTCAGGGCAGCTTACAATGTGTTAAGCAATAGCCTTCATACTTTTGTATATATCTGTATAAGTTGACCCTCTAAAAAATTAATGTTTTTAAATTATGAAGAGTAGATTATTTTGAACCACAGGATTTATAATGTGCCCAGTCTCTTCTGGTCTGCAATTAGGACCTTAACTTGGAGGATGGGAGGCAGGCAGCTCTAAGCTTAGTTAGACTTAGACAGGTGCAGCCCTGGCTGGACTGTTGCTGAGAAAACTGCTTAATTCAAAGCACTTTGTTTCTGTTTTGGAGGGCGACATTCTGGTGACGCCCCCCTCAGCCGTCCTGTTTTGTTGTTGATGGTTTACAGATCAAAGTTGTTTGGCATGTCGGAATCTTGCTGCTGCTCTGCATGAGGAGGGAGCTTGCTGCCAATGTTTCGGATGTGTGTGGGGTGACAGTCGGCTCCCTGGGTGGCACGGTGAGTCTGTTCTCAAGGACAATTTGGGCCGGGGGCCAGTCCTTTCCAAGACATGGGCAAAATTCTAGAATGGCCCTGTGCAGAGGGGATTGGGGGAGGAGGGGATTCACCAGCCCTGCAGATGAGAGGCAAGCAAAGGGCCAGACTTTCCCTGCCTGGCTCACCCCTGCCAGAAGTGATGCAGAAGAAGAGGAAGAGGAAGAGGAAGAGGAAGAGGAAGAAGAAGAAGAAGAAGAAGAAGAAGAAGAAGAAGAAGAAGAAGAAGAAGAAGAAGAAGAAGAAGAAGAAGAAGAAGAAGAAGAAGAAGAAGAAGAAGAAGAAGAAGAAGAAGAAGAAGAAGAAGAAGAATTACAGCTAGTCCTCATTTGGTAACTGCAATTGATTCCAACAACTGAGTTGTTAAGCCAAATAGTTGCTAAGTGAACATGTCACTGAGACAATAGTGCAGAGTTCACTGACTGTTGCCAAGATAAAGTTCATTTTTTAAAATAATTTTTATTAAGAGTTTCTACATAGATTAAAAAAAAACACAAAGTGAAAATATGTAAAGGAAGCAAAAGAAAGAAAGTAAAAGAAGGAAAAAAAGATCATTGAGAAACAAAAAACAGAGAAAGTAAGCATTTCCTGGCCTTTTGAACATCATACAAAATGTCATAAAATGTTTCCTGTGGTAACTCCTGATGTTTGATTGTACTATACAGTTTAACATCGGCTACTTTCAAGGCAGATACATCTCTAATTTTTAAGGAAAGAGGGAGAGGGAAAGAGGGAGGGAGAGAGAGAGAGAAAGCTGGGGTGGTTGAATGGGACTGGGGTCTTCCAGCAACAAGGGGAACAGGGAGCCAAGCTGCTGGACCCTCCTTGGACCCTGTTTGCTTCCAAGCAAGGATCCCTTTTGCCACCTTCTTCCACGCTGTTATTTAGGGTTTACTCCCTTTGTGTCTTGCAGGACATCAAGGGGGCCGTGGCCATCCGCTTCAGGTTCCACAGCACCACTATTTGTGTGGTGAATGCCCACCTGACAGCCCACCCACCGGAATCTGAGCAGTACAGCCAGGACATCCGTGACATCTGTGCCCGCCTGCAGTTTTTCCAGCAGGATCCCAGCCTCCCAACCATCCCTCTCAGCCAGCATGAGTAAGTGGGGAAGCCTCTGAGGACAAACGGGGCAACAGAATGCACGGCTTGGCCTGGCTTGCACTTCCATTGGGCAAGTAATAGGACTCGATATGCTAATCTGGGCTGAAGTTTGCTGGGCATCTCTTTTGCATTTGGTGGGTCCAAGGGCTCCTTGAAGTAGGACTTGTCGTTTGCTGAGGGAATGGCACTGTGTATTGAAGTCACAGGAAGCTGAGAAGGTGGAGCTGCCGCCGGTGGCAGTCATCATCTTATCAGAATTCTTTCCTGATAGCATCGTCGTATGGCTGGGGGACTTGAACTCCCAGCTGGAACAGCAGAACATGGATCAAGTAAAGAAGCTGGTGGAGGCCCAAGAATTCCGTGCTCTTTATCGACATGATCAGGTGAGGTTAACTCACTTTCTCATTCTCCCTTGAAAAGTTTGGGAGGAGCAGACCTTTGGTACCTTGAGTTCATCCTACATGCAAAACTGTAAATGGGGGGGCACTCCCCCACCCAAGAGTGGTCTTCAGTTTGGGGGTTATCTTGTCTTCACAACCCCTAAGCAGCTGTCAGGAAGGCCTTTGCCCATCTCCTGGTGCATCAGTTGTGCCTTTTCTTAGATTGGAAGGTGGGTAGGTGTCAAATATTCACTCATGCCGTAGTTGCCTCATGGTTTGGCTACACAACGTGTTCTGCATAGGGCTGCCCTTGAAGATCACCTGGAAGTTTCAGTTGATTCAGAATACAGCAGTGCAGGCAGTAAGTGTTATGGTCCGCCAATGGCCTGCGGAGCTGGCAGCAGAGTCAGAAGCGAGGAGGCTGGGGAGGAACATGGGCCAGTCCTGGAGTCTGGGGAAGGCTCGGATGAGAGCTCTGCATCAGAGGCAGAGAAAGGGCCATCTGGGAGGTACGTGCTGCCTCCGGAGTCGGACATCAGCGAGGCAGAGGAACAGAGGGAGCCTGTTCTCAGTGCGTGCATGCGCAGAGCTGCCAGAAGGCAAGAATAGTTAAAACAAAAGGGATGACTCGGGAATAGGGCTTGGAGATGATTGGCCCCTCCCATAAGACTTAAAAGAGGAGCAAAGGCACGTGGGCCTTTGTAGGAAGCAACATTGTTAATTCTGTTCAGTTTAAAGTCTGAAGCTCTGTTTGATTCTGAATTTCGTGTGGCTTTGCCAATTAGGTCTTTGGCAGCGAGTCAAGGGAGATAAAGGTGGGTGATTATCAGCCTTATCCCAAAGGACTCTTTACAACTATTTGGGACTTGTCTGTGAATGAACAGAATTCACAGCTGTTGCAATAAAAGAGGTTTTTGGGACTACTCGTGTGTTTTACTGACTCAGGAAGCCTAGGTCAGAACAGTAAGGGGCATGCCTTGGTGTGCCCACGTAACACCTCTGCTTTGTGAGTTGCACTGATTGCCAGTATGATTGCTTTCTGGTGTGATTCAAGGTGCTGGTAGCTATCTATAAATTTCTACATGGCACAGGATCTGACCACTTGAGGGAGCGCCTGTCTTCCATAGCATCTGCCTGGCTGGTTCAATCTGGCCAGGTTGGCGTACTCCAGGTTCCTTTAGTTAAACAATGACATCTGTTATGACCCTGGAAGCACACCTTGTCTCGTGCATTACTTGCTCTGAGATGAGGTTCCCCCTGAGATTTGAACAACCACCATCCATCCAGTATTTCAAAGGACCCAAAAGTTTGGTAAGAGTTGAGTGATGCCCTTTTCTTCTTTTTCTTCATTCTGTTCTAGGTTTGTTGTCTCTGCTGTCTTTGTTTCTTTGCTTTTCTTATATTGTTACTTGTTCCTCTGCGATTTTGCTTCTTGGTTGCCCCACCTCCCAGCTGGAGACTCACCTGGTTAGCTTCTCAACTCAGCTCCAAAGCTTTCCTGCAAGTCCCAGCTGTCCAGAACATCAGGGGTTTGAGTTTGAAGGCTTCCCCTTCCCAATTTTCTTCAGGATTAGAAACCGGCTAAGAAACTAGCCAGTGGAGAATCTGGTCTCCAGAGCTTCTGAAGATTGTTCAAATGGGCATTGTTTTTTTTTTTTTACCAGAATTGTTTTTAACATGTTTAACAATGTTTTTAACAATTTGTAAACCACCAAGTCCCAACAATGTGGCATATTAATTATTATACAGATAACAATGTGAAGTCACAGCAGCCAGTTCTTTAGCTGGTAAAGGAAATTGACATCCATTTCTTCCAAAGAACCTGGGATGTCATAACGTCTTGGCATAGTGTATGTGAGGATCCAAGCAGGGTGGCCTTTTGCAACTGACATATGGGAATTTTGTCAGTGTGCAGATTTTGAAGTGCAGTTCAAGATTTTTCGGTATGGTACACAGTGAAATCACTGGGACCCACTCAGATCACCATCGTCAGTTTATGCTGTATTATGCTGTATGTAGTCCTCGACTTACAGCAGGTCACTGTTTGAAGTTACAGTGGACCTCCCCAGGGTTACTTACAACCTGGTTCTGAAGTTCCGATGCTTGAGTCCCACAGTCACGTGATCTCATTTCAAGTGCTTGGCTACTGACCTGCATTTATAGCTATTTGCAGCATCCAGCAGTCATGCAACTGTATTTTACGATGTTTCTGCCAAAACCCAGCATTTTTTTTTTGTTGTTTGGGCAAAACCAGCCCATAGCAAACTGGTTTACTTAACAATCATGGCATTCAATTACGAACCATGGCATTCACTTAACAACTGCTGCATTCACTTAACATATTTCATAAAATTCCGGGTTGGTCATGTGATAACCCACATTTCGATTGTAAGTCAAAGACTACCTGTGATTTTTCAAGTTCAGTTTTCAGATTTCAATACCTTGCACTTTTCTCCAGTTCTTTATCTTCTATTCTACCATCCCTTAGCATTGCCACATCAATTATCCAAATTTTCTTTTTTTCAAACCCAATTAAATCTGGTGTGTTATCAGCCAAGACTTTATCAGTTTGTATTTGGAAACCAAAAAAACCAAAACTGGGAGCAAATAAGTTCCTAGGATTGCCACTTGCTAGAACTGAGAGAAGGTGCTTGAAATTTGTCCTTGAAGCAACGCGAGTAGAAGCCTCATGTTGCTGGAGAATCTTTTGCCTGCTAACGTTAAACATGTGCACCACATGGGGTCCTCAGAGACCAAGATACCAACCTACAGTCAGTGGTGGGTTGCCCCTGGTTCGGACCGGTTCTATAGAACAGGTAGTTAAACTGGTGGGAGGCTCCGCCCACTGACCCTGACGTCATGAGAAGCAATCTGCGAATGCGCAGAAGCAAGGCGTGTGCGCGAGTGTGCGATCCCATTGCGAACCGGTAGTAAAGGTAAGTAGAACCCACTCCTGCCTACAGTAGATGCTGTTCTCATGACCATAACTTCATTTCTTCGCTTTTTTCTCCTGCCAGCTGAGGAGCCAAATGGAGGCAAAGAGGGTGTTTGAAGACTTCACAGAGGGAGAGGTCATCTTCCAGCCCACCTACAAATACAAAATTAGCTCGGACGAATGGGATACCAGGTGTGGGGCAGACAGAGGAAGGACGAGCTGACAGGGAGGGAGGGTGGGTGGGTGGGTGACAGATAGCTATTGTATTCTTTGTATTCTTCCAAGGAAATTATAAAGATTTTGAATTACTTCAGTATCTTTGCAATGGGAGAGACCATTCCCATAACAGCCATTTACTTACTTACTTTCTTACTTACTTATTTAATTTGTCAAATTTATATGTTCCCCCATCTAACAAGTGACTCTGAGCAGAGTACAATAGCCTAAAAACAATATATACAAAATTATTATTTTTTAAAAAGTTTGAAACAATAAAAACCACAGTGTTAAAATAGAAAAAAAGACACAAAGCTAACCTAGAGAAAAATATTGGGCAAAATGTTAATTATAATGGAGCCATCTTAATATTTCAACAGTTACCTTGGGTCCTCAGATTTTGAGGAACCTTCAGAAAGTCAAAAGGATGATGCCAACTGTTCTGTCCCCATACCACACACGCACCCCCACGGACGGCCCAGAGTTAATAAGCCACACGACAAAACTCTTTGAAGATAAACCTGGCAGCAACCCAGTGGCTAGCTGCCAATTCAGACTTTACTCACACAAAACAAAGATTAGACTGCAAGCATTCCGATAAAGCAGGCAGAGTTTCAACAATACAAGGATTAATCCAAATGCAGTCCGATAAAGCAAGCAAAGTTCAGTAATGCAGAGATCATGGATTATTTCCAGTTTTTGCTCATCACAAACTGAACCAGCCACCACACCCACATTTATACCCTGTGGGGTGTGGTCCAGTGACTCAGCTAATCTCTGGCACGCCTTCCCCTCTGCTGCGCACGCTTCTCCCTGCGCCTCTGCCGAGGGTCCAGCCAGCACTTATCTTCTTCGTCGCTGTCCACATGTGGCTGCGGGGACGTGCTTGGCTCTGAGCCTATCTTTTGGCCTTCGGTGTCCTCCGGAGGCATTGCCAGAGAGGAGGGTCCTGGAGAGGAAGGCCTTGCCAACTCCTCTCCCTCACTCTCAGAGTCTGCATCTGTCGATAGCCCAGGCTCAGGCAATGGAGCCACAACAGCCAACATCCTTTGGGGAACAAGGGAGGACATTCCACAATGCGGGGGCCATGACAGAAAAGCCCGACTGTCAACGACCCACCAAATGTTGCTCCCTGCCAATGAGACCCACAGCATGCATTTTCTACTGGACCTAATGAGATGGGCAGATGTAATTGGGGGGGAGGCAGTCCCTCAAATAACCCAATCCCATATCATATAGGGCAGTGGTGGGTTTCAAACTTTTTTACTACTGGTTCTGTGGGCGTGGCAGGGGAAGGATACTGTAAAATTTTGATTCCCACCCCACTCCAGGGGAAGGATACTGCAAAATCCCCATTTCCTCCTGATCAGCTGGGACTTGGGAGGCAGAGAATAGATGGCGGTGGGGCCGTCAGAATTTGTACTACCGGTTCTCCGAAATATTCAAAATTTCTACTACCGGTTCTCCAGAACTGGTCAGAACCTGCTGAAACCCACCACTGAATGGTTGTGAGTTGCACAGAGTTGTGGTTCTAAGATGGGTGGCCATACAAACCCTTTAAATTAATTAATTAGCAGATCATTGAAGCATCATGGGATGGGTTGTAATTTGTTTACAAGTTGACTCTTTCTGTGATCCAGAAACTGCAAGTCTCAGGACTTCTTCCAAAATGGCCACTTCCAAAATGTCCTCAGACTACCCACAACAAAAGTTGTTGTGGGGAAGAAAGGAATAACAGAATAACAGAGTCGGAAGGGACCTTGGAGGTCTTCTAGTCCAACCCCCTGCTCAAGAAGGGGAAAGTAACACCAGGACAAGCAAGGATAACTTTAAGGCTGCCTCAGATAAGGGTTGGGGGAGAGGAAGAGAAGCAGAAGGGACTGCTAGAAGAAGTGATTGCTGGTGCAGGCCTGCCAGGGACGAAGTGCCAGGGGGAAATGTTGGTGGAGTTACACTGAGCTACTAGGCAGATGCTGCTTCTGCTTTTCTTGCAGCGAGCAGTATTGTGCCTTTGCCTGGTGTGACCGAATTCTCTTCAAAGGGGAGACCATCTCTCAGCTGGACTATCGAAACCACCTGACCTTGAGGAACAGCGACCACAAGCCAGTCAGTGCTGTGTTTGACATTGCGGTATGTTGACGTAGGCTCAGCTCAGGGTCCATCTTCCTGGACCCTTGTTGGCATCTTCTGTTCCTCACATTCCTCAGTTTTGCAGGCTGGCATAGCCATTCAGTCTGCTCACCAAGGCTTCAGAGTCTTCTGCCTACTTACGTGCATTCAAAGTTGTTGCTTTGCTTTTCTGCATGGCATTTTGGTAACCTTGGTAACCCCAAGGAACCCTTGTTTCGTTTAACAAAATGAGAGCGCTGTCCTCTTCAAGAAGGACCCTTGACAGCAATGGAGTTTTGCTAAGCAAGGGCATAAGCTTGTCATTGACTCACTTTTGTTCATCCAGTAGATTCCGGGCTATAAAATACAGCAAATATACAGTATAATAAAATATCAAGGTATGTAACAAATTAGCCATAACATGAGACTGCAACTCAGAATCCTGAGCAAAATAAAACAGTTGTGTTTGAAGAACAAAATATCTTGACCAAGCTAAGGTGGGACTCTGAAATGGAAGTAGAGAAAATGCCAGGCACTCTTCCATTCCCCACACCACTGAAAATCCTCTTCTCTGCCTTGCACAGAAGAAAAGCTATAAGAGAACATCTTTGAACAGGGGCAGGTTGGCTCTATTCCCTTGAGATGGATGCAGTGACTACCTCTGTGGCCTGGTTCTTGTGGTTTAGCTTCTATGGAAGGTGATTGTGGTAGAATCTGAAGCTGAAGTGAGTTGAGGAGTTAAGAGACATGCTAATCTGGAATAGTTTAGGGCAGTGTTTCTCAACCTTGGTAGCTTGAAGATGGGTGGACTTCAAGCTTCCAAGGTTGAGAAACACTGGTTTAGATGGAGGAAGCAGCGAAAAGCAGACCCTCCCTAAATCTTGTAGTGCTTACCTAGTAGCACTTAGCAGTAGTACTTAGACTTATATACCTCTTCATAGTGCTTTTACAGCCTTCTCTAAGTCAGCCTATTGCCCCTAACAATCTGGGACCTCATTTTACTGACCTCAGAAGGATGGAAGGCTGAGTCAACTTTGAGCCAGTCAGGATCGAATTCCTGGCAGTGGGCAGTGTTAGCCTGCAATACTGCTTCTAACCACTGTGCCACCACTAGCAGTTTCTCTAGTGAGGGCATTAGGCTGCCAAGAGTCCAATTAATAGGCAAGTAACCATAAATACACCATTCTGACCAGCTGCCCATGTCCTCTTGGTTCCTTGTGCTGGACAGCAATGCCAATAATTTTGCTGGTACTGATTGTGACTACATATTATATGTCCTTTCTAGGTGAAAGTGGTGGATGAACAGCTCTACCGCAAAGTCTTTGGGGAAACTGTGAGCTCCATGGACAAGAGGGAGAATGCCAGTATCCCATCAGTCACTCTCTCCAAGAGGGAGGTAAAACAGTGCTACCCAAACAGAGAGGGAGTTTAGCACAGGAGCTGAATTCAGGCAGGAGTGGTCTCTCAAGAGACCATTGGATCAAGACAATCTTGCCTAGCTGTGGAACTGGGAACTTGGTCTGCTTTGCTGGTTCAGAGAACAGTAAGCTCTAGTCATCTGCCCAAAACATTCTTTACGAATAATTAATTAATTAATTTAGAATCAATTTCCTACTGGCTGGAAATATTCAAATCAGGGGATTTAATCCAATATTGATACTTAACCTGACCTAAATAATGCCACCATCAGATGACAAATCAGAATAGAAGCTGCAGGGGTTAGAAATGATGGAAAATATTTGTAGCTCAGGTGGTACATGTTGGTAGCGGCTTGTTCTCCGGGCTTCCTGTTTAGCTTCAAGTTGTCTTAGCTTCATGTCAGGTCTGCCTCCCTTCAAATCCTAAGAAAGAAAACCCCCGACTCCATTGATTTACAGAAGAGGAACTTTTAATAAGAATGAACTTTGCAAAAGCAAGGCAAGATCTGGGAAAAATCTGGGTGAAAGTTACACATTGAAAGTCACCTCAAATCACTCCTCCAGGAGGGATTTGGTCCAGCCCCAGAAAGACCAATCAGCATCCAATATGATGTTATGGGAAGTGTTGTGTGCCTCCGGAGTCCCAGGATGGTTGGCCTTGGAAAAGTCCAAACGACTCCACGCAGCAGCAACACAGTTCATGAGTACAAACCTCCCTTCCAAATTCTCACAGGAACACTTCACATCACCTTCCTTTTCCACCTCAAATGCCAACCCCCACCCCCACTCCCATTTCTATGGCAGCCGAGAGCAAGCAAGCTGCAAACCGCACGCTGTAGAGCCAGCTGACACAAATGTTTCATCACCAGGCTAGGTGGCATCCTTGGTGGGACTTCAGTTGATACTTCAACCAAAATTCCTCTGAGGATGTCACCTGATGATGAAACAATCAGAAGCTAAACGAGAAGCTGTAAGGGTTGCCTGGAGAAAATAAGATTTACACCACTATCATTTTGGCAGTTCAAGAATGGATGAATAGCAGCTGAACTGAACTCTGGGTCTTTATTCTATTGTTCTGCATCTCCAGTTCTTTTTCAGGGATGTGAAGTTTATGCAGCTACAAATGGACGTCTTCATCATCTGCAATGGGCCAACCCCTTGCCAGTTTGAGTTCATCTGCAAGCCACATGAAAGCAGCTATTGCAAGCCATGGCTAACAGCAAAACCCAGCAAGGGCTTCTTGTTATCAGGTGACTTGATGGTTGTGATATGTGAGTGTACCTGCATGTTGTACTCCAGTTTACGTTTGTGCTAGAAAGAAGCAGTCCATAGGCTGCTTTTTGGTTTTAGGTTTGAGAACATGCAATTCATTCTCTGTAACCTGTCTTTTCCCCTGAAAAGGTGGTGGTATGAGCATCAGACTTGAATAACTTGGATTGTTTGAACTTGTAGCAGTTTGATTTCTGGTCTATATTTCTGACCTTAGGTAGTGTTTTTGTGCACTCCATTGCTTTTGTTAGACCTCTGATATTTTTAATCCCAACCAGATAATCAATGTATTGATTATCTGATTGGGATTAAACAAATATAATCTGTTTATTATATTTTGTGTCTGGAATATTTCAGTTTGCTATTTCTATGAGGTTACAGCCAAACTTTGCTAAAATGTTGGTCTTTGATCATCTGATCTTTCTTTGTAAATCTCCAACAACTCTTTCCACCTGTGCATGAGATCTGTGTGAAGTTTTCAGTCTTGGTATTCTTAGTTTACATCTTTCTTCTCTCTTGAGATGATGAGGTAACCATTGAGTTGGAAGTGTTTGTGAATAAATCAACAGCAACCCATTTAAACTCTGGAGAAGACCAATTGGAAGATGTCTTAGTTTTACACCTTGACCGGGGCAAGGATTATTTTTTACCTGTGACAGGAAATTATTGCCCCAGCTGCTTTGGGACCCCCATACATGCTCTCATTCACATGAGACAACCCATTCAAGATATATTGCCAGAAACCATCAGGAAGCTGGTGAGATCTTACTGTCATGGATACCCCCCCTTCTACCTGTGATACCACCATTTGCACAAGAACACAGACCCTTATAGCGCCTGTTGTTGTTTTTATCCAGACACTGATGCCATTGCAGTCAGGAGAAGATTTCTTCTGGGATGAGAAGCCCTTGGACGTACCCAAGGAATTGTGGATGATGGTGGACCATCTGTACCATAATGCTTGCCAAAAGGTGAGTATCCACCTGAGTCTATGCATCCTAATCGTGATAGAAGTATCCTGTTGCAGTAGGCAGGTATTTAATTCTGAAGTCAAGGATAGAAAAACAGTTGGGAATGTTTCTATAGATTATTTGACTCAGCTCTGTTCCTTACAGATAGTACTCGTTTACTGACTACAGTTGTGACTGGCAGCTCAGTCATTAAGCAAAGCATTCACTAAGTGAACTGTGCTTATGAACTTACTTCATCTTTCCTTTGCTTTACAGACCTGTGAAGGTTGTAAATGCAAGGACTGGTCACAAAACTTTTTTTTTTATCACTGTTATATCTGTAAAAGGTTGCTAAATGAGGCAGTTGTAAATGAGGACTACCTGTATGACAGTTTCACATGCAAAAAAAGGCCTGCTATGGGACGATGGGAGCAGATGTGTTTGTATGGATGCAAATAAGAGGAATGTGCTGTCAGAAGACCTGACAAAAGACAACTGTTTGCATGTAACTTCCATCTTCCTTTGGTTCTGCTACCACTGCTGCTCCTCGCCTGCAGAAGGACCTATTCCAGCAGCCTGGTCCTCGAGCTGAATTTCCGGAGATCCGCGACTGCCTGGACACAGGAACGTTGGACACACTCGGTATTCTTTGGGGAAGGCCCTTTCCTTTCCTTCCTTGCCCAGTGGTGAAATCCAAATTTTTTTACTACCGGTTCTGTGGGCGTGGCTTGGTGGGCATGGTAGGGGAAGGATACTGCAAAATCCCCATTCCCACCCCACTCCTGGGGGAAGGATATTGCAAAATCTCCATTCCCACCCCACTCCTAGGGGAAGGATATTGCAAAATCTCCATTCCCCCCCACCACTCTGGGGCCAGCCAGAGGTGGCATTTGCCGGTTCTCCGAACTACTCAAAATTTCCGCTACCGGTTCTCCAGAACCTGTCAGAACCTGCTGGATTTCACCCCTGCCCTTGCCCCTTAAAGCTGCTTCTGGGCCACCATCTAACAGATTCTTGAGGGTGTGCCAATGGGGAGAGTCACACTGCAGCTTCAATCTATCAGCTGCCCCATCCCACCCCAAGAGGGACTTTTTGTCTCCTTGAACTTTTTTTTTTTTTACTTTTAAAACCATTTTTTCTACAACCTCTTCGGCTGGGCAATGGGGGCCGGGGGGGGCAGGGTTTTTTGCAACCGATTCTCCGAACCACCCGCCTCCATCGCTACTGGATCGGGCAATCCAGTCTGAACCGGGAGCATTTCACTCCTGATGTAGGTGCTTAATGGACATAACCCACTCCCATGGGAGACTGGAGCTTTCCCAGGGTCAGAGTAAGCACAGGCAGAGTAAGCAGCCCTTTTCCTTTCATCCTCATTGTCAGTTGGCAGCAGCTGCTCTATAGCTGAAGTTCTGCTTCTCTTCTTGGAGAGTCTTCCAGAGCCAGTTATCTGCTTCCAGCTGTATGACCGCAGTGTGGAGAGTGCTGGCAGCTACTGCCTGAGTAGTCAGGTAAGGGAGCCCAGGGAGGAGCAGGAATGTGTAAACACCCTGGGCATCTCTAGGTCAGCAGTGACTCTCCTCCTCTTTTCCAGGTAGTTTCCATGCTCCCCCGGTGCCACAAAAATGTTTTCAATTATCTGATGGCATTTCTACGGGAACTGCTGCAACATTCTGAGAAAAACCACTTGGATGGGCATTTCCTTGGTAAGCAAGATTGAACCCCCTCTGGGAGTGCAGTGCAGCATCATCTGGCCTGAGGATGAGAGGGGAGGGTTTATTTGCTCTGGGAGCAAGTGGGGAGGAGGCTCCTTCCCACTTGCAGCACTGCAGAATTCCAGCCCCTTGCTGTCCTTTGCTGCTTCCTCTCTCTGGGGCAGCATTATTCCCCACCCCACCCCAAAGCTCAGTGGTCTTCAACATCTTCATAAGTGATTTAGATGAGATGATATAAAAGGAGCTCATCAACTTTGCAGACAACAGCAAGCTGGCAGGATAGGCTCAAGAATCAGATGGCTCTCGACAGACTTGAACCTATCTAACAAAATGAAGTTCAAAAGTGAGAAAAGTAAGGTTTTACACTTAGGAAAGAAAAAACAAATGCACAGGTATAGAATAGGTCCGTGATGGCGAACCTATGGCATGCGTGCCACACGCATGCGTGGCACGCGGAGCCATATCTGTGGGCACGCGAGCTCAGCTCCAGCAAGCTGATTTTTGGGCCTTCTGGGCCCACCAGTTGGCAAACAGGCCATTTCCAGCCTCCGGAGGGGCTCCAGGGGGTGTGTGGGGAAGGCCATTTTCGCCCTCCCCAGGCTCCTAGAAAGGCTCGGGAGCCTGG
The DNA here is from genome assembly GCF_059756535.1 of Pantherophis guttatus. Taxonomy (NCBI): domain Eukaryota; kingdom Metazoa; phylum Chordata; class Lepidosauria; order Squamata; family Colubridae; genus Pantherophis; species Pantherophis guttatus. The sequence goes on along the minus strand of NC_142072.1, from coordinate 26,798,842 downwards.
GGAGAGTGAAAAACGGGTCTACTGGACCCACTGTGCCATCACGTGCCAAAAGTGTGGTGTGTGTGTGTGTGTATGGGGAGGGTCACATGCACATGCGTGGGGGGTGGGGCGCATAGAATTATGGGTGTCGGCACGCGCACGTGTGACCCCTCTGTGCTCCCCCTGCTTTTGGCACGTGATCGCAAAAAGGTTAGCCATCACTGGAATAGGTGGTACCTGGCTCAATACCTGGTGGTACCTGGTTTCTTAATGAGCCACCACTTAAATATGAGCCAGCAGTGTGCTGCAGCTGCCAACAGAGAGGTAGTTTCAAGCTCACATGAAATGCTAGTAGCACTTAATACTGCACTGGTAAGACCGCACTTGGGATACTGCATCCATTACTGATCACTATGATGCAAAATAAATAAACAAATAAATGTTGAGATCCTAGAAAGAGTGCAGAGAAGAGCAATAAAGGTAATAAAGGGTCTGGAAGCTAAAGTGTCATGGTTCCAACCAATGCCCTAATTAAATCATAAGCCTCGAGCCAAGCTTCAAAAGAAATCCAGTTATTTATTAGGAGCTTCATATTGGCACATTCCAAGTGAAGCCAACTCTGACCTCACTTAATTCACATCCAGGCTCTGAACGTACATCCAGACCCTGTTTCCCCCACCCACCCCGCCCCAAGGTGTGTCATCAGTCACATTCTCCAACGAAACAATTTCGCGTGTTGTAGAGATCACTTCCCTCCGGGCACTGTGGATAACCACAGAGATGGCCTTGACAGAGTGATGTATGGAATGTGCTTTTGTTTTGACTGAAGTGTTCCCTCGCTGCAGCTGCAAAGTTTGTTTTCCCATCTCCCTTGCCTATGGCAACTCGAGAGCAGGCCAGGGATGCTTTGCGAGTTGACATATGACACATCATATGACATATGATGAACTATTAAGGAATGTCTAGCCTAACAAAGAGAAGGATTAGAGGCAGGGGTGAAATGCTACCGGTTCAGACCGGTTCGGCCAAACCGGTAGTAAAAAATGCTTTAAAAAGTAAAAAAAAAAAGTTCCGATGATTGCAGTTCGCTCAGCTGATCGTCGTAACTTTTTTTTTTTTACTTTTGAGGCATTTTTTTATTACCGGCTCGGGAGAATAGGTAGTAAAAATTGCTTTAAAAAAGTAAAAAAAAAGGCTCTGACAATCACAGCTGTGCCATGCGATCACCGGAGCCTTTTTTTACTTTTTTAAAGCATTTTTTTACTACCAGTTCAGCCAAACCGGTCCGAACCGGTAGGATTTCACCCCTGCCTCTAATCCTTCTCTTTGTTAGGCTAGACATTCCTTAATAGTTCATCATATGCCTCCTTTCCCATTGCCAGCCCTCACCGCTTCCTTCTTTCTCTGGGCAGCGAGTGTATTTGGGCCTGTCCTGCTGCGTCCTCCACCTGGCCACCCAGCGCCTGACACTGTTGAGAAGCAGAAGGCCCAGCAGTTCCTCCAGCACTTCCTTTTCCAGGAAGGAAGCTCACCTTGAAGGCTTTGGGAAGATTGTCAGTGGGATTCCTGGGAAGATGCTTTGGTATATTCAGAAAATTACATGCTTTACTACTTTAAAATGTTTTAAAATAAAGATAATCTTTTAAAAATAATACAGGGCAGTTACAAAGAAACAATTTCCAAAAACTAGTAGTGGGTTTTGGTATTAAAGGAGGAATTAATGTGGATTCTGACTCTTCATATCCCAGTTTCTGTGGGGAAAAAATCATTCTCCTCCATTGCTTTTCAATTTAATTTTCAACCCCAAGTCAGGTGCTTTGATTTAAATAAATGAATTCTTTTTTAAGATGTTTCCCGCTCTTTGTAATTCAGACAGCGCTGCTGTGGGGGCATGCAAGTGGCTGTTTTAAGGAGCTGCCAGGTAAACCAGGATGCAGATGCCAGGATGCAGATGCCAGTTCCTTGCTCTTTGCCACCCAGTCACGCTGTTCCCCTTGCCTCCATAGTCTCCATTCTGAGTTACATCATGGGTGTCTTTGGCAGTTGTTCTTCCTCTTTGGATTTCAATGGATCACTGGCTGTGTGAAAGCATCCATAAGACCTGGAATTGGAAGGTCCGACCTTGGGACTCTACTTGGACATCCCTAGCCTGGCTTGGCTGCCCTTCTCCACTATCCTGTTTAGGCAACTCCCAAATTTAAAACAAAGTGAAATAAAGAGACCAAGGCAGAAGCATCTCCAAAGGGCAGGCTAGCCCACTCTCGTTGGGGTCTGGTGGGCCTGGAGAATGGAACTTGGGCAGCCAGATCTCATCTTTCATGAGGCACAGCCAAGAAGCAGAACAGTCAGAGTAGTTCAGCACTCTTCTGAGTCAATTTCTGGGCACTGCAGTGAAGAAAGGTGAGCTACTTCATCTTACGCTGTTTAAAGATTCTGAAACATATATAAAGATGACTCTTGCGAAGATAGTGCCATTTTGTCCCTTAAATCAAAGAGTGGAGCTCTGTTGTACCTGAAAGAAATTGGAGTCAAAAACACTAGCAAGGGGGAAGGGTTGGGAGGGGGCAGGTTTGAACAAGAAGCAAAGACAAGTTAATGGAGAGGCTGAACTCCAGGAAAGAGGAGCTGGCCTGGGTTTGTTTGCCACCAGAGAGAATAGAATAGAATAGAATAGAATAGAATAGAATAGAATAGAATAGAATAGAATAGAATAGAGTAGGGTAGGGTAGGGTAGGGTAGGGTAGGGTAGGGTAGGGTAGGGTAGGGTAGGGTAGGGTAGAGTAGAGTAGAGTAGAGTAGAGTAGAGTAGAGTAGAGTAGAGTAGAATAGAGACACCCAGAGCTGCCAAACCACACTCTGGTCACCTTCCCCAAATTAGAGACGGGTGTTAAAGCAGTGTTGAACTAGTGTCAGTGCAAGGGGAAACCACTATTATAAAAATGGTATGGTTTAGCTCATTCACATCTCTATTGAGGATATTGTATGGCTGCCCATCTACCACGCTTGGCAGCAAACAAGATAAAAGACAGAATCAATTTCACAACCCATTACAGTTGAGGCCTCTAAAAATTTCCGTAACTATAAACCACACACCTGTACCCCCATCAGGGCTCCAATAGTCCCCTGGCCCCAGTGTCGGGGATTGGGCAACAGCCCTTCATGGTCTTCTGGAAGGCCACTAGGGTCACGAGAGAAGGAGCTGGAATGCTCCTGTGCAGAGAGGAGTCTCAGAGGAGCAGTGTAATGCACAAATTGCATCCCCCGCTTTCTCACTGTACTTCTATACGGAGCCCACTGAATATTTCCCTCCAGGGGATTCAAGAAAAAGCGACTGAGGAACGTTTTTCACATTTACAACTGTTGCAGCATCTCCCTGATCACGTGATCAGAATTCAGACACTTGGCAACTGATTCCTATTTATGATGGTTGCAATGTCCTGGGGTCACGGGATCCCTTTTGCAACCTTCTGACAAGCAAAGTCAATGGGGAAGCCAGATTCACTTAACAGCCACGTCCACTTGCTCTGCCTGGCTGTGGGCCTTGAAGTCTGCAAGATGGAGCTGTTGCACTCTCCTTCCTTCTGCCCTGAGTTTCCAACAGGACCAGGACTTTGCCTGCAGAGAAGTACCAGTTGCACAATACACATTAAATGCGCAATCGCATTTCCTCACATTCAACGAGGAAAAAGTAGAAGACAGTAGAAAAATCCAATGTGGGCAAACTAAAAGCAAAAACTGAATTGTAGGAAATGGAAGAAGGACTCCAAAAAGCTCAAATGGGTAGTCTGGGAATCAAAAGGGAAAATTGGGAAAGCTGAGATTCAGAATGAGTTGAAATTGGCAAAGGAGGCCAAGAAGAAACAAAAGCCCTCAAGGACTCCCCTTCGCTCCAAATGCTCAAGCTTGATCTGTCAAGAAAGCTTCGGTTTGGATTCTCGCACTGTGGAGGGAATTAAGCATAGTGGCCTAAAGGGGTAAACATCTGCCAAAGTTGGGGGGAAAGCACAGGTATCAATTTCATTTAAAAATACTTACTTTAAAACCATAGCTTGAAATATAGAATTGAAAGTTGATTACTGAATGCAAGAAAAGCAGTCTATGATGGAAATAAAGCATGTGTCAAGTATAATGCACTCTGATAACAGCTCAACATTGAACATTTGAGTAAAAGAGGTGTAATATCCACACCCTGTAGTTGATACTAAAGGTGTTTGGATTGTGGATGGGAATGTCCATCTACTTTCCTATCCAAAGAATGCTGTGTTATGGTTTAAGAATCTGAATAATTCTAGGATCTAGAATTCTTATCACTTGCATGATAAGAGCTATGGTAGCGCAGTGGTTAGAGTGCAGTTCTGCAGGCTTCTTCTGCTGCCTGCTGGCTGCCTGCAATTTGGCAGTTCGAATCTCATCAGGCTCAATGTTGCACCTTCCATCCTTCCAAGATTGGTAAAATGAGGACCCAGATTGTTGGGGGCAATATGCTGACTCTGTAAACCACCTAGAGAAGGCACTGTGAAGTGGTATATAAGTCTAAGTGCTATTGCTATGACACAATGAGGAGCATGAGAAATCTGTATGCCTTAGCAGAGTGTCTACCAAAGACAGGAAAGCAAGCAGAGAAATGTTAAGAAATGCAAAAGCTGAAAGAAAAGTAAGATTTTACACTTAGGCAAGAAAAATCATTGCACAGGTGTAGAATAGGTGTCACCTGCTCCATAGCAGCAAGTGTGACAGGGATTTAGGAGTCCTAGTGGACAACCACTTAAGCAGTGTGCTGCAGCTGCCCCAAAAACCAATGCAGTCCTAGCATTGACAGAAGAAGAGTATCAAGATTATAGAGCTGTGGTGGTGCAGTACTGGAGGCTACTTCTGCTGACTGCCGGCTGCCAGCACTTTGGCAGTTCAATTTTCATTGGCTCAAGGTTGGCTCAGTCTTCCATCCTTCTGAGGTTGGGAAAATGAGGACCCAGATTGTTGGGGACAAGATGCTGACTCTGTAAACCACTTAGAGAGGGCTGTAAAGCACTGTGAAACAGTATATAAGTCTAAGTGCTATTGCTATCACATGAAGTATTATTGCTGCTTTATATTGCACTGGTAAGACCACACTTGGAATACTGAGTTCAGTTTTGATCACCATGATACAAAAAAGATGTTGAGACTCTAGAAAGAGTGCAGAGAAGAACAATAAAGATGATTAGGGGACTGGAGGCTAAAGGCTCAAAAGCTTTGTTATTGTTATGTGTCAGTAACCCCGCAATTCAACTATCTAGAATTGCAGTCTGTAATGGATGTGTTGTATGTGTAATGAATGTGTTGGTGTAAAGTAAATTTAACAGAGTTGGAAAGGATCTTGGAGGTCTTCTAGTTCAACCTCTTGTTCAAGTAGGAGACCCTATATCAGAGGTCTTCAAACTTGGCAGCTTTAAGACTTGTGGACTTCAACTCCCAGAATTCTCCAGCCAGCATAACATAGCTGGCTGGAGAATTCTGGGAGTTGAAGTCCACAAGTCTTAAAGCTGCCAAGTTTGAAGACCTCTGCCCTATACCATTTTAGACAAATGGTTATCCGATCTCTTCTATAAAACCTGGCAATGATGGAACACCTACAACTTATGAAGGCAAGCCATTCCACTGGTTAATTATTCTGTCAGGAAAATTCTCCTTAGTTCTAGGTTGGTTCTCTCCTTGACTAGTTTCTATCCATTACTTCTTGTCTTGCCTTCTGATGCTTTGGAAAATAGGTTGACACCATTCTTCTTTACAGCAGTCCCTCAAAAATTGGAACAATGCTATCATGTCACCCCTAATCCTTCCTTTCACTGGACTAGACATACCCAATTTACTGGGGCCTAAGACTGAACCTTGGGTTACACCACTGCTTACTTCCCTCCATGTAGATGTAGTTCCATTAAGCATTACATGTGGAGTGTGTATAGTCCTTAACGGAACTGTCAACCAGTTATGAATCTATGCAGTGGTGATGCTATCTATCCCACATTTTTCTAACTTACTAAGAAGTAGGTTATGGTCTACTTTGTCAAATGCCAAGCATACTACATCCACAGCATTTTGCTTATCCACTAACTTAGAGACTTTGTCAAAGAATGAAAGTTTGGTTGTACTTTTTAAAAATATTTTTTTTAGTTTACTTTATTGTCATTGCACATGGTACAATGAAATGTCATCTTCAGTGTACATTGTAACTATAAAAACACAAACATAAATCCTTTACATTCTATATAATTGAAATTGAAAACCGATATTGCACTATACCATAGAATTCAATATGGTTATTGCCCTGGGATAGAAGCTGTTTTTCAGCCTATTTGTCCTTGTATTTATTATCCTGTATAGGCAGCGGGAGCTATAAAGCTCTTCTAAAGAGGGGAGAGGGCAACCAATGATCCTCTGGGCAATGACGTTGACCCTCTGGAGCATTGTCCTATCTGCCACTGTGCAATTTGCAAACCATAAACAGATGCAGTAAGTTAAAATACTCTCTATGGTGCAGCGGCAATTTTTCATTCAGTTGTTGTTTCCTGAGAAGTCTCAGGCAGTATAATCTCTGCTGGCCCTTTTGACCAGTGCTGCAATTTGAGTGTCCCAGGTCAGGTCCTTTTATGATAACACCCAGAAACTTAAAACTGGCCACTTGCTCCACTAGGTCTCCATTGATAAGCAAGGGCTGGATGTCTGATCTACTCCTTCTATAGTCCACTATAAGCTCCTTGGTCTTATTTGTGTTAAGGACCAGGTTATTGTCTCTACACCATGAAAGCAACCGTTCCACCTCATCTTAATAGGCAGACTCATTCCCCCCGCCATCAACCCCACCACTGTTGTATCATCTGCAAATTTAGTAATAATATTACTAGCCTGAGAACAATTAACCAGCGGAACAGCTTGTTTTCAGAAGTTGTGGGTGCTTCATTAGTGGAGGTCTTGTAAGAAGAGACTGGACAGCTGCTTGTCTGAAGTACTATAGGGTCTCCTGTTTGAGCAGGGGTTGGACTAGAAGACCTCCATGGTCCCTTCCAGCTCTATTCTGATTGATCGATCTTATGTTTTTAATCACTTTGCTTACCCTTCTCTGAGCAAGGGTCCGACTAGAATCCTATACTTTTGCTTTGCACAATATATTGGATTGTAAATTAAGGTCAAACACTGAACCTGGGCAAAAATGTGGTTGGATAGTTTTTCACTCTGCATTTTGCAAATAGTAACGTCCTTCCTTCCATCCTGCCCGTTTGTTTTTTTTAATTTGACGTTATCCTGTGCATATTTTTCATTGTGGAGTGATTCTAAAATAGATGTTACTATTAAAAAAAATTGAAATGCAAAGGAACTAAGAAAAAAACAAGATCAGCCATACTGAGATATGGGGGAAAAACGCAGAAAGGCGGAAAGATAAGCCACTTCCCAGCCTCCATCCAGGTATCGGAACCGGGACTCGCCCTCGCGCCTCGGCTCCACAGAAGCTCTGCACCCGGGGCAGGACAAGCGGAGGGAGGGGAGGCCCCACGCAGGAACAGCGCCTCCTGACGGCGAGAGGCGCCAATAGGAAGCCATCGGGAGGCGGGGTCAGGGCCGGAAGTACGGCGTCACGAGGGCTGGCCGGAGGCCGGAAGCGGAAGCGCGGCTGCCTGCGGAGACCCTGGTGGCGGCGGAGGAGAGCGGAGAGAACGTCGGTGGCGGAGGACGACCCAGCATCATGGCGGCGGCTCCGCCCGGGCCTGACCCGGCGCTGAGGGCACCCGGTGAGGCCACGGCCTCTGCAGGCGGCGCCGGGCCCGGCTGGCTCAGCGCTGCTGCTGCTGCTGCTGCTGCTGCTGCTGTTGCCGGGCCTTCGTCGTCGTCGGCGGGCCAAGTGCGGCGGTGAGGCCGAGGAGCCGGCTCTTCCAACCGCCTGGGTCCTGGGTTGGCCGGGGGCGGCGGGCCGGTCGTCCGGGTCTCGGGAGTAAACGGCGGCCCGGAGTCGGTTTCTGTTTGAGCGCGGCCTGTCTTCGTTCACGGTTTCCCCCCCCCCACCCCCCGCTTTTCCTCCTTTGCAGACAATCCGCAGCGTCTTCCTCCTGTGGCCGCCCCTGAACTCCACTGAGCCATGGGGGAGAACAGCCCACGGAATGTCATCTACTACGAGGTGGGGGAAGATGACTTGGCTCGAGATGACAAACTGATCAGATTCGATGACCAGAATGGCCTGGCCTCCCCTTCCTCCCGGACAGTCTATGACAGGACCACCGTCCTCATTGAGCAAGACCAGGAGCCGTTGGAAGAAGAGGAGGAGGAGGAGGAGGAAGAGGAGGAGGAAGAGGAAGGGCAAGGCCGGCATCTTCTGCCTTTCTTACAGGAGGATAGATTCCACTTGATGGCCGATCACGAAGGCATCTCCCAGGGCTACGTGCAGCACATTATTTCGCCGGATCAGATCCATTTGACTATCAATCCTGGCTCAACTCCCATGCCCCGGAACATCGAGGGGGCCACCCTCACTTTGCAGTCAGAGTGCCCTGAAACCAAGGTTAAAGAAGTAAGTTGACAGCTTAAACGAGGCCCTCTTTCCGAGAGTCTTCTGGAAGAAGTTCTTCATTGAAAGAATGTTAAAAACTTATTGAGGGTCTTCTGGTTTGTCTGAGAAAATTATTTTCTTTTGCATTTTAGGAGCTTAAAAATATGTCAAAATACATAAATTGAGGTGCCTAAATTTCTAAACCAATTTTGTTTTTCTATGTTTTTGTTTTTCTTTAATTTCTATTACTATTTCAACCAGTGACTCTGGACAACATATGTCATAAAACATAAAAATATATACTATACTTAGTCATGAGTAAAACTATTGCCATAGATATTAATATAACCAAGAAACAGGGCCCTTAACATACTCGGGCCCCAGGCTCCAACCAAGTTTTCACAATCTAATGGAAGGCCAGCAGGGTCATGGTCATCCCACTCTCTGAAGGAATGATATTCCAGAGGACAGGGAGAACCAGAGAAGGCACCTCTCCTAGTTCCCGCCAGCCAACATTCCTTGGCTGACGGACTTGTAACATGCCCACTTGCTAGACTAAACTGGATGAGTAGAAACAGCTTTTGTCTGCTCCTGAGTAATGTTTTATGGTGGATGTAAAAAAAATCTACACACACCTGTTAAAATGCCACATTTTTGAGATGTAAAAAAACCCAGACCAATATTAATCATTTCAGAATTTTTTTCACCTTTAATATAATATGTGAGTTGTGCAAATCAATTGAAAAACTGAAATAGTTTAGGGGGAAAATAATACAAAAGTACAGTAACATGATTGCATAAGTGTACACAGCCTTAAACTAATACTTTGTTGAAGCAACTTTTGATTTATGATGACACTCAAGCCTTTTGTGGTAGGTGTCCGTCAGCTTTGCCTTGGGAAACCCTCTTCAGATTTACAATTGGATTCAGGTCTGGGCTCTGGCTGGGCCATTCCAAAACTTTGATCTTCTGGTGAAATCATTCTTTTGTTGATTTGGAGATATTCTTTGGGTCATTGTTGTGTTGAAAGGTCATTCTCAGCATTTTAAGCAGAGGTCTGAAAGCTTTGTGCCCAAATTGACTGGTATTTAGAACTGTTCATAATTCCCTCCACCTTGACTAAAGCCCCAGTTTCAGCTGAAGAACAGCAGGCCGAAAGCATGTTACCACCAACATGGTTCACTGTGGGTGTAGTGTATTTTTGGCGATGTGTTTTGTGCCAAACATGCATTTTGGAATTATGGACAAAATTCCAACTCGTTTGCCCACTTGCTTTTGTCAGAAATGCAAAATGTAACTGGGCTTGGATGTTTTTCTTTGTAAGAGAAAAGCTTCTGCCTTGCCTTCCTACCCCATAGCCCAGGCATATGAAGAATAGAGTAGATTGTTGTCACACGTAGTAAACAATCAGTATTTGCCAGACATTGCTGCAGCTCCTTTAATGTTGCTATAGGCCTCTTGGCAGCTTCTCGGACTAGTTTTCTTGTTTTTTTCATCAATTTTGGAGGGACATCCAGTTCTTGTTAATGTCACTATTGTGTCAAATTTTCTCCACTTCTTGGTAATTGTCTTCACTGTGTTCCATGGTATATCCGATGCCTTGGAAATTTTTTTATACAGCTCCCCCAACTGAAACTTTCCAGCACTGAGATCCCTTTGATGCTTTGTAAGCTCTTTGCAGATGATGGCTTTTGCCGTAAGAAGCAACTAAATGTCAGAAAAATCCTACTAGAAAAGCTGAAATTTATATGGTTTGATCAGAGTCACCTTACTTGATGGCAGGTGTGTACTGTTTACCATCAGTTTGAATTTGACTGGTTAATTCTGAACACCGCTACACCCCTACTTTATAAGAGGGTGTGCACATTTAAGCAACCATGTTTTTGGATGTTTTAATGTTATTTCCCCCCCACCCCCAAATATTTCAGTTTGTTTTTCAATGGAATTATACAACTTGTATCCGTGATGGCGAACCTATGGCATGCGGAGCCCTACAGCCATACATGGCACGTGGAACCACACAGCTCAGCTGTAGTGTGCATGCGTGTGCCAGCCAGCTGATTTTCTAAAAACAGATCCACCCTGTGGGGTGGGGGTGGGGAAGGCCCATTTTTCGCTCTCCCCAGGCTCCAGAGGCTTTCTAGGAGCCTGGGGAGGGCAAAAAGCGCCCCTCCCCCCAAGGCCCTCCGGAGGCCAGAAATGGCCCGTTCTTGGTCTGATTTTTTTACATCTTAAAATCCTGGCATTTTAACACGGGTGTGTGTGGATTTTTTATATCTACTGCATATAGTACAAGTCTAATACATTTTTGTACCTTTTTAAATTGCTGCAAAATGCTCAATCACATTTCATAAAAAAGACAGGAGGCTTAAAAAGGGTTATAGGAATGTTTTCCTGATCAGTCAGATCACCTTGTTGTCTCTAAATTCTGTTCATGATTGATTATTGACATGTTGGCTTGGGAATTTTCAGTACTAAAATTAAGGGAAAGGATCCAATGATTGAGATAAGGAATTATGTTTAACAAGTTTTTAACGTAAATCTTTGAACTTTCGGTTGTTTTAAAATTGTAAATTCAGAGAGCAGTTCTCTTAGCTTCAAGTTTTTGGTTCAGTGAGAAGTTTAAAATAAAGTATTTCTTTTGCAGTTTCACAATAGGGTACTTGTCAAACATTCAAAATCACTTTCAAGCAAAACGTTCTTATTGCCACATGAGTTAAAAGTGATAATACTCAGTTTTTTAGAAAAAGTTAGAAGCACAGGTAGCCCTTAACTTCAGCCACTTGGTGACTGAAGTCATTTTGGTTGATGACTGCCTCCCTGGGCCATGTGACTTGCATGTCCGGTGCTAGGCAACTTGGCCGCATTTATGGCATTTAGCAGCATCCCACAGTCACATGACCATAAAGAGAAAATTCTGCCTGCCTTACCCAGGTGAGTAGGAAGTGTCTGTTAGGAAGAGGCATGGGGGAAACAGTCTTGCTAGCTGCTTCTCTGTTTTGAAACAACTTGCTCCCACTCTTTTAACCTTCCAGGGAATACGTAAGATCTGGCTTGTCTGGAAGGCTTCGATAGGAGCTGTCCTATTGTTTGGGGAGTGGGAATATACTCTTACTCCGCATTGAGATTTTATGCATACAGAGTGAGGCATAAATGCAATCATTCAGATTTCATATTGCATAGAAAAGGAAGCAAAAGTAAAGCTACTTTATGCAAGTTTTGTATACTGCATTCTCAGTATACCCATTACACTTCCTCCAAATCCTTCAAAGTAAATTGCTCACTGCAAACCCTGTTAAAGGTTTTCCTTTAATTTAGCTAACTGGGATTTGTAGTAAGAGCTTATCCCACTATTATCTGGACTGGGAGACAGGAGCTGGGATTTACATAAAGGACATTAGGTATGTTGAAGATATGACTGTGGAGGGATAAACTCTGGTAGTTCCAATCCACCCAGAGCTTCCATTTTGGAAATACGTGATGTGAGTATAGGAATCCAGTGTTATTTTTCACTGTATTTTGAAGCTTTCTTGAAATGCTCTCAATATCTGAGCCGCATCTATCCTTCATAGCTATGCAGCAAACTTTGTTGAGTCTTCACCTTTGTATTGTAGTGGATTCCAGGAGATTTTAGGGACTTCCTCTGCGTAACAATGACAGCTACTGACTGGATCTCCAAACTCGACATTAAACTCTGAAATGTTATTTCTGTTTTCCTCTTAGGTTTTCTTACTGCTCTTTTTCTAATTGTTTTAACCTGTAAAAATGAAGTGTTTTAATATTGTGTGTGACCAGCCATACGCTAAATAATAAATGTAGTGGATTGGTAACAGAAGGAAAGCCTCTTCAGAGAAATCTGTGTGTAGAGGACATAGACTTTGTCCATAGTTGATAGAGATTTCCCCCAATGAAACCTTAACTATATTTAATGAATGTATTTGTATATGTATTCTTTGGGCTACAATCTCAGCTGTGAACAAATCACTTTTACTGAGTATAGTAAAGCCTAATTATAGTTTCCTGTAGACCTTCCTCATCATCACGGTAATGTCATGTGTCCTCTATTCCTCCCCATAAGTAGATTTTTTTTTTATTTCTAAGAAGTCGGGAGTGAGTCTCATTTACACTAGGCAACTGGCCGAAAGGGATAAATGATGATTCATATGCAGTACTATGATGCAACATGTACTTGAATCAGACATTGTAATTTGTGTTTGATGATTCGTGACATTCACTATTTTTATATTGTAGGTTATGAGGGATGCTGTTAAAATGTCAGTTGCATTCACTGGAGACATTTAGGATAGTCTCTCAAGTGAAGTGACCTATACATTTCTTAAAGTTGCATAAAACAACCTACAAGGAAAAGTTGGGGAGCCTACTTTAGCATAGAGCTCACATTTAGCTATATTTTTCTTGCCTGCTGTCCTGAATCTAAAAGTCCTTATTGTGCCCCCTAATCCCCAAGCAAAGGGCAGGGTCGTGGGACTGTCTATGGACACAAACAAAGGAGGATCTCCTCTGATTCTGATCAGAGTGAGCAGCTTTATTTGCATAACACGCAAACAGAGTGCTGCTTTTGCTGCCTCCTGAACTCAAACACTTATTTTCTCTTCCAGTAGCTCTGTGAAATGGATTGGGCCAATATTGATTTGAATGATACTTGTTTTTCTGACAGGTGAAGCGCTACCAGTGCACATTTGAGGGCTGCCCTCGTACCTACAGCACTGCAGGCAACCTGCGCACCCACCAAAAGACCCACCGTGGGGAGTACACCTTTGTGTGCAATCAGGAGGGGTGTGGGAAGGCCTTTCTGACATCCTACAGCCTGAAAATCCATGTCCGGGTGCACACCAAGGAGAAGCCCTTTGAGTGTGATGTTCAAGGTTGTGAAAAAGCCTTCAATACACTGTACAGGTAAGAGGATGAATTTTGGAAATCTCACGTTCATCAGGAGAAATTACTGCTTACACATGGAGAGAGGGAGAGAGAGAGAGAGAAATGGGTACTCCTGGTTGAATTGACCAATGTCCTGATTGGTCCTGATGTTTTACTCTCCCCGCTCCCCAGATCTCTCACATCAGTTTTTGTAGCTCTTGCAGAATTTATTACCTGATGTACATCACCCACCCAATGTCTTCCACTAAAATGTTGGCTTTGATGGGTGTTTTCAGTGTGCAGAACCTTGGCCCAAATCTGTAATCATATCAGATGGGCCTTGCTCTTTCACTGCAGGGCATGTCTTGGATCAGAAGAGACATTCTCCAACCCCCTTCTTCTTTAGGTTAAAAGCCCATCAGAGGCTTCATACGGGGAAAACATTTAACTGTGAGTCAGAAGGTTGCAGCAAGTACTTTACAACCCTCAGTGATCTGCGGAAACACATTCGGACTCACACTGGAGAGAAGCCATTCAGGTAAGTTGTCTGGTTGCTGCATGAATTGCATTGTATCCTGGGCCATTTGCAAGGCTTTTAAACAGGCAGTGTACCATAATATCTGCTGGGACTTTTTGGAAGCAGTTTATTCACTGAGGCCTATAATGTGTAAATTCCCAAACACATTTCTAGTATGTACCCCTCTGGCAAATGTTGAATTATCTAGCAGAGTGCACAGCTTCATTTGTTCAGTGTCACTCAACATTAGACTAGTTTACCATAGAAAAGCAAGTAGTTTTAGCCTTTTTCATTGTGCAAGTGGAGAAGATCAGCCTGATGCAGACATGTCCCCTTCTGCAGAAGCTCAGAGGCATCAAAACTGCTCTTGGGTTTTTGGTTTCAGTTGACTTGATGGGTTGACTTTTACTGGTCCCAACGTACCCACACATATTCTGAGATTAATATTGGAGTCCTGCTTTACATCCCCATCTCAACCATTAGTTTGGTGGGTATGAAAGAGAGAGGTGGCCCTGCATACAGATTAAGGCAAACAATTTACAAGAAAACCCCCATAAATGATCATTCATGAAAACCCAAGTTAAACAAGTTCCCTATCTTTATATCATGGAATAATCAGGCCAGACTGGCAGTGCTGTGGTGACCAAATTCATGGATGAACACATATGCCTTAAGCAGCTCCTGAAAGCTTCATATACTTTAGGCTAACAAAAATTTCAGTAGCTGGAACCACATACTCAGATGCCCTCAGGTCACCCTCTAAATAGTCCATAATAGGTGCATACCATCAAGAGGGTCTCATCATGCGATCTCAGCTGAGGAGTTGATACATGTGGAAGAAGGCACTTGGACACTGAAGATAATCCAATTTCTCTACCATGTAGACCTTGCCATTCACACATGCCAGGCCTAGAGCCAATTCAATGCTTTCAGAGCAGATGCAAGATATTTATTGCATATTTCTGTTCATTTGCATGAGAATTCCACAGTTGATGTGGCCATTTAGGTCACAATTGAATCCCTTGCTCAACGAAGAAATCCAAATTAAAATGTTTTGTATCTAATATCTACTCCTTGCATCTAGTGGCATTAAAATGTTAAGACCTGGCAAACCCAACTTCAATTCCCCCTTATTGTAGAAAGTTAGTGGGAAACTTGGGGCATGTACACTCTCTCAGCCCAGCCCACCTCATGGGGATGTGAGAATATCAAGGAAAATTGCCATCTAAACCACTTGAGTTCCTGAAGGAAAGGCAGAATTCCTTCACCACCTCTCCACCACCATCTCTTTTTGGGTAATTGGTTCCATTGTAAAAGTGTTTTTATTATTAAAATACTCAACTGGAATCTGCCCTCCTGTAGCTTAAATTTGTTAGTCCATGTCCTATTCTCTGAAACAATAAAGAATATAAGTATTTGAATTCTATTATATCCCACAGTCTTCTCTTCAAAGCTAAAGCTGCTTCAATGTCTTTGTGGGTTTCTTCCCATCCTGCTTACAATCTTTTTGGACTGTTGCCTTCTGGCAGAAGATACAGAACAATTAAAACTCGGACCACACATTTTCTGAATAGTTTTTATCCCAGAGCTATAATTGCATTCAACAATGAACTAAAGAGCCACCATCAGTGAGCTGTTGGACAGCATTACTTGGTCTGTTGTGTGGATGCTTGGGTGGTTTAGGGGTGGGGGAATTGTGGTGGGTGGGAGTGTGTTTGGGGATTGTTATGTGTGTTGGACCTGGTCTTTGGGTGTTAAGTGAATTTCGTTGTATGTGTATACTGGGTATACACGTACAATGACAATAAAGTTATTATCACCTTTTTCTAAACATCTTCCAGCACTCAAGATAGGACCTGAGGAGAGAAAAGTGGACCTCTCCTAATTTTGAAACATTCCTTTTCACCGTTCACTCTGTGCTGTGGCATGATGTCATGCTGGGCACACCACAGAAATATCTTCAGACAACGCTGGCTCTTTGGCTTAAAAAACAGAGATGAGCACTGCCCCCTAAAATCAGTCACGGTTTGTGGGATAAAACCCATGGGGACACCTTTACTTTTTCATTCCTTTTGATGCAGCCTAAAACTGATTTGCCCTTTTTGCAGCCATATCACATATATTATTCTTACTCAACCTGGCAATCAACCATCGCTGTCACAAGTGCTCTTACAAAGCCAGCTTGCCTGAATGGAGCTGAAGCTGGCACACTTGCAAGGTTGCAAAGGTGTAAGCCTCCCTACTTTCTCCCATAGGTGCGACCATGATGGCTGTGGGAAAGCCTTTGCTGTTAGCCATCATCTGAAGACACATGTCAGGACACACACTGGTAAGACCTGGAGGACTTCTGACCCCTGAATTCTTTTACGGAGCTTAAGAAAGTAAACATGTTTGAGTGAACATTGACAGGGCCTGCTAGTTTTGATAAGGGTGTTGTAATTTGCTACATTAGAATTCTGCTTATTAAGAGCCTAGTTCTCATCCCCTGCAGTGAATTTAGAAATAAGTCTGTTGTAACTATTCAGAGTTGTGGAGCTGCTGGAATCCAGATATTGATGGACTTGTACCTTTGGTTTGATTGATAACGTCTGTTGATTTCTTCCACTATAGGTGAGAGACCTTTCTTTTGTCCCAGCAATGGGTGTGAAAAGGCCTTTAGCACACAGTATAGCCTCAAAAGTCACATGAAAGGACATGAAAAAGGATCCTCATACACTTTGTTCTCCAACAACAACCTCTCTGAGGTGAGTGTTTAGTGCCTCAGTTAAACATTGGTGTGCTTCATGGGTAACTGCATCAGCAATACTCTTAATCTTTTCTAGAAGTCCAGCTCCTGCAATCTTTGCAGCTGAAATTTCACAAGGAAGTATGAGTGTCAAGCAATACTCTGCCTCCAAAACAGGTTGATAATTAGATCTGAACAGTACTGTAAGATAATATTTATTTCTGATGCTAGGACTTTGGATCATATAAAAAAATAAATATAAATATAGGTAGTCCTTGACCTTAGACTGCATTTGGGACTGGATTTCTGGGAATTCTGGTTACAGTTAAGACACCCAGGTGAATGTACCCACTTTTACAACATTTTTTACAGTGGTCATTAAGTAAATCACTGCAGTTATTAAGCAAATCCACCATTGTTAACCAAATACTGCAGTCATAAGTGTGAAGTCATTCTTTTGAATCTATGTTTCTTGCCAGAAACAGGCCAAAAAATAAAATAAAATCACAGATCCCAGTCGTGACTATGGGATACCGCAACCAATTGCAAAGGTGAGCCAGTTATCGGGCACCCAAAATGTCATGTGATCGGGGGAGGGGATGATATTTTGCAATGACCAGGTGCTTTGCAGACTGTAATGCACCCATTCTGGGCCTGTGGTAATTTTGAACAGTCATTAAGCAACTTGTCATGAAACTTTGATTCAACGGACCAGTTAAGGAGAATGGAATTTCTATAAAGCCAATTATTCATTGAATGGCAAATGTGATTTTTTACCACAACAAACACACTTTTATCTGAGAAACCAACTCAACTTTATTTTTTATCATGAAAAAGCCAATGTTAGTGATTAGTTTGAAGAAAGTATCCAATTTCACCCATATTTGGAAACATGGTGCTTCAGCTTATGTCCTGAAGGCTGGGTTTTGTGATCAGAGGAGCAGTCAGGAAAACCTGTCACTGAGTATGATCGCTACTTTGTTTTGGGATTGGCAATTCCTTTTCCTCCTCATCCCTCGTCTTCCTCTTTCTCGCTGGCATAGCCTCTAGAAGTATCCAACCTGCTATCCCTTCATCTTCTAAGCAGTGTGAGTTCAATGGTTTTCCTTTTCCCATTCCTTCAACTGCAATTCTGCCTCGCATCACAGAGCAGCTCTTTTCCCCAGCTGTTTGCCAACATTGGAATTTTGACTGCTTTCCAACTGTAGCGAAGTTGGAAGATTTCTGACTGAGCAGTAGTATCTAAGGCCCTCTTATGTCTGTTTCTTCTTCAGATTGCCCACCAACCCAACTGTTTCTTCATCTAAAATGTTTTATTCGACAAAATCAGTCTCTGGCTCATAGGATAGGTAATTGATTTTAGCGGGCAAAACTATGCACTTACATTGTAAACTTTTTGAGTACATTTTCCCCAAAGAATGAATGGGAACATTGTCAACAGGCTCCATGTTTCCAAGGGACATCTTCAGCACCTCCTCTTGATACCACTTTCTGACTTCTGGCGAAGTTATGGATGATTCAGTCCTGAAAATAGACTATATAAGCCATCCTTCCTCTAAATTATAGTATCTAGGTGGCAAAGGATGAATTAGGTCTTTCAGCACTCCTTGCTAACACAATTTGCTAAATATGACTTATGTCACTGTGTGATCCATCAATATAAATACCCAAATCTTTTTCCTGCTGATCTTTTTGCCTGCTTATAATTTCAACACTGCTTTGATGAGAGCTCTCGTTTGCACCATTCTCATGATTTCTTGCCTGAACTGTCCTGCTCCAATTTCAGCTGTATTATTAGTAGCTTTATATTGTAAATTTTTCTTTAGCATATATTTTGCTTAACAAATATCAAACACTGTTTCTTTATACCATTCTCCAGTGCTCATCCCAATTCGGACTTTTCAACCAATACTAATTTTTGATTGGAATGTGTGATGCTCTATTTCTTTTTTGACTGCCTTTAGAGCCACTGCAGATTAAACAATATTTATAAAATATTTGCAAATGATGCCAATTTTATTTTAAAATTCTATCAATATGTGAGACAAAACACATGGACAGGGGATACCACAGTTGCAAATGTGCAGAAGCAATGGTTCTCCAATCTGCTTTATCAAACAGATTGTCTATTATTCTGGAGCAAAATCCAATTTCAGATTTTGCCCATTGCCCATGAAGTTGCCTGTATTGGGGTCGGTAAAACTGAGGCTTTACTGCATAGTCTCAACTTTATTCTTTTAATTCCAGCAGGATCCACAGAAAATCTAGCTAGAACTGAATGAATGAACAAGGAGAACAAGCAGGAATACTGGCAGGGGAATCCATTGGGTAGTGGAAAGAGTAAGACTATGGTCAGAGTAGAGTTTCCAGTTCTCAGCATTGCATTGACAAATTGAAGCTTATCAACAACTAAGATGAGAAGGACCTTAGAGGTTGGTTATTGAAAAAAATAATTTATACAATATTTAATACACAGCCCATTTCAATAAATTCAAGACAGCTAACACAGACATAAAAAGCTACTAAGTAATTTATTACTTATGCCAGCCCTCACCCTATAGGACCCAATACTCAATACTCCAGGTCTTGAGTATCTGCCTAGAGTCCAGGAGATTAAAAGCATCTCGACCCTCAGGAGGCAAGATCTTGCAAGATATGAAGGCTTCAAAAGGGAAGGTGTGTCACTAACCCTTACCTGAAACAGTGGGCAAAGCCTCTGCCATTCTTCTTTGACTCAATACCTTGAAATGTATTTGAATATAAGTAGCTTGAGTTGGTAGTTGGGCTGTTGGTCTGAGCTCCGAGCTTGGCAATTTAGTTGCAAACGTTTCATCACAATTCGAGGAGACGTTGCCAGTGCGCTTTGAATTGTGCTTATCTGTCAATCTAGTGCTCTGATAGTGGATCTCTCACTCCCTATCAACACTGATTGGGACTGGAGAAAGGAGTCAAAGCAGTGCAAAACTGCACCACTGGGCCCCCAACCCCATTGGTGGCCCAAAAGGATACCATGGCCAATGGTATTGAAGGCTGCTGTGAGGTCAGGGAGAGCAAAGATGTTTGCAGTAACATCATCCCTCGCTTGCCAGAAATCATCAGTAAGTGCGACCAGTGCTGATTTTGTCCCATAACCAGACGTGAATCCTGAATCCAATTAAAAAGTTGCATAGCTATTGAAGCCATATTTTAACATTTCTTCAAGTATAATATCATCCACATCCTTTATGTACAATTTCTCAGCATTCTTACTATTGAATTTTTCCTTTTCATCCATTTTTTCTTGGACATTAATTACAGCATTTATTTGAATTCCATTTTTTATATATATCACTGTAATTTCCATAGAAAACTCCAAAATATGACTTATGGTATAACCTCAGTTGCATCCCAAATAATTTCATCATTTTTATTTTTAATTTCATTTCACTTTGTTCCTTCTTTAACTTCTTGGATCCACCTTCAAAAGAGTTTTTTTTTTTATTTACACCAAAAACATTCTACATTTTCCTGCTTGTTTAATTTAACCCTTACTTTGTCTTTTTTGACTGCATACTGTCTTTCTCTCTAATTATTAAAGTATCTTTTTCTCATCCTCAGTTTTTCTAACAGTTACTCACTTGGATGCTGCTTTCCCTTCATCCACAGCCACTTTCTCATCATCATTCCACTTTTTGTGTGAATTCACACACTTGAATATAATTCTGTTTCAAGCAGTTTCCACATCTGTTCCTTACATCCAGGACTTTTCATGTATAAGGTAAAGGTAAAGGTTCCCCTCACACATATGTGCTAGTTGTTCCCGACTCTAGGGGGCGGTGTTCATCTCCGTTTCAAAGCCGAAGAGCCAGCACTGTCCGAAGACGTCTCCGTGGTCATTTGGCTGGCATGGCTAAATGCCAAAGGCGCACAGAATGCTGTTACCTTCCCACCAAAGGTGGTCCCTATTTTTCTACTTGCATTTTTTATGTGCTTTCGAACTGCTAGGTTGACAGAAGCTGGGGCAAGTAATGGGAGCTCACCCTGTTACGCGGCACCAGGGATTTGAACCACTGAACTGCCAATCTTTTGATCGACAAGCTCAGCGTCTTAGCCACTGAGCCACTGCGTCCCCCAAGTACATTACTGAATACCAATAAGGGAGAATACTGGTAGCTCAGGGTTGAAATGAGGGGTCCTTGGTGCTCTCTGAGCTTGATTATTTTCTTTCAGACATTTCATTACCCGAACTAGATAACATCATCAGGGCTAGTTACTCCTAATTGCAGCAGACAGTATTAGATACTAGATTATCTGTAATGAAGCACCAGTTTCATAAGCATGTTCCTAAAATAGTGCAAAATGAAGTAAAATATATGGAACTAAAGCTAGAATGGGGATTTGGGATAGATATGATTTATTATATACTGCTCTATCAGTGACAGCCAGTATGGCAATGGACTTTTAAAAGCAGTGAGACTTCTCTGGAACAAATAATCATCAAATCTGTGATCACTTAGAGAGAAGCACATTTATAATCAAATTAACAATTGTTTGTCAAAAACAGATCATGCCAGGCAAACCTTATTGCATTCTTTGATGAAGTGATTAAATTAGTGAACCAGCAAACTGCTGTGGAAAAAATTTATTTGGGCTTTAGTAAGGCATTTGATAAAATAGACCACAATCTATTATTCGATATGATAGAAAAATGTGGGTCAGATAGTATCACCACCAGATGGATTAGTAATCATCTCCACCTGTAGTCCTTAATGGAATTGCATCTACATGGCAGGAAGCATGCAGGAGGGTACCTCAAGCTTCTGTCTTTGGCCCAGTGCTTTTCAATATCTTCATAAATGATTCAGATGAGGGGATAAAAGGAAGTCATCAAATTTGCAGATGACACCAAGCTGGCAGGAATAGCCAACACCCCACAAGATAAGCTCAGGATCCAGAAGGATTTTGACAGACTGGAACACACTGGACCCTAGCTAAAAAAATAAAATACACTTAGGCAAAAAAAAAAAAAAATCTAAAATGCAATGGTATAGAATAGGTGATACCTGGCTCATAGCAGTAACTGTGAGAGGGATCTAGGAGTTCAGGTGGACAACCCCTTTTTGGCAGCTGCAGAGTGTTGCACACTATTCCCACACTTGGAATATTGAATCCACTTTCCATTGCTACAATATAAAAAAAGATGTTGAGACGCTCGAAAGGTTTCAGAGAAGAGCAACAAAGATGATTAGGAGACTGGAGGCTAAAACACAAGAACGATTACGGGAATTGAGTATGTCTAGAGTCTAATGAAAAGAAGAACTAGGGTGACATGACAGCAGTGTTCCAATATTTGAGGGGTTGCCACAAAGAAGAGAGGATTCTCCAAAGGCAGGAAAAAAACGAATCCAGAGAACAAATCTAGAATTAAGGAGAAATTTGCTGACAATGAGAACAAAACAAAACAAAACAAAACATGATTTTAAAAAAGCAACTATATCTGACTGCAATATAAGAAGTGTTTAAACCTATTTTTTACCAACTGACATTTTAACTTTTCAATTGCTTTTAATGAAGAAAATAGTCACTTTGGAAGCAACTTGTTTTGTGGGACTTATTTAGAATTCAAGGATATCACTGTTGTCATTTATTTGCCACTTTGCAAAGAAATATTTGACCCTCTCTGTTTAGGCTAACAATTTGCTTCGTAATAATAAAATACCAATACCCATGACAACTTAAAGAAATATAATCTGATTTTAGTCTTCAATCTGCAACAATAAGTGTTTTTGTTGAAGTAAACGAACCATACATCTCTTGTAAAATTATTTGAATGACAAGGGCTTCCACAAGTCTGATCAATATTTCAAAGAGACTGTAAATCTGAATTTCCAGAGGAAAGGATAGGAAGGAGTGGTGGGCCATCCTTCCTACCTCCTTTTGGGTTACGTAGGCCTTTGGTGAGGGAAACAAATCACTTCATTGTGCTTGGCATCTTTGATCCTTATTTTTTTATTGATTTTATTGTCATTTCATTGCTGCTGGATAGCATCAGCTTTACCAGGGAGATCAGACAGAAAACATACCAGATGAGCTAATTCTACTTTGTTGTAAGGCTACATTAACCGAATCTTGCAGGTCTAAAAGTACAATTCTCCCACTATCATCTGTATAATCTGAGAATTTAGGGAGGGTTCCTTTGGAGCCTCTTGCTCTGCTCACTATGCAGCTGTGGGCTATGCCTGTTTTTATTGGAAGGCTCTTTCTTCCCTAGGCATCCTCTCTTCACATGATCCCCCATGGTCTTTCCATCATACCATTATAGGAACATATAAGTTCAGATAAATGTTTTAACTTCTTTGATTGTTGTGAGCTGCTCAGTCATTTGAGAGTTGGGTGGCATACAAGTATAAGTAAATAATCATTTTATTTTTGTATAATCTCAAAATCATGCTTGTAAAAATAAGGAAGTCAAATCCCTCCTACTTCGACTTGCCAATGTTCTCTCTCTCCATGCCTTTTTCTTTTGATTTGGCCCCCTCTAAAGTTGCTGGCTCCTTCCTTGGAGTTGGGCAATTCACTGTAGAATCCATGGCAGGTTCATCACTTGTGCCGTTTTCTGTAGTTCTCTTCTGCTCCAAACTCTCATTGAGCAATCCCTTGTGTTTTACAAAAACCAGAAGAATCTTTGGTCGGTGCTGACTACTGCATATTCTGAAGTGAAGGGTCTGATGACAATTGAAAAGTGTGACATCAGAGATGGACTCACAATTGTGGCTGTAATTTGGGGTTTAGGAGATTTTGGCCTTCTGGACCATTGGCTGTGTTGGATGTGATTGACCAGAATGGGGCAGGAGGCACTCAGTTCCCCTGCTTTGTTCTGAATGCTCCTTCGCTTAATTCAGGCTCCCTCTCCTCTTCTGCAGGATACAAACCACTCACTCTGCCTGAGCGACTTAAGCCTTATGTCCACAGATTCAGAACTGCGGGATAATTCAGATCCAGTAAGCATCTCTTGCCTTTGGTTATAATAGCCCAGTAGAGGGTGTCTGGTATATAAGTAGCCTCTTGCCATCTCTTTGGAGGAGGACTGTGCTCTCCAGTCAATGATACTTGTCTATCATGCTGCAGAAAGCAAGCTGGCTTATTGGATTTCTCCAGCAGAGTACTGCGAACAGCCTGCTCTTTGTTATCTTACCTGGGCCTAGAGCCAGTGCTGGCGCTGAGCTTGGGCACCAGATCACTGAGCTGGGATGCCTTACGACTGTTTCCTTTATGTAGACACATAGACAAGACCTGAGTACAATCTCACCAGCAAGCATCTTCGAGTCGATGTTCCAGAGCCCGGAGCCTCCTCCAAATCAGGAAGACTCTCAGCACACAGGTACAAGTTCACTTGGCAACATCATATTAGCAGTTATCTTCAGATCTGAGCAAACTGTCCAAGGCTCAAAAAGAACTGGCTTGGCAGCCTCTCAGAGCCCAGTGCAGTTACGGAAACTGTATCTGTGAATAGAAGGAGAGATTCCATGTGCTGTGCATCTAATGCTCTGATGAAGAAAGGTGTTCTTTGGTAGCAGTGAGGAATCTTTGGGCTGGACTGCCTGGAAGGAAAATGTTGCCACAGGCAGACTGAGGTGGGATGTATACAGGCCTGCTTTACCAGAGTAGTGTAGGCACAATAGTGTGACCTCTCAGTGTTGTGGTCCGCCAGCAGCCTTTGGAGCTGGCAGCGGAGTCGGACAGTGAGGAGGCTGGGGAGGAACATGGGCCAGTCCTGGAGTCTGGGGAAGGCTCGGACGAACCTGCGTCGGAGGCAGAGATGGGGCCAGGGCCATCTGGAAGTTATGCGCGGATTCCAGAGCCTCCAGAGTCAGATATCAGAGAGCCAGAGGAACAGGAGTCTGTTCCTAGTGTGCGCATGCGCAGAGCTGCCAGAAGGAAAGAACATTTAAAACTAAAGGGATGACTCGGGAGTAAGGCCTGGAGATGATTGGTCCCTCCCATAAGGTTTAAAAGAGGAACAAAGACGTGGGCTCTGTGCAGGAAAGCAATGTTGTTAATTCTGTTCCCAGTCGGCATCTCTGTTTGATTCTGGAATCCGTGTGGCTTTGCCAAGTAGATCTTTGGCAGCGTGTCAAGGGAGATAAAGGTTGGTGATTATCCCAAAGGACACTTTGCAACTAATTGGGACTCAGCTGTGAATGAACGTAATTCACAGCTGTTGCAATAAAAGAGGTTTTTAGGACTACTCAGGAAGCCTAGGTCACAACACTCGGAAGGAAGCAGGGCAAAGTTTAAGAGAGGGGCATCTTTCCCATGCAGCTGTGAGAGCATCCAGCTGTGATTTTCCTGGGTTCCATCAGGATCACACACACACACCCCAGGGCAGGTCTCAGGATAGAGATTTGATGGTCCCTATGCTTGCTTGACAGATGCCTTGATGGGAGATTTTGATGGCGATACCCAGCTAGCTCCACCAGCCCAGCCAGCATCAGGAGAGTCTGCGCCCTTATCTCTGCCGCTTGTTCTCCAGCTTGGCATTTCTGAGCCTTCCCTCCAAGCACTGCCTCCTGCATCCACGGGTGCTCAGCCAGCAGCATACAGCACCCCTGCCAGTCTCCTGCAGCCTCCAGAAGTGCCTCCTTCTAACAGTACACTTTTGGCAGCCAATCCCCAGGGCTTCCTGCACCACCTTCAGAGCTCTGCACAGCCCACTGGAGCTGGGCTTCCTGGAGTCTCAGAGGTCACCTCTGGACCCGCAGCTGCAGGTGCCCCTGAAGTCCTGCCCAGCGGAGTTCAGACTGTGCCCGTGGGAGGGGGCCCTGCGCTGCCCAGCAATCCCAGGGTTACCGTCGCCCCCTCACAAAACCCAGCCATTTTTCAGTCCAGCATCATTATGGGAGAACAAAACCTCCAGTGGATTTTAAATGGTGCCACTGGGACACTGCAGAACCAGGAACAAATGGTAAGTCTCAGAGGCTTGAGGGGGTTGTGTGGTCAGAGCTGTGTAGGATTACAAGATCTCAGAGTATTCTGCAGTGATCTTTATAACACTGTAGGGAGCCGCAACCTCTCTCCTCACAGGCTTAACCCCCCACCCCACCCCCGCTTTTCTTTCCAAGCCACAGCCTCCTGTTGTAGAGAAGGTCTTCTTCACAACTGCTCTCCCTGTGACTGGTGGTGCAGGTAAGCCACACGGCCTGAACTCCACATTCTTTGACCACCACCCCTCCCCAAAGAAAATCTGCTGAGAATGGCAGGGAGGATTTGGGGGTGGGGGGTCTGACCAGAGGACTCTGGTCTTGAGCCATGTGATTTGAGGCTCTCTGCATCTCCTTCCTGCGGGAAGCCCACTGATTGATAGGTGTCCTTCTTACTAATGCAAAACGGGGGGCCCCACCATACACTCTGAGAGAGGGAGGGGACATTAGGGGCTTCGCTAAGGAGAGCAGCAAACCTGTGGGTTGAAAGGATATTTATTTCCATGAGCATGGAATTGATGCTAGATAATGCAGTTTCTGCCTCGGGAAGAGCAGCCGAGCTCAGGCTGCAGCCTGAGATGTCTGACCTTAGCAGCAGCTCCAAGCTTGCGGAGCTACCTAGAGGGAGGCGATGTTGCTAGCTAGCAGCAGTGATGGGCATGGGAACGGCCCTCCTAGAAGAGCCTTTTCTCTGAGCCTGGCTTCATGGGCCATTCTCAGAGAAGCAGCTGGGGCCTCTCCATGGAGTGATAGCTTTCTCTCTCTCTCCAGGGAATCCGGTGCAGCAGATTGGCCTGAGCGTGCCTGTGATCATCATCAAGCAGGAAGAGGTGTGCCAATGCCAGTGCGCCTGCCGAGACACAAGCAAGGAGAAAGCCGGCAGCAAAGACTGTGCCTCCCTCTTCTCGAAGACCTCGGGGAATCCCCCGGCACTAGGGCCGCAGGACTTCCCCAGGACGGTGGCCAGTACGTCCACTGCTACTGCTACTTGTTCATCTGTGTTGCCTCCTGCTGGCCAGCAGAGCCACCCGCCTGGGTCCCAGAACCAGTCCCTAAGTGCCATGGAGGCCTCCCGCTTTCTTTCTCTCCAGAGCCTGGAGATGGCCTCTACTCTCGTTCCCCTTGAACCTCTCTTACAAGGGGAAGAAGGACTTGCCTTGGGCAGCAACTTCCCTTAGGGAAGCCCTGGAAAGCAGCAGCAGAGATGGGTCAGGGCCAGCTGCCCCGGAACGTGTCATGGGATCCCTTTCTCCCAAGAGGAGATGCAGCCATGGCAGCTCTGCCTGGTTTGTCACTTTGGCTCATAGCAATGTGAGCGTAGGAATTGGTCACTTTGGAAGGAGGGGTGGGCAGGGCGGGGGCTGCACCTTGCTTTCAGGAGGGTGGAACGGAGTGCTTCTAGGCCTGGGGGTGATTCAGGGTAGGGACCCTGTAAGCAGGGAGGGGAAAGAAGTCAATGTTTGTGTGAAAACAGGGAGACGGGGGTGGGGGGTGGGGTGGGACCTCTCCTAGCAGCAGCAGAAGCAGAGAGGCGTGGAGATGCCCTCCCCATGGCCTCCTCTGTCTGCTAGCTGTAGAAGGCAAAGGGTGCGCATCACGATCAGACTTTGCACATGAGTAAAAGGGCTGCTGGCTCTTTCATCTTACCTTTCTGCCCTTCTTGGCAACCAAGTGCACTGCATGGGTGTTTACATGAATTCAGGGGCTAAAAGGATTTGCACTGTTCAGCTTTATCAGAATGACTCTCTCAGCATGGAGCAGCTCTTGCTAGAAAACGTTCCTCTTAGATTGGCTGACTCTAGGGGGTTCAGAGAAGTGCTCAGGGGTCTCAGCGTTGGTCCAGTGGAGACTGAGGAGCAATCCAGCTCTTGGTCTGGCAAAGCAGACTGTCCTTCCTTCAGCAGACTATTGGGGTGCAGTGAGACAGCCTACCTGCCCCATCGGGGAAGGACGCCTTTTCTCTCTTAACTTACTCAGGGTAAAATCCCAGCATAGAATGCCTGGACGGTTTTGGGAAGTCTCCTTTCTAAAGTTTTGTACATGTTTTTATTTTGTCACATCCACTGTGTTTGGTTTTTCTAGTAATCCTCTTTTGTTCCCAGGACAAATGCCCATTGCTCAGAATGCCCCTCCAAGAGCTTTTCTCAAGCTGAGAGGCAGGCAGGGTGGTCACAAAGCAGAGGTGGAAGAAGCAGGGTCATTGCCACCGTGACGTGGCTGTGGAGTGGAGGCGACTGCAAGGCCTTGCAAGGCACCTTGCAGGTTCCAGTGCTGCTTTTGCAGCGGGACAAGCCGGTTGGTTGCTGTTCCTCTGCGACTGTCTGCAGTCCATGGGCATTTCTGATGCTCCACTCCCTCCTAAGCTAAACACAGACGAGAGCCTCCTGAACCTTGCCCTTGCCTGTGAGGCTTGTGTAGTTACGGTGCTTCTTGTTAACTTTGGAGAGCTACTCTACTGTCAGTTGGGGTGGGGCTTAGACTAGCATGTCCCTGTGTGGATTTTGATCACGTGTTATAAGAGCGTTCCCTTTGCTTGATGCTGCCTGTTGGAAAGGTTGCCCCCACCTCCTGCCCCCTCGTGACTTTGGGAGCCAGCTGAGCCTGTGGGCTGCTTATGGGCTGAGGGTTGAGTAACTTAATTGTACCAAGACTCCAGGGAGTAAAGAGTCCCAGTGGACTTCATCTCAGCTGTGTATTGAGGGTGGGAGCAAGTTATTAGAGCAGGGCAAGTAGTCAGTTTCTGGGATATGGACTTCAACTCTCAGACTTCTCAGCAGTGGTTATACAGGCTGGGGAATTCTGAAATTGTAGTTCATGAACATGGAAATGACTAAGTTTTAGAAAAACCTGCTCTGGAGTCTAGTGTTTTCTGGCAGTTGCGTCTGCTATTTAAGTTTAGGGAAGGAATATAGTTCACTGGGGCTGATCTAGTTACACTTGCTGGCCTCTAAAATGCACTTTAGTTCTCTTTCAGCTGACGGCTGCAATGTCATTTGTAAATAACTGTTCACAGTCCTTGGGTATTTCCCTCCTTTTTGTTCTGAGTAAAAAAGTATGTGATGTGCAAAAAAAAAAGTACTTAACTTCAGTGCAATACATTTAACTAGAAGTGTCCACATGCACTCTGTGAGTGTGGTTATATGTCTGTATATGTGCGTGCATGCGCACAAGTGTGTTTATGTGGGATCGATGGAAGGGGCGCAAAACCATCACCCTGCCCTTTTCTGACTTACGCATCTTTAAGCAAATGTCCAGTCTATGCAAAACCTCCATTAGTAGCCTGAGCTGAACGGACTTGGTAAGATAAGAATCTCTCCAGTTTTTGTCACTGCTTGGAGACCTTCTCAGCTCTGTCCTGCTCCTCATAAGGGAGGGAACAGGCTGCTCTTCGCTGGTCATGAAGCTGTTCTGAAGACGGTGCCCTGCTGCCACCTGCCTGCCTTATTTCCAAGACGTTCCAAAATTTCAAGGTACCACCAAGAGACAGGTTAATCTTGGAAGAGATGGCAGTAACATTGGTGAGTTCTTATCTATTAAAGCACAGGAAATCTTGTTTGGAGCCTCTATTGGACCAGGATGTAAATGCTACTCTCCTATCATATCCTTTGCGTTCGCTTCAAGTCTAAAAATAGCATCTTCTGTTTTTAGCCAATATTTCCTGCTAGTGAGGGCTGGTTTTTCAACTTCTGCATTGTTTATTGTTTCTGAGCTTTGGAGTCTGTTCTGCACTGAAAAATGCCAAGGAAACTGGATATTTTTATGTATGGTGTGTCTGTGTGTTTGTGAAAATGGGTGGAAATGGTATGTTATCCACACTGTGTTTTCAATAGTGTGCACGCCGGCCAAACCCAGTTTCTATGCAGTGGACACTTTCAAGTAAATGCATTATATTTTCCTTATCACTTGGGTGTTTTAGTTTTTCTTCCCACATACAGTCTTCACTAGTAAAGTCCAGGGAAGAATGATTATTGTTGTTGTTCTTATTTTGAAATATGTTATTTGAAGTTTTTTCTTTTGTTTTGCAGTGTTATTTCTTTCCAAATACTAAGATACTGGCTTAGATGATGTGGGCAAAAGACAAAGTACGTTTTATCTAACCAGTGTCAGGATTTAGGAGTGGAGCTAGATGTGGGACTCTACTGAATATCAGAAAACAGTCTAAGCCTCTCTTCCGATTTTGGATTAGTCCAAATTAGGATTAAGGCATACCAGGAAATAGGTATCTCCCATTGTTCCAACCATGAAAGTTTCAGATGCACCTTTTCCTGTCGGGGAGAAAAACATCAACTTGTGCAAGTTGGGGGGAGAGAAAACCCTTTAGTTGAAGAGAAGTGATTTCCTTCCTTTTTTCCAGCAGGCACTTTCCCACAAAGAACGATTGATTGCTTCCTAGAGTAAGGAGCCTGGAGACTCCAAAGGTTCTCAGATAATTTTTGAAAGTGCCTTCCTGAGTCCCCTTCACTTTTGGACTGTGATCTAAATCTTCATGATCAGACTCTGGCTGGGTTTCATGGAAGGTTAGCCAGTTTATGAAAGGCTTAACCACTGCAATGCACAACTGCTACAGTTTGGTTAGTCTTCGGTTGGTAATTGATCAACCCATTGTGTTAACTCATGATTTGAGGTGGTCTGTGAATTGGGTGAATTGAAAGATCAGGTTATGCATGTTGTGGGAACCCTGCCTCAGTGTTGCTATGGCTAAACTCCACAACCTCGGAGGACACGATGGGGAGAATTTGAAGTAACCTGTTTCTCTCAGGAGTACCTATATTATGTTTAAGCACATTTAGTTTAACTATGAAACCTGGGATCAAATATCTGTGCATTGAGTGATGTGAAGATGCTCACTATAGGTACAGTACTTCCAAAGGAAGAGCTTTCCAAAACACCAGAAGAATAAACAAAGTTGTATTTTTGAAGAATGTAAAATGTGAAATAGGGTTTGCTACCTGCTCCAGTTTGTATAAAATTAATATTGTACTTTGAAATATCTGCAAGGAATTAGAAAATAATTTTTTAATTGAAGGCAATATTAGTAGCAATTAAATATTAAATGCTTATTTAAATGTGGTGCCTATGGATGATTTCTTTCTTCAATAAATGAATTACTGGGGAGAAGATACATGCCAATTCCCATGCCATTCACTTAGATGGCAGAAAGCGTGCCGAGCCATTCTGTGGGCCTCCAGTCAACAAGAGGGGGAGCACTGACATTGGACTACAAAACAACTAAAGTTGGAACACCTTTTGCCTCTGCTTGAACAGGGAGCAGCAGGATATCCCAATTCTTTTTCACCTGCTTCTTCCAGTGTGCTTTTGTGGGAGCTAGTTTAAACTGCTGGAAGTATCCTAGGCCATCTGGACCAGAATCTCAGCCAGGTGCAGCAGGAGGCTGGAGTCAAATGGGAATCAGAGCACTCATTTCTCATATGGAGGCCTCCACTGTTTTCTTTCATAATATTTTCATCTCCAATTTCTTTTAGTCTGCAGAATATAAAAAACAGCAGCTTAATATAATCATAGGGATGCAAGGGATCTTGGAGGTCTTCTAATCCAGCAGGCAGGCAGACCTTATACCTTCCTTGTCAATATTTTCTTGAAAACCTCCATCAATGGAGCATCCACAAACCCAAAAGGCAAGCCTCAAGGCCCCTTATCTTTATTGCTCTTCACTATGCACTTTCTAGGGCCTTAGCATCTTTTTTGTATCGTGGTGTGTAGAGGTAAATGGTTATGGGTGTCAGGCTGTGTGCAGCAAACTGCCTCGCCTCAGATGCTATGTATCTTGCCTGCTTGTATGATCTCATTCTGGCTCTGATCTGCATTATCTCACCTTGCCTTCACCATCAGGATGATGGCATCTTAAGGGGGGCGAATAGTATTACCAATTAAAACGCTGTTGCTGGTTTGCCTTTTCTGCTTGTAAAAAACTATAAAAAGCAATAAACACTGTGAAGGAGAGAGACATCTTTGCACAGAGCAAATGACTGGACCTGATTTCTACAGTGGTGACTAGAGTTGGACTCAGTATTCCAAGTGTGGCTTCACTAGCGCAGCCTCATTAGCTTTATACTATCCCTCTGCTGATGCAACCTAGGACTGCATTGGCTTTTTTGGTGGCTGCATCATGCTGCTGGCTCATACTTAATGGTGGCCCATAGGACACCTACATCCCCTTCACAGTTTACTGTTGAGCCCCTATTCTACACTTGTGCATTTCGTTTTTCCTGCCTAAGTGCAGGACTTTGCTTTTCTCACCACTGAGCTTGTTGCATTTATTTTATTTTATATCAAATTTATATACCGCCCTTCTCCCTAAGGACTCAGGGCGGTGTACAGCCAAAGTAAAAACAAAAACTACAAACATTAAAATACAATTAAAAAGATATATAAATATTTGGTCCCATAATTAAAAGCAATGACAAAACAATTAAAAACATTTTAAAAAG
Source organism: Pantherophis guttatus (assembly GCF_059756535.1). Lineage (NCBI taxonomy): Eukaryota > Metazoa > Chordata > Lepidosauria > Squamata > Colubridae > Pantherophis > Pantherophis guttatus. The sequence continues at coordinate 26,766,819 of NC_142072.1, read as the reverse complement.
TGTTAGGCCAGCCCGGCTTGCTGGAAAAAAGGTTTTAAGGGCACGGCGGAAGGCACGGAGGTCTTGGATTCTCCTTATCTCTGGGGGCAGCTGGTTCCAGAGGGTGGGTGCCCCCACAGAGAAGGCCCTCCCCCTGGGGGTCACCAGCCTACATTGTTTGTCTGATGGCACCCTGAGGAGGCCCTCTCTATGGGAGTGCACAGGTCGATGGGAGGCTGTCGGTAGCAGCAGGCGGTCTCGAAGATATCTAGGTCCTATGCCATGGAGCGCTTTAAAGGTGATAACCAACACCTTGAAGCGTGCCTGGAAGACCACTGGCAGCCAGTGCAGCTCACGCAGGAGAAGTGTTGTATGGAAGCGCCAAGCAGCTCCCGTAACTACCCGCGCGGCCGCATTCTGGACCAGTTGGAGCCTCCGGGTGCCCTTCAAGGGGAGCCCCATGTAGGGAGCGTTGCAGTAATCCAGGCGAGAGGTGACGAGGGCGTGAGTGACTGGGCACAGGGAATCCCGATCAAGAAAGGGCCGCAACTGGCGGATCAGGCGAACCTGACAAAAAGTCCGCCTGGCTACAGCCGTCAGATGTTCCTCCAAGGACAGCTGCGTATCCAGGAGGACTCCCAGATTGTGCACCTTCTCCGAGGGGGCCAAAGACTCGCCCCCAATAGTCAGGGATGGAGTCAACTGACTATATTGGGATGCCGGGAACCACAGCCACTCAGTCTTGGAAGGGTTGAGCTTGAGCCTGTTTCTCCCCATCCAGATCAGCACAGCTTCCAGGCACCGGGACATCACTTCAAGGGCATCGTTGGGGTGGCCTGGGGTAGAGATGTACAGCTGGGTGTCATCAGCGTACTGATAGTACTTCATCCCAAAGCCACGGATGATCTCGCCCAGCGGCTTCACATAAATGTTGAACAGAAGGGGTGAGAGGACCGACCCCTGAGGCACTCCACATATGAGAGGCCTCGAGGTTGACCTCTGCCCCCTGTCAACACAAACTGCGACCAGTCTGAGAGAAAGGAGGAGAACCACCATAACATGGTGCCCCCCATCCCCAACTCTTCCAACCGGTGCAGCATGATACCATGGTCAATGGTATCAAAAGCCGCTGAGAGGTTTAACAGGGCCAGAACAGAGGAGCAACCTCTGTCCCGAGCCCTCCAGAGATCATCTACCAATGCGACCAATGCCGTTTCCGTGCTGTGCCCGGGCCTGAAACCTGACTGGAACGGATCTAGATAAGACGTTTCCTCCAGGTACTGCAGAAACTGTCGTGCGACCACACTCTCAACAACCTTCGCCACAAAGCAGAGGTTGGAGACAGGACGATAGTTGGCTAATACTGCCGGGTCCAGGGAAGGCTTCTTGAGGAGAGGCCTCACCATTGCCTCTTTCAAGGCCGTGGGGAAGTAACCCTCACTCAATGAAGCGTTGATAATTCCCTGGAGCCAGCCTCGTGTAACCTTCCGGGAAGCCAGTACTAATCAGGAGGGACACGGGTCCAGTAGACATGTGGCCGCACTAAGTCTCCCCAGAATCCTGTCCACGTCATCGGGTCCCAGAGTCAAACTGCATAGGGCCCAATGCTGCTAAATCTGCCAAAGTCCTTCTGAATTTTGAGTCTATCTTACTTAAAACTTCAAGGAGACAACATAGAAATTCAGCATTTGCTGTGTTTGCCACCTAGAACACTGTACTTTGACCTACAGATGAACATAGGAAGTCTATAGGTAATCCTTAATTTACAAGCTATCTTTTAATGAACATTGCAATTATGCTGGTGCTGAACAGAAGGATTTATAACCTGTACCCCAGATTATGGCTGCTCTAGCACTCCCACAATCGCATGACCACAATTTGTATGCTTGACAAAGTGGGAAGCTACAACTGCCTCACACCCACCTATCTTCTCTCTCTTGCCCTGTTGGATTTCTTGGGTCTATTTCCCATCTGGCCTTGGGTCTCCCTTCCTCTGCTACACATTGCTCTACTTACCTCTTCTGAAGATTGCTTTTCCCAAAGGGAATCGGGCAATGTGATACGTGGCCTTACTAAGACAGAAACTCCCTGGTGCTGTCCTGAAGCAAGTGCCATTCTGAAAAGCAGCTGCTATCTCAAACCAAGCATTGTGGGGACTCCCAAAATGTCCCTCATTTCTGAAATGGCCCAAAGCCTTGCAATTCATCAGCTGATTCTCTTCAGAAAGGCGATTTTCCAAGATCACTTTTTCAACACAGCATCAGCTAATGTGATGTGTGGCCTTCCTGCAGAGGCCAGCCTGGCACCATTCTGGAAGCGGGTGCTTCTGACAGAACGTGTGAATGGAGGCCACCTCCAGAACGGCGCGAGATGGCCTCAGTTGGGCAGAATTTTGAAAGGAGATCTTCAGAAGAGGTAAGTGGAACAAAGCATGATGGGGGGTGGAGGCCCAAGCGTAAGAGACCCTGCTGGGTTGAGCTGGGGAGGACTGCAGTATGGGTCAAGAATTGTGCCAGGCCTCCCAGGGACTCTCCACACCGAGGTACTCTCTGCTACACTTAACAATTGCAATGGGGAGAAGCTCATCCTAAAGCTGCCTAAAGAAGGTTGGCTTTCCAAAGCCAGGCAAGAACCAGGAGAGGTTTCCCACAAGCAAGCTGATCAGTGAAGAAAGTTCTGAAAGCAGCCGCCACTTTAACAAAGAATTGTCAGGGCCCTGGAAATGGTGGCTGCTTCCAGGAGGCACGGGGAGGACGCCTGAGTGCTATAGGTCCATTGGGAGAGGTTGGGGGGAAATAGAGGCAGAGGGCACTGCAGCATTCTCATGGTCTGCCGTAAAGGCAAATGACCACAATGGCACTGTAGCTGTCATAACTTTGAAATGGGGTTGCATATAATTTTGGGGTATTGGTCATAACTTTGTTGTTAAGTGGCTCATCGTTTCTCGAGCACAACCCAGGGGTGAAATCCAGCAGGTTCTGGAGAACCAGTAGCGGAAAGTTTGAGCAGTTTGGAGAATCAGAAAATACCATCTCTGGCTGGCCCCAGGAGTGGGGTGGGAATGGGGATTTTGCAGTATCCTTCCCCTGCCACGCCCACAGAACCGGTAGTAAAAAAAAAAGTTAGATTTTACCACTGGCACAACCTGCATACATTCTGCATATAGGCTGAAGAAATAATACACGGGCTTGTTTCACTCCTTTGCCAACAGGGAGCCCGTCTGTTTCGACGTCTTCGGTCTGCGCTGCGGCTCCTGACGCTCCTCGTCAGAAGAAAGGCTGGCCCTGGCCTTCCCGTTCTTCCCAGCACTTTCCTTGGCTTGACAGATTCGACACAAGGAGGCCGAGAGGCTTCTAGCATAAGGAGCGAAAGACCCCGTGGCTCCTTCGGCCCTTCTCTGGCTTCCCCAATTACCCGGCGCTGTGATGCTCTTCGGATTGCAAGGACGGAGGAAAACCGATGTAACTTTCTGAAGAGGCATCAAAGCCGGCAAAGCGTCACCCGACAGACAGAGCCCTTGAACTCCCGGCTGTTCCCCGGCGGAAAATAGGAAATAAGTCGCCAGGCAGCCTGAAAAGTCGAACTCGACGGCGCCTTTCTCCGGCTAGGCGGGCATCACCTCTTCCGGGATGGGGGAGGATGCCGAGGCGCCGCTCTGGTCGTGCCTCTCGGTGGTGGGGCCGGCCGGCCGGCGCGCCGGAAGTGCGTAACCGGCGCCGGAAGAGCCCGCGGATGCCGGTGGGCTTGGGGCGGTGGGGGCTGTGGGCCATGCTGACGGGCCCGGTGGCGCGGGGGCGGCCACTCCCTTCTTGCGCGGGTGCCGAGCGGCGCGTCTGCTTGGCCGGGGCGGCGGGCCAGGCGGCGCGGGCGCGGGCGGCGGCGGTTCTACGCGAGGGCGGGCTAGTGGCGGTGCCCACCGACACGGTCTACGGCGTGGCCTGCTTGGCGCAGAACTCGGCAGCCGTCGAGGCCCTGTACCGGCTGAAGGGGCGCCCCGCTGGTAAGCCCTTGGCCATCTGCCTGGGCGACGTCGAGCAGGTGCACAGGTGCGCGGGCCGGGAGAGGCCGGGAGCGGCGGGGAGCGGCAGGGAGGGCGCCCCAGCCGCTGAGCCCTTTTCGCCCACACAGGTACTGCCGCGTCCCGGTGCCCGAGGAGCTGCTGCGGGATCTGCTGCCCGGCCCCGTGACGTTGGTGCTGCCGCGCTCGGACGCCCTCAACGCCGACCTGAACCCCTTCACGCCGGTGAGCGGCGGGCGGGCTGCGCTCCTGGGGCTGGGCGGTTGCCCCCTTCCCCCCTCCGGGGTGGACCGGGCGCCTCCTTTTAGTGGCGCCTGTCTCTCTTCCCCTCCTGCAGCTGGTGGGCGTCCGTGTCCCCAATCACCACTTCGTCAGGGAGCTGGCCAAGGCCTGTGACGGTCCTCTGGCTTTAACCAGCGCCAACGTCAGCGACAGGGCGAGCAGCCTCACCGTCACGGTAAGAACGGCTCTGCCCCGCAGCATGTTTGGAGCCACTCCTGGCCTTAAGGCCAGCAGGCTTTTATAGAAAAGGGCTTGCTTGTGAGAAGTTTGCTTGATGTGGTCTGGAACTTGCCAGCCTTATATCTTATGGTTCTGGACTGAACCTAAGTTTGCTCTGTACCTTCTTGCTCATGGATTGATTTAATGCAAATAAGAACAGCTGCCAATGCCATAATCACAGTGTATAGTAATAATTAATACTGTGGGATTTGTTGTCTAGTTTGGAAATAATCACCAGTCAAAACTTCCAAGGGAAAACAATGGTAATGTTATTCTTCACTTTGCAAAGCGGGTGGACCACGCACACACAGGTACAGTGGACACACCCTAAATCATCAATACATTTGCCTTGTATTCCCTAGTACAAATTTACCTCCCACCTCTTCTTCATTGGCTTAGTAATAATGACGTCACAACCTATCCAAAGTGTCTAAAATGAATACATTATCTCTGCCCCATTACATCTCCCACTATACTAATTCTATCTCCCTCTGCCCTTATTTACGAATCTCCTTTTATGGTCCTAGTTCCTAGGGGTTGTCTTTAGAGTAACTATCATATCAGTAAATTCTGGTTATGGCCTAACCAGCAGAGGCCTCTAATCCTAGCCCCTATGTACAATTTTCAGGCTTCAGCCTAGCTCATGAGATTAGAGACATATACAATGTATTTTGTTCACAGGCCAACATGTCTTCCTACAATGCAGTATTCTTGGCATAGGGAGCTCTACAACATTCAAGTCCAAAGGGCTTCCAAAAGAGCCATGTTTTTCTTCACTTGTTTGGGGCCAGGAGGAGTTATTCCAAAGGAGAGGTGCCCATCCATTGCACATCTCAATAAATAGGGATGTTTAGCAGACATTCTCTGTTTTTGGATTGGGCAGGCACAGTTTCAACCTTTTGCTTTGAACAGAATCCTGTCTGCCTTTCCCAGGCTTCTACTGTCCGTCCGTCCCCCAATAATATTTCCTATGAAGTGTACTAAGCAGGTTCTAGGAACTAATTTCTTATGTATCTTTTCTTCAGGAATTCCAGGAGCTTTGGCCTCATCTTTCACTGGTCATCGATGGGGGTCCAACTGGGGATGACTTTAGTCCTGAGTGTCGGCTAGGCTCAACTGTGGTTGACCTCTCCATCTCTGGAAAATACAAGGTTATTCGACCAGGATGGTAAGCAACACATTATTTTAGGGTTGTTAAGTAGCTTACACTTGCTTCTTATGAAGGGGAAGCATTTTTGTGGTCCAAAAGAGTTGATGATGCAAAATACCATATTTTTCGGACTATAAGATGCACCCGAGTATAAGACGCACCAAGATTTTGAAGAGGTAAACAAGAAAAAAAAAGTTTTTGCCCTCCAAGGCCCCCCAGGAGCATTCTGCAGGCCTCCCAAACCTGCGCGTCCTGTTTTTGCGAAAAACGGGCCTGTTTTTGGCAAAAACAGGATGAGCAGGCAGGGTTTCTGGAGGCCAAAAATGGCTGTATTCGGTGTATAAGACGCACCAACACTTCTACCCTCTTTGGGGGGTGGGGGAGTGCATCTTATACTCCAAGAAGTACAGCAGATGCACTTAAGCAGGCTTCTCGTTTCTGCACGTGCCTTGTGGACTGGGGAAACCCAAGTTATTGTACTGTATTGTGATAGTTCTCATTGCATTCCAGAATATTACAGCAGGAATCCCCCTCCTTTCCTGGCTCTATTTTGTAATTATCTCTTCATTTTTTTTCCAGTGCACTTACTCAAACTCTTGAAGTCCTGGCATCCAAGTATGGATTGAGAGCTGAGGTGTCTGGGGACTGAAATATTGGACCTTGGGGGCACTGAAGTGCTGTCAGGCTTTTCCAAGCCAAGAAAGTAAAATGTTTATGTGACCATTATGATTTCAAAGAGACTCTCCCTTAGGTGACATCCTTGATGCTGTTGCAGCTTCAGAAATTGTCCAATTTGTGACTTTGAGGACTGTGGCCAAATGGCTGGATTTCCTTTAAGACTTAAAAGTGCAGCTATTTCTGATTGCCTGAAGCATTTCTACATCTGGTTTGTCACACAGACTAGATAACTTTTCCTACTCTGTCTAAAGAAGCAAGCTTATGTGAACTGAAATCAGATCCTGCAAAGGATCATTAGAACATTTGGATATGAATAATTCAGTTGAACACATTGAATAATGTGGGAGGGTTGAATGCAGAGGGTTGAATATAGGACTAAATAAATGGGTGCAGCTATCTCTGTTGACCCGTCTCATAACCTAACAGAAGGACCAATGTCGTTAAATGAAAACTATGCAATTTATGTGGCATTTCCCCCCCTATAAAAACAGTTTAGTTAGGGTTGAACCCAATTATTGCATGAATAGGAGACCACCAAAAATCCCAAGGCAATAAAGTAGTTTGGAAAATTAGAAAAACACTTGGGGGGGGGGGGTGTCAGTGGCAGATTTTCTGCCTAGATAAGAATATGGACAATTCAAAAGTTGGGATTGACTGTTAACCTTGAATGGGTTGTTACAGAAAAAATTAAGTTGCTGAATGAGAATAGTTTTCTCAGACCTCATAACAATTACTGCAGAATGAATAAATTTGTCTTAACTGGACGATAGGTTTTTGCAATGTTTTTATCCCCCAGGATTGTTGATTATATAGATGCAAGTGCACGCTATTCCATATGCTCTGAAAATAACATCTAAAATGGAAGTGAAGGCAGCGGTTCCTGAAGTCTTAAGTACAGCGTGCATTAACAGCCATTCTTTGTCTCTCTTCTGACCTTTTTTCTGCTGAACTGCTGCCTGAAATGGAACAGGTGCTGATATTATTTTATTGAAATAATAAGCAGAGTTGACAGTGGCATTCCCAATACTAGAATATAACAAACAATCTTCTCTTGGAAGGAAAGAAGCCAGACTAAATATATGTTTGTAGTTTTGGGACTCTAGCAATAACATATTAGTAAAAAACTTAGTGTAAAATAGAATTTAATATTGTAAGCTGCCTAGAGTTACCCTGCTGGAGTAAGATGGGAAGCAAATAAATTTGACAGACAGATCTGGCTGAAGAAGAAGGGAAGGCTGGGGAAATTTTCCAGTTTAGGATTTTCTGCAGAGTCCAAACTGTCTTTTGGGGTACAGAGGAAAATAAAATCGCTTAACGCATTGTAAGCCGCCCTGAGTCTCTGGAGAAGGGCGGCATATAAATCAAATTAAAAGAAAAAAGATGCATTTTCCATTTTCCACTTGACTTTACTTGTCAGAAGTTGGCTGGGAAGTTTATAAATTGCAATCGTCATAAATGTGAGTGATCATGTGCAACAGTTGTAACTTCAAAAAAGATAGGTGATAAGACACTTTTTCCAAGGCCATTGTAACTTTGTTGTTGAATGGTCAGGTCAAAATCTGAAGAGTAATGGGGAACTTTAACTACCTTGACATCAACTGGGAAACAAACTACACCAATGGAATATCAAACAAGTTCCTGATGAACCTAGCAGACAATTTTTTCTCCCAACAGGTAGAGAACGGAACCATTTAAGTCCAGCTATAGTGGACTTAATTCTCACTAACAGAGATGAAATTATAGCAGGGGTTGAAGTTACAGGAACTTTGGGGGAGAGTGATCATGTGATATTGGAATTCAACATAATGCCGACACAAGCAATAGAATAAAATCAAACAAATGTCTTAGAGATGTTAAAAGAGTTGATTTCAACAAACTTGGAGCCTGGGAAGGTTTTCATGGATGGAAATTGTTAAGGGGAAAACAAACTTGAGAAATACTGAAAAATATAAAATCTCAGTCTAGCATAGTACATTGAAAAAGAAATCACAGAAGAAACCAGCAAGATTGCATAAAGAACTGAAACAAAAAGTATAAAAGTGGAAAGAAGGAAACATAACTAAAGCAGAATACCAGCATATAGCCAGAATCTGCAAAGATAAAGTCAGGAAAGCTAAGACTGAATGAACAAAGACTTGCAAATAACTTTTAAATAATTTTAGAAGTTTCTTTCAACACATAGAAACAAAAAAGGAAACTATCAGTCCACTAATGAGAGAAGATGGCAAGGAGGTGACAGGGAGCAGGGAGATAACAGAACTGCCTAATTCATTGTTTGCATGTGTCTTTACACAAAAGGAAAAAATAGTCCAACCTACTAAAAGCAGAACTGTAAAAGATAGATTAGGAATAGAAGTCAATAACAGATTTTTAAAATTTGTAGGACATTAAAAGAATGAAGAGCCTTGGTAGTACAGTGGTCTAAAGCACCATTATTAAGACCAGCTGCCTGCAATTACTGCAGGTTCGAATCTCGCCAGGCTCAAGGTTGACTCAGCCTTCCATCCTTTCTAAGGTAGGTAAATTGAGGACCCAGTTTGTGGGGGCAATAAGCTGACTTTGTATAAATATACAAAAAGGATGAAGGTTATTGCTTAGCGCATTGTAAGCCGCCCTGAGTCTCCGGAGAAGGGCGGCATATAAATCAAATTTAAAAAAAAAATTATTCACTGTAAATGAGTCAGCGCTTTAGGACAGCTGTCTCCAACCTTTTGGGCACTAGGGACCAGTTCCATGGAGAGGTTTTTCTGCAGACCGGAAGAGATGTGGTTTCACGTGCTGCCTGCATCCTGTGGACAGGGTTTTGCTTGTTTGCGCAGCCTGATTTCTGGCATGCTGCAGACTGATGTGGGTCCATGGACTGGGGGTTGGGGACCACTGCTTTAAAAGATAAGCTCAAGATGCAAAAGGATCTTGACGAACTTGAATACTGGGCCCTATCCTCAAAAAAAATGCTATTCACTGGTGAGAAAACTATGGTTTTAGAATTAGGCAACAAAAACCAAAATCGCAGGTTTAGAATAGCTGGTACCTGGCTTAACAGCAGGATCCAACAGTCCTAGCCAGCAGTGTGCTGCAGCTACCAAATAAGCCAATGCAGTACACATGAAGTATACTGCAGCTTTCTACTGCTTTGTTAGACCATATTTGGAATTCTGCATCGAGATTTCCATAAAACAAGGCACACCTATGCATTTATGGAAATGCCACTAATTCCTCCCAACATTACAGTGAATGTAACAAACACACGTGCATTGTGATACCAAAAACGTGATCCTTGGTGCCTCCTTTGTAGATTTGAGCATTTTCTGAGTCAAAAGATGAAAAATCAGCTTGTTTTGAGAAATTGTAAATGTTCAAGGTCAGATTGCTTGCAAACTAACTTTCAGGATGCCGCAATGCACGAAGATGTTGCCGAGGAGAAGTTGCAACTAGATTAGCTTGTTCCTAGGCGAGGTGCAGACTTACGACCTCACGCTCCTTTAATACAGTGTTTCTCAACCTTGGAAGCTTGAAGATGGGTGGACTTCAACTCTCAGAATCCCCCAGCCAGCAGCGCTGGGAGTTGAAGTCCACCCATCTTCAAGCCACCAAGGTTGAGAAACACTGCTTTAATAGCAGAATAATGGTCGGTTACAATTGGAGGTTTTTTACACTTAAGGCAAGAAAAATCAGCCGTAGAGGTGCAAACTAGGTGAAACTTGGCTTAATGCCAGGGGCTGTAACCTTGGAGTCCTACTGGACAATCTCTTTAAATAGGAGCCAATAGTGAGCGGCGGCAGCTCAAAGAGCCGGGCTGCCCGCCAATGGCAGCGGGGAGAGGGCGGGGCCACGCCAATGATAATGATGGCGGCGGCTGAGGAAGCGGAGAGGCTGCGGGGCGGCCTCCGGTCGGGGCTGCGCGTCCTCCGTGAGGAGCACCGGGGCTGGCGGGAGACGCTGGCCTCCTGCTTGCCGCTGCTGAGGGCCCTGGGTAACGTGGCCCGGCAGGCGGAGGCGGCGCGGAGGGTGTCCTTCGGGGAGACGCCGCTGAGGGCTTTCGCGCGGCTGCCGGAGCGGCTGCGGCTGAAGCAGCGGGCGGCCATGGAGGCGCTGCTGGCGAAGCTGCGCCGGGAAAAGCTGTAAGGGCCGCCGCTCCCTCCTTCCCTGCTGGGCCCCGCCGAGCCTCCTCTCCTCTCCTCATCCCTTCCCTTCCCTTGACAGGCCGGCGCTGCGGGAGGCTCGGGATGCCGTCGGGGCGAGCCTGGCGCCGCTGCTGGTGCTCGGGGGCCTCGGCCAGGACCCCGACCCGCAGCCCCGCCGCGCGCCTTCTCCGGCCTGGGCCGACTTGGTGGCCGGGCTGCAGGACGCCGAGGCGCTTTTCCACGCCGTGTATCCTTCGCTGCCTCCTCCTCCTCAGGGGCGCGGGGAAGGGCGGGTTGGCGGGCGGGCGGGGCGGCTGCCGCCGTCTGAGGCCTCCTTAGCTGAGCTCCACCCAGGTACTTGGAAGCGCGGCTGCTGCTGCTCTCGCTCAGCTACCGGGACGTGGCGGGGGTGCAGGCGGGCCCCCAGGCCTGGGAGCGGATAATGCAGCGCGGGCAGCGTGGAGATCGCGTGGAAGGTAAGCGTTTCTTCGGCCCTCGCACCGGCCTTTCCTGCCAGGCCCTTGGGGGGAGAGGCGGGCAGACTGTTGACTGGCTCCCTAGGCCAGGGGTCAGCAACCTGCGGCTCTGGAGCCGCGTGTGGCTCTTTCATCCCTCTGCTGCGGCTCCATGTTGCTGGTCGGCTCTGCAATTGATAGGGCTTTCGGTTAGGACAGGTAGAGGAAAAAGGACGCCGCGCTAGGAGGAGATTTAATTGTTTTTAATGGTTTAACTTTTAATGTTTTATATATGGTTTTTAAATGCATTGTAAGCTGCCTTGAGTCTTCGGAGAAAGGCGGCTTACAAGTTGAACAAATAAATAAAATAGATTCTATGGTGGGGGACTTCCGGTTGGTTCCAGAATTGAATGGGGGCTTCTGGTTAGGACCTTTGTGGCTCTTTGAGTGTTTAAGGTTGCTGACCCCTGCCCTAGGCTGGCCGCTCCGGAGAGCCACTTGGGCCTGGGCCCAGCACTGCCCCATGGCCTGGCTTGGAAAGCTCTTGGGCGCCTGGCAGGAGTCCTCCCTTGGAGGGGGGGGGCTTGAGGGGGGCAGGAACGCTCCTGGCTCGCTTGAGGTGCAGCCCAAGCTACCCAGCATGGTTCTGCACCTCGGAGCTCCTGGAGGAAAAATCAAGAGGACCTGTGGCAGATGTTTTACCAAAACCGTTTTTCTCCCTTTGCCCAGAAACGTTGTTGAAAGCCGCCTTCTTCCTGGAGGACGCATGAGGCGCACAAAGCAGCTTGTTTGCTCACCCCCAGGGAAGGATTCTTCAGGAAGCCCTGCTATTCGAAGGCCCCTGGACTTGGAGTCTGCCCTGGGGTGAGCCCCACTTGCAGGATTGTGTTGTGACTAATTGCAGCTCAGGTTCTTTTCCAACCTGGAGCACAGTTCTTGACGGCATCTCAAATAAAAAAGATTTCCTGCCCTTAAGGTGTCCGCTTTCTCTTTTAGAGGAGCAGGCAGGGCAGGGCTTGCTTAAAGGGCCTGGTTTTGCCAAAAGGAGAAGATCAGAACTAGAGAGATGGGTGCCCAGAGATGAGCTGGGTTCTCTTCTGGGAATTTTGTGGCTTAGGAGGAGTCAATTGTTGGTAGCTCATTGTTTGCTGCTCAGGGTAGAGACCTGCTTCTGTAGAGGAGAAGAAATAGTTGCCTTGCAAAGATACAGCTGGGCTCATGGGCTTGGCCTAGTTTACAGTGATGCTCCAGGCAGAATCTGTTGTTCTCACAGCATTTTAGGGCTAAACATAACAATAAAAATTTCACTTTACTGCACTTGGTCCCTTTCTTCAAACGCCTCCTTCAGCATTATCATGTAGGCAATGCAGTGCTCTGTAAGACAGCGGACCCCAACCTTTCTGCTTTGGCGGACTGGTGAAGGGGTGGTGGTGAGAGGGGATGATTTAGCCCATGATGCTTGTGCAAATGCAGCTTCGCACGCTCGCCTGCCCACTAGTGTTGCCTGGTTTCCACCTAGTCACGGACAGGAGGTTTGGGACTCCTGCTCAAGGACATTCAGGTTTTCTTACTGCTCAGATTGGAGATGTGCTGTTTTTATGCTTTAAAGTAGTTGACCCACTTTAAGGGCACTCTTACACTTTCTCATGAAGAAGAGAAGCAAACTTGGGAAACTCCGAAGGGGAGGCGTCTCTTTCCTTACTTAGCTATTTAAAAAAAGGGGTAAGTTCCTTTGTAGACTCCACATCCAGACAACATCAACTGGACAACTAGTATTCATGGAAATACCAGTAACCCTCAACTTAAAAGCACAGTTGGGATCAGAATTTCCACTGTTAAGCAAAGCAGTTAAGTAAATCATGCTTGATTTTATTATCTTTTTTGTCATGGTTATTAAGTGAATCATGCAGTTCTTAAGTGAACTACACAATCATTAAATGAATCTAGCTTCCCCCATTGACTTTGTCGGAAAGTTGCAAATGGCAATCACACAATCACAAGACACTGCAATGTCATATATAATGCCTACTGCCAAGTGCCTGAATTTTGATTTAAGTGTCTGTGGGGTTGCTGTGATGGTACTAAGTGCAAGGACTAGTTAGAAGTCACTTTTTTCAGTGCGATTGTAAACATGAACGCTAAACAAATAGTTGCAACTCGAGAACTACCTATAGTGTAAATTAAATAACCATTTTCCAGGATTGTATATCAGTTGTGGAGGGCAGCTGCAAGACATACCATGTATCTCCGAAACTATTTTGGGCGCCAAAATGAGCACTAGGGCTTATTTTTGGGGAAACAAGATTTCAGGCAAGTGCATGGGGACCAACAGTACCTGGCAGCACCTGCAGCCTGCTGGTCCCTTGGTCAATGCACTCGGGGCCCGTGCAGCACAAGTGAGTTGATTCTCTGTCCAAGCAGCAGACAAGGCGGGGGGGCAGGTAACCCAGACACGCTGCAGGAAAGCTGAGAGTGCCCAGTGGTCAGGTGGCTGCTGGAGGCTTGTCTTCATGCAGTGGCAGCGGCAGCAGATGGAGGCAGAGGCGCGGGGCGGAAGGCAGGTGATCACAACGCATTGCGTGGCAAGCCAAACACGCAAAGAAGAGCCTCCTGCAGCTGCCCCCCCACTCTGGGCCACCAACTGTCAGCTTTCCCGCAGCCCACTCAGTGTGTCCAGACCACCTGCCTTCTCCCACGCGCCTCTGCTGCTTCCACACGAAGACAAAGCCTGCGGCTACCAGCCACTCTGACCCACTGCCTCTTGGCTTTCCCGCGGCCTGCGGGGCACATTCAGATCGCATGCCTCCCCCCCTGCCTCTGCCTCCACCTCGCAGGTGCTCTATACAAGGTGTTTATTCTCCAGGCATTTTTGAATCAGGATCTCTGTACAGTCTTATGTCTTTTTGTATTCATGTTACAAAACCAAATACCTTGGTGTGAGTAAGTATGCTAATAAATGTAAGGAAAAAACCTCTCGTGGATTTACTACTTCATGGAAGTTCATGTTCTGATCATTCCTATTACATAGTGGATCAACAATATGATAAAATCCGGTGCTACAGAATTCTAACCACCCTATAGATCTTGACATAATTGTTTTATTTCTTCATAGAGACATCTTTAAGTGAAAAGTATCAAACATGACGAGGCCCTGTGATACCACTCTGGCCAGGAATGCTGAAGAAGAAGCTTTATACACTACTAACTCCCTGCTTTCCAAGACATTTGTCGAAAGCTAAGAATCCAAAACATGACCTGGGCACCACCTCATAGGAACTGCTGGAGAAGATACAGGAGGAGTCTTTGTACCCCTTATACTGGAGCTAAGATCCAGGCCATCCCCGACTGGGCCAACCACTTTGTAGGGGATTATCTGCTGGTTACATTAACAGAACAGAAAAAGAGTTTGGGTCCTTCTGGATCCCAAGACTCCAGTAATGAACATGGGCTTGCTAATAACATAGATGTTCCCTCTCACAGTTTTTCTTCTTCCAGCCAATTCCTGTGGGCTCCAGTATCCATCACAGTTTTGTCTCAATATGCACAAGTTCCTCCGGCATCCGGGAGAACTCAATGCTGAATGAGTAGCTGTCCTACCAACCAAGCATCTGATGTGATCCCTGCAGGACAATGAATTTCTACGACAACACACTGACATTTCTGGAAGAGGGGGATGCTAAGAAGCTCTTTATACTACTGTTCTCCCACTTCCGAGGTCACTCGAGTCATGAAGAAGCGTCTCCAATTCATCAAATGGTCCCTTCACCCTCAAACCATCCAGTGTCTTCCATCACCAGGTTCTGTTCCTGACCCTGCAGCACCATCAGTTCCTGTCCTGATTCCTGTTCTTGACTCAGCAGCATCATGGAGAGTCACCCTAATAGATTTTGTTGTCCAACATCTACAAGAAACAAAGATGAGAGCTGAAACTCTTGAGTCTGATCACCCGTGTTTTGCAGTCCAGTTGGCTTGCCCGCAATCAAGGACCCGGTAGACCTGTACACTCTGAGGCTCTTAAAAACCTAGTTGCCAGGAATATCTGCACACCAATCAAGCATGGGCTCCGGTGACACTGGGACTCCTGAAAGCCTATGCTGGCTTGATCCAGTGATTCTGTCCCCTTGCTGCCTTTCAAGTAGACTGGGATGGACCGACTGACCATTTTGGCCTCTTAGAAATGACCTGCCACAGCTGCCAGGAGGGTACGTCTCCATGTGGCAGCTGGGTCAGGGGTTAAGTCTGATTTGTGGGTCAGTGGTGTTGCAACTGGATCAGAGGCGGGGGGGGCAAGGTGTGGTTCGGATACTGGGTTGTCTGATATCGGGAGGATGTGAGTTTCTTTCTGGGTGGTCTGGTGGTGGGACCCTTTTGATCGACTAGAGGCGCTTCTTTATGGCTTCTTGCGAGCGACGTGGGAAGTGGGAGATCAGGAGTGTGTAGAGCATTTTCTTCATCTCCTTCTCCCAGAGCTGTTTGGCGTGTCGCTGCAGGGCCTCATCATCCTCCAGGATCCACATCAGGTGCTTTGTGGGTAGGGCAGCTACATGCTCGGCATTCACTTCTGCCAGGTGGCAGTGGGAATGGTGCATGCTGAGGCCCCGTTTGGTATTGAATCGGAGACCACATTAGCATGGGAAGCTGGGATGTTCCAAAGTGTTTGCAAGGCGCGTGTCATTGGCACATCTGTCTGTATTGCCAGAGTCCGAAAGTCTAGGGGGACCAGGACCCTTTTTCTTCGTCATTTCTGTAACCAGCAGCATACCCTCTTCAAGGTGGTTAGCCTAATGGGGGGTGGCTTGGATCTTAGCTCCAGTATGGTGTGCTTAAAGACTCCTCCCTTACCTTCCCCAGCGGTCGCCATGTGGAGGCACCCAAAAGCCATGTAACTAGGCCCTTTTAAGACCATTTTGCAGTCTTGCAGCATTTGAATGTGTCCCGTCTAAATTCAAAAGAACAATTTTTGAAGTTTCACACGGGATCTCTAGTGCTCCATTATGCACAGAGGCTGAAATGGTGAGAGTGGAGACCAGAATTTAGCAAGCTGTGCTCTCCTCTTCTGGGTGAAGCAGACTTTCCTCCCTAATGGGCTGAGTGCCACTGAAACAAATTTCAAAGTGGGTGAAAACAAGCGGTTTATGACAAGCTCAGCCTCCTCCTCTCCCTCTCTTTTCTGTAATCTCTGGGTTAGGAGCAGGCAAACAAACACACTCAAATGGGGTGTTTATGACATAGACCTACAGAGGAATGTGGGAAATGCTGCACAGCTTCCCACGACGGACAGTTAGAGGTATGTCTTGGTGCCAGCACTGTAACTCACACATCTAACTATTCCCAATCAGAGAAAGGTCTTTACATTATTGCGACATAACACACTATCGTCAGCAGGCCTAGTTGGAAGATGCCCCAAGAGGGACAGGTGTAGAAAATTTCATTGCTGAGGCTGTCCTGGGAGCAATCAATCAGCAAGTCATGTGGCCAGTCAGCTAGTCTGCAGGCTAGGCTTCAGAATTCTTAGATGTAGGCAACTATGGGTTGTCTGCCTTGCCTTATACCAGTGATGGCTAACCTTTTTTTCCTTGGGTGCCAAAAATGTGCGTGCACGCTATCGTGCACGTGCCCACACCCATAATGCAATGCCACCCATGCACGCCCCACCCCCCTGCGTAGGCACATGCAACCCCCACGCTGCCCCGCCCCTCCACACAGGCGTGCGTGACCCCCCACCCCCCCAGTGCACGCTCGCATGACCACCCCCATCCCACCCACCCCCGTGCCCCATTTAGGGCATAGCAGGAGTCCCTGAAGCTCGTTTCCGGTACTTCTGGGAGGTCCGTTTTTTGCCCTCCACATGCTCCCGAGGCTTTCCTGGAGCCTCCGGGAGGGCGGAAACGGCCTCCCCCGGCCTGTTTCTGGACTTCTGGTAGGCCTGTTTTTCACCCTCCCACAGCCTCTGCGCGAACCCTGTACTTACCTGGCATCCAAAACAGGCCACCTGGAGACTCCTGGGAGGGGCGGGACGGCATGGGCATGCACGCACATTTCCCACATGAAAATCAGCTGGCCAGCGGGAGATGCACGCACATGCGCGGTGGAGCTGACCTAGGGTAACGGCTCGCGCGCTTGCAGGAATGGCTATGCGTGCCACAGGTTCACCATCACAGCCTTATACTGTAGATTTGAGTTTTATTCTGGCTTTTCTATCAGCTAAGGGCCCCTTGAACCACCTCTTCAAGGCCCATGAACTGGTTGAAATAGTGTAGCTCTGCTGCGTCATTGTCGTGGAGATCAATATCCACTCTGCCTCTTCTCCCTCCAGAGCCAAAGTCACATATCCCACCTTGGCCTCTTCAGTTAGTAGGTCAGCGCCATATTGCTGCATATAGTCCACACCTGGGTTAGGAAGACTGCCAATTGCTTTGGGTCGCATTAAACTTCATTACCAGGGCAAGGCGGGCTGTGTTCCCTCTTCTGTTGAGCGACTAATGCCGGTGGCGGGGGCTGAACCAGCTGGACTATTGTTGGCTGTGATGCTGGTGCTGGTAGAGGCAGAATGGGGCTGCTTCTGGTGCAGCGGTGGCTGCAGTTGCGCCATCATCCAACTGGACAGGTTCCAACTGGAGGCAATGGTGCTTGGCCACTCTTAAATTTGAGTAGATTCGGATGGAACAGAGTTTGGAATGGGAACCAGGTCAGAACAGGAACTGGTGGAGGACGATGGTTCAGCACGGGACAGTCAGATGGTGGGACCCATTTGATTGTGGGGGGGGGGGAGGTGTTGAAGCGCTTGTTTATGTCTTCCAGCAAACAACCTGGGAAGTGGGGGACCAGAAGTGTGAGGAGCTCTTTCTTCAGCATTCCCATCTTCCAGCGCTGGTTATATGGTCACGGGGCCTCATCTTTTGGGGACCACGTCAGGTGCTTTGCTGGGAGGGCAGCTACTCACTCAGCATTCAGTTCTGGTGGGGCGGGGGGGGTTGGAATCTGCATGCTCAGGCTTCACTGGAATGGGAACTGGATCCTGCAGAAACAGAGGAAGCTGGAACACAAAGAATTCTTAGTGAAACCTGTGCCACTAGTGCTCCCATTAATACTGCTGGAGTCCTGAAGTCCAGGGGAACCAGGACTCTTTTTTTATATTAGCTGTAAGCAGCAGTAAGCCCACTGCAAGGTTGTTAGTCCAGCAGGTTTGGTGGCCTGGATCTTAGCTGCAATATGAGGGGTCCAATGACTCTTCCCGCACCTTCTTCAGCGTCCAACAAGGACATACAGTCAGGTCCAGAAATATTGGGACATCAACACAATTCTAACATCTTTGGCTCTATACATCACCACAATGGAGTTGTAATGAAACAAACACAATGTGCTTTAACTGCAGACTGTCAGCTTTAATTTGAGGGTATGTACATCCAACTCAGGTGAACGGTGTAGGACGTACAGAAGTTTGCATATGTGCCTCCCACTTGTTAAGGGACCAAAGGTAATGGGACAGAATAATAATCATAAATCAAACTTTCCCTTCTTAATACTTGGTTGCAAATCCTTTGCAGTCAATCACAGCCTGATGTCTGGAACGCATAGACATCAACAGACGCTGGGTTTCATCCCTGGTGATGCTCTGCCAGGCCTCTACTGCAACTGTCTTCAGTTCCTGCTTGTTCTTGGGGCATTTTCCCTTCAGTTTGTTTTTTTTTAATTGAAAAAGTTTTCAAATACAAGTTTTTCCCCCTCCCCCCCCTGTGACTTCTTCATAACAAAAAACCAAATTCATAACAGATTACTTACTTCCTCCTCTAAATACTGACCTTTACTTACTAGAAATATTAATATTATAACATCCCCTTTTAACCATACATTTCAAAAAAGAGAAGAAAAAAAAAAAGAGAAAGAGAAAAGATTCTACTATGACATTATATGATGACTTCTAATTTAACATATTTTTATAACCCCCAATTTAACAATAATCTGCCCTTTTTCTCCTCTTTCAAACTTTTATCTATATATTATTTTACAACATTTCAAAACCACTTTCCGCTTTAAAAATATATAGTAAATCCTGCTTTAACATTTAATCTTTTGTGTATATTAATATAACATTTTAGAGCGGCCTGCCCCATAAATCCTAATTTAACATTTATTCAACTCTGTCCATTTCCTCCACTCCCCTAAATATATCACTTAAACATCCCTTTTCTTAAACTAATCAGTCTGTAAACTAGCTTATTCACCCACTTTCCTGCAAAATTGCCATACACAACAATTCTTAATATCTTAAATCACTACCCACTCTGCTTAAATATATATATATATATATATATATATATATATATATATATATATATATATATATATATATATATATATATATATATATATATACACACACACACACACACACACACACACACACGTATATATTCCAATATATCTAAATAGAAAAGAAAAGACAATGACTTTAAGTTTATAGTCCATATAATATCTTCTTTGAAGTCTTTCCGCTGGATTATTAAGACCATCATCCATAATAGGGTAACATAGCTTCCTGATGCAACAGTTTGTTCAAAATCTTCATATCTGCCCCCATCAGTAGTAAATATCCTCATATATATATAAAAATAAAAGCAACCACCCGAGTGACATTATAGTTATATTCCATATAGTTGTAATTGTGGCTTTCATCAGGATTATTGATTCCCATCATCCTAGTGGGTAACAACCAGATCTTCTGCATGCCCCAACGTAACTCTCTTGCCTTGTAACTCAAGATAGTTATAATATATTTATCAGTACAAAAAAAAAAAAAAATCCAAAGTAGATGATTCAAATCCAACAGTTTAAGGCTCTTTTCACATCCCAGAATTACGGCAATGCAGAGGTCTGTCACTGTCCTCAGGATAATATTAACCAATACTTCGCCTCCACTATCTTTTCACATATTCATACATTTTTAAAGTCACTGGCTTCACTGTTGCTTGGTTTAGAAATTTCTATTTTTGTACAACCTATTTCTTTTTTTCTTTTCTTTTTGTGGGTTTAATTTCCATCCTGGTTTCCTTTCTACAGATTGTATATCAACTAATCGGTTTTCATTCTGCTTTATAGGTTGATCTTGTTGGTTTTGTTTTTGTATCTCGTGTTTCTTTTTTGCCCCTTGTATATCATCTGGTTGGTATCCATACTTGTCTTTGACTTGATAAGTCATCACGTTAGAGTCAGATGGCACTTCTCTCAAATTTGTAAATAATCCGGCTGGGGTATCCAAAAAATCCAAAGGCAATTTATCTGGTACAGTCTCTGTAATTCGATATTTTCCCTTTATTTCCAACTCCTTCTGCTTATCCTGTATTGTGCCTAAAGATGTTAAATTCATTTTCAAAATGTTTTGATAAAATTCTTCCGCTCCTTCAACAGTATTTAACTGGTATCTTTCTCCTTGATATCTCAATATAATACCAACTGGGACGTCCCACCTAAATGGGATATTTCTTTTTTTTAACTCAGTCACCAAAAAACCAAATTTCTTCCTTTCCGTTAATATCTTAGGTGGGAGTTCTTTGTAAATCCAAATCTTTCTTCCATACAATTGCAAATTAGAATTGAAAGAATTTTGCACAATGTTATTCCTAATTTCTTTATCTGTAAAATAAATCACCACATCTCTAGGCAATTGCCTTTGCTTTGCAATCCAGGAGTTTATTCTGTAAACTCTGTCAATCCTACAAAACACTTCCTCAGGTTGAACCTTTAAAATCCCAGCTAGAATTTCAGAAGATATTTTCCTTAAATCATCTCTGTTATTTTCCTGCAAACCTCTCAGTCTTATTGCACATTCAGTGAAATTATATTGTACCATTAAAACCTCTCTTTCAATCCTCTGTTGCAAATTTTCTACATTGCCAGTCTTTTGATCAGCCTCCATTTTAGGTTTTTCTTCTGAGCTATTATCTTGAATATTTATCAAATCATTTTCAATTTTTTTAATTCTATTGTCCAAATTATCTTGAATTTCTTCCATTTTAGACTCTAGTAACTTAGTATTTGCATCCAACTGTATCATAAATTCTGAAAAGCCATTAGCCATTTTTAAAATTTTTCGCTCCAAAAAATCAAACTTAGATTTCACCAATTCTTTAATTTCCTGCTTAAATTTTTCAAGGTGCTGATTCACAATCTCATCCCTTCTTACAATCTCCTCTAAGAGAAATTCTATTATATTAAAATCAGGTTGCTGAGACTGGAGACTTA
Source organism: Pantherophis guttatus (assembly GCF_059756535.1). Classification (NCBI taxonomy): domain Eukaryota; kingdom Metazoa; phylum Chordata; class Lepidosauria; order Squamata; family Colubridae; genus Pantherophis; species Pantherophis guttatus. The sequence goes on along the minus strand of NC_142072.1, from coordinate 26,745,672 downwards.
AAACTTGTTCCTTTAGCTTGTTAGTGGGGGAATCCCCCCCCCCACTACTTGTTTGTCTGACTTTATAAGTCTCAGTGCCATGTTTCCGCCCAGGCAAGCTTTGTAAAAAAAAAAAAAAAAAAAAAAAAAGACTTCTTTCCAATCAGAAGCAATATTCGATCCCCAGGAAAAAAAAAAAAGAGAGAAAAAGAACACAGGAGCGAAGTTTTGTCTACAATTGTAGCCAGTGGTATTTATTCCGCTACATTGTAATAATAGAGAACGGAAGGACTTTCCCTTTCAGCCTCTTCTCAAGCCTCGGCAGACGCCATTTTAAAAGTCCTTTTTTTCCCCCTCTTTCCTTTCCCCTTTTCTCTTGAATAATTTTTTATAAAATAAGTAAAATACTTACGATTCTGTATCACAGGTCCAGCTCACATTTTCTTTAATCAATCTGTTAAATTCGCAGGCTTGCTCTTGTCGCCTGGCTCTGCATATAGCAGAGGTCTCCCAAAGCCCGGAGCAGCGGCTGGGGATATGGGGAAGCTCATCTGCTCCGTCCCAAAAGTAAAAGAAAAACTTTTGGGACTATGCAGAGAGTTCTACCCACCCCAGCCGGCTCTATCTCCGTTTCCTCATGGAAACGGAGTTTTTTCGAGCCGCCATTCCATTGTGAAGGCGGCTCTAACAGGCAGTGGAAGCTGACGATCCCGAAGGAACATCTGGCGGCGGCCAGCAGCAAACCGGAAGTCCCTTCAGTTTTGTCTTTAGCAAGTGAAATGCATGCTCAATGGGATTCAGGTCAGGTGATTGACTTGCATAACATTCCACTTCTGTCCCTTCAAAAACTCTGGTTGCTTTTGTAGTATGCTTTGGGTCATTGTCCATCTGCACTGTGAAGCACCGTCCAATGAGTTCTGCAGCATTTGGCTGAATGTGAGCAGATAATATTGCCCGGAACACTTCAGAATTCATCCTGCTGCTTTTGTCAGCAGTCACATCATCAATAAATACAAGAGAACCAGTTCCATTGGCAGCCATCATGCCCACGCCATGACACTACCACCACCATGCTTCACTGATGAGGTGGTATGTTTAGGATCATGAGCAGTTCCTTCTCCATACTCTTCTCTTCCCATCACTCTGGTACAAGTTGATCTTGGTCTCATCTGTCCATAGGATCTTGTTCCAGAACTGTGAAGGCTTTGTTAGATGTTGTTTGGCAAACTAATCTGGTCTTCCTGTTTTTGAGGCTCACCAATGGTTTACATCTTGTGGTGAACCCTCTGAATTCACTCTGGTGAAGTCTTCTCTTGATTGTTGACTTTGACACACATACACCTACCTCCTGGAGAGTACTCTTGATCTGGCCAACTATTGTGAAGGGTGTTTTCTTCACCAGGGAAAGAATTCTTCGGTCATCCAACACAGTTGTTTTCCGTGGTCTCCCCAGGTCTTTTGGTGTTGCTGAGCTCACCGGTGCGTTCCTTCTTTTTGAGAATGTTCCAAACAGTTGTTTTGGCCATGCCAAAATCTGTTCATCCCCATCCAGACCCGTACGGCTTCCAAGCACCAGGACATCATGTCAAAGGCATCGTTGGGATGATGCGGGGTGGAGATGAAAAGTTGGGTATCATCAGCATATTGATGATACCGCATCCCGAATCCCCAGATGATCTCACCCAGTGGCTTCATGTATATATTGAACAGGAGAGGCGAGAGAACCGACCCCTGCAGCACCCCACAAGGTAGGGCCTAGAGGTCGACCTCTGCTCCCCTGCCAGCACAAACTGCGTACGACCCAAGAGGTAGGAGGAGAACCACTGAAAAACAGTGCCTCCCACTCCCAACCCCCTAAGCCGTCGCAGTAAGATACCATGGTCGATGGTATCAAAAGCCGCTGAGAGGTCAAGTAAGACCAGGACAGAGGAGTAACCCCTATCCCGGGCACGCCAGAGATCTGTCTATCAACGCGACCAATGCTGTTTCCGTGCTGTGACCGGGCCTGAAGCCGGATTGAAACGGGTCCAGGTAATTCGCTTCATCCAGGAATTGTGGGAGCTGACGCACCACCGCGCTTTCAACTGCTTTCGCCATAAGGCGAAGGTTAGAAACTGGGCAATAGTTCTTAAAGAGAGCCAGATCCAAGGCAGCTTCTTGAGGAGGGTTCTCACCACCGCCTCCTTCAAGGCAGAGGTGAAGATTCCTTCTCTCAACGAGGCATTAATTACTGCCTGAACCCAGCCTCGTGTAACCTCTCGGGAGGTCAAGACCAACCAGGAGGGACACGGGTCCAGCAGACACGTGGCGGTGCTCAATCTACCCACAATCCGATCCACATCAGGAGTCACAAGCTCAAACTCATCCCAGATAACATGCTCAGGACCAGTCCCCATCAACTCAACGGACCCTGCCCAGTCAGAGTCCAGGCCCTCCCGAATCTGAGCGATTTTATCCTGTAAATATTGAGCAAATTCTTCAGCCTTACCCTGCAAAGGATCATCCTTCACTCCCACATTAAGAAGGGAGCGAGTCACCCTAAACAGGGTGGCCGGGCAATTGTCCACGGATGTAATAAGAGCGGAAAAGTGTGAGCATTTTGCCGCTTTTATCGCCACTAGATAGGACTGAATATGAGTTCTTAACTGTGTTCGGTCAGATTCGGACTTACTAGTCCTCCAGCAGCACTTTAGGCATCTTTTCTGGCGCTTCATCTCCCAGAGCTCCTCAGTAAACCAAGGGGCAACCCGGGTCAAAGGCCGTAAAGGCACAGTTCGGTCCAAGGCCCCAGCAGCCACCTTATCCCAGGCCTCTACCAGGGCCTCGACCGAGCCGTATGCAAGGAAACACTTTTTAAGTTGCATTACTGAAATAAATGAGCTTTTGCACAATATTCTAATTTTTTGAGTTTCACCTGTAAATAAGATGAAAACTGTTAGTATATGTATGAAGAGAATAATGATATTTGATGTCAATATGGTATTATTACTAAAAGATACTAAGAAGAAAATGGAGTTTTACAATATTTACAATGTTTAATATATTATAATATTAATGTGAATGTGAAAAATGTGATAAATGAGGAACGATGTAGCACAGAGATGTTTGTACCCAGATGATACACTGCATAAGGAAAGATGGAATGTTTTATCTTTGTTTTTTAAAAAATAAAAAACTTTTAAAACAACAACAACAATGTAGTTAAGGGAAGTCGGCAAGCCAGATACCTAAATTCAGGATAAGGATTGGCTCTGAAGGCTGGGCCTTTCAGGCTGGGGTGCGAAGTGGGGCTGGGCACGTGACATGACTGGGAGACGCACCTGTGCTTCCCTGCCCCCCATCCCCTCCAAGGGGCCGGGCGGGGTCAGGAGTGTGGCAGCGATTTAGGAGGCGAGCCGGGCCCTTCCCATGGATCACCCCAAGTGTGGTGGGTGGCGGCCATCCCTCCCCCCTTGCGGGGCCGGCGGAAGCCCGTCGTCCTGCCTCAGACAGCACCTAGCAGCTGACTTAGAATTGGCCCGGTGCTCTGAATGTCAAAGTGAAGAAATTCAATGAAGCGCGGGTAAATGGCGGGAGTAACTATGACTCTCTTAAGTCATAGTTGCATGGCCTGGGTGCCTCCACGTGGCGACCGCCGGATAAGGTGCAGGTGGATTGCTCGACCCCCTGTGCCTGAGCTAAGATCCAGGCCACCCTCCTGCCAGGCCAACCACCTTGCAGGGGTTTTTACTGCTGGTTCTGAAGAATAAAAGTAAAAAAAGTCCTGATCTCTCCAGACTTCAGGACTCCAGCAGTACAAATGGAAGCTCTAGTGTCACATGTCTCCAAACCAGTTCACCGACTACCACCCTGCGCCCTGCGCCGACATGCCAACCATCTCTGGAAGACTGGGATGCTTAAGAAACAGTTCTATCCATTTCTGCTCCCACACTCCCTGGTCGATCACAGAAAGCCATCAAAAAGTGCCTTCAAACCATCAAGTAGGTCCCACCAACCGACCCTGCACCTGTTAATCATCCTCCACCAGAGGTGGGCACCAATTTTGTCCCTGTCCCCAGACTGGACTTGCCGGCACCGTCATCTGCCACCAAAGCAACATCTGGCCCTGACATAGCAGCGACCTGGATGACCACCCTCCTGGAAGTGGCAGCTTTGAATCTGTGGGAAGCCAAGATGGGGGTGGAAGAGCTGAACCAGATTGCCCGAGATCTACAATCTGGTGCGATTACCCAGACACGGGGCAGGGCCCTTCTTCATGATCATGCCCAGTGTTGGTTCCTGCATACGTAGAAGCCATTGAAGCCCCTCTCTACATCCATGAGTCACTGATGGAGCAAATGTGACATTCTTAGGGCCAACTATGCTACCATCCAACAGCTCTACAAGCTCCGGCGACAAGATGTGGCATCCACCATCTTCTCTGGGCAATGGAAGAATGTGTATCGCAGGCCTCGACCCCTGCCACCGGAGATGGAGAACTACTGATCTACAGTGTTTGGAACTCGAAGTGCGGTCGATAACTCCATCAGCTGTGCATTGGTCCCTCCTATATGGAGTTACCCCATCTGAAGTCACTGTGGCGCTGAAGAGAATGACGGCTAGTGCTCCAGACCTAGATCGCATCCGTGCAGCTCATCTCCTGACCTGGCACCAACCATCGCTAGTACCTTACTTATTTATTTATTATTTATTTTATCAAATTTATATGCCGCCCTTCTCCCGTAGGACTCGGGGCGGCTCACAGAATAATTTCAACCTGCTGCTAGCTGCCAGGGGGCCACCAGGACATTTTGCCTGTTCAAGAGTGGTCTTTCTGCCGAAGATGGATGCTCCATCAACCCCAGGAGACTATCACCCTATTTCGATCGCCTCTACCATCCTCCGTGCCTTTCACAAGATCTTGGCATGCGTCTCCGCGATACGCTTCAGCACTCGCCCTTCCAGCATGGGTTTCTACAGTAGGACGGCTGCCTAGAGGCGATGAGCCTTCTGCATTCCATTCTTCGAAGGGTCCATATGAAGCGTGAACCTTGTGCGATGCTATTCCTAGACATCGCCAAGGCTTTTAACACCGTTTCACACAACACGCTTTTTCGTGTCACCACAGCTGTGGGTCTACCACCTCCTTTGGTGTCGTATCTTCGCCACCTCTACGAGTGGTCCACGGTGCAACTTGCAGAAATTACCAACGCATGTGGTTGGGGAGTCCAGCACGGCGATCCGCTGTCTCTGCTACTCTTGATCATGGTTGTCGAGGATATCATTACAGCCTCTCTACCCAGCATTGGGTATGACTTTGACGGCCATCAGATCAACAGCATTGCTTATGCCGATGATCTACTCTTACTTGCAGAGAAGTCCCCTCAGCTTCAGAAAGGTTATACTTCCTGTCTGAAGCCCTTTCCAGAGCTGGTATGATGCCTAATGCCAGGAAGTCTGTTGGCCTCACCACCGCCAAGGACGTCAAGCGGAAGTGCATGGCCATTCTACTAACCGCCTATGAGTGCGAGGGAGGAAACATCAACCCTCTTGGGCCAGGGGATTCTGTTCGCTATCTCGACCTCCAGTTTAACTGGAAAGGCTGCATCATCCCCAACCACACCAGCAAGTTGGACTCCCTGCTTCAGGAGCTCTTGCGGGCACTGCTAAAGCTGCAACAGCGGATGCAGTTGCTGAAAACATTCCTGGTGCCCAAATTCACACATGAGCTTGTCCTAGGTCACGTGCATAGAAACACACTAAGAAAGCTGAACTGTTTGATCCGCGCGACGGTGAGACGCTGCCTGCACTACCCAAAGACACCCCAGTTGGCTACGCTAACATCAAGGATGGAAGCCTGGGAGTGCCCTGTTTTGCCACATCGATCCCGCTGCTCCAGGCATCGCAACTTGAGAAGATTGCATCCCACCCCACCATGCTGTTACAGATGGTGCAGCAGCAGAATGCCTTCAGTCTTCTGCGGCACTGGATGAACCAGCCATGCAGAGTCAACACTGCAGTAGTGACAATGAAGGCTAAGGTGCCGGAGGAATGGAAAAACATGATCTTTACCTCAATCGATGGTCAGGAGCTGGTGTCCCCAAGATCGATGCAGCCAGCCATGATTGACTATTGCACCCCTCCCGAGTGTTCCCCCATCTATATCTGAGGGGTGGCGTACTCCCTACTAGAGCATGGAGTGCACAAGGTGCCAATCGGCAAATCACCAACAAGAGCTGCAGAGGAGCCTGCCAGGCCCCAGAGATGATCAACCACGTCCTGAAAATTTGTGAGGTGACACATGATGTGCCCAACACAATCGCGTCATACAGCACTTGGACCAATTCCTGCACCAACAAGGCATCCACCTGAGTGTCAAACCCATCATAACATGAGGCACGTTATTCATCAAACCAGATTTAATCATGGAGGTAATGAACCAGCTATTGGTCATGGATGTCTCTGTGGTTGCCGGTTATCGAATGCAGGGGACCTGGGACATCAAGGTCTCAAATTACGGACAGCCTGACTGTGTCATCGCTATCCACTGCTGGGCCATTTCCCCCTCCGTTTCAGTGCAACATCTCCTTATTGTTATCTCGAACCAGGGACTGCTCTATGAACCGGGTGCAGGACTACAGACTTTGGGCTTGAGCCGAAGAGGCATTATGGATTTATGCATCCTTACCATTACCTGCTCACTCAAATGTTATGACCTTTATATGCGTGGAACAGGGAAAGGTTGATACTGGACCTTGGTGGACATGTGATTAATGATCCGCCATTCAGCGGCAATTCCACTAGTGCGACCATCTATTAGCAATTTATCGCTCTTCGGGGGGTTTGCCCCTCTAATAATTTATGTAATGTAGCCAAATGCTTCGTCATCCTAACTCTAACCCTAACCCTAATTCGATTCCCACTGTCCCACTGTGAGAAGAGAAATACAGGTGAAACTCGAAAAATTAGAATATTGTGCAAAAGTTCATTTATTTCAGTAATGCAACTTAAAAGGTGAAACTAATATATGAGATAGACTCATTACATGCAAAGCAAAATAGTTCAAGCCTTGATTTGTCATAATTTTGATGATTATGGCTTACAGCTCATGAAAACCCCAAATTCACAATCTCAGAAAATTAGAATATTACATGAAATCAATAAAACAAGGATTGTACATAGAACAATATCGGACCTCTGAAAAGTATAAGCATGCATATATACTCAGTACTTGGTTTGGGCCCCTTTTGCATCAATTACTGCCTCAATGCGACGTGGCATGGATGCTATCAGCCTGTGGCACTGCTGAGGTGTTATGGAAAACCAGGATGCTTCAATAGCTGCCTTCAGTTCTTCTGCATTGTTCGGTCTCATGTCTCTCATCTTTCTCTTGGCAATGCCCCATAGATTCTCTATGGGGTTCAGGTCAGGCGAGTTTGCTGGCCAATCAAGCACAGTAATCCCATGGTCATTGAACCAGGTTTTGGTACTTTTGGCAGTGTGGGCAGGTGCCAAGTCCTGCTGGAAAATGAAGTCAGCATCCCCATAAAGCTCGTCTGTGGAAGGAAGCATGAAGTGCTCCAAAATCTCCTGGTAGACGGCTGCATTGACCCTGGACTTAATGAAGCACAGTGGACCAACACCAGCAGATGACATGGCTCCCCAAATCAACACAGACTGTGGAAACTTCACACTGGACTTCAAGCATCTTGCAGTGTGTGCCTCTCCATTCTTACTCCAGACTCTGGGTCCTTGGTTTCCAAATGAGATGCAAAAGTTGCTCTCATCAGAAAAGAGGACTTTGGACCACTGAGCAACAGACCAGTTCTTTTTTTCTTTAGCCCAGGTAAGATGCTTCTGATGTTGTTTGTTGTTCAGGAGCGGCTTGACGAAGAATACGACATTTGAAGCCCATGTCCAGGATCCGTCTGTGTGTGGTGGCTCTTGATGCACTGACTCCAGCCTCAGTCCATTCCTTGTGAAAGTCCCCAACACCTTTGAATGGCCTTTTCCTGACAATCCTCTCCAGGCTGCGGTCATCCCTGCTGCTTGGGTACCTTATTCTTCCACACTTTTCCCTTCCACATAACTTTCTATTAATGTGCTTTGATACAGCACTTTGGGAACATCCAACTTCTTTTGCAATTACCTTTTGAGGCTTTCCCTCCTTATGGAGGGTGTCAATGATGGGTTTCTGCACAACTGTCAGGTCAGCAGTCTTTCCCATGATTGTGATTCCTACTGAACCAGACTGAGAGACCATTTAAAGGCTCAGGAACCTTTTGCAGGTGTTATGGCTTAATTAGCTGATTAGAGTGGGAACTTTGAGCCTAGAATATTGAACCTTTTCACAATATTCTAATTTTCTGAGATTGTGAATTTGGGGTTTTCATGAGCTGTAAGCCATAATCATCAAAAGTATGACAAATTAAGGCTTGAACTATCTCGCTTTGCATGTAATGAGTCTATCTCATATATTAGTTTCACCTTTTAAGTTGTATTACTGAAATAAATGAATTTTTGCACGATATTCTAATTTTTCGAGTTTTACCTGTATATCCATTGGAAAGTTGCAGGAAATAAGGTCTAGGAGTGGGCTTGCAGGCCTCACTGAACCAAAGTTTTAAACTAATGTAATTGCAAAATGTACCAGATATATTTCTAATATGCTGACTTGTGTGCTGCATTTTCCGCAAAGTATGTACTTGTACGGATATATTTAGAGCAGGAAGAATGAGAAAGTGGGAAATGAGGAACTGAAAGTAACAAATGGCTGAGAGCTTCAAATGTACAAAGGTGTTTGCAGAGAGTGACGGTCAATAAGAATGTAAGAAAGAACAAGGAAGTGAAACTATGGAATGCATATGTCAGTAAAAAAAGAAGGTATAAGAAATGTGACGTGAGATGGGAATGGTGTCTTTTGCTCAATAACAGTCCTTGTAGGATCTGCAATGTGTCATTGGACCCCATTGCAATGGTTTAATAATGTATGTTTTGTTGTAAAATTGCATTGCTATGTTGGCTATTCATGTTCCGAATTCCTCATGAAATAAACCTCTGCATCTTAAAGTAAGATTTATTGCTTATGATCTGTCTGTGTTCCTCTTTATTGGGATATTTTTATGACACTACCTACTATCTAGCGAAACCACAGCCAAGGGAACAAGCTTGGCAGAATCAGCGGGGAAAGAAGACCCTGTTGAGCTTGGCTGTAGTCTGGCCCTGTGAAGAGACATGAGAGGTGTAGAATAAGTGGGAGGCCTGCCCAGGCTGCCGGTGAAATCCCACTACTCTGATCATTTTTTCACTTACCCGGTGAGGGAGGGAGGCGAGCCCTGAGGGGCTCTTGCTTCTGGCTACAAGTGCTCGGCACGTGCCAGGTGCAATCTGCTCCAGGGACAGCACCAGGTGGGGAGTTTGACTGGGGCGGTACACCTGTCAAACCGTAACACAGGTGTCCCAAAGCGAGCTCAGGGAGGACAGAAACCTCCCGTGGAGCAGAAGGGCAAAAGCTGCTTGATCTTGATTTACAGTACGAATACAGACCGTAAAAGCGGGGCCTCACAATCCTTCTGACTTTTTGGGTTTTAACCAGGAGGTGTCAGAAAAGTTACCACAGGGATAACTGGTTTGTGGCGGCCAAGCGTTCACAGTGACGTGTGCTTTTTTATTCTTCGATGTCGGCTCTTCCTATCATTGTGAAGCATAATTCACCAAGCATTGGATTGTTCACTAATAGGGAACATGAGCTGAGTTTAGACCGTCGTGAGATAGGTTAGTTCTACCCTACTGATGATGTGTTGTTGCGCTAGTAATCCTGCTCAGTACGAGAGGAACCGCAGGTTCAGACCTTTGGTGTATGCATTTGGCTGAGGAGCCAATGGGGCAAAGCTACCATCCCTGGGATTATGATTGAATGCCTCTAAGTCAGAATCCCCCCTAAACGTAAAGATACCACAGCGCCGAGGAGCCTCAGTGGAGTGCAGCCGGAAGGGGGCTGCCTCTCGCCCACGGCGAAGCGCACGTTTGCGGGGAACCCGGTGCTAAATCATTCGTAGACAACCTGATTCTGGGTCAGGATTTCGTGTGTAGCAGAGCAGCTCTCTCACTACGATCTATTGAAAGTCAGCCCTCGACACAAGCTTTTGTCTGTCCGTTGCAAGTGAGCGGAGTGTGGGCGGCTCCCTTGGAGGGGCCGCGGGGCTCCTGCCTGCCTACCTCCATTCTGAGGGCAGGGGGTGGTTGGTGGTGGTGGCCACGGGACGGCGGCCCCAGGTGTCGCGGTCCCTGCCGGCTTTGCGGTAGACCAGGGCTGGGTGCGGGACTCCAGTTCGGGGTGGGTGGGGAGACGGGAAGAGGAGGAGGAGTGGGGGAGAAGGCCGGCAGCCTGTCTAAAGGCAGATCCGCTGGTAGACCGGTGCCCAGACGAGAAACTTAGTTTTCTTTTTCTTTTTTTTCCTTTCCCCGTCTGCCGGGGTCTCTATCTCTGTTTCTGTCTCTGTGCCTCTCTCTCTCTCTCTCTCTCTCTCTCTCTCTCTCTCTCCCCCTCCCTCCCTCTAGGTGATTTATTTTAATGTTTTAACTGCCTGTGTTTTCTAGTTTTTATAAGAATTTGCTGAAAGATGGGCAGCTATATAAATGTTTTAAATAAATTAATTAATACTTGGAGATGGACTCTACCATTTTTTTTTTAAATGATGAAGTTGACATACATTTTTAACCGAAAAAAATGTAACCGTTTAATATTAACCTAAGAGGTTATTTATTATTATAAACAAGCGAAGGATAGAATATATTAACAATATATTAATTACCTTCCACTCAGGATCATTGCAGATGACAATTACCCTCATTCATTATGATTATCAATAATTAGGATAAGCGGGAGGAGTAAAGTCATCAATAGAACATAACAGACTACTATCTTAAATATTAAAACAGCATGAAAAACATTAACTATCAAAGTGGGGAGGGAGGGAGGGAGGGAGAGAGAGAGAGAGAGAGAGAGAAGGAGAAACATCCTACATATATCTGAAGCCATGTTTGTCACCAGATATTGGAGACGATTCTTATGAAATGGAAGAGATGGGCGCCTCTGGGGAGCCCATTTCCCTCAGCACCTTATCCAGCCATATCAAAGCTCCATGAAGATGGATCTCCACCCAACACGGGGTGCTGGTGATTGCCTGGCGATGGTATCCTGCTCCCCAGCCCTACAGAAGAGACCAACAAATGGCAAAGGATGAGAAGATTGTGGCTGCATTCTTCATTCTATTCAAGAAGACACTTTCTTGATTTTAGTCAAATACACCCATTACCTTTCCTTTGCATTTTGAAGTACTGAGAAGTCATACAATCGTGGATAGGGTTAGGACACATCTAATAGAAATATGTGGACTAATGCGAATTGCATTAGTATTACTTCAACTCATACAGCATTCATCAGCAAGGAAGAATTAAGGAAGCTGAGTCTAATACGGAGTTACTTCTGCCAGACTTTCAGTTCATTGAATGGTTTTTCCTCTCCCTCTGGGGTAGGCTTAATTACCATTCATTCTTTTCCTACACAAATCCACACAATGCTGTTGTTTAAATTATGCCACTTTCTGAAGATGTAATGATTATGTAAGTGAAGTCTATTATATACCGTGTTTCCCCGAAAATAAGACCCTGTCTTATATTTTTTTGAACCCTGAAATAAGCACTTGGCCTTATTGCCATGCACTCAAAAGCCCGATTGGGCTTATTATCAGGGGAGGTCTTATTTTGGGGGGAAACAGGGTAGTCTCTCATGATTGAATCCTTGGTTATATTTTCAAAGTTAAACCTGAATCTGAAGAGAGTGAGTGCTGTAATCACAGCACAGAAGGCTTTGTGGAATTTTAAGCAGATCTACCATCTCCTTCCAGAAATCAAGTTCAGAATAAACTTCCCCTTCAAAGTTAAAACAGAGAGATATAGGAGAAGAGGTAGCAGAACCTGAGGGCAGAATGAAAAGAGGGATCAGCCTAGGATTCCTGGGTAGCTATGTAGTGAAGTATGTCCAACCTGCCCCTTGATTGCCTTTGACTCTTATCTAGCTCTAACTAGGTGCTGACCATTAGTTGAAAAGATTCCTCTGAATAGGCTTTTAGCAATAAATCAGTTTAACTGAACCTTCACATATGGGCTTGGTCTTTAGCGCCTGACAGTTTGACTGCTTTGCCTTATTTATTTATTTTTATATGCCTTGTTCTTAATCATCATAACATTGACTAATTAGTTATTAATTTGCTTTTGATGCCATCCGATTCCAACTGACTCTGCAACCCAATCTAATTTTAAGTGTTGTGCCAGCCTTGTTTATTGGTTATTCTGGTTCTGCCTCTTTCAGAGTGTGGCCTATGCATGCTACGCAAGGACTGCTCCCAGGATGCATGCTTCTGTTCTCACCAAACAAGTGAGAATAGAGTACCTTGGAGTACTCATATCTAATGAACTAAGTGCCAAAGTCCACTGTAACAACATTGCCAAAAAGGCATTAAGAGTTGTAAACCTAATCTTGCGTAGCTTCTCCGGTAATATCACACTACTAACAAGAGCATACAAAACATTTGCTAGACCAATTCTCGAATACACCTCATCTGTCTGGAACCCGCACTGCATATCGGACATTAATACAATCAAACGTGTCCAGAGATATTTCACAAGAAGAGTCCTCCACTCCTCTGCTCGCAACAAAATACCTTATGCCACCAGACTTGAAATTCTGGGCCTAGAAAACTTAGAACTACGCCATCTTCGGTCTGACCTAAGCGTAGCTCATAAAATTATCTGCTACAATGTCCTACCTGTCAATGACTACTTCAGCTTCAACCACAACAATACACAAGCAAATAATAGATACGAACTCGAGGTAAACCGCTCCAAACTCAATTGAAGAAAATAGGACTTCAGCAACAGAGTGGTAATGCCTGGAATGCTCTACCTGACTCTGTGGTTATATCCTCAATCACCCCATAACTTTAACCTTAGACTGTCTACTGTTGACCTCACCCCATTCCTAAGAGGTCTGTAAGAGGCATGCATAAGAAAACCAATGTACCTACTATCCGTCCTAATGTTTCCTCTATTTGTATCTATTTTATGTATCCAATCCATGTTTATACTTATATATATTACCTAATACGTTCTTGACAAATAAGTTAAATTAAATAAATAATCACCCTGTCTGTTGGATGACTCTGAAGGCTACTTATTTCTTGATGGAGGAGGAAGAGGAATCATGTTTTTCAAAACAGTGCTGAGCAAACCCTTAGTTAACTAGGCCTGAGAAGAAGACCTCCAAGGTCCCTTCCATCCCTATGGTTCTAAGTTCTATGAAAAGCCCTTGGGGACCAGAAAGCAGAAGAACAGGTATGGAAAGGCCCAGATCCCACCTTTGCTGGAGAGGCTGTGCTGGTCTTCCTTGATGCAGAAGTCACCCTATAGCGGAAAGCCTATCTCTTCCCAGTGTGTGTGTCCAAAGAAGTGCACTGCAGTACCAGCAAATTTGGTCTCCATACAATTATGAAAGCTACACGTCTTATATGAGAGACTAAAACTATATC